>NC_141693.1:1694822985-1695536683 GCF_964263255.1 Lissotriton vulgaris | reverse complement strand
CATCCCACCCGCCCCACCCACGGGCCTAAGCAGTAATAGGATAAAGAACAAAACTCAGTCAATGAATGCGACCCAAAACCAGACATCGAGGACCAAGTGTCACTCCTGTGCCGATGCACCTCCGTCCGCACCGCCGGGACCTCCACTCCCAGTGTCCATCTTCGGCAACGAGTCCAACCAGTCACCAACACTGTCCGGCCGATCAAAAAAGAAAGTGCGTTCTCGGTACTCAATGCGAAGTCGAGCTGGAAACAGCATTGCATACTTAAGTCCCAAGTCCCGCAATCGGCGTTTCACTCCCTGGAATCCCGTCCGCTGCCGCTGCACCTGAGGAGTGAAATCAGGGTAGATAGAAATGGAACTGTTCTCGTATTTCAGTGGGCCATGTCTACGAGAGGCCTGGAGGATAGCGTCCCGATCCCGAAAGTGGAATAGCCTAGCGATGATAGGCCTCGGGGGAGCCCCCGGCTTGGTCTGTCCACCCGGGAAGCGGTGCGCACGCTCGACCGCAAAAAACTTACTAAGGCCTGCGGGAGCAAGATGAGTCACAATTAAGTCCTCCACAGTAGGTCCAGGTTAGTATCATCTCTGTCCTCAGGTACCCCGATTAAGCGGATGTTGTTCCGTCGGGCCCT
The DNA here is from genome assembly GCF_964263255.1 of Lissotriton vulgaris. NCBI lineage: Eukaryota > Metazoa > Chordata > Amphibia > Caudata > Salamandridae > Lissotriton > Lissotriton vulgaris. The sequence continues at coordinate 1,695,536,048 of NC_141693.1, read as the reverse complement.
GTTTTCGTACTCCTCCAGACGTCTGGCCATCAGATCTTGTGATGACCGCAGGTTGCCGATCTCCGATTGCGCATCCGCCATATCAGTGACAAGACTGGAGGCTTTAAGATCCAAGGCTTTGACCCTCTCATTGGTCTTAGCCAAGTCCGCACGTATGAGGGTGACATCAACCGCCACCGTGTCTATCTTTGAGACAATGGCCTCGTACTGGTGCCCCATGTCCGTCTTGATCCCAGCGATGGCGCACATGAGATCCCGAAGGGACACCTCCGATGTCGCCGCCAGGTCCGTCTTCGGGTCCTCAAGACTACGGCCAGCAGCACTGGGGGAACCTCTCGGTTGTGTGTAGCGGTCCATGACATTAGACTGGACCGAACCCCCACGAGTCGGCACCTTTGTCTTGCGCTTCTCAATGTCGGGTTTAGTCGCCCGAAGGGCCTCTCTGGCCCTGGTGTAAATGGCAGAGATCTTTGGGTCGCCAAATCAGTACTTCTGTCCAAAAATCATAGCCTGCGAGACCAGAATTGTGGCCAGGATGCACAGCGGGTCAGGCCACCGCGGTCCCAAATGAGGAGTGCGTCCAGAGCGGTCGATGAGGAGGTAGAAGGGAAACCGAAAGTGAAAGTGACAATGACACCGGTGGAGCAGATGTCCGGTGACCGCTGTTGTTGAATTACGTCTCGGCCATCCAGAGCAGCAGAGACCCCGGCCACGTCCGGGATTAGGCCAGAAAACGAATGACGGCATAGAAATGGTTCCCGAAGTCCGATCTCAGCCCTGGAAAGAGTAGCAGGATCAGCAGAAGTAGAGCTTCAAAAGCTCGTAGAATTAATCAGGATATCAAAAGGATAGATGCGAGAGGGTGGCGCGGGTCTCGGGAGCCCTCTGCTCACGCGACCATCTTGGATGCCCGCGTAGCTCCTCTTCCAAGAAGAACATTGTTAATAACTCATCCGATGCCCTTGGGGCTTTGCGGGAGGCGTGGGAAACTGACATTGGCCAGCTATAAGATGATGATTGGGTGGAGGCCATAGAGAAGTGGCAATTCGAGCGAGATTTAGGTTTGTACAGCTAAGAATCCTTCATAGGTCCTATTACACGAGTACGCTCATGTACACGTTCGGGCGCTCCCACACCTATAACTGTATAAGGGGTTGTGAACAAAAAGGTTCCTTTTTCCAAATCATCTTGGAGTGTCCACTTATACATCACTACTGGAGCAGGGTAATACGGGTGATGTCAGAGGTTTTGGGACAAGAGATTCCTATAGATGCCAGTTGGCACGTACAATGTGTAACAGGGGAGCAGGTGTAGCCCAAATACCTGAAACTCTGGCTCATGGTGGCTAAAAGAAATATCGCCAAGGCGTGCAGGGCTGCCCTTCCACTGAAAGTGGACCAATGTAAAGTTGATCTCGATTGGTATTACTCTGCAGAAAAAAATTGTGTATGAGGGCAGAGGTTTCCCTAAGAAGTGGGAGAAAGCATGGCATCAATGGGCCTTTAAGCTGAGGGAGGTTGGAGGGCCTGAGGTTAGATGATGAAGCTTCGTGTATGAGGGAGGTTAGAGATAATGGTTCCAGAATGTCTAATGTACCAACGGTTTTTGAACTGGGAATGTATGCCTTGTTGAATTTAGCGTCTATTCCCCGTTGTTGTTGTACTGTACAATGCATATGCTATATATTCAATAAGCAGTTTTGTTAAAAATAAATAAAAAAAAAGAAGTCCAAGCAGGACTTGTCTCCGTCCTGTTACTCTGTAAAAAATACGGTCTTGATGCACGTACTGTGCAAGGTGCACATTAAAAACAAAAGAACAAAATTAAGGGATAATGAAGGGTGAAGATGGAAACGTGTGAGAACCTTTAAAAAATGCATCACAACTGGTGACTTAAAAAAACGAAAGTTGATCAGGGAAATGTGGAAAGGACTAAGAGGGCTGACAAACAACCTTTGTAGACTGGTGATGAGCTACAATGATAACATCCATCACTTCAGCAGGTAAACCACAACTGTTCAGATGAGGCTGCTCAGTTTCCACACATGGAAGTGTAGTGTATGGTGATTAAGCTGCAGCACCCTACCCTGTTGCTGAGACAAAAGATTCTCCAGAAGATCTAAGGTCAGTCTGGCCGTACTTCGGAACTTTAAGAAGGAGCGGCAGAGAGGGGAAAGTATACAGGAGGTCTGTGCCACACTGTATGTATGTATGTATTTAGTATTTATTAAGCGCAACAAACACCCCACGGGTACCCTGGTTCTGTAGTATGTAAATTAGAGAACTAGTATTAATCAGGGAGGCAACAGAAAGAGTGGGTACTACTCAGAAGACAGAGTAAAATTCTAGGAAACAACCATGTCTTAATCCTTTTTCTAAACAGCAGCAGGGAATTACATTGTCTGATACCAGGTGGCAACTCATTCCACAGCCTTGCCACAGCAATGCTGAAAGCACATGTACCCAGTCTGACCCTATTAAACCTAGGAACTTTTGCCAAACAGGCCGAGGAAGAGCGGAGATGTTGATTGGGGATGTACCAAAGTAATTTTTCTTGCAGTGGTTTCGGGCCAAAACCATGCATGGCCTTAAACACTATACACAAAGACTTAAACTGTACTCTTTGCAACACTGGAAGCTAGTGTAGCTCGGCCAAACATTTTGAGGCAGAAAAGTCTTGAGGTTTAGCCAGAGCTAATCTGGCCACCATATTTTGAACCCGTTGCAGACGTTGGATCAGATATTTAGGAGAGTCCAACTACAGGGCATTACAATAGTCAAGGCGACTTAAAATAGCGCCCTGCACTACTAATGCTCTGGCCGAGGCAGGCAGCAGTGGGAGAATCTTTCTCAAGGTTCAGATCAGCCCAACCGTTTTTTGCACCTGTGCCTCCAGGGAAAAATTGGCACTAAACCGAACTCCCAGATTACGGACTGTATTGGCCGGGACCAAGGGGGAGGAAGTACCTAATGGCCTGAAATTATGGGGGAGAGGTAAAGGCACCTTTCCTACTGCGCAGTGCACGATTTCAGTTTCCTCAGAATTGAATTGTAGATAGTTCAGCCGTAGCCACTGCGCAGTATCGCGCATACAGGCATGAAAATCCTCCAACGCCGAAGGTTGTGTGCCATCCAAAGATAGAATATTCTGAGCGTCATCAGCAAAGTTTATCAGCTTCACCTTACGAGCCTTCATTAGATCAATCAGTGGACTAAGATAGACATTAAACATAATCGGGCTGATAGCAGATCGCGTGGAACACCATGTCTGATATTAGTAAAAGTAGGGGGAATATGTCTCCCAAGCAACCTCTTGGCGGATATTCAAACAGGCATATGTATGGCATAAGCAGACAGCTGCTCCTGATCAGAAACTGGCATCTGGGTCAGATCCAGAGTAGGTACCACTGGAGTTGAGGTGGCACTGGAGTGAGCAGAATTAACAAATCCTCCGGTGTAGGAGTTGAGTCATAGGCCAGTTTGGGAAGGGCCATGTTGTAGGACCAGTGGTGTCAGTTGTTGCCACCAGGGCATGGCACACCAGTGGATGTCGAACTGGGACACCCCTAAGGCTCAAAATAGACGGATCTGGCATCAGCCTGAAAAGTTACATTATGAACTTTCCGAAAGCCCCTATCTGCTGTGGAGTCGACAATGGGCTGGGTAACTCAGGGCACACCAGGACCAGGCTTGGTACAGATTCTGTGTCCAACAATGGGGCTTAAGCCAGTCCCTTAAGGGCTGACTGCATGACTTCTCCTCTGAGTTAATTTTGTGCGCTGTGTTCAGTGCAATCTTCATGCACTCCCTTTCTCCTGATTAATAGTTTCTGCGAACTTGCACTTAATTTTATTCCGAAATTGGTATTTCCACTTCATGTGGGACAGTCGATCACTCTCCCTGCCTTTTTTTGCTCTGCCACATCCCTCTAAGGAAAAAAAAAGGCTTCACCAACTGGACCCAAAAAGAGTTCTTAACTTTCACATCGATTTGTACGAAAGAGCACCTATTGGATGACAACCTTTTTAAAGACTTTGCCAGTAATAAGGAGAGGAAGGCGGTCTAGAAGCGCAAGTGGTCTGAATGTCAAATGCAAGTAACTGACCAAGATCACTTTAGCACTAATGAGTACTTAGACCCCCGCCTCCAGATACTCTGCATGCCAGGCCCTTTGTCTGTGCATATACTTTGATTGTGGACTGATAGAAAAGACTTGGTGAGAGTTCCCTGAGTGGCCTAATACTTCTAATCCTAGATGATTCCCATGCTCATTTGGCTCACCCCTCGAGTGTTTCTGTGAGGTGAATTCTAAAGTGCTTCATGCTTATACCTGCATAGGTGTGTGTGTGTGTGCCCCCCTTACAACCATTGTGAGAAACTACAGGCTCAAAATCGTATCCTACGCCGACGATAAAGCCGTCTCCACCAGGATGAAGAAGAGCTGCCTAAAACTCAACTCAGAGAAAACAGAAGTCCTCCTTCTTGGCTCCACCCCCTCCATATGGGATGACACCTGGTGGCCCCTGCCCTCGGACACCCCCCTGTCCCGACATACCACGCACAAAATCTTGGCATCATATGAGACTCATCGCTCACAATGAACCACCAGATCAATGCCGTATCCTCGGCCTGCTTCAACACCATCCGAATACTCCAGAAAACGGTCAGATGGATTCCATGTGAATCCAGAAAAATGGTCACACACGCCCCCATCAGTAGCAGACTAGACTATGGCAATGCTGTCTATGCCGGAATCAACAAGAAACTACTTTGCAAACTCCAGACCGTCTAGAACGCTGCAGCCAGACTGATCCTAAACATACCCCGTCACAACCACATCACCCAACACCTGTGTGATCTCTACTGGCTCCCCATCGAAAGAAGAATAACCTTCTAACTCCTCACTCACCCATACAAAGCCCTCCACAACATCAGTCTTGCATACCTAAACAGCTGCCTGTCCTTCCACACACCCTAGAGACACCTCCGACCAGCTGACCTTTCTCTGTCCCCCATCCCATGCATCTACAATACCAGAACGGGAGGAAAGTCCTTCTCCTACCTCGCAGCCGAGGCTTGGAACGACCTCCCCCTCTCCGGCAAGTCCCTACACTGCTCCAGTTCAAGAAGGACCTCAAGACCTGGTTCTTTGGATGACTCCAGCACTCAATGGAGCCCCCATCTCCCTTCCCCTATAGTGCCTTGAGGCCCTCGCGGGTGAGTAGCTGGGCATACTAACCCTGATTGATTGTGTGTATATACACTCTCTCTCACACACACATACATACACTCTTTATTTCTAAAACAACTTTTATTGGGTTTTTAGTTGTCCGCATTGCACTATCACATGGCAATTACTTTCACCATGTGGGCACTCTCCCCAGGATCTAAAGGGCCGGTAGATCAGTGAAAACTAGAAGGATAGTTTGAAGGGATCAACCTTTATATTTAACCCTGTGTCCTTCTCTTGTGTCAGCCACACCCTTGTGTCAGCTCTGAAGTATACATCACAACCATGTGTTCCCTCTCTATTATCCTCCACAACTTTGTTTTTTCTCTCTCGGGTCCTACACAAAATAGTGTTCATTCTCTGGTATTGCAGCTTCATAGCTTCTCTCTGTATCCACCACAGCCTTCTGTACCCTCTCCAATGTCTATCGAGGCTACATTTACACCTCATCCTTGTATCTCCTATCCCGTATACAGCATATCGTTGTGTTTCCTCACTGGTCTTCACAGCGGCCCTGTGTACTCATTTCTATATTGCGTCTTGTGCGCCTTTCCCTTGAGTTAAGCAGAAATCTATCTCTATACCGAAATCTTACACATTGTTATCCCGTATGATGCAGGGCGAATTTTTATTATGGTCATTGTACCACTTACTGATACCCTTTAACCCCTTCCCTGCGCTGCCAATTCCACCATGGCGCGGGGAGGATTGTGTGTGAGCGCGGCTCTCATGACGGCTCCGCGCCGTCATGAGTCACTGGCGGGGTGTGCTCATGACGGCGTGGTTCCGTCATGACCACCCCCGCTTATTAATTCGCCCCCACAGGCGGAGAATTAGTGCCGCGTGGGCCGAGCGGCAGCAGCATGACGGCTCCACGCTGTCATGAGCACACACCGCCCGTGGCTCATGACGGCCTGGAGCTGGGACAGGCCTGCCAATACACCTTAGTTCTGGATAGCCAAATGTTGTATCCTTCCCACATTCACTGGTGCTTGTTACAGCCACTTAGTTTTGTTTGTTGTAGAGACCCCAGAATACATGTTTACGTATCATTCATTCTTTCTTTCCACGTGTCTTAGGGTGCAAGCATGTGAAAGGTATCCTTCTCTTTGGACCCCCTGGATGTGGTAAGACGCTGATGGCTCGTCAGATTGGAAAGATGCTGAATGCTCGAGAGCCCAAGGTGGTAAATGGGCCCGAAATCCTTAACAAATATGTTGGTGAGTCTGAGGCCAACATCCGCAAGCTCTTTGCAGACGCTGAGGATGAGCAGAAGAGGGTAAGTTATACAGAGGTGTTTTGGACATATAGGTTTGACAGTGTGGCCCTGTTTAAATTGGAAGTCTTAATATCCTTTTGATGAATTCCCAAGGAAACTGCAATAACCAGGTCAATAACATGTCCTACTAATACCCCAGTGATCCACCCAATCCTATAGGTGAATAGATTTAATTGCCTGTGCTAGTCCATTATTGCTAGAACCAGGACCAATTGATTACATGATGCCTGCGGTGGAACAGCAAATACTTGTTGCACATCCATATCAGAGGAGTTCTCCCTTAATGTGATCATTGTCAACACACATGCACTTAGTTCAAAAGACGCACAGCAGATTTACTTAAGACAACACGTTTATAGAAATCTCTGAAATGTAATGTATTATCTTGGATTTATGATGCATGAACATTAACTGAACTAATATAACATATTATCAAACACCAAATTAATTGGCTACCGTTTAGCCTCTATATTAGCTCAAAGTCACATAATGATGGCCATCTCTAACAACGTAATACTTTTTATAATCAAAATACTTCGCATATTACACTTAAACAAAGCACACTTGATAGAGCCCTACACATGCACCAAACAGTTCACTGAGGTGCCTACAAATGTTATTTGTGCTTTCAACAGTACTAACAAGTAAACAAACATCATGCATAAGAACACATTCAGGTAGTATACACACAACATAGGCCAGTTCAGATAGGTTGCTATCATACAGCATGTCTCATAAATACCACGTGTACAAAACTGTCTTACTGAATACAGCAGAGATATAACTCACAGTTGAGAATCTCATGCTCACAACTGCACTCTACAGCTTGACCTGGCAGATAGTATGGGGCTGATACAGAGTTTTACAGAAGGGTTACTCCGTCACAAATTGGTATCCTGCCCACCGTATTACAAGTGCAATTTATCCAATGGCACTTGGAATACGGCGGATAGGAAACCCATCACGTTTGTGACGGAGTAACCTATCCCTGAATTCTAAATTAGGCTCCAAGTCATGATAGAACACAATAAACAGAACTTTAACATACACCCAGCACAGCTCATCTGTGTTAAATAGGTTTGTAGGTTTTTACCAGCAGCATGTGTCCAAAACGCACAATATGCATAATATCAAGCATTGCACGCATCCCCCCTAAAACAACAGAGCTATGCTGTGTGAAGGGGTATCGCCTTAATGGCATAAACATAAGAAACTGGAATCCCTCAGGAGATGAAAAGTTCATGTACATTTACACATTTGCTCTGCCATATAGCACAAGCATTGCAATGTTTGTCTTTATACTAGTGCACTGAGCTAAAGCACATGGCAAGACAGCGCATCCGGTTTGCCTGGCCAGTTTATATATATATATATATATATATATACTGTGTGCCGCTTCCTCGAGGGTACAATAAAGAAAAGATTGCTCACTGCACCTGAGGTCTTCTTCCTGCGCAGCGGTTCCAGCATTGGGCTCCGGGCGAGAGGTAGCTTGGATTGTTATATATATATATATATATATATATATATATATATATATCTCTTCACTGGTATTTGACCAAAGACGAAGCGAGACCCAAAACTGGTGCAATTATGGTTTATTCGTGCTCAACACCATGCAGCCATTACGCGTTTCAGCCTGAAGAGGCCTTGATCACATGACCACGATCAAAGGGCGGAGTGCAAATTTATACTTAAAGTGCAACGTGCCATGTAAAACAACATAGAAGATATACTATGCTACAGTTTGTACAAAGATAGACCTTTGACTCATCAACATTACATTAGTCATACTATTCGAAGTCTGTCAAGGCCTAAAGGGTTGTGTAAATGTTCAAATTACTCACAGCAATTGAGAATAAATATAAAAACATATAAATAAGTAAATTAATATGTAAACAAATTTAAATATTCAAGTCATTGCTGTAAAAACCCTTAAAAAAACGTAGATTACTGCATAAATGCATAATTGGGATAAAACCGTATGTAAAATCGTGCAATAGTCAACAAATGAGTAGTATCACAGATTATTTTACAATACACGATAGTCGGTCTCATCCCCTATTTACATAAACCCCCTTGTTATTCTAGGTAAATCAAGGGAACAATAAATACTAATGCCCCAGTTGGCATTGGTCAATCCAAATGTTATTGTGCAAAATTGACTGTGCAAAGTCGCATGTAAACATGGCAAGAAATTAGTGCATCCCAAACTGATAATTAAAAAGTGACTAAGTGCTATATCAATATAAGGTTAAAATATACAATAATGGGAGATATTAATTGAAGCAGCTAAAAGGCATATTTATGTACATCCAGAATGCAGGCTTAGTGCTTAGTGTGACTCATAAGTATGTATAACAGTCCTCACTAGCATTAAGACCATTGGGAGTCTTGGTATCTAAAAGAATTATGTGCCTGGTCTCCAATTTACATAGAATAGACTTATATATTTATATATATATATATATATATATATATATATATATATATATATATATATATATATATATATATATATATATATACACTCACACACATACATACTTTGGTGTCCACAACCAAGCAGTAACTGCCACTTGAAGAATTTTTCCACCATTCGATTCCAATCCTAAAGCACATTAGGAGATTCAGAATGTTAAGATGCCACCAAATAACAACTAGACCCACCATGCACTCTACTGCCCAGCATTAGAGAAGAATGGGCCTGTATCTTTGGACTAGTATACTATCTAAGTTGAAGTGAAGTCTGTATACCTTTATCTGTTAACCATACAGCGGTAGAGATGAAGGGGACTTTGTACTAGAATGCTCTATTCAATTTGAAATGAAGTCTGTAGCCCTTTATCCATTTACTCTATCATGATATAGAGATAATTAGACCACTGTCTCTGTACACCTGTACTCCACTATACAACTTAAGTTTGTCCCCCTTTTTTGTGTCCCTTCATTAGTTTACTCTATCATCCGGTGCTATAGTCAAAAAGCTCTGTCTTTGTACTAGTATACTCTACTACCAAACTTGAAATGAAGTCTATATCTCTCTACCAGTTTACTCTACCACCAGCGCTATAGGTGAACGCATCTGTGTCTCTATACTTGTATACTCTAAACCCAGCTTGAAATGAAGTCAGCTACTAGTATACTCTATTATCTAACTTGAAATGAAGTCTCTATCCCTTTATCCGTTTATTCTACCACTTAGTGCTAGAAATGTAAGGGTCTGTCTCTTTCAGTAGTATACGCTACTATCCAACTAGAAATGAAGCCTCTGTCTCCCTACTCATTTACTCTACCATCTACCCCTAGTGGTGAAGTGTTTGGGAGCTCTGTGCTACTTTGTCCAGCCAAGACATTAAATGTTGTACCTGTATACTCTACCACCCAGCTCTAATGATAAATGGGTCTGAGACAGTTATGTTTACAAACGCACTGGAGTGCAACCACCTCCAGCTCTGTTCAACATAGGTATTTAGTGCTAGGACAGTCTCTGGTGTCTCAGCTCCAAGAAACAACTTGACGTCCTGCGACTGCTGTGCAAAGATGAACCAAAAGGCCATCTGCGACCGCAAACCAAACTTGCCATCTCTGAACTGAAGAAAGTTAAAGTCACAGTTGAGAGTGGTGATGCATTCTTGCCCCCGAGGCCAAACTTACAACTAATCATTATCGAAATCACAAAGTTCAGATACGTTAAAGAAATCCCCAAAACACAACCAGTCCGAACATGGCTCTTTTTTGTAACCCGCCAACGCCACAGTTTTGGAGTCTTGTGATACTCTGGGTACCTCCAGGCCATGGAGTCCTTTCTTGGATTCAGAATTGATTCTGACATTGCTCACGATGCACCCAGACGTCCACAGGCCATTGGCAAATCCCCAGCAGCTCCATGAGCTGATACATGTCATGAATCAGATCTTTGTACCCCTCCAAATCATTCTGGAGCGCCCTCTGGTCCTAAGGATTTGATATGGCCTCCAGTCGGATTACCATTGGCAGATCTGTCCCTGACTGTGCCACTCGTTCTTGACCTGAGGCCACCCCTCTCCTTGATCATGGCTCTCCTGACTTCGGCCCCAGAGAAACGTTGGCCAACTGGGCCGATGCCACCAGTCTGAGCCTCAACGCAGGCACTACTGTCCCCATTATAAGAAGTGGCGACCATAGTTTTGTCAGACTCTGAGACTACTCTGAGCCTCTTACCGAGAGGTTGCAAACAACGTATCTGTACTCCAATTCGGAACCCATACCAGCCCAACAATTTGATGACGATGATGCAGAATATTCCCAGGCGTCAAACTGGATCTGGAAAACTTTCTGCAGGAGCACCTCTGACAGCCGGGGTGGGGCCGCACGGCTCCACCCAGACGTCAGCAGAGCCATATATGCCCCCCCCCCCCCCCCGTGCGCTGACGTCCGTTTTTTTCTTTTCTTGGTCCCAACGCGGATCCTGGAAAACCAGTGGTTCCTTGACCTGTTTTTCTGGGTTTTTTCGGCGCACCGGAACAGTGTGCGATGCCTTTGGGCTTTAAGGCGTGGGAGACCTGTGCACGTCAGATGTCCGTGACGGACCCGCACGCCATCTGTGTGTGGTGGCTCGGGGTGCACCACAACTCCAAAAGAGTGCTACGCTTGTCAGCGGATGAAACCAAAGTGCTTACGGAAGTGTCGGATGAAATTGCTGGCGACAGGGCTGTCCGGTCCTGCACCTTCGCGGCACCTTCTCCTCTCGCTCTCTGCCGGGGCGGGCGTCCGACTCTTCCGTATCGCCCCTTTCCGGGTGCCAAAGCGATTCGAGCCCAAATGGAGGCTTATTCTGAAGCACTCTGCTCTTATTTTCGCTCGCCCCTTCTCCCTGGTGCCCGTTCGGGTCTCATAGAGGTGGAAGGCACTCATTTCGGGTCTTCGCCGGCTGATTTGTCCTCGGCTCCGGCTGTGTGCATCGACTCTGGTTCCGGAGCTGATTCGATGCCGACGGGACACAGCCCAGTGGGTCCTCCCAGTCGTCTGTCTAGCCCACCCAGTCAGTCTCTGCACAGCCCTGAGCAGCTCCCGACGTCGGAGGCGGCGCCGGGCTCGACGCCCTGTTCCCCACATGTTGCAGGGGGTCGACGTCAGATGGCACCCAGCCAGAGTCCCACTTGGAGGTCGTCGACCTCCAGTCGACTCTGGCTCAACATCCGTTGACGCCGGTGCCAATGTCCACGTCTCCTCTATTTCAGGATGTTGATATTCCGCCCGATTTCTCGGACGTCGATGCGACTCCCGCGCGGCGTCATTTGACGCCGGTGCCGGCACCTACGCCTCCTCTTATGCCACACGCTGAAGCTCCTCCGTACTCCCGTGATCTGTGGCCGTTTCGGCCCATGATGCAGGTACCTTGTGTGGCGTGGACTCTGGATCAGTTTGGTTCCTCAACTGTTGCCATCTAGTGGACGGGTTAGTCTCAAGCCTTCCCCTACAGATGGGTTATTGTCACCTCCCTGGATGGCAACTGAGACTAGTGCTGTCTACACACGGGCTGTTCACAGGGCGGCTGCTATGCTTTGTTTTCAGCCCCTTGTGGTTTCTCTGCCTTCTGATTCTTTATTGGATTTTCTCCATGTGGAGCTGGTTAAAGTGGAGCCTTTGCTGCCCCTTGGGGCATCCTTGTTTGACATCATTCTGGGCACATGGGGAGGCCTTCCTCGGGTGACCCTGGTGATCGGGACATAGCTCGTCGACACCGTCCTGCCCCTAATGATCTGCTCTGTTTGTCCCTTCACCTTAGGGCCTAGTTGTTCAGGCTGCCTTCGACTTAGTCTTCCTCTGCACGGCGTCTGTTGCCTCCCACCAGGGAGTCTAGGTGGTTACACGTATGTGGTTGCCGGCTTTTCGCCTCTGCTGGCGTCCGTGCCTTGAATACAGCTTGTGTGTTCGCACACGCATCCTCTACCCTTTGGGGCTTGGTCGAGGCTTTTCTACCTTCAATTTCAGAAGGCCCGCGGGTTGAATCAATCCGCCTTCTGCATGTTGGCAGGTAAAGGGTGCAATTTTCCCTCCGCTCTTCTCTTGACGCCACTGACTTAGTGGGACAAGCTCTTGCTCAGTCTGTGGCTTTGCGCCGCCATAATTGGCAGCGCGACAGTCGTTTCCCGGAAAATGTTCGGTATGCTCTTAGGGATCTGCCCTTCAATGGCGTGGACCTTTTTGATAGCCACGCAGATTCAGCGGTCTCCCGCCTCATGTCAGGGCTACAGTAACTCTAGCGGCACACCCTTTTTTACCTATGAGTATTCTTTTATTCTGTGTAGGCGATGTTGCCTTGTTGGTCTGATTTCATACATGTCCCGGTCCTCTGCGTAGCACCCAGATAGTGTAGGTGCTGGTTCCGCTATCTCAGTATTCTTTACGTGCTGCCGTCCTCTGAATGTGTACTTTGCCCCAGAGGACTCCTCCTCGCAGGGGTTGACACTTACCCTATGTGGGGTATTTATAGGCTATTCAGTGGCTGCCCTAGCCTTGGTACACTCCTATGGAGTTTTTTGCCACAATCTTGCTGTGGGCCTTTTTTTTATGCTGTTCTGCGATCCTGACGTTGGCATTGCTCTATTGCACCTTCGGTGCAGTTGGCTCTGGTTGTCGCTAGTACTTCTACGCCTCGGTATGGGTTCCTTACCGTAGGGCTTCTGCCTCACCTGTATTCACGGGGACATTTTTGCCAGTCACTATCTTAGGGCCCTGTGGGGAGGCCCCGGGTAATAAGTACAAAGGAAAGTGGATCCCTTACCGCCCTGATGAAAGTGACGACGGCAATTCCCCCATCCCTTCAAAGGCTTTCTTCCCCGCCTCAGCTTGCGCAATAACCAAGCCTCTTTTCCCCGCCCCACAGTATGCCGGACTCGAACCGGATGAGATTCTCCCAGGAGGTGGGCCTAAGCGAACGGGCCAATCGAGAACGTCGCAGCAAAGTCAAGGGGCGCAGAAAAAGCCGGAAGAAAACAGTCAGCGCACTCGCTAATCCTGGACCTGCAACGCCGGGAGGAGACGCCGACCTCACAACGGACACTGTCGACATCATCGAGGACCCTGCAGAAGGAGCCAAGTGCACGGACGTCACCCGAGAGGACAAGGAGGAGACTACAGTGGAGGAGCTCGAGGATCCTGACGTTTGGACTGAAGACTGGTGGAGCCCGGGGGACACGCACGAGCCGCCACAACTCAGGAGAGTTGTGGTAGACAGCGGTACGTAGCGGTTACCACGGGCTCGAAAGGGAGGGAGGGAGGGAGTGAGGGGTGGGTGAGTGGGAGGCTGGGAGGTTGGGAGGCAGAGAGGGATACCGGGCACTGTTTGGTTTATTCCCTGGCACCTTTCTTAAAACCGTTCCTATACATCTTCCCCTCAGCATAAACATGACCCGGTTTAAGCTCCCTAGCTTTGTCAGCAATTCTAAAAGATAAATCACCCCTTTCATAAGGCAACCCCTTCTTCACACTTGATAGCATCCCTATTTACACACGGTGTGGTGACGGACTATCAAAGCCTCAATAAAACAGGGCTAAACAGTGACTGCTGTTCTCTCTTCTTTAGAGTGGCTTGGTACCTCGTGGAAACCCAACCAGGGAGAGAAGGCCAGGACTCATAGGACCACCTGACGCTATAACAGAAGAAGACACTTCGAAGAGAACACTGGAACCATCTTTGACCTGTTCCTGCCCAAAGACAATCACCTTTTTAACTACCCCATTCACTAACAACTGTCATACCAACCTAAATAAACCTACACTATTCAACCCATACGCCCTTCTCGCTTCTGTTTCCGACCTTCCCTCCGACAGGCCCTTGTTCTATTCAGTTCAGGTGCAGTTCTCACCAATGACACCCTATCCTCTTTTTGCGTCAGGATACAACTATCGTGTGTTACGTTTCTTTGTGTTGGCGCAACCTGGATATGCACCCTGGTATTATTGCTATAATAGGGTGTTTGCCTTGTTTCTTCCACTTCTGTGGTGCTGGTTCTCCCCTCCTATTTAAGGGTTGGGGTAAAAAAAAAAAACGTACTTGGCCCTACTGGGCTTCTCTTTGAGGGTGACGGCTTTGCCCTGTACCTCTCTACTGTACATTGCCTTGTGCCCTCGTTTTCTGGGCATTTTCCCATCAGGAGTTGCTACACATTTCCCTGTTGCTTTCCGCACAGGTGTTTTCAACACTTCTGCTTGGATTCCTGCTGTACCACTCTCAAGGGTAGTGTTCTCTTTAGGATACTCGCTTCTTGAGTCCTTGGGCCATTCGGTTCGTCTTGACTGTTTCCGACTGTCGTGTCTAGCTCTGTCTCCTCTATCTTGCGGGGGACCATTGTTCCTCCTGGGTGAGGGGCTGATATAGCTTACTAGTCTGGACATTGTTCTGTCCACCTCTGCTTCTTCATGATTGTTGGTATGTGGACGTGGGGTGACCGCGGGCCGGAATAACAAGCGTGGAGGCCGGATATAGTGGGCAATGACTGTTTATTTCCACTGGATTCACACAGTATGGTAAGGAGGTATTTAAGAAAACAAAGAGGTGGCTCCACTGGGTGGCGTCTAGGCCTGGTCCGGATCACGCTGGGGTCCTGGTCCTTCGAGGGTGTTCGAGCCTGGGGTGGTCTTCGGAGGTTCTCGGGAGAAAGAAGAAAACAGAGGAGCCGTTAGTACTGCTGGACTTCACTGAGTACGAACCTTAAACAACACCAGGGTAAACGTGAGAGGAGTAGAAGCGACCGTGAGGGAGGAAGGTAGGGGAGGGTACGGATAAGAAAGGGGCAGAATTGGAGAGAGTAGACGTGTCCTGTGAGGGGTTTGTGAGGGGAGACTCTTCATCTACAGTGCTGTACAGGGTAAACAGTGCTATACAACTATTCACAGTGATAACGAGAGGCAGGGTGACTCTAAAGGGAATTATATACACTGCACCTAATGTGCTACAGGGGCTGTTCTTGGGTACTCGCACGCTCCGCCGCAACTCTCCTGTGAGTTGCGGCCGCTCCCCAGCCACCTCCTGCGGACTCCACCAGTCCTCACTCCTCACGTCTTCTTCTTCGGTCACCTTTTCTGTCACCGCTCCGGTCTGGGTCTCCTGCCACAAGATCGTTTCTCCGACGACGGTCTGGTCTCTGCTTCCGGCTTTTCCAGCATCCGGGTCGGGGTTAGGGGAGGGACTTCCAGGGTCTTGGTTATGTGCTTCCGGGGAGTGGATGTTCCTGATAGGTTCCTGGAAAAGAGGACAGAGGGGTGGGGTTCTGGTCATTAAGGATGTATCCAGGGACGCTTCGAGGTCGGTTTCTATGAGGGGCGAATGTCCGAATAGATGCGGCCCAAGCGACGTAGGGGACGATGCCGCATCACATCCCTTTCCCCTAGCTGTCTTTCTTGTACGGGTTTGGGTCACGGGGTATCGGGAGAGATAATCAGCGATACCCTGTTCTGTCCCTTTTCAATGGATGGTTTTAAACTGATACCGATGTAAATCCAGAAACCAGCGGAGGACCCGGTCATTGTGCCCTTTGTTCCGGGCCATCCACTCCAAAGGGGCATGGTCCGCATAGATAAGAAATTCCCGTCCTTCCAGATAGTAGCATAGGCTCTCAACAGCCCGCTTGATAGTGAGGGCTTCTTTTTCTATGACTGCATAGTTCATTTCCCTGGGATATAGTTTTCAACTTAGATACAGGATTGGTTTCTCGTTGCCGTTTTCGTCATTCTGGGAAAGAACCGCGCCTAGGCCCTGGTCTGAGGCGTCAGTCTGTAACACGAAGGGTCGTGAATAGTCCGGGCTTATCAACATGGGTTTGGATGTCAAGGCAGTCTTGAGTCTGTTAAAGGCTTGCAAAAGGAGGGGTGTGGGATTCTTCAGGACAATGTCTGTTTTGACTGTTTTCTTTAACAAGTCTGTGAGTGGGGCAGCACTCTGGGAGAAATTGGGGATGAACCTTCTATAATAACCTAGAAGGCCTAAGAACGCCCGGAGGTCTTTTCGGGACTGGGGAAAAGGAAGGGACTGGATGGCTTCTATTTTCTTTTCTTGTGGCCTGATAACTCCTTCACCTAAGAGGAACCCAAGGTGTTTTACTGTTAGGGCTCCTGGGGTGTTTTTTGCAGGGTTGATGGTAAAACCAAAGGTTCCTAGGGAGGTGACAACGTGGCGCAAGTGATCTAGGTGTTCTTCCCAGTTATTGCTGTAGATGACGATATCATGTAGGTATGCTCCAGCATACTGGGAATGGGGTCTCAGGATGTGATTCATAGCCCTTTGAAAGGTTGCTGGTGCACCGGGGAGGCCAAACGGTAACACTGTAAATTGGAACAACCCCTCTGGGGTGGAAAAGGCTGTCTTTTTTTTATCCTGTTCTTTTAGTAGTATCTGCCAGTAGCCCTTGCAAAGATCAAGGGTGGATATGTATCTGGCTTTTCCGATTCTTTCGACTATTTCGTCTACACGCGGTAGGGGGTATGTTTCGAAATTGGAGATCTTATTTACCTCGCGGAAATCGATGCAGAACCTTACGGATCCGTCAGGTTTAGGCACCAACACAAAGGGGGAATTCCAGTCACTTACGGACGGTTCAATGATCCCCATACGTAACATTTGCTCGGTTTCCTGTCGTATGACCGTCCTGCGGGCTTCCGGGACCCTGTAGGGTCGTAGACGTACTGTCTTTCCGGGTTCTGTTTGAATGGCATGTTCTATAATGGAGGTACGGCCAGGGGAAGAGGAAAACACATGCTGTAAAGGCAGTAGAACTACATGAAGACTCTGTTTTTGGGGTACAGTCATCTCGGGGTCAAAACAGGTCTCAAAGGGGAGAGGAGGGTGAAGGCCAGTACCGGATAGGACCGGTCGAGGACCTTCCAATTTCTTGAGGTGGTTTATGTGGTATATCTGGGTGGTACCCCGAGTGGGGTCTAGTTCTAGCTCATAAATGACAGGGGTCACCTGTCTGAGAATAGAGTAGGGGCCCTGCCACTGACCCAGCAGTTTCTGGTAGGAGGATGGCATCATCAAGAGGACTAGGTCACAGACGTCAAAAGCACGGGGTTTGGTGCCTCTGTCATACTGTCGTTTTTGGGAGGCCTGGGCGTTCTCCATATTTTGTCTCACTATGTCCCGAATCATTGAGAGGTGGGTTTTGAGATTCTCAACATATTCAGGGAGGGGTCGTGTACGGTCGGGTTCTACTTCCCAGGCCTCCTGGGCCATGTCCAGAAGGGTATGGGGAGGACGACCGTAAAGCGACTCATAAGGGGAATAGCCAGTGCTGCTCTGTGTTTTACACCGTATGGCAAACAGGGCCAACGGCAGAATCTCCTCCCACCTTTTTGCTTCTAGTGCTAACAGTTTTTTCAACGTCATTTTAAGGGTGGCGTTGTACCGCTCCACCAACCCGTCTGTTTGCGGGTGGTAAGCGGATGTTCGGATCTGCTTTATCCCTAGGTTGGAACAAACCTGTCGCATAAGGGCGGAAACAAAAGGGGTGCCTTGATCCGTAAGGATCTCCCTGGGAAACCCTACTCTGGCGAATATCGAGATCAACGCTTTAGCTATGCTCTGGGTAGTGGGTTGACGGAGGGCTACAGCTTCAGGGAAGCGGGTGGCATAATCCAGAAGGACCAGGGCGTAGCGACAACCACTTCGGGAGGGGAACAGGCGTCCTATAATGTCCATCCCGACTCTGCTGAAGGGGACGTCAATGAGAGGTAGGGGTTGTAGGGGAACTTTAGGAGGGCGATACCTGCTGTTCCTCTGACAGACTGGGCACTCCCTGCAGTACCGTTTGACCTGTTGATGTACTCCGGGCCAATAGAACTTTTCTAAGATGGATATGCCAGTCTTTTCATCACTAAAGTGATCCTCCAACAGATGACTATGCGCAAGAAAGAGGACCTTATCCCGAAAGGGCCCAGGGATCAGTAATTGGGGGGACTGGCGAGGACCCCCTTTCCTATACAACAGTCCGTTTTTTGTAAAGAAATAGGGACCTACTTGCAAAGGGTACTCATGGTCCAAGGCCTGTCCCCACGCTTCCTGTAGGACGGGATCTTCCCTTTGTGAAGCCCTAAATTCCCTGTCCGTTTGCCAGGGATGTTCTTCAGGTAACACAGTGTAGGCTGTGGCATGACCCTTCTCTTTTTTTCTCTGGTTTCGGGTCTTCCGTAGCCTGGGTGTCGGGATTGGGGAGGGCTGATCCAGAGAAAAAGGTGCTTCATTTCACCACTGGGTTAGTGAGTCTGTTGTGTCTTGCAGTAGTTTTGGAAGGCCTGAGTAATCGCTCCCTAATATGACTTGTTCTGGAAGACCAGGTACGAGTCCTACCGTGAGGTCGGTTCCAGGATCTGCAGGATGTCGTACTCGTATCTGAGTAGTCGGGTATCCCTTGGTGTCGCCATGGACGCATTGAATAGCAACCATGCCAGTGGGAGGTGCAACAGGAGCTGGCATGTCTTGTCGACGTAGAACACTTTGTCTGCACCCCGTGCCACCCAAGGCTAAAACGGGTTGTCCGTCAATGTTTACCGGACAGCGAAATGGTGGGGGTACAGCCCCAGGGGCAGCACAAACCTAGTTCTAGACGAGACCCAGCTCCATTGGTTCATCCTTCTGCGGACACACGCGGGCGATGTGGCCAAAACCCCCGCAATTATAACACTGTGGTCCTGGGGTGGGTGGGAAGTGGAGGAGGATCCTGTTTCATGGGTAGGGGCACCCGGTGGGGTCGCACAGTGTTTGTGTTGTGCTGTCTGTTGGGGTGTTCCTCTCTACCTCTTTGGAACTCCTGTGATCGACTGTAGGCACTTGCTATTTCTACAGCAGTGTCCAAGGCGAGATGAGCGTGTTGCCTTACCCACCGCTGGGTGGCTGGATGCAGGGAAGCCAAGAACTGTTCCAGATAGATCTTAGCGAGAATATCCTCTTTTGTGGATGTGTCCGGTCGAAGCCAGCGATTAGTCAGATCCTTAATGCGGAAGGACAGGGCTCTGGGTATTTCCTGCGGTCCTTCCTTGGCTTGTCGCAGCTTGACCCTATAGGTCTCATCATCTATACCCAGGCGCTCTAGGATACACTTCTTGATGTCGGCATACGGGGTGTTGCCCTGAATATTGGCATGTTGATATGCGGCCTGCAGGTCACCGGTCAGCAGTGGACCCAAGTACTGTCCCCACCGGTCGACTGGCCATGATGCAGCCTGGGCTAACCTCTTAAAGTTCGTAAAGAAGTAGTCCGGGTCATCCCCCGGGACGTACTTCTGTAGGACAACTGAAGGGACGGAGGTCACGGGTCGTTGCTGTCCAATGACGTCTGTGAGCTTTCCCATCGCTTGGTCGTGTGCGTCTCCCTGACCCTTGAGGACGTTGTGAAGCTGACCCTTGTCATTCTCCGCGGTCTTCGGGAAATGCTCCATCATTTTGCCTAACATCTCCTGTGACTCTGCCATTTTCTGGACTGCGGCCTCCATGCTTCCGGATCCCACTTCTGACACCAAGTGTGGACGTGGGGTGACCACGGGCTGGAATAACAAGCGTGGAGGCCGGATATAGTGGCAATGACTGTTTATTTCCACTGGATGCACACAGTATGGTAAGGAGGTATTTAAGAAAACAAAGAGGTGGCTCCACTGGGTGGCGTTTAGGTCTGGTCCGGATCACGCTGGGGTTCTGGTCCTTCGAGGGGGTTCGAGCCTGGGGTGGTCCTCGGAGGTTCTCGGGAGAAAGAAGCAAACAGAGGAGCCGTTAGTCCTGCTGGACTTCACTGAGTACGAACCGTAACCAACACCAGGGTAAACGTGAGAGGCGTAGAAGCGACCGTGAGGGAGGAAGGTAGGGGAGGGTCCGGGTAAGAAAGGGCGGAATTGGAGAGAGTAGACGTGTCCTGTGAGGGGTTCGTGAGGGGAGACTCTTCATCTACAGTGCTGTACAGGGTAAACAGTGCTATACAACTATTCACAGTGATAACGAGAGGCAGGGTGACTCTAAAGGGAATTATATACACTGCACCTAATGTGCTACAGGGGCTGTTCTTGGGCACTCGCACGCTCCGCCGCAACTCTCCTGTGAGTTGTGGCCACTCCCCAGCCACCTTCTGCGGACTCCACCAGTCCTCACTCCACACGTCTTCTTCTTCGGTCACCTTCTCTGTCACTGCTCCGGTCTGGGTCTCCTGCCACGAGATCGTTTCTCCGACGACTGTCTGGTCTCTGCTTCCGGCTTTTCCAGCATCCGGGTCTGGGTTAGGGGAGGGATTTCCGGGGTCTTGGTGATGTGCTTCCAGGGAGTGGACATTCCTGATAGGTTCCTGGAAAAGAGGACAGAGGGGTGGGGTTCTGGTCGTTAGGGATGTATCCAGGGACGCTTCAAGGTCGGTTTCCATGAGGGGCGAATGTCCGAATAGATGCGGCCCAAGCGAGGTAGGGGACGATGCCGCATCACATGGTACTTTTTGCGTCCTCTGTGCTACGCTTCATTTCTGGGCATATTTATTTGCCTCTATATCTGCTCTGTTCTGTTACACAGGAAAAGTATACTGTCAGCGTTCTTTCATTCGGTGTCCGTGGTCATTGACCCGGTCTGCTTGACTACGAGCTCTTGCATGGAAATCCAGTTTGTCTGGTGCCACTTTCTTTTTTGCCAGTTGACTGCTTATTATGGCGTATCTCGCATCGGGGCTGCTTATGTAATCCTACAGAAGGATTTTTGTTATACTTCGTGTGGTTCGACCGTCCACACGGTATGCTTCTGTTTCATCCAGTCTTCTACTTGACTATCATTTTACTGTACTCCTGTTTTGGGTGCTTCTGCTGGGTGCCGTCAGCCCTTTCACATGCCTGGTAACATGCCTGGTAACAAAGTGACTCTCCAAAGGCATGTCTTCTGTTTCTACTACTGGCACTTAATGATCATGGATCGGCATCCTGCCAATACTGTCCCACGTATTTGGCTGGTACAGGGTTCTACAGTGCTTTTTTCCACTGTTGAACATACTGGACCGGTCTGTGTTGACTCTGTCATACCAGTTGTCTTCCCTCTGGGGTTTATTTACGGTCAGCACGTCGGATCCTGCGGATCTCTCAGACCCTGGGTTCAGTTCCAGTTCTTACAAGGTCATGAACTTTCCCTTTCACACCGACATATCTAGCATCTGTTTTCTTTCTCTCACCAGGTGTATGTACGAGGGTTTTGGTGCTGTCCTTTGACGGCTTGTGGTGCCTTTACCTCCCAATTTTTTTCACTCTTGTGAGCTTCATGTTCTGGTGCGGCGGCGCTGGGTCATGGTCCCCACCGTGGGTCATCACCTTGTTGATGGCTACGTTGCCTCTATAACTTCTTGGGGTTCAGTCGCAGACCCTCCTTCTCTATGGGGATGACTTTGGTATCTATTCTAAGTTCAGGGATTTGTGGCTAGAAGTCTCTATCTAATGAACGAGTTACTTACCTTGGGTAACAATAGTCTAGCCGCAGATTCCTTTACGCTCGCCCGTCCTCCCCATTCTGCTAGGAACTTTTCAGGTTAGGCTTTCTACGCTCGCCTCCCTCTGGGTGGCTTGATCCGTCTGCAGGCTGACGCTTTCACTTCACTCCAACACAGGATGCTGTTACTTCATTCTGTTTTCATAGCTCTACTCCGCCCAGGCTAGTAATTGGACGGAATTATCATGTGTCATGTATCCTTTCCAACCCTACTCTCTGGGTTGTACAGTGTGGGTTCTATTTGTGTTTTTTCCCACCCCCCGCTTTCCCCTTTTCTATCGCCTTGGGGTCTCTTACCACCCATGTGCTCCATTGGTTTGAAGTCTATTGGCTCAGCCACATTTTATAGATCTCTTATTGGGGATACACAGTCTCTTTTTGGTGACGTTTTCTGGTCCATTGTCCTGGCTCCTGTGTTCCGGACTCGTTGTCCTTCACAGTTATACATTAAGGTTGCAAACTTTCTGTCATCTGCCATGATGTTGTTTACATCTTCATTACCTCCAAGGGTGGTTGGCCTTCATTTTTGCGGGGTTGCTTCTCAGTGTGGTGCTCTGCTCTTTCCCTTTACTAGTTTGCCTGCACTTTCCTTTCTGGTGCTGTTTTTCACCATTCCATGTCCTTTCATTATTTTCACACGCTGTTCCTATATTCTAACAGTGTTTTGGTGGCGGCTCCACGTTGTGGCGCGGAAAGATTTCTCAAATGAAAACTGATGTCAGCGCGCTGGAGGGATAGGGGGGCATATATGGCTCTGCTGACGTCACGTCCGTGGACGACGTCCGGGCGGAGCGGTGTGGCGCCGCCCCCGGCGCGCAGAGGTGCTGCTGCGGAAAGTTTTCCCGATCCAGTCTGACGCCTGGGGATATTGTAAGTTAAGGAATCTGCGGCTAGACTATGTCTCTACCAGATACATTGTTACCGAAGGTAAGTAACTCGTTCGTTATGAGGATGAGAACCTTTTTGATGATTTTCTAGTGGTCAGTAGCCTGGATACTTCTCAAGCATTGGCCTTTCCTCCCCTAATCCTGCCATATGCACGTTAAAATCCACCTTCTTTCTAACTGTTCAGGAGAGCGGCAGAAGTATTAGACCTCACTTTACCCACAACAGAGGTCAAAACCAATCTTATGACTGAGGTCCTTAACCTAGTATACATGAGCCAAAAACCTCTTACCTCTTTATTGAAGCTCTTTCTGATGTGCTGATGAGCATCCGGGCAAAACCTGTATCTTGCCCCCCAATCAACAGGCAGGTTGCATGGTGACACAGGCCTGCCTCCAGGAACCCAGATTTTCTCTTGCAACATCCCATTCTGAAAGCCTGGTGGTGCAGATATCCATGAGCAGAATTAATCCAATTGCGTTTCTGATCTCCCCGCCTGATAGGCAGTCCAAACGCATGGAAAAATATACTAAAAGCATGTTTTCAGCCACGGACACTACCGACTGGGTATTTCAGCCGGGGCTGGTGTGGTATTTAGGCGCAGCTCTTGGATTCACTCCTCAGGCTCTTCCATTAATTTCCAACAAGCTTAAATGAATATTCCGTTGATGGCTCTAAGCTCTTTAGAGTAGACTTGGCTCTGGAAAGAGAGCAAGGCTACTACCCGGTCTCTAGGTTAGGTGTGCGTGGTGGAAAGTTCCACCTGCAACTTTAAACCTTTAGAGGCATTAGTATGGGATACCAGCAGATACAGCACCAGAATGAGCCCCTGCAACAGCAGGTCTTCTCAGTCCTTTCGAGATAGAGGCAGGGGAACACATTTTACACAGGTCCTAACCCCCCTTCCCTCCGCCCCCTCACCCCCATTGGTAACTGCAGCAAAGCAGCTTCAAGTCACCCCCTGTAGTACACAATCACCCGGTAGGAGCCTGCATCACCTTATATTTGCCCCAGAGGAGCTTCACACCCAACCAATGGTTGCTCCAAATTGTGGAATACGGGTACTCCCTACCCTTCCTGTTACACCCCCCAGATGTGCCACCTACACAACAGCATCTCCAAGAGGCCCACTTGCCCATACTCTGCGAAGAAGTGCAAGCTCTCTTGGTCAAGGGAGGCATAGAGAGAGAGGGTGCCAGTAACAAAGATCAGGACTGGCTAGTATTACCATTATTTCCTAGTGTTGAAAAAGGATGGAGGCCTCTGAACTTTTTACTTTGGAAGGACAGTTCAAAGTGCGCCTTGCCCAAGTTCTGTCTACCGTGCATCCAGGAGACTTAATGGTGATGTTAGATTTGCAGAACACCTATTTCCACATGCCTGTTATGCAACCTCACTGAGGTTGCCAGCAGTTTCGGGTAGAGCTCAAGCACTTTTAATTCTCCATGCTCCCCTTGATCAGTGCACCTCAGGTGTTCAAGAAAGTTATGGTGGTGGTTGCAACTCATCTGTGGAGGTTGGGAGTACTAGTCTTGCCATACCTAGTCAACTGGCTTTTGAAGATAAACTCGCCACAAACAGTCATACACCACCTCCAGACGACGGCCAACCTGTTGACATTGTTGGGCATTTCCATCAAATGTGCTCTTCTTCATCTTTTGTCTGCCGCAAAGTCTAGGGCATTTGGTTATGATCCCAGTCTTTCAAACCTCGACCTGGGTCTCAGTGAGAATGACTCTGAGGCTTCTTGTCCTTTTGACCTCCTGCATCATGCTGGTGAAGCATGCCACATGGCACGTGAGAGCCCTGCAGTTGGATTTGAAGACTCAGTGTGCTCAGGTCCAAGAGAGCCTTCTGAATTGCATCCAAGTGCCAGAGATGACTGGGAGAGACCTGCAATGGTGGCTGCCCGACCGGTACTGGACCTGTGCAAGATCCCTCTTCCTACCCCACCAAGAGTTGACTGTCGTGACTGAGGCATCGTTGCTGGGTTGAGATGGTCACCAGGGAGAAGCAGAAAACAGAAGACCCTGACCTCCACATCAGCTTGCTGGAGTTGCGAGCGATTAGCTTGGCATTGAAGGCATTCCTCCCAAGAACCTAGGGACAGCGGGTACAGTGCACTCAAAGGTGCCATATGGCATCTTCCAACAACTGGAAGAATCCTGGCTCAATCTGTTCACCATCTTAGAGAACATGCAGTGTACAAACTTTTGCTTGTTGAAGTTCCCAAAGCGATTCTGCCTTGAGGACGCCTTTTGCATTGACTGTGGCTCTGGACTCCTGAACGCCTTCCTGCCCCTACCTCGCCAGCCTAGAGTTCTGATCAATATAAAGAAAGACCAGGCCCAATTCATTCTAGTAGCAGTGGCGAGTAGAGTCTGGTACCCAGAACTTCTAGCCACGAACATTTGTCCTCCACTTCGGCTGCCCCTTTGGGAGTACCTCCTGTCGCAGTTTACCCAATCTGCACAACCGACACCTCCTTAAGGCGACAGTTGATAGCTTTCGAGCTTCCTCCCCAAATGGTTGATGTCATTCTGGCTTCCAGGCGTTCCTTCAACCAGTATAGTATATGCAGAACACTGGAAGGAGTCTACTCTCCTTAGCCCAGAAAAGCCTGGGCTCATCTTTTGGCCCTCACTACATTTTTGCATTTGCCAGATATGCCATGTCTTTTCAAATCACCTGCTCTGATCCATTTCTTTAAGAGCATGGTCCACATGTTCCTGGCAACACCCTTTGCAAGGCTGCAGTGGGACATTAACTTGGTTGTCATCTATGTGATGTGCACTCCCTTTGAACCATTGCACAGCAGTTCCTTATGCCTGTTAATTATAAAAACAATATTCCTCATTGCTATAACTCCTGCTCAGCAAGTGAGTGAACTCCAGGCCTTGTATGTCCAGCAGCCGTATACATTGTATTTTGTGGGCAAGCTGGTCATCCAGGCAAAAGCGTCATTCCTGTTGAAAATGTTCAAGCCATTTCTCGTAGGATGACCCATCATTTTACCGTCTTTGTACACTTCACCCTGCCCATCCAAGGAAGAGGAGCTGCTTCACTGGCTTGATCCTAAGAAGACCTCATTGTTACATTGATCAGACGAGAAACCATTTATTATTAGACCAAGGGTCTCCAAATTCTGGAGTAATAAGAGCTATTTATGTTAAAAGAAAACCATCAAGAGCTTCTAATATTATTAGAATTGGACCAGTGTGTCACGTCAGACAAGATTACATTAGTGGCCAAAATTTGCACAATTGCCAGCAGTGATCACCCTAATGCATCAGGCATGGGTGCCAGTATTAGCTTTAAAAAATGCCTTGTCAATGTGGAATGTCCCTGATTTGTCAACAATATTATTAACTTGGTTCCATGGGCATTGCTGCTAATATTATGAACAACTCTCTCCAGCGCTACATAATTTATCGCTCAAAACTTCAAACATGTTGTTTTAAAAACTCAAACCATTATTCTACACACATAAGCTGTGTCCTGAATACATGCTCATCAATGTTGGTATACATATATTAATGCAACCATGCAAAAGCTTATCATTTACTAGGCTGGGCTGCACATAGGCGAGGTACTTACAGGCAGTTGGAGAGCTATTAGTAGCTCATGAGCTACTTGTTGGAGAAGTCTGGATTAGACTATAAACATTTTTAATGCTTCTCTGGAGACAAAAAGGGAAATGCAGTACAGAAAAGAACCATCTCTTGTACACAAAAAGTGGTGTTTCTACTTTGTAATTGTGTGAGGCTGTAGAATTTCTTAAATTGCTCCATATCCTGAACTAATGCGGTCACCGCTCCAGGTTCAGATGAATAGTGCTGTGCCAGTATTTTACACTACCCAGTCATGGTGGTGAATGCCTCCGTTCCACTGCAGCGTTACTGTCTACTGTTCAAGACTAAGTACAGATATTATTTATTCATACAGTCTACCCCCATTGTCAGAAGTGAATGGCTGTGTAACACTGGACTATTCCAGCCTATTATCCAGGCCAGACCAGTAGTTACCTATCCAGGTCGACAGCGGATTATTTTATTCTTGCAGGGTACCTTCAAGGAAGAGGGTGAGGCCATGTGTAAAAAGGTTGATCAGTTGTTAACAAAAAAAATGAGTGTTCCTACCTTTGTAAAAGTGCGAGGTTCTGAAATTCCCTCGAGTCTCTCCTTAGCCCTGAATCAGTGCAGGCTCCCCTCCCACCTCAAGGGTTACTAGTTCTGCCCCTGCCCCATGGCAGCAATCGCGCTTTATAAATACACATTTCATTTCATTTCTGCTCCAGAACAGACCTCTATCTAGGCTTGTGGTGAATATCTCTGGTTCACTGAACTAATGCAGTCTACTATCCAACACTCTGGGTAACTAGTATGCACTTATCTTAAACTAGTGCATTCTGCTAGCCAGGCACATAAGTGTCTGAATCACTGCACCGTTGCAGTTTTCTACTCAGGCCAAGTGATAAACAGCTCCTTATCCCTGTGCTATTTTGGTCGGCTGTCCAGGCCCACAGGTGAATAGTATTTCCTCTTGCCTGTGCCAAGGAAGTCTATATCAAGCTCCAGGTTTAGATAGTGTTTAGATAGTGTTGTATCAGTCAATGAATGTATTCTGCTGTGGAGGCTTAGGGGTGGGTAGCTCTGTACTGTTGTTCCAGTTGTACACTTAAGCATCCAGGCTCAGGTTGAACATCTCTACACCATGTATCAGTACAGTCCAACATCCAGGCCCATCATCAGTACAGAGTGCTGTACAGACCGACAGGTGAAGAGCTCTGTACCCCTGTATCAATACAGTGGGCTACCAAGCCCTGGGGTAATTAGCTCTATATCACTACACTATACTGTAAATCCGTATTTGTAAAGCGCAAACTACTCACCCTTACGGGTCTCAAGGCGCTGGGGGCCGTCGTGGAAATTAAGGGAGCTATTACCCATAGTCACATGGTGCTGAGCTGAGCTGCCACTGGAGCCGGCGATTGAACCCTGTGCTCCTAAGTCAGCTGCCCTGGCGGCTGCACCACACCTCTCCACTGTACTAGAACCATGCAGGTCTAGAGACGAAAAGCACTGTACCAGTACTGTCTCCCTCCAGACCCACATGTGAATTGATCTTTACCTCTGTATCAGTACTGTCTTCTACCATCTCTGCCCAGGATTGTGAATAGCCCTGTACATTTGTACTAGTACTCTCTACCATCCAAGCCTAGAGGTGAATAGCTCTTCACCACATGTACCAGAAGTATCTATCAACCAGACCCAGTGGTGAGTAGCTCTGGCAGCATTTATAGATTATATTGTATTGTATTGTACGCCGACGACACGCAGCTGGTCATCACTCTCACTGAGGGCCCCTCAATTTCGGCTGCGAAATTTAGGGATGGCCTAACTGCAGTTGCGCAATGGATGACGCGCAACTGCCTTCAACTGAATGCTGGGAAAACAGAGGTGCTGCTCCTTGGAAAAAACCCCGGTCATTGGAGCGAACACTGGTGGCCCTCTTTGCTTGGCCCCACCCCGCGCCAAAAACTGTGGTGAAGAACCTGGGTGTCTGGCTGGACTCCTCGCTTAACTTTCAGTCCCACACAAAGAAAGTGGCAGCTACGTGTGTGGGTCTGTTGAGGAGTCTCAGTCCGATACTTGGCTTCTTCGATTCCAGAACTCGCCAACTAATCGTCCAAACTATCATCCTTGCTCGGTTGGACTATGCCAATGTTTTATTCTTAGGGGCCAATAAAACAGAAATAGCACAGCTGCAACGGGTACAAATTCAGCCGCCAGGGCCGTGGTGGGCCTTCCACGCAGGTGCTCTGCTAGAGCTTCCATCCGGCAACTTCATTGGCTGCCGATTGAGTCTCGAATTCATTTCAAGACTCTCACCACTGCCTTTAAAATTCTTAAATCAGACTGTCCTGAACTCTTACGTCCGCTTCTGGTACCCTATACTCCCCAGCGCACCCTGCGCTCTTTAGGACAACACCTTGTGGCGGTCCCTCGAACCAGGCTCAGCAGAATGGGTGGCCGTTCTTTCAAAGTCTTAGGGGCGAAACTTTGGAACTCCCTGCCATTGCATACTCGTTCCCTGACCAATCTGACTACCTTTCGCAAGGCAATTAAAACTCATCTGTTCTCTCTGATCTAACTTCCTGCTGTTCCACCCCTCCCCTCAGGTACTTTTTATGGTTCAGTGCCGGGACGCCCCGTTGCTGGGGCAGCTGTTTTGCGCTCTAACAAATTTTTAACATTAACATTAACATTAACATTGTAATTGCATTTGTATAGTGCTTACTATCCCAGACGAGGCGTCAAAGCACTTTTTCGGCAAGTAGCACACTACTCCGGGACACATAGAGGATTTGTGTTGAATTAGTATAGTGAAACATGCAAGTAAATTTTAAGTGGTGGATATGTTAGTCTGTTATTTGGGTTTGGAAGAATAGCAGAAGATAGAAGAGGAAAGAAGGCACTTATCTAATTTTCTTGAGCAGACCAATTGCTTGGATCATTCTCAGTTTGGCTTTAGGCCCAAACATGGTACGGAGACCGCGCGACTATCAGTAACAGATGATCTCCATAGATATCAAGATAGAGGCTTCTCCGTTGTTCTGGTGCTGCTAGATCTGTCAGCAGCGTTCGATACTGTTTCTCACAGTATCTTACTCGAACGATTTGCTGACATTGGGTTGAAGAACACGGCCTTAGCTTGGCTAAAAAGCTTTCTATCTAACCGGACCCAAACGGTTAGCATGGGTACATTTCGTTCTGCTGAGATGGAGATTGCCAAGGGGGTGCCACAGGGCTCTTGTTTGAGCCCGACTCTTTTTAACATCTATGTGGCCCCCCTGGCAAATATCCTGAGAGAGTTTGGTTTCATCCCCGTATCTTACGCGGATGATACCCACCTACTGTACCCTTTCAGGCATCTCACAAAGGAAGTGAAGGTCTCCTTCTCCAATGGCATGAAGGCAGTAGCCAAATGGATGTCATCAAACTGCCTTCAATGCAATGTAGGGAAGACAGAGGTCCTGCTGCTTGGAGAAGCTAAGATCCTATGGACCCCAGATTGGTGGCCGCAAGATCTTGGGCCAGTACCTGAACCCAAACTGGTTGTGAAAAACTTGGGGGTACGCCTGGACGAGATCTTTCTCTGAAGCAACATGCCAACTCAGTGGTGGGCACTTGCTTTCATGTGATCGGCCTTCTTCGAAAAGTTTTCTTCTTGCTACCAGATGCCACCAGAAAAACCTTGGTGCAGGCTCTGATTCTTAGTCGTTTAGACTATTGCAATGGGCTCCTGCTGTCAGCCAACGAGGGAGTTAAAGCTAAACTCCAGGTTGTGCATAATACAGCAGCAAGGCTGGTTTTAAATGACCCTCCAAGAACGCCATCCAAACCACTCCTGGATAAATTACACTGGCTTCCTGTTCGGAAAAGGGTGATATTCAAGATCTGTTGCCTTATCCATAAGAGCTTAAATGAATTAGGGCCAACATACTGGAAAGACAAATTTGTACCTTACCCTCCGGTGCCATCTCTCAGGTCCAGTAACCAGCTGCTCCTAACAGTGCCAGCTGCTAAAAAAGTAAGGCAGGGTGGTAGGGCTTTGTCCGTAGCCGGTCCCACCTTGTGGAAAGGATTACCCATGTCACTTAGGAAATGCACAGAACATCTGAGTTTCAGGAAACAACTTAAGACCTTTTTGTTTCAGTCATAAATCCTTTCCTCTGGACTTGCTGTAAACGCTATCTAGGTCACAGGCGCAGAGATACTCCTCCGGGAGTCGATTCTAGCGCGGTACAAACCTGTAAATAAATAAATAAAAATAAAGGTTTGTATTTATATAGCGCTTCTAACCGCTGATGAAGTGTTGAAGCGCTTTTTTTGGCGAATAGCACGCTACTCCGGAAACTCATAAAGGATTAGTGGTGAATAAGAATGGTGAAATATGAAAGTAATTTGAGTGGTGGGTATTAGTCAGTTATTTGGAGTGAGAAGGATAACGCCTGTTACCCCTGATGGGGTGTTGAAGCGCTTTTTTGGCGAGTAGCAGGCTACTCCGGAACCCATAAAAGATTAGTGTTGAAATTTAGTATAGTGAAATATGAAGTAATTTGAGTGGTGGATATGTTAGTCAGTTATTTGAATTGAGAAGGGTTGGGGAGGGGTAAAAAAGGAAAAAAGGTTTGCATTTATATAGCGCTTGTAACCCTGATGAGGTGTTGAAACGCTTTGTTGGCGAGTAGCATGCTACTCTGGAACCCATAAATGATTAGTAGTGAATTAGTATAGTGGAATTTGGAAAGGATAGTGAAGGGATAGAAGAGTGAAGGATTTCTTTTTTTAGGTCATAGTAGTAGGAGGAGGCTTTTGAATGAGTAAAAAAGGTTTTTGGAGGGGAAGAGTCAGAGGGGAGAGATTAGAAAGGTTTGTTTAGGGGGATCGGTATAGTAAAAGAGGTGTCAGATGATGCAAGGAGGGGTAGAGTAGGAGAGAGTCAAGAAAGGGTTATTTTGGGGAACATAGTAGTGGTATGGGGTTTGGGATAAATAAGAGTGGGTGTAGAAGATATAATTATAGATGTATAGGGTGAGAGATAGGGTAGTGAATTGGAAAGAGTAGTAGAAAGAAGTTTGAAATTAGTCAGAAAGTTGAGCTAGAATATATATTGAGAGAAGTATAGGCTGAGAAATAGGTTAGTGCATTGGAAATGCTAAACTAGAATAAAAAATGATAAATATATAGATCCTTATATAGATGCATAAAGGAGTTAAGTATATGCAGATTAAAGATATTGATAGAGGTAGCGGATGAGAAATAGGGTAGTGCATTGGATATGCTTTTTCAGGAGAAAAGTAACAGACACACAGTTCCAAGTACATGGAGGTATACAGATGCACAACGGAAGCAAGTACATGTAGACCAAAGATGATTTTTTTTTTCTTTTGCTTTTGTTTTTATAACAATATTAATATTGTACATGTTTATACAAATCAATACACAAAGATAGGTACATATCTATAGTGAAAATAAATGCTTATATACAGAAGGACAAATACACAGGGTGGGTATTAATGAATGGGAAAATGGTCCGCATTCCTGGCCCTGGTCCCGACCATTCTCGAACAGGCTCAAACAGGCACTCATCCTTGTCCTCGCTACCCTTAGCCTCAACGCCTGGGCTGAGATGCCCTAAGCCTTGGCCGTTTATAGCCGTAGTAGTCAGGTGATGCTGTACCATCAAGGCCCAGAGTTGTACAGTGCCTTACTCGCGTATTGGACAGTCTATATCTAGGACTGCTCAGTACCGCTGAACTGAAACACTAGCCTTGAAGTCAGGATGTGAGAAGTTATGAACTGCAGTGTTATTCCTCATGGGTGGCCAGTCGTAGAAGGGATTGGCGACATGTATCATTCCTGTGCAGTTGAGCTATTTATAAGCCCAGCCACATTCTCCTGAAACATCCAGTTATCCACGTGTGTGCCCTGGTGCCAGTCCAGCAGTCTCTTCGGGTTTGCTCCTGTTTCTCTCCCTCCAGCCATCCAGGTTTGCAGGTGCAAGGTTCGGTATCTCTGCGACAATGTTTAGCTAGCTAGTTTCTTAGACCAAGGTTCTGTCACTCTGCTCCTGGCCTACGTCATCCAGAACCCCGAAATATGTTTTATTTTTTAAGGGATTATTGGAAACAAAAGACAAATGACGGGGGTCTGCTTTTAATGAGAGCATGCACGCCCTCTTACACCTGCCTGCCCCGACCTCCGTCGCAATGGAGATCTTATCTCCTGGCTCTCTGCTGGGATCTAGGCACCTGTGAAAATGGAAGTTACAGTATATTGGCTCAGCAGGTTTGTGATGACAGACTGTTCCAAGATAAGGTTGGACCAGAAAAGGTCAGTAAAGGAATGTATTGTACTCAGCCAGCCCATCAGTGAAGCTGTGTAGACACAGGCAGGAGCCAACAGCTTGCTGGTGCTTCTGTTGCCCACTTACAGCGGTTGTATTGAGCAGGGGGGTAGTTGCTGGACTGGGCTGAAGATATTCCAGCATTGAAAGCAAAGTTACTATAGTTACCATAGCACCTTGTAACACAGATCAAGTTCATAACGAAGCTTGCAGACAATAGATTTTATTATGCAGGAGTATGATCTTATTTTGTGTATTGTTCTTTGAGCCTGCTGTTCCATTTTCAGATGGGTTGAATGCAGTGATAGAGTGCCCTTACAGCACAGTTGGTGTAGCATCTGATGCGTTCAACAACCGTCTGGGAGGTGCTGATAACATTTGCCACTTTTGTAGCTATGGAATCGCAGAGTGTAGAAGGGTGTGTGGGCTTTGCCATTCAACTATTGACATCTGTGGAGCTGGAATAATTGCTGCCATCAGTGTTACTTCACTGAACTCATACATCCAAGCACCACACAGATAAGTGTCACAAAAGAGCCACGCCCATTCTGCAGGAGTGGGGTAAGGTGACAGTATGTAGCTGGTGTTTTCTTTAGAAGCACACTGCCAAAAATAAATCACTGTAGCATGGTATTATAGTACACTGTTTCTTACACACACCATATTTTCCATTGAGATCAGCATTACATTTGCACAAAGACACAGTTTTACTGATCAAACTAAATAGCGCATAAAGATAATGTGTAGAAAATGGGTTTCAGAGAACGTTTATCATTTGGGCATCACCAAGTAAAGTGTATTGATTTGTCTTGATCCTATTAATATCTTTTTTTATTACGCTTCAGAATTAGAAAAAAAGTGCTTAATTTATGCTTTCCTAATTGCTTATATATCTTGAAATATTTGTACAATTCATTTATAGGAATCTAAATTTTGTTGTATGTTAGAAGAAAACTACATCCTGCAGCCTTTCCTTTCACACCCCACAAGATTGTCACATAGTTCACTTTCAGAATCCTCAGTCTGGTGTTAGAAAGTAAAAGTAAACACTTGGCTCCATGTTAAAAAAAAAAAAAAAAAAATACGCAGCAATAGGCCGGAAGACTAAACTGACATTTGACCTCTGTCTTTGAATGTCCATCAAATGTGACAATATACATACAAAATGTAGTCATCTTTAATGCTCATTAACCTTCAGTGTTCCAGCATGGTAATTTGGGGGCGCGGCAGCACCCCTCTTTCTAGCGCCAATGATTAGCATGTTGTTGCATTTTGAGTGAGGGCTACAGGCAACAGTATTAGTCTGCAAGTCAAGACGTGGTTGGTGGTTCACTCCTAGGCTGGCTTTAGCAACACTCACTCAAAAAAAGCTGCCTACGATACATGGAAGTAGTTCTAATCACTAAGTATAGACCCAACTTTGTAGGCACTAATACGATCTTTAGTTGAAAATGTTTGCAAAAGAACATCAAGCCACAAAACAGGGAAGGGTGACCTGACGTGTAAACACGTAGAAGTAGATACTGGGCACAATTAATCCCTCTTAGGGATCTTCAAAGCAGTACCTTGTTTTTCACCTTCATTGTAGTTATGATTAGGTAGCAGTTCTATATCCATATTGAAGCCTGTGCTATTCTTTGAGGTTTGCTTTGAGCGCCATAAGACTGTTGAGCTGTTTTTGTTTGGTAAATGTTGAGTGATTGTGAAAAATAATTCCACACTTATATTGTTAATTAGCTCCGCATTTCTCCTTTATTCCAGCTTGGAGCAAACAGTGGACTTCACATCATTATATTTGATGAAATTGATGCCATTTGCAAGCAGAGAGGTAGCATGGCGGGAAGCACCGGCGTCCATGACACTGTTGTCAACCAGTTGCTTTCCAAAATCGATGGAGTGGAGCAGCTCAACAACATCCTTGTTATTGGTACAGAATGATTTTCACTGGGGATGCATGTGGGCTGTGCAAGGGGGAGCAGGATATTTCTGTATCAAACACATAAGGGATAATAGTTCTCTTAGCCCCTAATTCCAAGTTGTGCGGAATAGGGTGGGGTGTTTACCCCACTCAGTAAAGACCATTATCCAAGTGTGAGGTATTTAGCATGTGGTTGAAGCACCTCCTAATCTGCGTCTTCTACATCAGTCATAACATGTAAATTATTTTTTTTTACTGTCAAAGCGAAAGTTAGAGCTTTTCAAACTGTAGTTTCATTTCTAGAATATAAAGTGATATGCTAAATTCTAGCATATTGCTGTCATTTTTGCTCCTAAGGCATACTTTCTTTTTGTCATTGCATTGAATTGCTGCTTCAGTTGAGGTCACCCACAGTCCATGTTAGATTTGCTGTTCTTGCACTGCTCCCTGAATTCAAAATAATTATACTAATTTAAGTTTGTTTCAAATTTCTTCACACACACAGAACGTATTAAAGCTTTCAATTTTGCTTTCTAATGTGTACACATATTTTAGTAATCTACTAATATTGCTTAAAGTTATGAACAGCTGCAGACCCCCTGCAAAGGCGTTGTCGACCCACAGGTTCAGAACTATTGTCTTAGTCTGTTTTGACTCACTACTTGTCCCAATTGAATTGGCAAATGTTAATAACTTTCCGGAAAGGAAGCTATTTTTAACACTCACACTACTTGGACAGGGAACAGTTTCCTCAAGGAGGTAGCTGCAGCCAAACATAGAATTCCCTTTGCAGTACTTTACAGCACTACTCTCTCAACCTGCAATTTTCCAAGCTGCTTTAAATACCAAATACATCCTCCTCCATTCCAACCCATATAGGTCACTGCAAAATACAACACACATCCCTCCTTTCCAAGTCACATATCCCAAAAACTCTGCAGAAACCACTGCAATGAGACCCAATACTTCAAATCCTTGGACCTGTGTGTGCTCATTCATGAATGTCTCCACATTGATGGTCATAAATGTACAATATTTATTTTTAACCTGTGGCAGATCCTAGAGAGTTTCCTATCCAGAAATCAACTTTTGTATGTGTGGAAGGGAGTAAGATGCCATTTCTCAAAGGCAGACATAACTTTATTAGATTTAAATTGTTCTCTTTACCAGATTCTTTCTTTCTTTTCAAATCAGTAACACAAGACCGGATTGCAGCATGAAACCACATGTGCTGCCTAGATTAACATGAGTGCAAAGGAAACTATATGAATAAAAAAAGTAGCCTGATTTGCTGGAAGACTAGAGAACAATAGAAAATGCACTGTTCCTTTAAGAAATTGACAGCTTCCATCTCCAGTATGCCTTGTTCTGGCAGGTGCTTCTCCATCTCATTTTTTCAGTTCAAGCAGAATGGATCTCGAACACTTCAGTGGTTTTCATGTAATTCCTTTTTAGGTTTTTCACCTCAAAAGTGTTCATAGCTTTACTTAATTCTGAATCTTATACCTTTCTGTTTAATTTCATTTTAGAAGGAAACATTTGTTTAAGTGCTTTCACTCTTCATGAAGTGGCCATCCTGTGGGAGGAAGAAATCTGCTTCTGACCTACATAAATTATGTGCGGTCTGATTTCCATCCTACCGTCTGTGAAAGGCTGCAAGTTGTGTCAGAACAGGACAAAAAAGAGCCCTCACCAGATAATTGCGAGTCCAACGATATACCTTGATGTCTTCTCCTAGAAAGATGCCAGTTCCATCAAATTCATTTCTTACTTCAGCTATCCTAGATGATCATCCACCACCAGTAGATTACACTCAGACTTAGACATGGTACTTCTGACACAGCCTTTTCATTCTTCGTGACCCACATGCTGCACCACCTCCCCTGACTCATACACCTTCCGCCTTAAACACACACAAAAAATATAAGCAACATGCCACACCTCGCAACTTTGCTGCCCCATGTCTACTGCACAACAATGCTACACCACAAAAGCAACACAGCACTCCAACTCACTCTCAAACACCATCTCCAACTCATACACACGCAGACCCATCAAAATGCCTTCTTATCATGCTGGATGAGGAACATGATACAGAACAGCTACACGATTGCTATCCTAATACAGCTAATACCAGCACTAAAAACACACCTGCTACAAACCCACACAATACTGATCACTCTTCTACAAAACAAAGTCCCACTATCACTAAAAGCCACTCACTAAACTGTCTACTAATAAATGTTCGATCCCTCTCTAAAAACAAGCATCACATCTACGACCTTCTCACCGATGCAAAACCAGACATACTATTCATAACTGAATCATAGTTGGGAGAGGATATGGCTCCAGTCCTGCATAAAGCCATTCCTCTAGGCTGTCAAATATTCACCCAAAATCGTATAGGCAAAAAAGGAGGTGGTCTAGCTGTTGTATTTAGCCAAACATTACATATCACTAAAATTGACATTTCCATAAAGAATTGTGAGGCTCTTTTAACAAGATGCAATCCTACACCATCTTCCTCCTGTAACTTCCTGCTCCTTTACAGGCCTCCATCTAGCAAGGCAACATTCCCAGAAGCACTTCTAGACACAGTCTCAAACCTGATAACAATACTCTCCAACCTATGCGTTCTGGGTGACCTTAACATTTGGTTTGATAAACCCAATATGACCCATCCAAAAACAATAATCACCGGCCTAGACGCATTGAACCTGCATCAGATTGTCCACAATCCAACACACACCGCTGGACATATCCTAGATGTCATTTTTGCTAATACTGAACTAGTTACCTTTCAAACTATAACTCCAGTCACATAATCAGACCACCACTTGGTTGGTTTCCAACATAAAACAACGCTAAGCGACTCACCTAAAACTACCTTACACCCATCCACCTATCGGCTGTGGACCTTTCCTGGGCAAACTGAAAGAAGGAGCAGTGTTCACCCAGATGTCACAATTCATTGAAGAGAATGACATACTTTCAGACTTCCAAACAGGATTCCGTCTGGGAAGAGGCACTGAATCTGCCCTCCTTGCCATCTGGGATGACCTAAAGAGTACAGTTGACCACAGAGGGGTTGCTGCGCTACTTCTCTTGGACCTCTCAGCTGCCTTTGACACGGTTGACCATGACACTCTGAAACAAAGACTTTATGAAGCCGGCATAGAGGGAACAGCTCTAAACTGGATCGTATCCTACCTTCGAAACAGAACTAATGTCATCCATACCCCACTTTTCTCGTCCAAACCGTACTCCACAAAAGCAGGGGTCCCTCAAGGTTCTATCATCTTGCCCATGCTTTTCAACATCTACATGAAGTCATTACCAGTACTGATCAATACATTTCACCTCACGTGCTATAACTATGCAGATGACACGCAAATACTCCTTCAACTGGAATGCCCCAAAGACATTGGAAAATCACCAATTTTCAGCTGTCTCAGAGCCGTGGATCAGTGGATGACTTGGAGCTATCTCAAATTGAATGCTTAAAAAATTGAAATACGTGTGGCAATTGGAAACATTACAACCCGCTTGCCGCATGGCCTGATGAACTGGGATCACTGCCTAATGTATCAAAGGAAGTAAGAAACCACAGAATGGCCATGGACTCCAAGCTGTCGATGATTGCCCAAGTGGATAAACTAGCAAGATCAAGCTTTGCTACTATAAAAACGCTGCAACTAATTTTCCCTCATTTGGGATTTCCACACAAGGTCCAAGCTACTATCTCCCTTGTTCTGTCCAAACTCGATTACGCCAATAGCCCCTACCACGGATCACCTTTAACGACCATGAAAAGACTACAACGGATTCAGAACTAGGCTGCCAGACTACTCTTGCATATCAAACCGCGAGACCACATCTCCCCTGCCTTGAAAGCCCTGCATTGGTTACCGGTTGCCAGAAGATCCACGTTCAAGCTGCTTTGTATCATCCACAAAGCAATGCATGGAATAGGACCACTCTTCATCAGGAATAAAATCACCAAACACATTCAACAAAGGAACCTCCGCTCTAAAGGAGCATCTCGCCTCAAAATCCCACCATACAATAAAAAGACCATGGGTGGCACATCCTTCTCTGTTCAAGCAGCCAAACTATGGAACTCTTTACCGCCCAACATAAGGTCCACCGACAACCACCTTATCTTCAGAAAACTACTCAAGATTTGGCTCTTCCCCACATAAGCACCATACGCAAACAGAAATTTACAGGATATCCCTCTGTATATAAGCATTTGTTTTCACTATAGATATGCACCTATCTTTGTTTATTACTTTGTATAAACATGTAAAATTATATTATGTTAAGAGAAAAAAAAATCATCTTTGGTATACATGTACATACTTCCATTGTGCATCTATGTACCTATGTACCTTCCATGTACTTGGATCTGTGTGTCTGTTACTTTTCTCCTGAAAAAGCATATCCAACGCACTACCCTATTTCTCATCCTGTGCCTCTATCAATATCTTTAATCTACATATACTTACCTCCTTTATGTATCTATATACTTTCAATGTACTTATGGATCTATATATTTATCACTTTATTCTACTTTAGCATTTCCAATGCACTACCCTATTTCTCAGCCTATACTTCGCTCAATATATCTTCTAGCCCAACCTTCTGACTCATCTCAAACTTCTTTCTACTACTCCTTCCAATGCACTACCCTATCTCTCATCCTATACATCTATCAATACATCCTCTACATCCACTCGCTCATTTATCCCAAACCCCATACCCACTACTATGATCGCCAAAATAACCTTTTCTAGACTCTCTCCTACTCTACCCCTCCTTGCATCATCTGACACCTCTTTTAACTATACCGATCCCCTAAAACAAACCTTTCTAAACTCTTCCCTCTGACCCCTCCCCTCCAAAACTCCTTTTTACTCATCCAAAAGCCTCCTCCTACTGCTAAGACCTAAAAACAAAAATCCTTCACTCTCTTATCCCTCCACTATCCTTTTCAATCAAAATTAACAGACTAACATATTCACTTTTCAAATTCCATATTCAACTATACTAATATACTACCCAAATAACTGAATAACATATCCACTACTCAAATTACTTCATATTTATGCTATACTCCTTTTCAACACTAATCCTTTATGGGTTCCAGAGTGGCGTGCTACTCTGCAAAAAAGCGCTTCAACACCCATCAGGGGTAACAAGTGCTATATGAATGCAAATCTTTCTTCCCCTTTTATTCCTCTGCTATTCTTCTCACTCCAAGTAACTGACTAATATCCACCTCTGAAATTGCTTCATTTTTTCACTATATTAATTCACCATTAATCCTTTATAGGCTTCCTGAATAGCGTGCGTCAACAAGCGCTATATAAATACAAACCTTTGTCCTCCTCTGTCCTTCTGCTATGATTCCAAATCCAAATAACTGACTAACCTATCCATCACTTAAAATTTACTTGCATGTTTCACTATACTAATTCAACACTAATCCTCTATGGGTCCCGGAGTAGCATGCTACTCGCCGAAAAAGCGTTTTGACACCTCGTCAGGGATAGTAAGCACTATATAAATGCAATTACAATACAAAACAATACATACTGGGTCTTCTTTGCATTCTACTCCAATAGGGATCACAATTTTCCAGGATGTCCTTATTTGGGGAGCGTCTAAGTTGAACATTCCTGTTGATGTCCTACAAAATATGTTTATATTTATTACCAGGCTTTGCTGAGCTAGCAGAACAGAAGTTTATTGCCACAAAGGTAGCAAACCAACAATCCTGGAAAAATAGAATACACTATTTAGTCGCAGAAAGAGCTCAAACCTGATTCTGTAATTAT
Source organism: Lissotriton vulgaris (assembly GCF_964263255.1). Lineage (NCBI taxonomy): Eukaryota > Metazoa > Chordata > Amphibia > Caudata > Salamandridae > Lissotriton > Lissotriton vulgaris. Next base: position 1,695,495,508 of record NC_141693.1, on the reverse strand, counting down.
CTTAGCAGTTTGGAAGAAGCGTGCTATAGCACCTGGGATGTTAGCTGCCCTTGACCGGGATGGTAAAAAGATTGACATCAATGGGGGAAGGTTTGTGGCACTGCAGCAACAGTCTTTGAAACAGCTAGCACAACAGCTCTTCTTGGGAACTGTGATAGAGATAATTAACAGCTTTGAAGAGGATCTCTGAAAGAATGTAGGTAGAATTGTAAATAAGTATAAGGAAAACTGGCATTTAATCAGGTCATTGGTGCCTTCATAAACTCAGCATTCTTAGAAATCTACGACAGAATTTCTTTGAAACTCTTTCTGTCCACGTGTAAAATCACGAGCGCCTTAGTCTCATATTATGATTATGATTCTATCCTTGACAGGTTCTGTCCGCTTTGGCCATCATACACATAAGAACATAAAGAGGATAAGGGTATGAGGCTGAGGTACTCAAACATGTGTGCCTAAAAGCGAGGAGGAGGTCCTCTAGTGGCTCCAGGACCATCCTTACTATTCAAGATATAGAGTTCAATCCTCCTGTAGTCTTATAAGCCTGCCTTAAGGCAAACGGTACCTACCTTCTTACCGAAGAAAATCTGCAAAAGGTAGAGGACAGTACCAACAGCAGCATTTGTCCTCCTTTGGGAGGAACCACTCTCACACAAGATGACTCCCTCACTTCCTCTTCTCCTTGTGCCACTCTGGTGGGTGTATATCAAGCCATCTAAAAGTGGCAAAATATAACAACCGACAAATCGATTGCTCCTCAGGGTTCTCATCATAAAGCCATTTCTGGAGGGTTTAAAGAAGAATTTTCCTCCTAGATGGCAACTTTCTCCAGCATGTGAGCTTAATTAGGTATTGTTGAAATTGATGGCTTGACCTTTTGAGTAAACAAATGAGACATCCTTGCAGCATCTGACTTGAAAAGTAGCCTTCCTAGTGGCCTTACATCAGTTTTCAGAGTTGGCAAGTTTCAAGCTCTCTCTGCAGTGGAACCTTACACTTTTTCATCAAATAGGCTAGTCATCAGGACACAGACATCCTTTTTTTCAGAAATGTGTGTTTCGTTTTCATATTAATTAGACAATGTCAATACCAATATTCCTTACCCTTCAACAGAAAGACTGCTTAATGCCCTAAGTATATTAAGAGTCTTAAACGTTTACTAGGACAGAATTAAAGATCTATAGACGTCAAATCAACTCTTTCTCAACAATGTTCATAGCCATTCTGATTTGGTAACATCCTAGCAGTCTATTTTCAGATGGATAGTTTCTTGTATCTCCTTATGCCATCACCTGACTAATAAGCCACTACCTTGTAAGTCGAAAGCACATTCCACATGAGGAAAAGCAGCTTCTTGGCTGTGAAATTTTCGATATTTGTATTACAGTTATGTGCAAATCTGTCCGAACTTTCACCAATCATTAATTTTTAAATGGTGCTTCTAGATCTTTTTGCACGAAGTGCTGTTGATTACTACAAAGCTTCCAGGTTTGTGTTGCCATTCAAAATAAGAGCCCGCAGGTTTTTTCACGATGGACTTGCTGTTCTGCTCTCTGTTTATGTCTATCAGTGAAGATTCTACAATTAAGAACAAAATGTTGCTTGTACTTCTAGTTCTATATTGTAGGTATCTTCACTGAAGTCATAAACAACGCTGTCTCCTCCCTGGTCTCCTATTTTGAATGGTGCACATATATATTCTTACATTGCTAGCAAATTCAGCATACTGCCTCTAAAAGAGAAGAAGCCGAGAAGCAGCTGCATGTACAAAGGATGGTGGGAGATTGAAACTGCTGGATTTTAAAGAAACAGCCTATGTTTAACTTCTCTAGTCATTCAGCCTATCAATCTATATTTTTTCTCTCTTTATACACTTTCTTTGGCATTAGTATGGTCAGCATGTTTGGTTTCATGTTGTAATGCTGTGTTATGTGCTACTGATTTGAAAATAAAGAACTAGGGAAGTATGTTGCCTGTTAAGACTAAGAAGTTTATGCCTGCATTTGATAAATTAGAAGTGAGAGATTATTACCTTCTCCACATCGATATGTTGATTTTTAGTTATGAAGTGTTATCCGCAGGCATTCTGGAGTATTCTAGGTTCATGGCTGGAGTGAAGCTAACTATGAGGCAGAACTAGGATTACATGCATGTAACAAAGTTTCTACTGTTCAATTTTCTCTTCCACATGGCAATATACATAAACTCATTTTCACTTTATTGGCAACAACCTATAACTTGAATTAACTCCAGAAATGTCCATCTTCCAGGACTAGTTCCTCACCTTGCCTCATTCTTTCAAACTATGTCCGATTAATCACACCCTTATCATAGATATTTCCTGATTCAATCTACGCCATCCTCGCACCAACTTCTTTATATTTGTCTACTGCTGTAACTCTTTAGCAGCCATTTTATTTCACTGTTGATAACGTTAGCAAGGTGAAGAATCGTGCATACCTCTCTCCCCTTTTATCTGGTTTCAACACATTTCAGATTACCTTTAATTCCCACATATCGTCTGGATGGCAAGTTTGTTTTACCTAGAGTCACTGAAAACAACACCACTTCCATAAAACTAGGTGGTAACAAATAGCTCAACAGAAATTTTCCACAGATGAATACATTGGTATTACGCCAGATAGCGGGGGGGGAGGTGTTGTGAATTTAAATATAGAGGTATAAAGTTTGGGTGTGCGAAACTCGCATAATTTGCTTTTGTACTATTATGAAAAATATCATCAAAATGTTGCGCAATTACGTGAAATAGAAAAGTGGCCTTTGGTGCTATATTTTAGTGCAAAATGTGTCATTCATTTTGGACTCGAGGATGCATTTCACTTTCTAAAAAAATAGCGTACAAAACAGAAGTGCCGTAAACAAAAGCCACCTATTTTCTGGTCATTTCCATATTAGCAAATTCAGCATTACATTTTTGCAATGAATGGAGCATAATTACGCAACATGTCATAAATATCATAATTTCAGGAATTTTACTTAACAAGCGTAACGCAAAATTACACAAGATCACGCCAGTATAAGGTAAATTTTGCCCCTGCCGAAAAAGCTTTCCAGTTAAAAGATAATCAAATATGCATTATATCCATTGATGACTCACAGTCTAAATAACCACTGTTGAATACTTGGCATTGAACTGTTCAGGTTCCTGGTATTTCTCTTGTATCATCCTTAATGGTGTTTGATAATCCGTGATGTTAGACGTATTAGTTACTGAGATCTGATTGTATAATAATGGAGACAGCATAATTATGTATATAATGTGTGTCTAATTGTCCTAACTTATTTTGTTAGATTTATCATCTCACTTCTCACATTATCAAACCTCACTTTTATATTTAAATATCTACTATTGTGGTTCTGGTCCAAGAAGGAAGCGTGGCTTGTATAATAGAAATAAAATACCCTGAAAATATGTGAATGAAGAGCGGTTGCGAGCAAAGAATTGCTGACTTGGTCAGGTACCCTGTGTGATTTAATTCTAGTGTCACCCCACTAACAAGCTCTACTGTAATCCATGAAACCCTCTGAAGTAACTCTACAGAGCTTTATACAACTCCTATATATCATTAGATATGTTCAGAACTTTTTTTAGATGAGCTGCTCATGTCTCAATTATTTAAAATTACCCATATTATGGTTGTCTTTATACATATGCAGTTTAATAGTCATCAACAATGTGATTGGTCAAGTCGTGTTTCCAAAAGGCCTCCTTCCTGAGGACTTTGTGTTAATATTTGAGGTGTCAAGCATATCTTCATGGCATTACTTTCTTTATCCTCGCCCTTCGAGCCTTATAATTCTGGTGCACTTAAAGACAATAAGATGCCGAGGTTCCATTACGGCAAGAACTTGAAGGGATACAAGTATATAAACAAGAAAATACAGCCACATTGGAAAATTATGTTTTCTGTTCTTATTTAATGTTGTGCCCTTTAAAATGATGGTTGTCTTTGACATGTATGTCTCTTTTTACAGTAAAATCTCTAAATGCCAGTTTTCTATGGTTATTTCTAGGCATGACCAATAGGCCAGACTTGATAGATGAAGCCTTACTCAGACCCGGAAGGTTGGAGGTGAAAATGGAAATAGGTAAGTATATTAGTAGTTTATTTACATTTTTGTTGATAACTTTCTATGGATTAAAGTTATACGGGATAGTGTAGGAATATGTAATGGAAGTACACTTTTAGCAGCTAAAGGGTAAGGTTTTATGTCCTAACCTCTTCTTAAGGGGATTACGCCTGCTCTGTGTTACAGGGAGAAGGGCAGTTTTATGTGGACACCTCTATGGATAGATAATCCAAACCAACAGTGAGATATGTCTCCATTGCCTGTTTATTAGATAGTCTTCTCTAACTGTTTCTGAAGGAACTACCTCAAGTGAGAGAGAAGGAGTTTATCCTTTGCACCAAGGACACTTGGACACTCTGAAAAGTGGTGATGAGTGTTCACAGCCCCTTGCCCTTGAATATTTACATGGTGAGGAGGATATTTATTCTTCCACACCTGCCCATGCTTTGATTCCATGTTGAAGGGCTCACCCACAAGAGATCGAGTGGAATTTCCATCTTCAGGCCCCTTCATGTTCCCGTCCTCACTGATAGAGTCAAACTTAGCTACCTAAATAACCCTTACTTTATCTTCCTGCTGTGGACCAGAGTAAGTTCCAATGCAACGTGTCTCAAAGAGCTTGGCCTGTTTTTCAGAACGATGTCCTACTTTTCCATTCTGAGGAAGAACGCTTCCCAATGTTATATCTTGGGGATGGGGGCAGGGGGAATATATGGCCCCCATAGAAGGTATTAAGGATGGATACAGTTGGATCAAGTGTTATGTGTGATATCCTGTAAGTTGTCTCACATGCATTTGCAAACGGGTACCTCTGTCCACAAAACAAGCCCAGTAATTGAGCTAATAAGCCTAATTATGTTGACTTTGAAAGTGATCTGCTGTTATTGCTCTTAGCAGCACTCTGGCCTAGCTTAGGTGTAAAGATGTTTTTAAGAAGCTGCTTCATTTTCGTCTTTTATTCTAACCCGACAGGTTTACCGGATGAAAGGGGCCGTGTTCAGATCCTTCATATTCACACAGCAAAGATGAGAGATCACAAATTGTTAGCTGGAGAAGTAGATATTAATGAACTGGCCACGGAGACGAAGAACTTCAGTGGTGCTGAGCTGGAGGGCTTGGTCCGAGCAGCCCAGTCTACGGCCATGAACCGGCACATTAAGGCAAGTGCCCAGAGCTGCTTCTGTTGTACTCTGAGATTCCTGTCTCTTCCTATGTCTGCTTCCAATGAGACATGAAAGAAAAGCACATTGTCATGGTCCTTTTACTACTTGCCATCTACTTCCGTTGATTGTGCAGTTCTTTCACAAGAATCAGAACTGTCAGTTGTGCAAATAGGAAAGTCTCTAGCTTTGTGTCCCATTTTCAACCTATGTAGTTAGTAGACTGTGTTTTAAAAAAAATATATTATCATTATTATTATTTGAAGCTTGTAAAGCGCGCGGCTACCCCCAACGGGGGTGTCCCGGCGCTGCGGACAACAGACAACCAGAGTAGTTCAGCGTGGCCTAGCTTTTGGAGAACAGCCAGGTTTTAAGTTTACTTCGGAACGACAATTCTGATGTAGTGAGCCTAAGGTCTAGAGGGAGGCCATTCCAAAACTTTGCAGTGATCACAGCAAAGGCACGGCCGCCCATTCTAGAACGACGAAAGCGGGGAGCACAAAGAAGGCGAAGGTGGTTTGATCTGAGGGCACGTAAGGAATGGCCAGGTTTGAGCCTATTTCTCAGGTAGGCAGGACCCAGGCCATTGAGGGCCCTGAAGGCAATAACCAGAGCTTTAAATTGTATGCACTAGATCACCGGAAGCCAGTGCAGCTTAACCAGATATGGTGAGATGGAATGGCGATATGGGATGTTACAAATCAGCCTAGCAGCAGCATTCTGCACAATCTGCAACCGTTTAATCAGGTAAACAGGGGATCCTACATACAAACTGTTGGCATAATCCAAATGGGAAGTGATTAAGGCATGAACAACAGTCCTCCGAGAATCAAGCGGGAGGTAAGGCAAGATTTTCTTAATCATCCGAAGTTTGGCAAAACAAGCTGCGGTGACTTTGTTAATTTGGGTTTTTGCAAGACAGAGCATTATCAAATTGAAAACCCAGATTACGAGCAGCCTGAACTGGGGCCGGTGGGGGGTTTAGCTCTGCGGGCCACCACAGCGTAGTTGGAGGAGGGGATTTCTGATTGAAGAATAGGACCTCGGTCTTGTCCGTATTGAGCTTCAATTTATTGGTAGTCATCCAGGAGGAGATGTTAACAAGGCAGTTTTGAAAGTTAGACAAGTTGCCGTCAGAGTGGTCTCTAAAGGAAAATACAAGCTGTGTGTCATCAGCATAAGAGATACTCTGACCCCCCAGGATTCCACCACTTCTGCCAAAGGAGTCAGGTAAACGTTTAAAAACTGGGGACTGAGTGAAGAACCCTGTGGGACCCCACAAAGCAGAGGTTTTTCTGATGATACATAAGGCCGGAGAAAAACCTGCTGCGATCTGCCCTTCAGAAAGGATCTTACCCATACCAAAGGTGTCCCCCCAACACCGATATCGCGCAAACTATCCAGTAGGATGTCATGCGACTCGGTGTCGAAAGCCGCGGATAGGTCGAGGAGGACCAGCATGGCCTCCTCGCCCCCATCCACGCACTCCCGTATGGACTCCGATACCTCTAATAGAGCAGACTCAGTGCTGAAACCTGGCCTAAAGCCGGATTGGGAAGCGTGTAGTAGTTGCTTAGATTCCAAATATTCAGCCAGTTGCTCCTGCACCACTTTCTCTAGTATTTTCGCTGGTTTAGGGAGGAGGGATATAGGCCGATAGTTACTAAAGAGTGATGGGTCGGAGTCTACATTTTTTTGGGATTGGAATCCGCATGGCCTGTTTCCATAAGGAGGGAAATACGCCAGAGAGTAGTGAAGAGTTCCAGATGTCAAGAAGCGGGCCAATCAACAATGGGGCAAGGCGGCCCAGTACCTGTGCAGGGGCCGGGTCGAGGGGTGAACCCGATTTGCACCGGTGTAACAGAGACAGAGCGTACTCCGCCGTTAAGGTTTTAAATGAGACAAATGTTTCCTCATGAGTGGATTTAAAGTCAGGCAATTGGGAAGCCCTGTTCTGATTAAATGAGGACGAGATATTAAGAATTTTCTCCTGGAAAAAGTCAGAAAGCCCGTCAGCAGGCCAAGGCTGGGGGGTTAGAAAATTCCTTAATAATCCTAAATAAGGTTCTTGACGAATTTTCGGCAGCCTTAATTTTCTCTGCAAAATGATACTTCATAGTAATGCGTTTAAGTTTCTGGAAGTTTTAAGGGCAGTTCTATAAAGGATTTTGGCGGCTGGATCATATGACCGTCGCCAATCACGTTCCAATTTTTTGCATCTACTCCTTTCCTTACGCAGATCCGGTGAAAACCAAGGAGCAGACGGTTTGGATCTTGAAGAGGTTAGTGGTAGCATAGGGGCAACTAGATCAATAGAAGATGAGAGACACCAGTTAAATTTGGATACATCTAGATTCAAATCATTGGAAGGCAGCCCAATAAGCTTAGTGAAAGTAGGTTCAAGGGCAGTACACGTGACCTTATGCCATTTTCTATCGTGGTCCCTGACTTTGGTTGAGAAGCCAGAGGACTTTTGTATGGTCAACTCAAAGGGGATCAAATAATGATCAGACCAAATGAGAGGTAAAGCAGGTAGAATAATAAGGCCGGGATGATTAGAAAATACAAGGTCAAGGTATGGCCTGCTTGGTGTGTAGGGCCCTTTACCAGCTGAGTCAGATTAGGTCCGAGCATAGTCGCCTGGAAATTACTAGCTCGTGCACATGTGCCTACATCTACGCGTATCTTTTCAAATATATGCCTTGTCTTCCGTTTTCTTGCTTACCTAGAATTATTATTACAGTATCCTGCAGTAACAAATAAGCATGGCATCATGTTGGTTCTAGCATGATTCACCACTTTTTTGTCTATCGACTCAAGAAGTTAATCTCATTTTCCCTTTGTGGTCTCTTTTCATATGCTAAATTTATCCATGTAATATTCCCTTAATCTCCCATGTTTCCTTTTATGTTTAATGTGCTCAAATACATCGTGTTTGCACCTTCTTTTTTTGCGAATGTTGTATTTCTTGCTTAGATACTATTAGGAATGTAACCGGTTTGGCGGCGGCTGGAGCAGACTGCCACCTAACTGCTTGAAAAGATTTAAGAAATAGCACATCTGTCACAGAATAACCTGTTTTTATATAGTGCTTCATACCTTGGCTTAGGAGATGTAAATAAAGGGTGTCAGTATTAGGTTGCCTAATGTAATACTCAATTCACCAACCTCGGAGAAAAGAAGACTGAAGTGGCCTGTTAATGCCATCACTTCATCTGCTAGCCTTAACTGAGACTGTCATAACTTGCATACTCAGTGTATGCCGGCAAACTGAGAATGCAAAAAGACAAATGATGGACAGAATGCAGAACCATGTCATACATTCACCCCTGTAGAGAGATCTGGGCCTAAATCCATCGTTTTTTTGCTCCCCATGCCTCTCTAGTTTGAACCCAGCCAAATGCAAATCAGTCTTAACCCTGCACCATTTGTTTGTGTAGCACTTTTCACCCTAGGTGGGATTGGTATGCCCAGACGTGTGTTCACGGTGCCACTGGATTCAAGCTAGCCTGGCCGATGAAGGGTAATACCCAGTAACCGGTCCCAGGATGCTTGTTTCCGGTCCAGGGAGGACTTGGCTTGGCAGTTTTGTCTGGACTGTTCCCATGAAGCACAGGGTCAAGACTGTTTTGCATATGATTGGGTCTAAACTGGGGTGGCATGGTGAGCAAAAGAATAGGGGGTTTAACCCAGATCCCTTGACTGGGGATGAATGTATGATTTATTCAGCATTCCGTCCATCATTTGTTTGCGCGGCAAACTAAGAGTGGCAGTGGAAGGACAAACTTACATGTGAATCTGCCCTTCATCATGCCCAACAATTTATACTAAACCTAATACCTCACATCTTAAGCTCCTCACTTCCCTTTGCCTCTCCTTCACACTGCTCGCCTACTCTCGTCTTCGTAGATGACCAGTGCAATATACAGTAATACTTTATGGTATCCTGTAGTAACTGAGAGGTGGGATGTGGCATTTACTAAACTCACAGTATGTGGGTAAAGACAGTTTTCAATGTCCCTCCTCTCTTCACACAGACCTTTCAGCTTTCAGTTGTTGTACTTACTCTTTATTACCCTCCCCTTTTCCTGTATTCACATCCTATATTTTTGTGGTCACCCTCTTATGTTGGTCACCCCCTTATACAAAAGGTTGACACTTCTCTCTTTCCTTCTCTTACACTTAGCCTCCCATGTACTCTGTAAACACGTTTGTGTAAGACCTGAGTATAGGTGTCATTTTATTGTGCTGTCCTGAAGGAGCAGAAACCCTTATAGAGAGCCCGGTTCTTACAACAGGAATACATTGCACCCTTTATATTTAACATGCATATTGGTTTGTGAGGTAAGAGAGTCACAGATGCCTAAAGTGCAAAATTCATCACATTCTAGTGTAGTTGCAAAATTCGTTTTTTTATGGTTTATTTGTAAAGCAGTTAATAATTTGTAAAAGTAAATGGCAGTGTTTTTTGGAAGACAGCCTATACTTTAAGCGTCTAGTGCTCACTGAGTTTTGCAAGCGCTTATGGTTTTTGGGTCTCGAAAAATATTCCCCATAATTAGAAAACAATCTTACAAAATGAACTTTTTTTTTGGGAGAGTAATCCTTGAGTTTGCTTTAATTGAAAAAACGTATGATATATGATATGTTCTGTTTTAAAATATTGTATGTTCCATAGAGCCATTTGATGTGCTAAGCAATTCCACCAGTATTTATAAGGATCTCTATTAAACATACATCTTTTTGTAGCCTAGAACAATTACATTATAAATGACCTGAATGGCTGTGCCTATCAATACCAAATGAAGCAGAAATCTACTTGGTTAACACATTTGGTGATGTTGTAAAGTGTTAATTTTTGTAGCCTGTCTATATCATTTAAAACCAAACCTGCAAATGCTTTGATGACATCAGAGAGGATATAAAAGACTTTGCTGGTGCAAACCTTCCAAATTAGTCCGCACCCATCTACTGCTACGACCCAAATTAAAGATGTCTTTGAACTCCTAGAGACAGGTTTGCCCAAGAGAGGAGACCGGGAAGAGGACGAGATAGAGATGGAAGTGCTCCAGAATATGGGGAAGTACCCAAATAGAGCATGCGGGGAACAGTGCGACAAATATGCCGCAGCAAGCCTCCTACAATCCACAACATCTTAATCAGATGATCTTGAATTTACATGACCTAATAGAGAGGGCAGTCAAAGAGTTTGAAATCACCTGCATTTCAGTTGTGAAGAGACATTATATGCAGCGAAGTTGAGGGCTATCCCAAGGTGTGGTACAAATGCCTATGTTGATTACAACTTTGAAAACTGTGAAGTAATCAATCTGGCATTTCCTAGGTGAGCTGCGTCTACTGGATGTCAATTTTTAAGAGCAAACGCTGCCACTGGCCCGTCAAAGAGACTCTACAGCTCCTTAGGGTTTATTGCAACAGGCACAATGGGCCTGAGAGAAAAACAAAAAGGGAGAGAGATTTGGGGGGAGGGGAGAGCTAGAGAAGAGAGGATTCAAAATCTATGCCAGAGCTGCTTTCCTTCACTGTTCTTTCGTATTAACTTGGACCACGAACTACAGGCCATTTAAGAAATATCAAGTGCCAGCATCAGTTCTTCACTTTCTGTACAGTCATCCTAGTCACAGCTGCGATATGTGGTTTTCTCAATCCATCAGAATCTTATATTGTCACAGCTCCTCTTTGTGTCTCGTCCCTGAAAACTGTTGCTTGCAATCATTAACCAAGGCTCCCTTTCTTTCCTGCATTCTCAAGTGTTAGTCAAGTTAGCAAATGAAACTTAATCGGGGATGTGATTTGAGCTTTGGGTTGAGATACAGTGGTGTACAAAACACACAAACATTGTCTAGCTAGAGATATGTCTATGAAAAGTAATACTTCTTTAATGCACCATTAGAAAAATATAACAGCTACAATATAGTAAGGATAGTAGAAGCTCAAGTGTCCAACACTTGCAGTTCTTGAGATATGAGACAACCCAGTGTTAGTATATAGCAAAAAAACAAATCCAATTTCAGGGAATAACAAAATGGATTCTGGACTAGAGTTTATTTGGCAAGATTTTATTGCAAAGAAAACTGAATTTCTCCTAATCTCCCCTTCAAAAGCCAACCCAGAGTTTCAAAGGTGGATCAAGACCATCACAGCCCTGAACTTCCCACCGACCATTGTGGACTCTGCCAAATCCCTGGGCATAATCCTCGACTGCAACCTGAACATGCGAGACCACATTAACTCAATGGCTAAAGCAGCCAGATTCCACTTGAGCTACCTTTTGGAAGCTGAAGCCTTTCATCGATGCTCCTGACTTAAAAATGGCAGTTCAAGCACTAGTCATCTCTAGACTGGAATATGGCTGTTCCACCCTCACAGGACTACCCAAGATCTCCTTAGTGCCTCTAAAAGCCTGCCTCAACGCGGCCGCCAGACTTCTTACAGGCACCAGGAAGTTCGACCACATCTCGCCACACATAAAAGCGCTGAACTGGCTCCCTCTAGAGGCCAGAATTCAGCTGAAACTTGCATGCATTATACACAAGAAGAAGTGTGGCTCAATGGTTAGAAGAGGCAGACCATGAAGCAGAGGTCAGACCCGGGACCAGGGTTCAATTCCCGACGCGGCAGGGTCTTGAGCCCAAATGTCCACGGACTCGATAATTCTCGCTTCGGTGCCTGCTCGAATCACGGGTTCACACTCTGCAACTCCGGGCAATAGCTTGCTTAATCTCCACTATGGCCCCCCGCGGCGGGATGCCTGTCTTTCACCTTGGGGGTGCCCAGTACGGGTTATCTCACAGGGAAAAACCAGGACGGGTTCCCAAAGCAAGCGCTTAGAGACCGTTGGTGATAATGCGCTATATAAATATAAATTACAATTACAATTACAATTACAAGGCCCTATACACAAACTCCCCTTCTTATCTGGCACAGAAGTTAGTGATATCCGGAGGAAGCAGGAACTCCCGGTGCGCTAGAAACCTCCTGCTCCAACCGCGCTCCTTTCAGAAAAAAATAACCTACAACAAGGCGTTCACCGGAGCAGCACCAAGAATTTGGAACTCTCTCCCACCTGCCATCAGAAGAATCCCTTCTCTAGCACGTTTCAAAACCGAGGCCAAAACCTTCCTCATGGGTAAATTCCTCGTCTAGGGCCTGCCCGCAACCACCACATCGTGCCTGACTAATCCAAGACTACCGCTTTACCAGATCACCAACTCCTCATGCCGAGATCATATGGATCCTTTGTTCTTACAGACTATCACGGTGATTGTAACCCTACATGTTGATCTTGTATATTTCTGCACTTTAAACCTTTTGTTTGTTCATCACTGTATACCATGTAAAGCGCTCTGATATCTTCACAGGTCAAGTTTGCGCTCTATAAAACACAAAATAAATCTATACTAATATAATAAAGAGAGACCCCAAACCTTGAAGGCGGGTAATCTCAGGAACCACAGCACCAATCACAACATCCAATACAGCGTTGGAAAGGGCAGTTGCAGCAGAAGGACATAGGCTATGCAGATGCCCACCATATACATTTAAAAGGTAAAATAACCGTGCCAGCAAAGTAGTCCCTTGTGGGCGTGTCTGCGTTGTGCTGTGGGCGTGTACTGGGGGCGTGACAAACGCTGGGGGCGTGTGGTACGTTCCACCCCTCATGCCATGTCTGACATCGTGTTCTAATCCCACCCTGCTCCCTTTAAATTCCCCTGCACCCCATAATCATAACCCACCCGTACTCCTTAAAATACCCCAACACCCTTAAACACTAACCCATCTTAACCCTATAAATATCCCCTGTACCCCAAAAACCAAACCTATCCCTAAACCCTAAAAATACCCCTGTACCCCAAAACCTAGCCCTGAACCCTATAAATACCCCTGTACCTCAAATCCCAAACCTACCCCTGAACCCTAAAAATACCCCTGTACCCCAAAACCCAAACCTAGCCCTGAACCCTAAAAATACCACTGTACCCCAAAACCCAAACCTACCCCCTGAACAACCCTAAAATACCCCTGTACCCCAAAACCCAAACCTAGCCCTGAACCCTAAAAATAACCCTGTACCCCAAAACCCAAACCTACCCCTGAATCCTAAAATACCCCTGTACCCCAAAACCCAAACCTAGCCATGAACCCTAAAAATACCCCTGTACCCCAACACCCAAACCTAGCCCTGAACCCTTAAAATACCCCTGTACCTCAAAACCCAAACCTACCCCTGAACCCTAAAAATACCCCTATGCCCCCAAACCCAAACCTATCCCTGAACCCTAAAAATACCCCTGCACCCCAAAAACCATACCTATCCCTAAACCCTAAAACTACCCCTGTACCCCATAACCCAAAACTATATCTGAACCCTTAAAATACCCACACCCCAAAACATATACCTCAGTACCCCAAAACATATACCCCTATACCCATACTTACCTTATCCAAACATAAAAAAACCTACTTTTACCATTCATGCATTTACAACGAATTTCGTTGTAAATGTATGTGTGGTAAAAGCATATAAAATGTAATGCCATGTGTTATAATGGCATTGCGGAGTCATGGTACTTTTGTAATGAAAGTATGCGGAGTGATGGTATGCGGAAAGAAAGTTGCGGAATAATGGGTGTTTACCCTCCTCCGGTAAGTACATTGGTGGCACGACGGCCCACATCTCCAGCAACATACTCATATTTTTTCACCACCCGTTTGAAAAATGCACAGGTCTCTCTCATTGATGGCCAGCACCGAAATACACTTTTAGACACACCTCCCGCCACAAGTTCTAGAATTGCGAACTTTAGAGCTGGGGAGCTACGTTTGAATCTTGGCATCAGCGCAACATCCTGTGATTCCAGGCAAATCTTTTTTGTCTCCCTGTGCCTACCACAAATGAATGTGTTCTTCTGTAATGTAAATTGTGCTCATGCGATGTTGCTGAGTTCGCGCTATAGAATATTGCAAGGAAAAAGAAAGTAGGGAAACTCGAGTTCACACACTATTGAACGCGCACTCTTAAGTGCATCAGCAGTGCACTGTGAATCGGAGCGTTTCACAGGCCTGTCACAGATAAGAAATGCTATCAAAACGAAATCCTACAAAACAATATACTACTGGCCGGCAGCAATTCATACCCGGACAACGTCTGGACGGGCTGCTGCTAGTAAATAAATAAGTTAATGGTTTTGTAGTACCTTACAGCAATTTTTTCCTCCTCTGGCTACCAGTTAATAGATGAGGCTATCTAGGAGACTAAAGGGTACAACAGTCTTCATGGGACCATATCTCTTCTGGTTCTGATTCAGATTTTTCAATGCCTCTTTTGCTTTGTAGCCTAAGAGGCCCAGTTATTAACTTTTAGGTTTACGGAAGAAGCCCCTGAAGCTCATATATGTGCAAGTGCAGACATGATAAAAGTATATGGTACCTAAGGGACTGGGGTACTATTGGGCAGGGTCGGAAGTCAATAGGTTTTAGGTAGTGATATTTCTTTGTCTCACCCTCACTTGCCAAATATTCAGTAAGGGTGCAAAATTGTACCTAAAGTTGCAAAAGTTGTATTATAATGAGTGTGACTAAAGGAGCATTCAACGTTTCCTTCAATATACTTCTTAAAATGACTTCTATAAAAGCGGCATCATCCTGATCCAAGCTCCACCTAAAGACCTTAACAAATTTGCGGACCTCTTCCCTCTCCTTAAAAACATGTGCATGACCCCCTTTCATACACGCTCCCCCTGCACCTTCCCCCGCCAAAACCTCCAAGAGAACTTGCCCTCCCACCAGCCTTCCAAGACAACTCCCAACACTGGCCGTCCGAGCCACCCAACTATGCATCCAGAGCCTACCAATTGTGACGAGCCCCCACCCACGACCTCCATCCTACATTCCCATCCCTCTCCTACGAATCCTGACACCCCCCTCACCCCCCTCCCCTTAGGCCAACCCTCTAGACGTCCTAGCCCATCTACCAGGTCACCAACGCAAGCCATCAGTAGCCTCCCTAAACCCGCTACCTCAAATCCTCCCTACCAACCTCCCAACCCACATTCTGATCCCTCCCCTTCGAGATCCTAACACCCCCTCTTTAACCCAACGGGCTAGAAGCCCTAGCCCGTCTACCAGTTCACCAGCACAAGCCATCAGTAGCCTCCCTAAACCCGCCAACTTTAATCCTCCCTACCGTGGGGATATGGAAACTCATGCTTCTGATCGTCTTAACCACTCCACTAAGCCTCCTGCTCTCCCCACCAGATTCGTCCTCACATCGTTGGCCCCCTGCCCGCAAGAGCACCCCTCTCTTAGGGATTTGGATACTCTCCACCGCAAAGCTACTGAATTAACCTTGAGCTTCCACAAGTCCTTCATGGACCTAAAAACCTCCTGCAACTCACCGAGCTTACTCTCTCGAATATACGGCTCTCACAGTACCCCCCTCCCCATTTCACACGGAGCCCCCTCTTCACCCACTCACACAATCCCTGAGACACCAACGCCCTCAAAGGCAGCCCTGCTACCTCACAGAGGATGAAGTACAGGCCCTCCTCCTAACCTACATTCCTACCCCTGCTATGACCAGCCCCCTGGAACTCTCGGAGGACGAAATAGCAGACCTCCTCGTTTTCTATGAATCCTCATGCTCCTCTGTCACGAAGACAGAACAGCCTATACGCACGGTTGCAATTAATCCATTTAGACCAGCCACTCTCCGCTACAGAGAGATAGTCAACAGTAACCTTGCTCTAGTCCCAACCTCCGCCCCTAGTCACGACACGCATACCACCCCCTCTTTATCTGGTCTCCTCATCAAGTGCCGCTCTGCGGTAAAGCACGCTGCTGATGTAGCCAATCTCATCCTCAATCTAAACACGGACATAGCAATCCTGACGGAATCCTGGCTTAACGAATCCTCTTCGCCCTGCCTAGACCTCCTAGTCCCGCCCAACTATCACATCGTAAGGCTGGACAGGCAATCACAAAAAAAGGGGGTGGCATAGCCTGCATCTACCGCTCCAACCTCCTTATCACTGAACTTCTAGCTGAACCTACGGATTCCTGCGAATATCTTGCCCTCTCCGTTTGCAACAGCACCACCCTTCAGTGCAGACTGCACATCTTTGACCACCCTCCAGGCAAGAATGATACCTTCACAGACTACCTCAGGGAAATCAAAACAACAAAAGCCTCCCATAACACCAATGACATTTTTCATGGTGACTTCAACTTGCACTGGGACGACCCCAAGGACTCCCAGGTCAACGCCATCAGAGATCTTCTTGGCCGACCAATCCCTTACCCAAGCCTGCTCCCTCCCTACTCACTCGAAAGGTGCCATTCTGGACTAGATCATCTCTAATGAATCTGCGGTCAAACTTACCTCCATAGACCCTTGCGACTGGTCTGATCACCACGCTATCACCTTCGTCTGCCTGGCACTCACAAGACATGGACACCGCACCGGTGATCCCCAAAAGATGGATCCGTGACACCAAGAACCTTGACCACAAGAAACTGGCTGCCTGTTGTGCATCCGACCTCCCCCCCCCCCCCCCCATATCACCGCGGTCGACAACCTCACTGAACACTATTCCACAATGATCTCCAATATAATTGATGACCTTGCTCCGCTAAAATTGAAAAGAACACAGATCAAGGACAGGAACCAGTGGTTCAGCGGATCCCTTAACAATGAGAGGGGATCCCTCCGGCAAACAGAACGGAACTGGAAAAAGCACCCTTCTGCAGACCATCTTAAACTTCTCTGGCAAGCCAGAAACGCCTATAACAAAAATATCAACTCAAAAAAAGAATTCTTCAGAACTGAACTAGATAACGCTAAGAATAGACCTCGCAAAGTATTCGAGTTGGTCAAACACCAATCCTACAAACTACCTAAATCTTCCAAAGAAACCCCTATATCTCCAATCACATGCAAGCAATTTTCCTCCTTCTTCTGTGATAAAATCTCTGCCCAAGGAAAGGATCTCATGTCTTCTACCTATTCCCAAACCCCTCGGGTTCTTCCTCCACACTCCGCGCTGCCCTCCCAGACCTCCCTCAAAAACCAAGCGTTATGGTCCAACTTCAAAGCCTATGATGAACAATCGATCGCAAAAATCCTTTCCTCATTAAGCTCCAACAACCACTTCATCGGCCCTCTCCCGTCAAACTGCCTTGCCACTGCCTCTCAGGCTATCATTCCCTCTTGGACGACAATAATCAACTCCTCCCTCCTTCAGGGATCGATTCCTGACTCCCTCAAAGCCGGACAGGTTGTACACATCTTTAAAAACATACACTTGATCCGGTTTCTCCCGACAACTACAGACCTATCTCAAACATCCCTTTCCTAGCTAAAGTGCTGGAAACGTGTACTACAACAGCTGAGCCAACACATCACCAACTTCCACCTTCTAGACAACTTGCAATCTGGTTTCAGACCTGGGCACAGCACGGAAACCATTCTCCTCCACATTGTGGATGATGTCCTTCAAGCCCTTGAACAAGGCAAAACCTGCCTCCTGATCCTCCTTGACCTATCCTCGGCTTTTGACATGGTCAACCATGAAATTCTCCTGAATCGCCTCAAACTTAGGATGGGCCTCGATGGCACAGTTCTGGCGTGGTTTAGGTCCTTCCTCCAGAACCGCTCTCAGAGAGTCCTGATCAACGGCACCCTATCCGCTTCCTCTCCGATCACAGTGGGAGTCCAGGGCTCGAAAATTCCACTCGACCGCTCGCATAGTCGACTAAATTTAACAAGGTTGAGCTGTTTTTAGGTCCTACTCGCCCTTTCTGGCGAGTAGGAAAACAAACCAACTTTTGTCCTCTGTCTGTGAAAACGGAACACATGTGACAAGATAACAAGATTTAAAGGCATTTTTATTGCTCACAAAGTTAATGAGCAATAAAGATGCCTTTAAATCTTTTAATCTTGGCACATTTGCTACGCTTACAGAGACGGAGGTCAAGTCGGTTGCAGTTAGGTCGAGGAAATTTTTTAGGATACTAGTCCTGGAGGATTAGTATAATTTTTTGGATTTTTCGAGCCCTGGAGTCCCTCAAGGCTCAACCCTGTCCCCTACCCTCTTCAATCTCTTCCTCGAACCGCTCGCCGAGGTGCTGCGTACTGCCAACATCTCCTACCACATGTATGCCGACGACACACAGCTCTACATCAAAATCTCTTCCCCAGAGGACATCCGCTCCCTGAACGAGGCCCTAAAGCGGACGTTTCACTGGCTCACATCAAACCAGCTTAAACTCAATGCCAAAAAAACTGAGTTCCTCTTAATCTCACTACCTAACGCCAATACAGACATTCAAGTTTGGATCAAGGCTATCCTAGGGCTCAACTGTTCTCCAACCATTGTGGACTCTGCTAAATCCCTAGGAATTACCTTAGATGGCAACCTGAACATGCGGGCCATATCAACACAATGGCCAAAACTGCCAGATTTCATTTGAACTGCCTAAAAAACCTGAAACCTTTTCTCGACCCCCCCCCCCCAGATCTTAAATCGGCAATTCAGGCTCTAGTCATCTCCAGGCTAGAATATGGTTGCTCCACCCTTGCTGGCCTACCTAAGACCTCTCTGGCACCCTTGAAAGCCTGCCTCAACACTGCTACAAGACTTTTAACTGGCTCTAAGAAGTTCGACCATATCTCACCCCACCTTAAAGCTCTGAATTGGCTTCCGCTTGAGGCCAGAATTCAATTTAAACTGGCGTGCATCACACACAAGGCTCTCTACTCCAAGTCCCCTGCCTTTCTTGCAGAGAAACTTGTTCTATCTGGCGAAGCCAGAAACTCCCGGTCCGCCAGAGCCCTTTTGCTCCAACCTGCACGCTTCAAGAAAAAAAGAACATACAATCTGGCTTTCTCCGGAGCCGCACCAAGAATATGGAACTCACTCCCACCCGCCATCAGGAAAATACCGTCTCTAGCTCACTTCAAAAAGGAGACCAAAACTTTCCTAATGAGCAAATTCCTCTCCTAATGCTCATGTTACACTCTCCTTCGTAACCTGACTTTACCTATCGTTACGGCACTTTCTGTAGTAGGGGATCTCTGTTATAGTCATAATCTAGTGAATAGTCCCGCCCATGTGCATGGACCACGGAGCAATCAAAAATAATCTTTTAAGCTGTCCTCATTGCAGTCCTGCATAGACACTTAAGAGAAAATTAAAGACAATAATGCAGCCTGTACCTACAAGGCTACACTGTCCAGTACTTCAGCTAGAAATGCCAAGGATATAACACCAACAACACATTTAATACAATTTGTCAAGTTTCACTCATAGAGAAACATTCCTCCCCTCACCAAATCCTTGGAATGATAGAGAGGAAGGGATGGACAGACAAGCCTCCATAGGCTGCCATTATGTGTCTGGAAAAGGGATACTGTGTCTTTAAGGAACTCTCTGGAGACCCTCGGTATCCCAGCATGCACAGCCCCTTCCTTTTACTTTCAGTTCTTTTTTCCAGCTCCTGCTAGCAGGACCCTGGAGCATTGAGCTCTCCCTTTTTGGGTGTTTTGTGTAATTTTTTGACACTTTTGAAGTGTTAGAGTGTGTTGTGCTTCTTCTTCACTTTACTGCAGTTTTAGGGTGGTTTTGTCAAATATGCCTGCCTTATTTGAGAAATGCCCAGAGTGTGC
Organism: Lissotriton vulgaris; assembly: GCF_964263255.1. Taxonomy (NCBI): domain Eukaryota; kingdom Metazoa; phylum Chordata; class Amphibia; order Caudata; family Salamandridae; genus Lissotriton; species Lissotriton vulgaris. The sequence goes on along the minus strand of NC_141693.1, from coordinate 1,695,475,570 downwards.
CAGGAAGAAGGCAAGATCTGATCCACACAGGGTGTGTATCCTGTGTCTCCCTTCTTCTCATGTTCCTGGGACCTGTGAGATCTGCCTGCAGTTTTTCAGTAGGACCCTGAAGGACCGAGAGAAGATCAGACTTCAAGGACTAGAGCAAAGAAAGCAGCAAGGTCAAGGTGGGTCTGGGCAGGAAGGGGCTTCTTCCTCTGCCCTTGCTGCGGCCTCTGGGGGGCTCCCCAGTATGAAGAAGGCCAGAAAATGCCACCGGTCTCTGTCGGCGTCGATAGCCTCGACGTCTGCGTCGAAAGGAATGACCACGGTCTGCTCCCCGTCTCCCCAGGGCTCTGGATCAAAGTGCCGTCGACGTTCGACGTCGAGGGGATTGACGTTGAGACCCCCGACGAGGTCGACGTCGAGGACTGCTTAATCGTCGAGCCATCATCGACGTCAAGAGTGTTCAAGGCGTCACCGGCGTTCAACATCGGCGTCGACTCGCCGTTCGACGTCAAGAAGGAGATCATCGACGTCGGGAGGAAGAAGATAATCGACGTCTGGAAGAAGAAGATCATCGACGTCGAGAAGGCGATAGTCTACGTCGAGAAGACCTTCGTCGTCGTCGAGACGGCAATCTTCGTCATCGCTACGGCGATCTTCGACATCGAGACGGCGGTCATCGACATCGAAAAGACGCTCAGCGTCAAGGAGGAAAGCATCGTCCTCCAGGAGGCGTTCCAAGGCCAGGACTGTGTCCTCTGTGTCCACAAGCCTACGGTCGGGGCGGCGTCGTCATTCGGCTACCAGGGGTACGGCCTCTAGGTCCCCCTCTTCAGGTCAGGCGAAGAAAAGAAAGAAGGCGGCTCCGAGCTCGGAGCACTCACAAGTCTATTCGCCCTCCAAGCCGAGGTCACCTACACCTCCTCCGTTACCTAAGGACCCTCCTCCACATAACCCAAACCCTCCTCCGCCACCTATTCCTCCTCATCGCCCTCCACCTCCTACACCACCAACTCCCCCGAGGTCGGTCTCGTTACCTCGTCTTCCGACGACGCCTACGGGGCCACCGCAACCTAGGCTCCCGTTTAGGCCTCCACAGCGTCCTTCGTTACGGCCCGTGGACCGTCCGAGGCCGAGGAGGTCGATATCTCGCTCCAGACGGAGGGATAGATCCACGAGTCGCCGTCGCTCTTCTACAAGATCCAGACGGCACCACAGGAGGGACCGGTCGAGGTCCCGCTACACGGATTCCTCCGGTAACAGGCACGATTCACCTACCCTGTCGGACTCCCCTCGGATGAGGGTGTCTCCAGTAGACGACATAGTCTCCTTCCAGGACGTGTTGCTCCGAGGGGCGGCTAAGCTGGGCATCACACTCACTGTGCCCACACCATTGACTTCCGTCATTTTTGAAACTCTGCACAAGAAGCAGTTATCTCGCCCGTTGCTGCCCTTGATGCCTGGACTGGTGGAACCTGCCATGGAGCTGTTCCTCACTCCTGCGGCTACGAGGTCGGCACCTTCAAGGCTGCAGAAGAAATATAAGGCTCCTGACTCTGACCCAGCACTTCTTCGGGGGGATCCCACGCCTGACTCGGTGATTGTGACGGCAGCAAGAAAACAGCACGCCACCACCCCGTCATCGACTGTGCCTCCTGACAAGGAGAGCCGCTGGATGGATTCGGCAGGCAGGAAGGTCTGCGGGGCGGCCTTCACATCGATGAAGGCCCCGCCTGCCTCAGCCCTGTTGGGACGTTCAGATTGGGCTCTGTGGGAGTCCCTCCAACAGTTTTCGGAACACCTTCCCCGGGAAAAAAGGGAAGATTTCCAAGAGATCCTTGCTGAAGGCCTGCTGGTTTCCAACCAGGTGATAAGTTCGGCTGCGGATTCTTCCCTCTTGGCAGCCCACGGGTACTGCCATGGGGTCAACCTGAGGCGCCACGCCTGGCTGCGTCTTACATCCTTGAAGCCCGAGGCGCAGCAGAGAGTTGCTAACCTTCCCTTTTCGGGCGAGACCCTCTTTGGGAAACATGCGGACGACGAGATGGCCCGCATGAAGGCGGAGGCGGAAACCCTGACGGCTGTCGGGTTGGAAAAGCCTAAGGAACAGAAAAAGACCTTCCGCCCGTTCCAGAGGCGGTACGGGGCGCAAGGCAGAGGGCAAGGTGGACAGGCTGGACAGCAACAACAACAGCAGCAGTTCCAGCGGAAACCGTTCCACAAGCGCCAGAGGGGCCGAGGCGGTCAACAGTCTTCGGCCGCGACCAAAGGCCCGACTGTGTCTAGGCCCTGAGCTGCTACTTCCCCTTCATCCATTAACCGCTCCGGTGGGGGGAAGCATTCAACATTACATGGCAGAGTGGAGAAACATTACTCAGGACAAGTGGGTGCTGAATATTGTTTGCAATGGATACAGTCTTCGTTTCACCAGCCCGCCTCCAACAATTCCACCGGTCGGCTCGCAGTTCCAACTGCGCGAGCTCCAGGTGGAGGCCGATACCCTGTTAAGAAAAAGGGCGATAGAAGACGTCCCTCTGTCTCAAAGGGGAAAGGGTCTTTACTCACGCTTCTTCCTAGTACAGAAGAAGGACAAGAACGAGTTCAGACCCATTCTGGATTTGCGACAAGCAAACAAGTGGATTCGCAGGGAGAAGTTTCGCATGCTGTCTTTGCACCAGATTTATTCTCAGCTGCAGAGAGGAGACTGGCTGTGCGCGATAGATCTGCAAGATGCGTACTTCCATGTGCCCATTGCTCGGAAACATCGGAAGTTCCTGTGCTTCCTCGTCGGCACCAATCATTATCAGTACACCGTACTACCGTTTGGACTGAAGTCTGCGCCCAGGACTTTTTCGAAATGCATGGTTGTGGTAGCAGCGCAACTGTAACGGGGGCTGCAGGAAAGGGCAGGAGACGTGTCTTGGTTTTGCAAGGATTTATTTGCTGCAACAAATAGTCAGTACAGGTCTTTCTGGGTACGCCTCTCCTCGGAGATCGACTTCTCTCCTCTCGGGACTTTCGGAGTATTCCCTCCTCCCTCCGTCGGATGGGGCTCCTCCTTCGGCTCTGCTCCTTCGGCTCCGTAATGGCACAGGCTCCGCTTTTCTTTTTCACCCAGCCCACGATACGGGTACGCACTACTGATAGCCACACCCCTCCGGGTGTGCGGCTGGGCGAAGCACGGTGTTGGCCTCCTGGCTTGCTCCTTTCCTCTGCTTGACTCTCGTCCTCCTCTCCTGACGGTTCCTCTGTTTTGGCAGGGGCTCGTTGGACACACGCCTCGGGCTCCCCGCGTAGCTCCACCTTCTCCTTCGGTGTCCCGCTCTCTCCGCTGTTCCACGCTTCTCCACTGCTACACGCCTCCCCACTGCTCCACGCTCCTCCGCTGCTCCACACTCCTCCGCTGCTTCCCGCCTCTCCACTCTTCCACTCACTGTCCGCTCCTCCGGTGTAATAACACACCTGTGGATTCTCACGGCTGTCATTTATCGGAGTACGTGACTCCTCCTCCTCCATTCGGCTTCCCAGCCACTTAAAGAGCCCGCTCTCGTCCTCCTCGTCACAGCTGTATTTCTCTTCGCCGGTCCATCCTGGTAGCTGCGGTGGCTGTGGAGATAAGAGGGGGGAGTCACACGTTATATGTTCGCGCCCTACATCGGGGTGAGGAGGGTCCCCCTGGTTACACACCATCCCCTGTGGACGCTTCTGTTCGGGAAGCGGATTCCTGGAGAGGAAATCGGCGCCTTCATTGTCAGTTCCTTTCTTGTGACACACTGTAAAGGCATATGGCTGTAGAGCCAGGAACCAACGCATCACCCTCGCATTGTTGGATTTGTTGCGAGCCATCCAAAGTCGAGGCGCATGATCGGTATAGAGGGTAAATGGCTGCCCCTCCAAGTAATAAGCAAGTTTGCCCACCTGATCGCAAGGCACTCTTTCTCAACAGTGGGATACCTGAGCTCCCTGGGAAACAGCTTCCTACTGATGTACAGTATGGGGTGATCTAGCTCATCCTCCCCCTTCTGTGACCGCACTGCCCCTATGCCATATTCGGACGCGTCTGTGTGTAAGGAGAATGGACGCGTGAAGTCCGGAGAGGAGAGGATGGGGGTTGAAGTGATCATGCGTTTCAGGGCAGAGAAGGCGTCAAGCATCCCTGGGGTAGGTGAGGACAACTCAGCTGATTTTATACGAGTCCTTAGGACATCGGTGAGAGGTGTGGCTATCTGAGCGAATTGGGGAATGAAGCGTCTATAGTAGCCGATTAGGCCTAAGAACGCACGCAATTCTTTTTTTGTTTTGGGGAACTGTGTCTCGGCTATAGCCCGCACCTTTTCTATTTGTGGCTCAATCAGGCCGTGTCCTAGGACGTATCCCAAGTATTTGACTTTTTGGAACGCCATTCTGGATTTCTTCGCGTTGATCTTCAGGCCAGCCTTATCGAGGGTATCAAGAACTCTGTGCAGATGCTCCAAATGGGTCGCCCAGTCCGGGCTAAAGACAACGATGTCGTCCAGATATGCGGATGTAAACGCTGATAGTTCTATCAACAAGGTGTTCATTAGTCTTTGGAAGGTGGCAGGGGCTCCATGTAGCCCGAATGGCAACACCGTAAATTCGTAATGCCCGTCGTCAGTTGAAAAGGCCGTCTTGTGTCTATCTTCTTCTTTAAGGGGAACTTGCCAGTACCCCTTAGTGAGGTCGATTGTGCTTCTAAATTTGGCTTCCCCTAACTTCTCGATCTTCTCGTCTATCCTCTGTATAGGATAGGCGTCGAAGGTGGAAATCTCGTTAAGGGCTCGAAAGTCCATGCAGAACCGCCTGGTCCTGTCAGGTTTCGGAATCATCACGATGGGACTTGACCAGTTGCTATGGGAGGGCCGGATAACTCCTAATCTCAGCATGTCAGCCACTTCTTGTCGTATCCCCTTCCTCCTAGCTTCGGGTATCCTGTAGGGACGGATCTTGACGGTCTTTCCCGGTAGGGTCGGGATGTGGTGTTGCGCCAGGTTGGTTCTACCGGGTATATCAGAGAATACTGTGGAGTGATCCTGCAGGGTTTTCATCAATTCCTGTTTCTCGTCCTCCCGTAATTCCTCATTGATCACGAGTTTGTCTATCGTGTTGGTGTTTTCTGGGGGTTTGGGATCAGCCAGATGTACCTCTGCCGGAGGCGCTCCGAGCCATTTCTTTAACATATTGATATGGTACACCTGGGTCTTCTTGGGGTTGATCTGTAGCCGATAACTGGTGTTCCCAATGGTGTCGACCACTTTGTAGTGCCCTCCCCATTCCGCTTTGAATTTCTGCGATGAAGAGGGCAGAAGGACCAAAGCCCAATCGTTCTTCTGTAACCGACGCCATTTTTTCCTTTATCGTACAGTGTCTTCTGTCTTTTTTAGTTTTTCTCCAGATGGGCAAAAGCCAGGTCTCTTAATTTGCCCAGTTTGGATCGGAGGTTACGGGCATACTCCAGGGTTTTTAGCGTTTCATCCAGGGTCTCCTTTTCCCATGCCTCCTTTGTCATGTCCAGTAAGGAGGGGGGCTGGCGCCCGTACAGCAACTCGAATGACGAAAAACCCATGCTGCTTTGTTTTTGTCCGCGTATGACGTACAACGCTAGGGGGAGGATCTGGTCCCAGTCGACTCCGTTTACCTCCAACATTTTTCTCAGAGTGGATTTTAATGTTCTGTTGTACATTTCCACTAGCCCGTCCGTTTGGGGGTGGTACACTGCGGTGCGGATCTGATGTATGTGCAGAAGTTGACATACCTCTCTCATCAGGCGTGACACGAAGGGGGTCCCCTGGTCCGTCAAAATTTCCTTTGGGAACCCCACCCGAGAAAACAGCTCCAGCATTTTATCTGCCACGTTTTTGGTGGTGGTGGAGGTGAGCGGAATCTTGTGGAGTAATCAACGATTACCAGTACGTATTGGTGTCCCTTTCGTGTCTTGGGGAGAGGGCCTATAGGGTCCAAACCAACCCTCTCGAAGGGGACTCCTATGATGGGGAGGGGTTGTAGTGGTACCGCAGGAGGTCTGGTCATGTTCCTTTTCTGGCAGATGTCGCACTCCTGGCAGAAAGTCATCGCGTCCATATAGATCCCGGGCCAATAAAAGCATCTAAGGATGTTCTGCGTTGTTTTTTCGACCCCGGTATGGCCGGCCACCAGGTGAGAGTGGGAATAAAAAAGCACTTGTTCTCGGAACGGTACTGGAACGAGTAACTGCTCTGGATCGTCCTTTTTCCCCTGTCGGTATAGTAGGTCGTTTTTGATGAACAAACGGGGGTATCTAACCGGAGTTTGTCCTTGAGTTTGGTGAGCGGATTCCCAGGCGTTGAACAACGTCGCATCGTTTGCCTGGGCAAATTGGAAACTCCTGTCCAGGATCCAGGGCTCAGGGGATACCAACGCTGGCAACGGCCTGTTGTCCACAACAGTTGTCTTCCTTGGCTCCTCCCGTCCTAGGCTTTGACGGAACATCTCCAGAAAGGCGGGATTGTCTGTTCCAATGATCAAGTCCTCCGGTAGAGAGGACAGCACCCCTACTCTGATTTTCTGGGGAGTACCCTTAACTGGGACTAGGGGAAGCACTGCTACGGGGTAGGGCCTTACATCCCCGTGGACACATCTGATGTATACCCTTTCCCGGGGAAGGACCTGATGGGGCCGCACATGATGGGCTTGCACCACCGATTGGCGGCAACCGGAGTCTAGGAAGGCTTGAACGGGGTTACCATTCACCTCTATACTTACGCGATATGCATGCCCCATTTCGGCCGAATACAGCACAGTCCTGGGCAAGTACCCGACCTCCATGGGTTCCTCTGCAGGTTTCTTCCTGGGGCACAGTCTGGCTATGTGACCCCAGGTACCACATTCGAAGCATTGAGGTCCACTATGAGGCAGAGGCTCCGGACTCCAAGATTTGGGCTTCAGCGGTTCCTGGACTTTCAGGGGTCTCTTCTCTGATTTAAAGATGGCTTTTTGTTTTTCCGGCTCCCAGAGAGGGAGGGGTCTCTGTTGTACTCTCGAAAACGTGTTGGCCATTTCCACGGCCTGGATGGTGGTGAGTTTGTGATGTTGTTTCAACCATCTCTGGGTTGCAAACGGAAGTGCCTCTAGAAACTGTTCCAGATAGAATCGGTCCATTATTTCCTCTTTCGTGCTCTCGTTTGGGGTTAGCCACTTGTCTGCAGCCATCTTTAAACGGACAAACAACGTCTTTGGAGTCTCTCCTGGTACACCTCTCTCTTTCCTAAACCGGAGACAATATGCCTCTTGATCAAGGCCGAAATGGTCCAGGATTATCCTCTTAATGTCGGCATAGGGTGTGTCGGCTCTCGGGTTTGCTACCTGATAGTCCGCTTGGGCCTCTCCTACCAACAAGGGCGCAAGAAAGAACGGCCACTTTGCACCCGGCCAGCCGCAAGCTCGAGTGGCCCGCTCGAAGTTTAGCAGAAATGCATCGGGATCCTCACCGGGTTGGTATTTCTGCAAGGACACCCCACAGATACTCTGGGGCGTTCCGCCCAAGGTCACTGGTACACTGGCCAGGGGAGGGTCAAGGGCACGGGCCGTCATGGCCGCTTTCATTATTTCCCGGTCGGCATCCGCAGATCTGATCTGTTGCTCCGCGAGCCACTCCAATCGATCCTGTCCTTTCACGAGTAAGCACCTCTGATAGCCACACCCCTCCTGGTGTGCGGCTGGGCGAAGCAAGGTGTTGGCCTCCTGGCTTGCTCCTTTCCTCTGCTTGACTCTTGTCCTCCTCTCCTGACGGTTCCTCCGTTTTGGTAGGGGCTTGTTGGACACCCGCCTCGGGCTCCCCGCGTAGCTCCACCTTCTCCTTCGGTGTCCCGCTCTCTCCGCTGTTCCACGCTTCTCCACTGCTACACGCCTCCCCACTGCTACACGCTCCTCCGCTGCTCCACGCTCCTCCGCTGCTTCCCGCCTCTCCACTCTTCCACTCACTGTCCGCTCCTCCGGTGTAATAACACACCTGTGGATTCTCACGGCTGTCATTTATCGGAGTACGTGACTCCTCCTCCTCCTCCATTCGGCTTCCCATCTACTTAAAGAGCCCGCTCTCGTCCTCCTCGTCACAGCTGTATTTCTCTTCGCCGGTCCACCCTGGTAGCTGCGGTGGCTGTGGAGATAAGAGGGGGGGGTCACACGTTATATGTTCGCGCCCTACATCGGGGTGAGGAGGGTCCCCCTGGTTACAGCACCTGAGAAAGAACAAGGTGTTTGTCTACCCGTACCTGGACGATTGGTTGATCAAGGCCTCCACCTTCCAGGAAGCGCAATTGCACTTCAACAGGACGGACGTCCTGTTGAACCGTCTGGGGTTGCACATAAATCTGTCCAAGTCTGTCCCGATTCCTGTGCAGTGCCTGCAGTACTTGGGAGCCTTCATCAATACGCTGTCGGCAAGCGTGTCTCCTTCGGAGGAGAGACGCTTATCCATCCTTCGGAAGGCTCAAGCTCTCATAGCTGCTCCATCTACAACAGTGAGGATGGTGTCTTCTCTACTGGGATCGATGGCCTCTTGTATATTCCTGACTCCGCACGCGCGCCTACTCATGAGGCCGCTACAGGAATGTTTGGAGGACCAGTGGGACCAGAGGAAAGGGTGTTGGGACGACCGAATTCAGTTGTCTCTTCACGCCCAACAGTCCCTGAGATGGTGGTGCTCAGCAGAGAATCTCCTCAGAGGGGTTCCTTTCCACAAGGACATCCCGACTCAGACTATCGTGACGGATGCGACTCTCCTGGGCTGGGGAACACATTCAGACCATCTACAGATCCAGGGAACATGGTCTCCGGCAGAGACCATGTATCACATCAATTTCCAGGAAATCAGAGCTGTTCACTTGGCACTGAAGGCCTTTCATCCGTCCTTTCAGACCAACTCCTTGCTTGTGCAGACGGACAATACAACCATAATGTATTACCTCAACAAGCAGAGGGGCTCGAGATCGCGCACCCTGTCACTGGAAGCGCAGGCGATCTGGCACTGGCTGCTAGCCAGAGGACTGACGATAATGGCGACTCATTTGCCAGGTGTGCAGATTGTTCAGGCGGACGCACTCAGCAGGTTGCTTCATGAAAACCAGGAGTGGGTCATAAACGACGAGGTGCTAGACGACATCTTCGCCATGTGGGGCACTCCAGAAGTCGATCTATTCGCCACCGCCAAAAACAGCAAATGCCGCGACTTCGCCTCGAGGTATTACCAGCCAGGGACTCTGGGGAACGCGTTCTGGATCAGCTGGTCGAACAGCTTTCTGTACGCTTTTCCGCCCATTCCCCTGATTCCGGCGGTGCTCATCAAGTTGGCTCGATCCCGGGCGCGGATGATCCTCATTGCGCCGGAATGGCCCAGACAGTGGTGGTTCACGGACCTGTTTCACCGGTCGATCCTACCTCATCGGCGGCTGCCGTACCTTCTCACGAAGTTCGGGGGCAGATGGTGCACCCCAACCTCTCATCGTTGAGTTTGGCGGCATGGCTCCTGAGATAGTGCAATATGGCCACTTGAATCTTCCTGAGGATTGCATGGACATATTGAAGGAGGCTAAGAGGCCATCTACTAGGACCTCTTATGCTTACAAGTGGAAGAGATTCTGCATCTGGTGCATGTCTAAGAACTGTGATCCGACGACCTACAAGGAGGATGTTATCCTTCCATACCTTCTGCATCTCGCTCAGTCTGGCCTTAATTTCCATTCTATTAAGGTTCATCTGGCTGCATTGACTGCTTACAGAAAATGCCCTTCGCAGACATCCTTCTTCCCGATTCCTATGATTAAGGATTTTTTGGAAGGGTTGAAGAAGGTGTTCCCTCCTGTTCGGCTTCCTTCACCTTCATCAGAACTGAATGTGGTGCTGTCCTGGCTGATGAAGGAGCCTTTCGAGCCTATTCATAAAGCTTCACTGCAGCACCTGTCTTGGAAGGCGGCGTTCCTCGTGGCCATTACATCGGCCCGCAGGGTGAGTGAAATTCAGGCATTGTGTTGCCAGGAACCTTATACTGTATTTCATGCTGCTAAGATTGTAATGAGTACTCACCCTAAGTTCCTTCCCAAGGTGATTTCTGATTTTCATGTTAATCAGACTATAACTTTACCATCATTTTTCCAGAATCCTTCTAGTCCAGCGGAATGTTCTCTTCATTCCCTGGATGTCAGAGGGGTGTTGAAATTCTATCTGGATAAGACCAAGCATATTCGTAGATCCGACCAATTGTTTGTCAACTATGGGTCGGTTAGGACAGGTCTGGCTATTTCGAAACAGTCCATCTCTAGGTGGATTGTGTCATGTATCCAGCTCTGTTGTCAGAAAGCGAATAAGACCTTAGGGGGTAAGCCTAAGGCTCATTCTACCAGGGGCAAAGCAGCTACAACAGCTTTGCTTCGGAATGTTCCCATTGCAGAGATCTGCAGGGCGGCCACTTGGAAGCCGGTCCACACCTTTGCTAAGCATTACAGTCTGGACTCTGATGCCAGGGCAGATGCTCAGGTTGGGCAGGGTTCGCTGCGGAATTTGTTTGCACAATAGTGGTGTTGTCTATTTTTCTCCACCGCCGGGTTGTTTTTGGATGGGCTTGCCATTCTATTCACTAGATTATGACTATACACAGAGATCCCCTACTACAGAAGGAATAGTTTCTTACCTGTAACTCCAGTTCTGTAGTAGGGGTATCTCTGTTATAGTCATAAGCGCCCGCCCTCCTCCCCGGTGGAGAAAATGGTACTGTGATGTATGCTACAGGCCTTGCTTTATGCACCTTCAAAAAGAACTGAAAGTAAAAGGAAGGGGCTGTGCATGCTGGGATACAGAGGGTCTCTAGAGAGTTCCTTAAAGGCACGGTAACCCTTTTCCAGACACATAATGGCAGCCTATGGAGGCTTGTCTGTCCATCCCTTCCTCTCTATCATTCCAAGGATTTGGTGAGGGGAGGAAAGTTCCTCTATGAGTGAAACCTGGCAAATTGTATTAAATGTGTTGTTGGTGTTATATCCTTGGCATTTCTAGCCGAAGTACTGGACAGTGTAGCCTTGTAGGTACAGGCTGCATTATTGTCTTTAATTTTCTTTTAAGTGTCTATGCAGGACTGCAATGAAGACAGCTTAAGAGATTATTATTGATTGCTCCGGGGTCCACGCACAAAGGCGGGACTATTCACTAGAATATGACTATAACAGAGATACCCCTACTACAGAACTGGAGTTACAGGTAAAAAACTACTCCATCCCTGGCCCCCCTCTCCTTTTGTTACCTACCCTGCTCAGCCCAACAATCTTCCAGGCGGTTGAGACTGCTTTTCTAGCTTATTGTATCATTCTGTTCCTATCCCAATAGGCAATCGGATATTATGATTGTTTTTCTTGCCATGCACTGTATCCTACTATGTGTTCCCTATCCCCTCTACTCCCCCCTCCTATTTTTGTCCTGTTATCTCACCCGATATTATTGTAAAGCGCTCCGATACCCTCACGGGTCTGGTTTGCGCTCTATAAAACACTAAACAAATAAATAAATAAATAAAACTAAAGTAAGGCATAAAACGTGGTTATTGAGAAACAACTAGTTCTGATGGTTACTTTTAACCACAGATTCCTTATCTTTAGGATAATACCAGGCACCAGACTGTATCAGAATTTTGCACAGGAATTGCACCAGCAGATGGAACAGCTTTGGGTCATCCCATATAGGCACCTCAACTCTAGTCAGCTGTCAATTCCATTGTTTTTGCATCCTTTCACAAGGATTTGTTGCCGTGGAAAATGTCTTTCTCTACTCCCTAGCAACCCAGAAGACAGGAAGCAGATGTCCTCACAAATCTGCAGAATGTTGTTTATTGTGCATAGGTTCCAGTCTCATTTCAATGTTGTGCAGCAAACGCACTGTGATAGAAGGCAAATAGGGAGCGGGAACAGAGGAAGAGGTCGTGCCCAAGATGGCAATTCCGCTCAAAGTCTTGCGACCTTTCCAACTTCAAGTCACGGGGCCGTGACTGCACCCAAGTCCTGATCTCGACACAGGTTACTGAATAAGTTAAAATCATTTGGAGGCGAACAACACACTGATTAGGCTGAAATGCAGATTCCTCCCTTTGATGTCTGTCTTGATACAATTGACACCTATGTTTCAAGGAAAGGGGTCAAATTAGCCCTCAGTATTGGGGACTAATGCAGAAGTGATACATTCACAGGGAGTACCACATGCTCTAGACATTAATGTATGTGAATGCATGTCTATGAATGAGCGTTGACTGGTGAGAAAGGACCATGGTCCTGAAGAAAGCAGTGCAACCCAGATAGGGTCGTAAGAGCAGCTGAAGCATTTTGACCTAAGGGATTATGAAACCATTACCAACCTAACATTCCCACTTTTCTTTTTTGTTGTTGTTAAAAATATCCCACAAATCCCCTCAAAGTAAACGTCTGAGGGGACTATTGCTGGATATTTAGTATCACATCACCAAGATCCCTCACCTCATAAGTAGGCAAAATAGACCTGTCATGTCTTGCTACTTAAGAACAGGTGAGAATCAGTGCTATGTGCCTTCTAAGGGCCAGGAGGTACCTTTCGACTTTGACTCAGACACATTCTGAAGCTGACCTGACACGCCTGAGTTACCTTGTCTATGATCTTCCCCGCAGCAGACAGAGTCCATTAAGATGCCATTCTGCAGACCTTCAGGTTGATGTTGAGTCCCTCAGGAGCACTTTGGGTGCCACGGAGTCATCGAGGCTACCTGGCATACTTCTGCCAGTGGATCCTTCCCTTGCGCTGATTGATCCTGCTGAGCCTTCTTCCAGTTCCTTGGTGGCACCAGACGACAGTTCCACACCTACCCTTGGTGTCACACTGATCCTTACCACACCAGCATCGATCTTAACTCCTGTGGCTCTATTCTTTACCTGGTACCAATACCGGTCTACGAATCAAAGCAAACACTGGCCCATGCTAAACCTATTTCATTCTATGCATCACCAAAGTGCAGCCTCCAAAATTAGATAAATATAGCCTCTACCTCGACTCCTGTCATTTAGGAGACTAGAGGCCCTTTTTGTCTCAAATTCAGATGCAGTTCAGAGGTTTCTTTGCATATGACACAGCGATGACAAAAAGCTTGTAACATACTCCCCTCTTACTTTACTGATGCTGAGTTATATATGGAGTTACAAAATTCTTGTTGGTTGGACATTTCTCCTGAGACTGCATTAGATTCTCCACCGAACGCACACAGAGAGGAAAGTGCCTTCTTTGTGGTGGTTGTCCGCAGGGCTGCTGAAGCACTTGAGTTCCTGCAGTTGAAACAAAAGCAAATCTGTTGACGGAAATCTTACAGCCCTAGACCCTGGAGACCGGATGGTTGTGTTGGACTTGCTGGACGCCTATTTTCACATTCCTGTCCTGCCTGCTCATCAGCGTTACCTGCAATTCACAGTAGGCCACGATTGCTTTCAGTTCACAGTGCTCCCCTTTGGCCTTAACAGTGCCCCATAGGTGTTCACCCAGGGGGTGGCGATGGTCGCAGCTCATTTGCGCAGATCAGGGGTGCCAGTCTTCCCCTATCTCGAGGACTGGCTGCTGAAGGCGAACTCGCCCCAGACTGTCCTATCTCACCTCCAGACTATGGCAAACCTCCTGCTTTCGCTGAGATTCACTATCAATGTACCAGAGTCATACTGACTCCTCAGAAGCTCTCTTTCATTGGAGCTGTTCTGGACATAATGCAGCTTCGGGCCTATCCTCCTGAGTAGCGAGTCTAGGATATTCAGGCTATGATACTGATGTTTCAGCCTCTATCCAGGAATACGATGAGACTGACTCTGAGGCTGCTGGGCCTCATTGCCTCCTGCTAGTGACACATGCTAGATGGCATATGCGGGCTCTGTAGTGAGACCTGAAGTTTCAGTGGGGGCAGGGTAATCTCTCCGACATAATCCAGATCTCAGAGGGAACTGCACAGGTCCTGTGGTGGTGGCTGACAAACCGTGATTGGGTCAGAGGCAGACCCCTCTCTCTTGCCCAACCAGATCACACAGTAGTGGCAGGTAGTCACTCCTCGGATGGGACGGCCATCTGAGAGAGGTGGCGATCAGGGGACTCTGGTCTCTGACGGAATCTTGATTCCACCTCAACATGCAGTAGCTCCGAGTAATTCGATTCACATTGAAAGATTTTCTTCTTCCATTAAGTGAAAGCCGGTTCAGGTATTTACAGACAACACAACCACCATGTGGTACTGGAACAAACAGGGCAGTGGAATCGTGGACCCCCACATCATGCGGAGTCAGGTGATGCCACCTACCGGCACGCAAAGATATTGCTCAAACAAAAGTCTCCTGAATCCAGCCTGACACCTGGTAAGGAATCTGCGGCTAGATCCTGTATATACCAAGGCGTTACCAAAGGTAAGTAACTTGCCCTACAATTGGGAGGGGTTGGGAGGGTTGGGGTGGGGTGGGGGCGGGTGGGGGGAGGTGGTAGGGGGAGGCTGTGTGTGTGGATGTATGTGTGTGCGCTTAGGACATTTCAATGTTTATGACTTTGATGTCGTTTTCCCTGGAAGAGAACCAGGATTACGGTTCAGAAACTTTCCTTCTTCATAATAATTTGAACCCTTACTTTACTGTGGTCTCATCATTATCTAAGCGCTTATGTCATGCAGTAATAGTACAGTGATGCTCCAGAATAAAAAGATACCTCTCCCCATCAGTCGTTAACTCTGTCTTTGCCTTTGGCAGTTTACAGTATAAAAAAAGAAATTGCTTCAGTTACATGTTGGAGCTAAATACTACACAGTTGATGGAAGAGAGACAGTGTTGACAATGATGATGCCATAGATGGTGAATGCAACAATCCACCTGTCTCTCCTCTGTATCCTACCTTCTCCTCATGCTATAGTCCCCTACACTCTACAGTTTTTAGGCAAGTGGCAATAGTTTAATTTTGCTCGTTAATGAACTGCGCATCTTCAGTTCAAAGTTTCTGCACCCCTTCTTTTTCAAAAATTCTTACCAAGAGCAGCAGACCCATCTGGGCATGCTCTTTACACCCTTGTGCAGGCTAGGTGCCACATTGTGCATTGATGTCTTCTGTAGCAATTCTGGCAACATAGCGGAAGCATACCTGCTCGTGTCCTCCTAACAGCAGCAGTTCTATGGTGTAGACGAACAAGTTACTTACCTCAGTAATATCTTATCTGTTAGAGCCTCTATCTAGCTGCAGATTCCGTACATTAAAATATTCCTCAGGCTTCAGACTGGATCTGGAAATTCTTGAACAAGTACCCCTGTGCGCCGGTAGGTGGCGTTGAATGGCTTCATGTCGATGTCGCAGACATCATCCGTGCCGGATGTAACATGCGCAGCACCAATGTAGGTGTAGCACCAGCATACAGATATCATTTTTGGTGTCGCTTTTTCTGCACCAGAAGCACAGAGCCACTACAGAAGGCTTAATTGGCCAGTGTACAGGCACCTAGGAACTTCAAGGACTTTGTTAGATAGAAAAAAATAGTTCACAGAAGAGGAAGTATGGTAGAGTCCGCAAGGAATATGTGGCTAGATAGAGATTCTACCAGATAAGGTGTTACTGAAGGTAAGTAACTTGTTCATCTGATAGACATCTAGCCGCAGGTTCTTTGTCTTAGAATAGATACCAAAGCAATACCTCCCTGGAGGTGGGTTTGCGAACTGGCTCAGATCAAAAAGTACTGGAAGAACAAACTAGCAAAGTCACAGTACGATGGGCCTGACTATACAGACGTATGCAAAGATGCACACGTTGCAGTCTGATGAATGTCCAGAACAAGGACTCCATGAGCTAACCCAGTAGGCGCAGCTTTGGCTTTGTTGGAATGAGCCCACAAGCCCTTAGGGGGTTGCTTCCTGGCCAAAGTGTAGCAGATCTTAATGCAGAATACGATCCATCTGGAGATTGTCCATTTCTGCACAGCCTTCCCCTTCTTTGTTCGAGTGAACCCTACTAATAGTTGATCGTCCACCCAGTATTCTTTGGTACAATCTATATAGAAGGCAGTTCAGGCTGGACTGTTCCCATGGGGCACGGGGTCAAACTGATTTGCATATGGCCATGTCTGAGCTGGGGTGGCAGAGTGGGCTAAAGAACGGGGATGGATTAAACCCAGATCTTTTGACTGGATGTGAGTGTTTGATTGATTCAGATGCTCCGTCCATCACCACCCCCTTTTGTACCGTGTTTCAAAATCTTGGCACGGAGCCTCATGATGGCAATGTCTGCTTCTCAAACCTTTCCTTGAAGCTAGTGTCTAAAGCATATATTGGCTCTAACTGACTGTAAATAAAGTCTTGAAACAGGCTGTGGGTAAGAGCATAAGGACACAAATTCAAGTGAGCCATTCTTGATGGCCTACACTTAGCTTTTCCTTGGGTTAGCAAGTTTTCATCAATGTAAGGATGTGAGAAGGATGCATTTTGGTAACGTACAAGAAGACTATGCGAAGTGTCATGTCTGAGCTGGCACAGAGGCCATATTCGGTTCATGAGCCTCTAGTTAAAAACTATTACAAGCCTGTTAACTAAGATCAACGATAAAGCAAAAAGAGGAAGGATGGAAATAAGATTTCCCTGACTTTTGTTCTACAATATACCACCCATTCAGGGCATCAAAACAGCAATTGCACCTCTTGCTAGAGGTATACACCACTTTAATACCTAATGATGCAAGAGAGTTTGTGTCACATAAAAAAGGTGTCTAATCCTGCTGCAGTTTGGCAAGTGTAAGAAATCGGGACATTACTTGAGGGTGGTTGGTATTCACCTTGGGTAATAACCACAAACCTTATTGCCGTGAATCACTAAATGAACCCGAGGTCAACCCCCTGGTAGCTCTGGCACAGAGCAGAAAGTTTAGTTTAGATGCAATATGTAAAGTATAATGCAAAACAATAAAAATCCCAAAAACAATGTTAAAAAGTAGAGTAAAATTTAATAAAGAAAATGATTTAAAAAAAATGATAAATTTCCAGTAAGGGGAACCGGAGATATGAATTTCAAACTTTTTAAGTAGAAATTGTGCCAAGAAGCACAGTGCCATTGACTGTAAATGGCTGTGGGAGAAGATGACCCTGACCTTGGTTCAATTCAACACTGACAGAGCTGGAGCATACATTGGATACACTAACCAGGTTCATCCTGCTCAAATAAGTTACCCTCTAACCTTAGTCCCAATCCATGACAGGAGTATACTTCTAAATCCCCCCAGGACCTCAGGCGTGGCACTTACAGACTGGCAGGTTAAGGCCACAGAAGGGTTCGCTTGCACTTTGAAGTGCCACACATCTTTAATTGGCCCAGTGTTGTGCATCAGCTCATCAATCAACTGCCCCTGTATTTGAGTCTCGCAACAAGACCTCCAGGACCAGTGCAATCTGTTACATAGTGGGTACCTCAGAATAGGAAATTAAGTCACCAATGGAACTGAAAGTGATAGTAATCCAACAATATTTCAAGAAAGACAGACACCATAGACGTGTTGGCAACTACTGAAACTGCCAAGATTTTCATGTAGATGGTTTCAACAAGTCTCAATGGGAAATACTCCATCCTTGTACAGTTTTCCACCCTCTTCCTAGAATCCTAAAAGTCATTCAGAATTAAAAGATTAAGCTGCTAAAGCTTATTGTAAGCAGTTGTAATTTGTTAGTGATTAGAATCAAGCAACCGGTGACATTGTAGGAAATAAGTAGTTCATTTATTTACACTATCAATTAATCAAAGAGTAAAGAATTATAGTTGAAGAATCATGCCGAAAGGTCTCCTTATCCTTCCAGGACTAGGTAATTTTCCAAGTATTAATTTTGCATTATGAATGCTGTAAGTTTCAGCCCTGTGATTCATGTTAACTATTGAGCCAGGCTCATTGTAAGCAATGTTATCTAGCAATTGACATAGGGGCTGGAACACTCTGTGTTGTGTACTCCGGTAATTTATAACGCAAAAAAGTTCACTCACAGACAAGAGGAAATCTCCCTAGTTTGTGCAGGTAAATTGTAACATTGAGCTCTGGTTTCTTAGCAATTGTGATTTCATAAGGGAAATACAATAGTGCCTGCTAGCTCTTAGCCTGAGACTAGAGGGTCAGCACTCCACATCACTGCTCTGAGTAAATCTCACCCACAAACCCACAGCCAAGACAAAATAACTGGATCTATTTTCTGTATGGTTGGTAAACAGCCACTGGGATTTGGACTAAAAGTAATTTCAAGTAAATGTTATGATAGAGACATCTAACCATAGTTTCCTTACACTGTAAAATTGCCCAGATGTCGCACTGGATCCAGAAACTTTTACTAGCAATTTCCTCACAATTCAGCAGGTGTCGAACAGGCTGACAGCGTCCAGACCTCCAGAGGTAACTTGCTACCCCGTTCTCCCCTGCCTCTTTCCCCCTGCAGCTACCTCAGAAACTCTTTAATTTGATGCGGCTGCAAACAATAGTCCAGATGGAGGTTGCATCACCTTTCACCTTCACGGATAGAGGAGCATCACATCTGACCAATAGGTACTACAGATTGTGCAACCTGGCTAATCCCCTACCTTTCCTGTCCCATTACCCGGGTATGCCTCCAACACCATAACACCTTCCGGAGGACCATTTGTTCATACTCGGCGGAAACAATTAAGACTTTCGCAACAAAGGGAGAGATAGTGAGGGGGGCAGCACCAAAGATCGGGACTGGTTATTACTCCCACTATTTCTTGGTGCTGAAGAAAGACATAGGCCTTTGCCCCATCCCAGATCTTCACCCTCTGAATTTCTTCCTCTGGAGAACAAGTTTTAAATGCTCACCCTAGCCTGCTTCCAGGAAACTGGATGGTGGTGTTGGATTTCTAGGACACCTATTTGCAAATTCCTGTCCTACGTTCCCACCGGTTCTACATGTAGATTCAGGTAGGCCTAGAGCGCTTTCGGTTTCACCCCTTTGGCCTTGCAAGTGCACCTCGGGAGTTCACAGAGGTGCTGGCTGTGGTCGTAGCCCAACTGCAGAGGTTGGGAATACCAGTCTTTCCATGCCTCAACAACGGCTTTTTAGAAGGTGGGCTATCTTCAAACAGTTGTAAGCCACTTCCAGGCAAGAGACTACCTTTTGACATAATTAGGATTTTCCATCAATGTGCCAAACTCACACCTTGCCACTTCACAATGGCTCCCCTTCATTGAAGCCATTTTGAATACTGTGCTCTTCCTAACCTTTTCTTTGCCTCAGCTAGTCCAGGACTTTCGAATTTTGATCCAGATGTTTCCACCCTTATCTCAGTGAGTACAGCTCTGAGGCTTTTGGGTCGCTTGCCCTCCTGCATCCTGCTTGTGTACCACGCCAGGTTGCACATGCAGGCTCTATTTTGGGATCTGAAGTCTCAATGGGCTCAGCAAAAGGGAGGCTTGTCAGAGTCCATCTATGTGTCAAAGAAGACTGCGGAAGACCTGCAGTGGTGGCTGCTCGACCACAATTGGACTGGCTGGAGACCTCTCTTCCTATACCACCCAGAGCTGACAGTTGTGACGGATGCATCATTGCTGGTTTGGGAAGGTTATCTGGGAGAGGCAGAGATCTGAGGATTCTGGTCTCCGATGGAGACTTGCCTTCACATCAGTTTGTTGGAATTGTGGGCAATTTGCTTGTCACTAAAGTTGATCCTCCTAACCATCAGAGGGGAACAGCAACAACGTTTTACAGATAACATCAGCACCATGTGACCCTACAACAAACAGGGCATGTTGGGATTGTTAGCCCTGTGTGCGAGGTGCTACACCTCTCAAAGTGACTGCATGATCAGGATATTTCTATGGTCGTCCAGCACAAGGCAGGTTCTTTAAAAAGCAGAGAAACTCAGACAGGCTTGCCTAATGTAACACAAATGGTGGTTTAACTCTGAGGCGGCACAGGGCATCTTCCAGCAAGGGAGATAACCCTGGCTCGATGTGTTAGCCACTGCAGAGAGCGTGCGGAGTCCAAGCTTTTGTGCATTGGAGTTTTCAAGGCAGCTCTTCCTTGGCGACGCCTTTCGCCAGCATTGGAGAGTGGGAATCATATATTCCTTTCCGCCCCCTCCTCTCCTTCCCAGAGTACTGAGAACGATCAAGATTAAACTGGGCCCAAGTCATCCTTGTGGCTCCAGAATGGGCGAGGAGAGTGGGATAACCGGAACCTCTGAACATGAGCACATGTCCTCTTATCTGACTGCCCCTTTGTAGTACCTTCTGTCGCAGCAGCAAGGCAGAGTTCTCCACCCGATCCTGCACAATCTACACCTCCATGTGTGGAGATTGAACGGCAACATATGGTGGTTTTCACTCTTCCTCTTCCGAATGGTTGGTTTTATCTTCGCAACTAGGGGTCCATCCACCAAGACTGTATACACTGGGCACTAGGAGAAATTTGTTTTGTGTTCCTCTTGTAACATCCAACCCTTAAATGCAAAGTTCTCTGATGTTCCCATGTTTTGTTTTACTTTGCCTAGCAAGACCTTGCTGTTGCAACTGCTAAGGGTTGCCTTTCGGCCTTCTTACATTTTCCAGATCAACAATCCTCTTAAAGTCACCGTTGTGATGTGTTTTTTGAAGGGGCTGATCCATATATACCCACCAATGCCATTTATAATGCTGCAGGGGGAACTTGCACACCAGCGACTCACTAGCTCAGCTTTAAAATGTTAGAATGCAAACTGCCTAGGGTGGGTGTTCAGGTGGACAGAGAAGGACCAGAGTTGTATTTGTTGTCCCACCAGCAGCACCATGATGCTGAGATCTCAGGAAGGAGTCTGTCTCGGAGGCCTGTCTCTATTTTGCTACATTATGTTTACTGCCCATTAGCTGTCTATTGCCAGTACCTCCATGGTGTGTCAATATATTACAGTTAAAACTATCTCTCATGCCTTTCAGCAGGATGCTATTTGCCGCCCTTACATCTACTTGAGATAGCCACTGCATGCTGGGGAAATATCAGCCTTAAGTGAGTGGTTGCACAGGTGCAAATAGAACCTTAGATAAACATATTTGTTCCCTTGAAAAACGGTTTGTCCTCCTAGTTGATTAAGTTGGTCCATCTTACTGTGAAGGGAAAAAACCTCTGTCATTTGTAGCACATGATTAGTGGATCATAATACCAGAAGACCAGTGTTGGAAGATGAAAGGGGGGTGCAGTTGTGATGTAGTGAAGCTCTGTGAAAATCTTGGAGATCCTCTGGCCTCTTTGGAGTGATGCCTCTAGCAGTGTGCAGGCAAGAAGGCCTACAGAACTGTAGACTGTAGATGATGCCATGTCGGCTAGAGTTGTATCTGCTCCTTTCATTGGCGACCTCTGCTGAGCCAGGCAGTTTACTTCACCCTTTTCTGGGAAATTCCAGTTTATCCATTGAGTGACTGAGGCAGGAGGAGGAAGTAGTTTGCAAATGCTCTCGTGGTGGGCCTTGTGACCAAGTTCTGACCTTTCTCAGCTGCTCACCAATGGAACCATAATAACCTTCCGCCATTGTGCCTGATGATGCCATGTCGGCTAGAGTTGTATCTGCTCCTTTCATTGGCGACCTCTGCAGAGCTGAGTGTAGTTTGGTCACTAGTCAAGTGAGAGCGAGTATTCTGAGGTGAGAGCAGTCAAGTGGTGTCTCCGCCCTGAGGCATTAATTCCACTGGTGTGGCTGATCGCCGACCTCTTCACCGGGGAGCGAGGAGGTAGACTTCAGACTTGAATCAGTGAACTGGGCATGCTTGTTTGACAACGGATCCATGTACTGACTATTGTGAAGTTTATCTTTTTCATTTTTAGGCCATCACTTCTACATTACCCTAAAAAAAGCTGGATGTTTGCCTGTCATGGCTATAGTTCGTTTTTCCTGTGTACCTTTGTAATTGTTTATTTTTGTGTGTATTCCATCAATGTTTATCTCATTTTATTGATATGTATCCATATTTATAAATTGCATCTAATTTCTTCCCACATGTTTTTAACTGATAAATATACACTTTGATGTCTGTATGCTGTTAGTTTCTAAATACGGTTTATTTTCACTAAAACAGAAAACTCTGACAACATAAGCCTTTTAGCGCTAGCCCAAGAACACATCTACAGCACAATAAGCTTTATTAGAAAATATCTGACTAAGTGCATAGAGAGAAACTAAAATGAAGACGTAATATTTGAATATTGTCCTTTGAAAAATAAATATAAACGTAAACAGAAAACATTGCTTTGGGTGTTCATATATTAAAATCAATAAAATGGAAAACCCTAGACTCCGATCTAATGAATTGCTGTAAATGTACATTTCGGCCTCGTCATCCGTCTGTGGCACGCATGTTTGCCCCGTGCATGTGGGTGTACAATCATGAGGTCGGACTCGCCCTTTCCAGCTCTCTCTCTCCCCCTGCGACTCAGAGGGCACTCGCAGGGCAGAGTGCACGGCACGGATGCGCAGAGTACGCAGCGTGCTCTGGGCCCACGTCACACATTTCATTAAACCTCGGTGTATTTTTAAGCTGGAGGTGATAAGGCCTGCAGAAGGCCATGTAAGGAGAGCTGTGGGATTAATAAAACCCAAAGGGTAGGGTTTGATATTCGATAGTGTTGACATGCGGTGTGCTTAGCTTGTACAGGTGTCAGCCACAAGGCCTCCTGTTCTTTCTTCCTCCCTTGCCCTTCAGTAGTGGTGGGGAGGCGGGGTGGCTGCGCACACGGATTATGTGGTATTAGGGGTTTTTAAAAGTGGGACGGGCGGGCTGGGTTTAAAAGGAAGATTTAAACCCTCTTTCAAAGGTGTTGGCACCCTGCGCGCTCTTGTTGGTAAGGTGCTAGCAGTGTTCAGGGGGCTCTCAGATCCTCGGCTTTTATGCTGCGGTCAGCACATCAAGGGCTGTGCAGGGCCGGCTCTCCAGCGCCCTGTTAGATCTCATTTCAAACCTCATTAAAGATGAGAAAAGCCTCTCACCGCACAGACGACATTAACGAGGCTGTGCTTGTTTCTAAAAATACAAGTGCTTCTTCTAAACGGAGAAGAATAGATCCTAAAGTTTCCATCTACATTGCCCCCAACTGGCCCATGTCATAAGAGCAGGTCACCAGATGACTCTGGCCCATTATGTCTGCTACAATCCATTGTAATGTAGAACGTTAGCCCAGTTAAAGAGAACCAAAACGACACCATCCAAAATATATACGCAAAGCGAATGCTTGCAACACAGTGTCACCTGTGATATTGAGACATTACTATATTTCCTTATAAATTGTTTCAGAGCACTATATGAAAAGCATACATGGAATTCGAGAGGAATAGTTTTAGGGGTTCGAGCCCAGCCAGATTCAAGGTCTGGTCCTATATCGGAAATTATGATAAAAACAAAAATCGTTTTGGGCAGAATGCTTAAACTGATCTTGGTCAATGGGAATTTTTCTGGGCCGTATTGTAGTCCAGGTTTTTTTGCTTACTGTGTCTCTACAGACTGCCAGGCCACGCCCCTGAGATGCCTGGCCATGCCCCCTCTGACCAGGAAGCGAAAGCATCCCCTGTCAAGTTTCAGCTTAGTTGGGTCTCATCAGTGGGGTACAGCTAGATTCGAAATTCTTCCCCCATGCGTCTTGATATGTATGTCTGGTGCTTAATTAAACACTAATCTAGATTACTCATTTTTCTAGAGTTTAGTGAGTAGAAGGCGGCTGGATTTTGATCCGTGTTGAGAGCAAAGACTTATAGAGTTTTGGTCCTGATCCCTGAAACGTCTTCCACAATATTTAAGTCTCCCTGAAAGCTCTTTTTTTTCAAATGTGTTGTGTGGAGGCCAACTGCAACTCCCTTGATGCTATCTAGTCTAGGTGTATGACCTTGGTACCAGCAGGCTTTATTCATCATGAAGTGTTCACATTTGATCTTGCAGTAGAATGTAAGTCAAAGAAGTGCTTTCGTGAGATTGGCCTACAGCAAGACCTAGTTTTCATCCAACTGCGCTACCATTTTAAGACTTTTCTTCGCACATTATAATAATAATAATAGGCCAGCATGGCTGTTTCATGAAAAACGGGGGCAGCTTAAACTAGCGATGGATGGGGTGTTTTATATTATCTTAGCTGCTGGGACTCACTCTTAGCCGAATTCTAGCTCATCTTTACCATTGCAGACTAGTTACCAAGTGTATGCGAATAAGTCTGGGCGCCACCGCAAAGTAATTCTGTAGCTCTAAGTGCTAGTCTGCGTCCTCTGGGAATGGGAGCATAGCTGCAACCCCAGACTGGGGTCTGCCAAAAACCAAGGTGGCATTCAAGGCATCCATCCATAGGGAGCTCTAGAAGCTGGGGCCGGACGTCACCTGCAGCCGTTACCTTTCTCTTCACCTTCTCTTCTTACTTCACCCCGTGACCCAGCCTTTTGATGAGGTGTTTACTCTGTGACATTTTAACCCATTTTTTTTCTGTGTAAAATACAAACTTCATTACGTCGAATTTAAAAGCAACCCTAAACTGTCCAAATTACCTCGTGAACAAAGCAGGGGGCTGGTACTGGAGTATCAGAGTGCAGGCCTATCAAAGGCCCTGCTCTCCTCGCCGCAAGGCCGGGGCTCACGTTCCCACTGGAATATACAGTGACATGTCAGGTGAAGGAATGAGCACCCTGTGGTCGAAGCGGTGGATCTGAGGGGCACGTCGCGCACATACTTTTTTCATTTAAGAAAATCAGTTCCCCCTACTTTTTCATGAAAAGGCAGCCGCCCCAGGACGGTTAATTCTGAGAATTAAAATGATTCAACTGAAGTGTAAGGCAGGGAGTCTCCTGTGCTGTGAAATCGAGGGAGGTGTCAGGGTGTCTGCTGCAGTGCTGGAAATACAAATGTGAGAACTGGCTCATCTGCAAATGGAAAGGGTCCTTGGAAGCGGATACTCGCTTCAACTGATGGAATCACTGGAAGCTTTCTGAGGACACACATTTATGTTTTTTCGAGAGGTATTGTAAGAGAGCTTCCAGCCAAGCTGTGAGGTCTGTGCTTTTAAAAGATACGTTTTTAAAAAAAACACTATGTACAGTCTAGCTGTTACTAAAATCTATATTTTGGAAGCACTTTTTTTTAATCTTAAACCTTTTTGCACATTTTGTAGCAGCCTATCTCATACTGTGTGTAATGCAACTTTAAAATAAAGACTTACATGTTCACAGTGCTTTGGTTACAGACTTGGGACATTGTAGCACTAAAAATACACCAGTCACTATTCTCCGCTGCACCAACCAGGATTCAGTTCTGTGGCTCTCTTGTGCAGTGCATTAACTAACCGAGGTTTCATCATAATGTACGCTAGTGCATTATCCCACTGACTAACCTAACTTCCATGTATTTTTCATTTAAGCAGTGTGTTATTTTACATCTAGATACGTAAATGTGAAAAAGCAAAAATATATATATATATATATATTTCCATACTAATATAATAAAGAGGGAGCCCAAACCTTTGAGGCGGGTAATCTCAGGAACTACAGCACCAATCACAACACCCAATACAGCTTTGGAAAGGGCAGTTGCGGCAGAAGGATATAGGCTATGCAGACGCCGACCATATACATTTAAATGGTAAAAGAACCGTGCCAGCAAAGTAGTCCCTTGTGGGCGTGTCTGCGTTGTGCTGTGGGCGTTTGCTGGGGGCGTGACAAACGCTGGGGGCGTGTGGTACGTTCCGCCCTTCATGCCATGTCTCATATCGTGTGCTAATCCCACCCTGCTCCCTTTAAATACCCCTGCAACCCATAATCATAACCCACCCTTACTCCTTAAAATACCCCAACAGCCTTAAACACTAACCATCTTAACCCTATAAATATACCCTGGACCCCAAAACCCAAACCTATCCCTAAACCCTAAAAATACCCATGTACCCCAAAACCCAAACCTAGCCCTGAACCCTATAAATACCCCTGTACCTCCAAACCTACCCTGAACCCTAAAAATACCCTTGTACCCCAAAACCCAAACCTACCCATGAACCCTAAAAATACCACTGTACCCCAAAACCCAAACCTACCCCTGAACCCTGAAATACCCCTGTACCCAAAACCCAAATCTAGCCCTGAACCCTTAAAATACCCCTGTACCCCAAAACCCAAACCTACCCCTGAACCCTAAAAATACCCCTGTACCCTAAAACCCAAACCTAGCCCTGAACCCTAAAAATAACCCTATACCCCAAAACCCAAACCTACCCCTGAACCCTAAAATACCCCTGTACCCCAAAACCCAAACCTAGCCCTGAACCCTAAAAATACCCCTATTCCCCAAAACCCAAACCTAGCCCTGAACCCTTAAAATACCCCTGTACCCCAAAACCCAAACCTACCCCTGAACCCTAAAAATACCCCTGTACCCCAAAACCCATACCTATCCCTAAACCCTAAAACTACCCCTGTACCCCATAACCCAAAACTATATCTGAACACTTAAAATACCCAAACACCCCAAAACATACACCTCAGTACCCCAAAACATATACCCCTATACCCATACTTACCTTATCCAAACATTAAAAAAAACATGCTTTTACCATTCATGCATTTACAACGAATTTCGTTGTAAATGTACGCGTGGTAAAAGCATATAAAATGTAATGCCAAGCGTTATAATGGCATTGCGGAGTCATGGTACTTTCGTAATGAAAGTATGCGGAGTGATGGTATGCGGAAAGAAAGTTGCGGAATAATGGGTGTTTACCCTCCCACGGTAAGTACATTGGTAGCACAGCGGCCCACATCTTCAGCAACATACTCCTATTTTTTCACCACCCATTTGAAAAATGCACAGGTCTCTCTCATTGATGGCCAGCACCGACATACACTTTTAGACACACCTCCCGCCACAAGTTCTAGAATTGCGAACTTTAGAGCTGGGGAGCTAAGTTCGAATCTCAGCATCAGCTCAACATCCTGTGATTCCAGGCAAATCGCTTTGTCTCCCCGTGCCTACCACAAATGAATGTGCTCTTCTGTAATGTAAATTGTGCTCATGCCATGTTGTCGAGTTCGCGCTATATAATATTGCAAGGAAAAATAAAGTAGGGAAACTCGAGTTCACACACTACTGAACCCGCACTCTTAAGTGCATCAGCAGTGCACTGTGAATCGGAGCGTTTCACAGGCCTGTCACACATAAGAAATGCTATCAAAACGAAATCCTACAAAACAATATACTACTGGCCGGCAGCAATTCATACCCGGACAACGTCGGGACGAGATATATATATATATATATATATATATATATATATATATATATCCAATCAAGCATCTCCTCCGCTCGAGAAAATAACAGGACACAGCGGGGCTTCATTTCACGGATTCTTTATTTGGACCAGCGTTGCATGACCGGTATCGGCATCTCTGCCTTCTTCAAATGCTCAATAGTCCCAGCATTGCGTTACCCGTGCCTATATTCTGATTGGCTCCTCCTTGCCCAGTGGTGGTTGGCTCTCCTGTACCTCGTGCTGGCTCTTGCGAATAGAAGGGGACTACCAGTCCCATGATGCCGCAAGATACCGCAGCTGTGCAGTGTAGTCCGGGAACGTAAATTATAGTGTCATTTGCCCCTTCTCTCATCCACCAACCTCCGCGAAGCAGTTTTTCAAAAGTCGCAACTCGTGGCTTGTCTGGGGTGCGGTGGAGGACCAGGAAAGTACTCCATTGCCACGGCTATCATCAAACAATGTCCCATGATTCCTGGCTGCATATACGAGAGGGTCCTGCCTGCGCGTCGTGGGAACGCGAATTTTATCCAATCAAGCATCTCCTCCGCTTGGGAAAATAACAGGACACAGCGGGGCTTCATTTCACGGATTCTTTATTTGGACCAGCGTTGCATGACTGGTTTCGGCATCTCTGCCTTCTTCAAATGCTCAATAGTCCCAGCATTGCGTTACCCGTACCTATATTCTGATTGGCTCCTTGCCCAGTGGTGGTTGGCTCCCCCTGCACCTCGTGCAAGATACCGCAGTTGTGCAGTGTAGTCCGGGAACGTAAATTATAGTGTCATGACACTATAATTTACGTTCCCGGACTACACTGTACAACTGCGGTATCTTGCGGCATCATGGGACTGGTAGTCCCCATCTATTCGCAAGAGCCAGCACGAGGTGCAGGGGAGCCAACCACCACTGGGCAAGGAGGAGCCAATCAGAATATAGGCACGGGTAACTCAATGCTGGGACTATTGAGCATTTGAAGAAGGCAGAGATGCCGAAACCGGTCATGCAACGCTGGTCCAAATAAAGAATCCGTGAAATGAAGCCCCGCTGTGTCCTGTTATTTTCCCGAGCGGAGGAGATGCTTGATTGGATATAATTCGCGTTCCCACGTCGCGCAAGCAGGACCCTCTCGTATATGCGGCCAGGAATCATGGGACATTGTTTGATGATAGCCGTGGCAACGGAGTACTTTCCTGGCCCTCCACCGCACCCCCCGACAAGCCACGAGTTGTGACTTTTGAAAAACTGCTTCGCGGAGGTTGGTGGATGAGAGAAGGGGCAAATGACACTATAATTTACGTTCCCGGATTACACTGCACAACTGCGGTATCTTGCGGCATCATGGGACTGGTAGTCCCCTTCTATTCGCAAGAGCCAGCACGAGGTGCAGTGGAGCCAACCACCACTGGACAAGGAGGAGTCAATCAGAATATAGGCACGGGTAACGCAATGCTGGGACTATTGAGCATTTGAAGAAGGCAGAGATGCCGAAACCGGTCATGCAACGCTGGTCCAAATAAAGAATCCGTGAAATGAAGCCCCGTTGTGTCCTGTTATTTTCTCGAGCGGAGGAGATGCTTGATTGGATATATATATATATATATATATATATATATATATATTTTGTTTTTGTTTTTTAGGCTTTCCTTTGGCCACGACCTTACGCTCCCACCCCTCCCCCAATTGCGCGCAGCATCACAGTTTCCATACTTTTTAAAATGCACATTGACCACTACTGCAACCTATTGAACCCAAGGCCCTAAACGAGTCAGGCCCGAAACTGCCTCTTTCTGTGGGTAGTTTGTTATCTTTTCCTTGACTTGCTGTCGGGTAGGAGGAGGCAATCTGGAGCTTTTACCACTGTGCTGAGTTGCAAATCCGGCCCTGCAGCAGTGCTGGGGAGTGTTTCGTCCCAGGCCTACATGCTCCTCCAGGGTTTGTTCAGACTGCGGCCTCACCTGCCCATGCCAGCTCCCGCGCCGCACCATGTGTGTAGTGCTTTCCCAATGCACCTTTTACCCAGAGTTGATATTCATGTGATGATAGCCGGTCAGTCATGGGTCTTTGTGTTATGACGGCGTTCAGTAGTTCTTGTTTATGGCAGCAGGTCTTCATGCAGTGGCAGGTTGTGTGCCATCGGCACGTGCACAGGTCCTCTTCATGCGATGATACCTTACCGTCGTAGCTCTCCGTGAGATGACTGCATGTTTCTAGTTCCTCTACGGGCAATGAAAGCAGTGAGTGTCTCTCGCTTTCTGCGTTCCCTCATTTTAGGGGTTTATATTCGAACGGTGCGGTCTTTGAGACTTATTGCCTGGTCTTTAGGGAGCTTCAGTCAGAGGGGGGCAGTGCTTTATTTTGGATAAAAATACGTCCTAGCGCCAACATGTTTATAATAATCTTGCTGGCGCTGTTGCAGAATGTCGGGGTTGCCAAATGCCAAGGCCGTCTAGTCTGTATGTCACATCATGCCTGTTTAGTCACCAGTTTACCTTTCCTGCACCTAGGTTGGACACGCCTGGGTTCCTTTTCATCCTTCGGTCTCCCTTTGCCACTGTTGTCTGTTTTTCTCTTCCTCTTTCTTTACACCGTTGGGTCAAAGACTAGTGACTAACAATGAGTTCCGTGCGTTCCCCAAAGAAGAGTGCCGGTGGGCGCCACCAGCTCCCACCGGATCACATGAAGCCTTGGAGACGGGGTGGTTGTGTGGGCTGAAACAGTCTGTGTTGAGGCCACTGGCGCGATTGTGTGAAACCCCCATTACCACCTTTGTAGCATTTTCCGATAGCGGCGGCCTTCCTTCGAACAGATCACCTGGGTTTCTTATTTACTTTCATTTTCATGTCAAGGGCCGCCCAGCAGTCGCCACTCTGGCCGCACACTAGATACCCTGTGCCCCCCTCACCTGGGCCCAAGGGGCTTTTAACAAAGCATTTCTCTGCTTTGTTGCAGTGTAACGGATACTGTTGAGTGAAGAAGGTTCATCCTCTTCAGTAAGACGCATCTCCAGGCCCTGCCCCTGTCTGGAGACCGCAGAGGAAAGGAAGCGAAGAGCAGGCTCGATCAGGCTGCTTAGCACCAAGAGGCTGAGCAGGGCTTGACTCAGGCCCCTGTGTCGTAGGTCGGCCCCAACCCCCCAAAGACCCACATTAAGCCCAAGCTCAATGAATATCTGGGAGACTTGGGGACCTCTCTTCCCATATCGTTCCATCATTTGGTGTACGCCACTTGTCTGAGGCAGCGCCAACCTTGTCAGTGGGTGGGGGGGTTAGAGAAGTCCAAAGATGAGGGTCCAGGAGCCTGCCAAAGTGTACTGATTACTTGCCGATAATATAATAGCATTATGGCACGAACAACTCATTTCTTTGAGCTAGTTAGTCACTAAAATTAGCAGATGGTGCCTGCTGCTATACAAATCAGCCTCTGTTTATCAGTGATGGGCATTTTTGGTTCAGCTGTTTATCAGGGCAATGCTGGTCAGTTAGGGCAATGCTGGTCGGGTAGGGCAATGCTGGTCAGTTAGGGCAATGTCGGTCAATTAGGGCAATGCCATTCAATTAGGGCAGTGTTGGTCTATTAGGGCAATGCTGGTCTATTAGGGCAATGCTGGTCTAATAGGGCAATGCTGGTGACAGAGCACATTGGTATTCATAATTCTTTCATGCTCCATCCTGGGAGAGGCCCAATAAATCCTGATAATTTGGATGTTTACGGAGAGGCCCACAACACTTTGTCTATTACTACTTGCAACAGCATTAGGACAATTTAGATGTATGTATTCAGGCTCCAAGGCGAGTAGGACAGATTGTCAAGACTGGTCTTGGATAGCAGCCTCACTGGCTACCAGCAGCAGTGTTTCATCGGGACGGAGGGGGGGGGTCCGACTGAGTATTGTTGTGTCCATCTTTCCAAGCAGCTGCTGTGGACTTCTGTGAGCCTCAATCGAGTAATAACATGGGTGGTTCCAGTATGGACTGCTTCTATTTTGTCATAACCTGTTTTTCTGTTGTGGATCCTTGTGTTGGGAGAACATATGCTTTGGTGGTGGACCTATATAGCCCGCGTCACCTCACTTTGTAGGCACCTTCAATGTAAGGCCGGATGCACTTAGTTCTCTCTCGTTAGAGCACTGTAAGAATATCATCCCAAAATGACAGGAAATGATCTTCTTCAGATTGGGATGTCCATGTGTGGATTTCTTTGCTGCCACCCTGACCAGGAAGTGTTCTCAGTTTTGTACACCATCCTTCCAGTTCCGTGCGGGTATGAGGGAGTGCCTTCAAGTACAACTGATTACATGGTCGACCTGTCTCAATTTCACTGAGTCTGCTTCTGTCGAAGGTCCTACAGAAGGTGTGGGAGAACTGAGCACAACTTATTGTGATCAGTCCAGACTGGACGAGGAGGATTTGGTTCTCCAATATGTTGGCACTCAGCAGGCATTCCAAAGCAAACCCAGACATGGTGGGCTTGTTTTGGCAGCAGAATGGCGGGGTTCTGCCTTACATTCCTCCAATGCTGTGGCTGCACTTCTGGAGATTGGTCACTATGTGCTAGAGACCTTATGTTTAGCAAAAGAAGTAGTAGAGTTCATCTTAATTATCAGAAAACTTGCAACAAAATCCATCTGTACGGACTGATGGACAAGGTTTACTGCATAGTGAGAGTCAGAAGGATCTGATGTAGACTTTTAGCTGCATATTCCTTACTCTAGAATTATCCCTAGGTGTCAGACTGGATCTGGAATTTTTTTGTGAGCAGTACCATTGTGCGCCAGTAGAGGGCATCATTCGGCTCCGCATGGTAACATTGGCATCTGCGCCGAAAGTGACGTTCGTGGTGCCTATATAAGCTCCACCTGGGCGTGCTGACGTTTTCGCACCAGCCAGCGCAGTTCTGGGAAGAGCTACCACAGTAATTTTGACTAGGTTTTTTCGATGTTTTGTCGAAGTCTTTTTTGAGGTTCACCTCCTGGTGTGGCAATGATGTCCTCCAAGAAGGCTGGCTTCAAGCCCTGTGGCACCTTTCATGACGGATGTCGGTAACGGACACACACTTTGTATCCCTTTGGTGCCTCGAGTGGCATCACAACCCAAAGGCTTGCTTCAACTGCTGTGCCATGCACCCGAAGGCCTTCAGGCAGCGCTCCCTCAAGCTTACAGTGGCTCAACCTGCGATGCTGCCACAATCACAGTACCGATCTAGAGGAAGCTCTCAGGAGCTGTCACAGAGCCAGAGGTCGTCGTAGCATTCAAAGTCGTCTAGCCATTCAGGTAAGTCCAAGTCCTCAAAAAGAAGAAGTCAAAGCAGGCTTTGAATTCATGTTGGCCGACGAGACGAGGGAGTGTCCCACTCTAGGCCTGGCTACGTAGTTCAACCAGCTCCGCTCTCCCAGAGTTTCCGGGAGCCAGAGCAACCCCTGCCCAATTGAGAGTTTTATGAGGTCATCCACCTCATCTTTGGGCGGATTGTTCCCTCCAGCGCGCCTTCTGGCCCCGCAGGTTCAAGGGGGGGACTCCTGCTGGATTTCACGCAGGCGGCTCCAGCGCCAGCCAGGCCCCAAGGATCTACAAGTGGATCTGGATCAGCGCTGGTCGTACCACCTCGAACTTCACCAGCGCCAATCCTGAAGCAGATGCTCCCAGCGCCTTCCACCGGCAGCGCCATCCCCATTTTTATTCATGACTCTGAGGAGCATCATCCGACGCCGGCACCTCCTGGGGCCATGCCTTCCAGGCCAAAGTCCTATCCTTATGGGCTAGGACTCTAGGAGGATTGGGAGGGGATCGCTGAACCCTAAAGAATACCAACCTTATGAGGAACTGGACTGGGCTGAGGATCTGGGTGAAGCCAGTGGACTGGATACTTCTCCAGATACTAGTATGCTTTCTCCCCCTACCATGGCTATGGAGGAGGGAACTTCATTCGCAATGGTGTCGTGGAGGGCAGCTGAAGTCCTGGACCTTAGCTTGTCCTCGGTGGCAGTCAAGACTAATGTCTTAACGGAAGTGCTTCAGCTGGGAGTGTCCCTATCAGAACCGCTTCTCCCTTTCAATGAGGCACTTACTGACGTCCTGCTAAGGATTTAGTCTGAGCCCAGCACAGGGGCTCCTGTGAATAAGACAATGGCCTGCTGCCACTTCCCACTCCAGGGGAACCAAATTTCCTCACCCAACACCCTACCCCCGAGAGCTTGGTGGTTCAGGCCTCCACGTCTCACATAAACACTGTTGCATTCCCTACTGCCCACCTTGGCCCCACCCCACTCCAGACAGGCAATCCAAGAGGCTGGACAATCTTGGAAAGAAGATGTTTTTTTCTGCCAGTCTGGCACTGCGGTCTGTGAATACTGCATGCCTTTTGGGCTGCTATTCCCAGATGCTGTGGGATACAGTTGCGCAGGTGCTGCCAACTGTCCCGGAGGAGGCCCAGGCCATGCTCTCCCAGGCTGTTACTGATGGTTCGCCATCCGTTGTGGAATTGACATCGCGGTCTCACTAGACAGAGCGGTTTAATTCACAGTGGCCCTGCGACGCCATGCTTAGTTGAGGATGACTGGCTTTTCTGGGGATGTCCAGCCTCACTCATGCTCTTTGATGGCTCCCATCTCTTAGCAGTCAAGGCGTATTCGGCGCTGTAGTGCTTTAAGGACAGCAGGGCTACAGCTAGGTCCTTGGGCTTTTCTATGACCCCTTGTTGCCCTCAATCTGACTTTCGCTCCTTTCGTGGCCACGGAAGGGGCATGCAACCTCATCTTTATTCATCCATCCAACACTGATCGCAAGCATTCCAGCTTCTGCGTGGCCATGGAGGTGGTTCCTACTTGCCCCCTCTGTCGGATGACCAGCGGTTGGGTCACTTCACCAACCTCCTGCAGCTTCCAAATCCTCCTAGTCTGCCCACTTATAATCATGGGCACCCAGTAGACGGCAGAATTCGTCATCACCTGCCCCGCTGGCAGTCCATACCATCGGGCAGGTGGGTTTTGCAGATTATCTGAAGGGGCTACTCCCTCCCCTTCGATACAACCCCTCCTTGCATGCCACTTACTTAAGAAAGGCAGACAGAGGACCACTTACGTCTTCTCTGCCAGGATGTGATGACTCTTTTGGCCAATAAAGCGATTAAGAGAGTGCAGGTACCAGAAGTAGGTCGTGGATGCTATTCTCACTAATTTCTGGTGCCCAAGGATGGAAGCCTTTGCCATATCCTCGACCTACGCACTCTCAATTTCTGCTTGAGAAATTCAAGATGCCCCCTCTGGCTTAAATCCTGCCTTCCCTGGGCAGTATTGTTGGACTTGCAGGATGCATAGATCCACATTCCCGTCCTGCCTGCCCATAGGTGTTACCTGCTGTTCACTGTGGGCCATGAGTACTTTCAGTTTACTCTGTTCCGTTTTGGGCACACCAGCGCCCCTCGGGTGTTCACCAAGGTGATGGTGGTGGTTACAGCCCATCTGCGGAGATTATGACGTCACACCTGACTCACTCTTAGACTCTCCCTTTCATCAGAGCTGTTCTGGACATGGTGCAGTTTTTGTCCTATCGCACCGAATGGCGAGTCCAGGATATTCAGGATCAGCCTCTATCCTGAATTTCGGTGAGACCCTTCTCTGATGCTGCTGGGCCTCATGGCCTTCTGCATCTTGCTTGTGACACATGCCCTTTGGCATATTCTGGCTCTGCAGTGGGGCCTGAAGTTCCAGTGGGCACAGCATCAGGGGAATCTCTCAGACATGGTCCAGATCTCGAAGGGAATTGCAAAGGACCTGCAGTGGTGGCTTACGAACTTTTGTTGGGTCAGTGGCAGGCCCCTCTCCCTTCCCCTGCCAGATCTGACAGTGGTGACAGATGCTTCTCTCCTGGGATGGGGTGGCCATCTGAAAGAGGTGGAGATCAGAGGACTCTTGTTTACGGCAGACTCCGGACTTCATATCAACCTGTTGGAGCTCCGAGTGATCCCATTGGCATTGAAGGCCTTTCTACCCTCCACCTAGGGAAGGCTAATGCAAATGTTCATGGAAAATACCACCACCATGTGGTACTGCAACAAACAGGGCAGGTTTGTCAAAGGCATGAGGACATGACTGGAACGTCACAGCGTTTCCCTGGTGGTTCAACACGTGGTGGGCTCTTTGAACGCCCGGGTGGACAAACTCAGACACCGATTCCTAGCAAATCATGATTGACCTCTCAATTCGGAGGTGGTGCAAGGTCTCTTTCAACAGTGGTATAAGCCTTGGTGAGATCTGTTCGCCACCAATGAGAACGTGCAAGCTCAGTTCTGCGCACTAGAGTTTCCAAGGTGGCTCTCGCTCAGAAACACTTTTCGTCTTGAATGGAGCACAGTCTTCTAAATGTCTTTTCGTCCAATCTACTCCTGCCCAGAGTTCTCAAGAAGATCAAGAATGACCGGGCCCATGTCATCCAAGTGGCTCTGGATTGAGCACGGAGAGTCTAGTATCCGGGCTGCCCTTTCGGGAGGCTCTTTTGTCGCAGCAGCAGGGGCAGGTTCTCCACCCGAACGTGGAGATTGAATGGCAACAGTTGATAGATTTCGAGCTTCCTCCCGAAGTCTGAAAAGTTATTTTGGCAACCAGGCGCCTTTTACTAAGATGGTTTACATTTTTGGTATGTTCAGAAAGACACATTGTTACCTTTTCGGTCCCCCTTTCTCAGGTGCTCCTGTTTCTTCTTTCCCTTGACCAGCAGGGTTCTGCTCTGGCCACTGGTAAGGGATATCTATCTGCAAACTACTTTTCGTCGGTTGCCTGACCAACCTCCCCTTTTCCAATCCCCTATTGATCATAAGTTTTTTTTTGTTTTTTTAAAAATCTTTTTATTATATCCATTGCAATCAAGGCACATAACAGTCCAATTATACAGACATACATTGCTATCCGTCGGCAAGTCGTCTTGTAACATACGCATAATGATATTCATATCAACACAGTAAATGACGTTATTCCTGATAGTAACTTCAGGTCCCTTCCCCCTTGTCTTCATCAGTACCGTCTTCCGCCCGCTCCCTCGGGGGGTCATAGATGTACCCCCTAAATTTATTCCATGCCCCCCAAATTTTGTTCCATTTTCGAGCACAACCACAATTAACAAACACAGTTTTCTCTGCCCATTTCAGTGTCCATATCTTTGCACCATGCGGCTAGTGTAGGTGATTCTGCAGACCCCCACTTTTGCGCGATGTTATGTTGTGCCACCATTATCCCTAACGTGGCCCAATCTTGTGCTAGGTGGGTAAAGTCATTCGGTTCCCAAACATTCAGTAAACATCTTTTGGGTTCAGGCAGTAATGATACCTCCTCTGTCTGCGATATTGTCCTCATCACCATTATCCAGTACTCCATGATTTTGGGGCATTGCCACACCATATGGTAAAACGTACCCTCCTCCCCACACCGCCTCAGGCAACATGGGTGTGACGCTAAACCTATCCTGTGGAGGGTGAGCCTAGTGTAGTAGGATCAATGTATTATTTTGAGCTGCACCAGCCTTAGTATTGAGGGAATACCCACCTCCCGCGGGGAAGCTAGTGCCTCCTGCCAGTCAGTGTCGTCAAGTTCCCCTACATCACTGGACCACTTTTCCTTGAGCGCTACCGTTGGATCTGGTAAGTTATTAACTAGTTTTTATGGTGAGGGAGGTAGCCTGTTTAGAAATGCATTCTGTCAGCAGTCTATCTTCTAGGGGCGAGGCTTCTGGGAGCTCAGTACCCGGCGCCAGGACCGCCAGCAGTGCATGTTTTATCTGCATATATCGGAAGATTTCGGAGGGTGCCATTTCATATTGTTGTGTAAGACGTTCAAATGTGATTACCTCCCCTTTGCTCCTCATGTCACCCACTGTGGATATGCCAATTGCGTCTCATTGAGCAAATCCCTTACAATTCCTCAGTCTTCCCAGTCGCTGCGTATCCCAAAGAGGGGTAAGCTGGGATATGGCCCCTCGCCAGCCCAATCTAGCAGTCGCTAAATGCCATATGCTGACTGTATGTTTTGTGGGTCCTAATAATGATGGGGCCTGCTTTTTGCTATAAAGGGCTACCATCACTCCGTCCGCTCCTAGCCCTGCCCTGTCCACTTTGAATGCGGGGTCCGTCTGTGGGGTATGTATCCATTGGTTAATGATTTTCAACTAAGCTGCCCAATAGTATAGTTGAATTTTTTATGCTATCCCTCAGTCGTACCACCCTCTGACTAACTTGGCCTGCGCTATTCGTGCTGGTTTATTACTCCACCGCGGATTGTTTACCTGGGCCGCTATATTCTTGAAGTATTTTGGTGGCACTAGGAATGGTGTATTCTCCAGTGCGTACAAAAATCTAGGGAGTGCCATCATTTTGAAAAGTGCCGCTTTTCCCAGCAGAGTCAAGGGCAATCTTCCCCAATGGACCGTATCTCTTTTAAGACGCTCCAGGGGGGGCATGAGGCTTCTCTTAATGAAGGTATCTGGGTTTGTCGTGATATATATGCCTAAATATTTAAATGTATCTTCTGTGATCTGCAGTGGGCAGTCAGCTGGGAGTTGAGGTGGTGGGCCATGTAATACAAACAGGATCGTTTTTGACCAATTTATGGTATAACCAGACGACCGACCAAAGAGTTGACATATATTCAGAAGCACCAATTTGGAGCATTTAGGGGCGGCCATGTATAGTAACACGTCATCCGCATAAAGCGTGATGCGGTCCTCCTACCCGTCTGTCCATCTAATTCCTCGTATCATCGGTTCCCATCTAATCCAGGCTACAAGTGGCTCCAGTACTAAGGCAAAAAGGAGTGGGGAGAGAGGGCAACTCTGTTGCGTGCCACGCGTCAGTGGAAAGTGTTTGGAAATATGGCCGTTGGCCGTGACATGTGCCATCAGTTTAGTGTACAATAGCTGTATCCATGCACAGAATTTAGGGCCAAAGCCCAAGTGATGAAGTACAGCGAATAAAAAGGGCCATTCAACCATATCGAAAGCCATTCGGGCGTCTAGCAAGAGTACCGCAGCTGGTTCCTGAAGAAATGGAATACGGGCCATCATACTGTGCAAGCGTCTAAGATTCAAAGCTGTGCTCTTATTTGGCATAAAACCAGACTGGTCCGGGTGTATCAGGGTCGTAAGGTGAGGTGTCCGTCTGATTGCCAGGAGTTTCGCAAGTATCTTGGCCTCTGCATTGATTAAAGAAATCGGGCATACGAGGTACATTCCTCATGGGGCTTTCCAGGTTTTCGTATCGCCACTATAGTGGCCAATCGTTGATCTAGAGGGAGTTTGCCCGCCTGCAGACTGTCACAATACATATTCAGCAGATGTGGGGCAATAGTCCCACCCATCCTTTTATAGAGTTCAATGGGTATACCATTAGGTCCTACCGCCTTTCCTGATTGCAGTGAGCCTATCGCCATTTGCAGCTCGTTGACCGTGAAATCGGCCTCAAGCTCAAGGGCCGCTTTCGGTGCGAGTTTTGGCATTGCTGTGTCTTTTATGTAAGTCAGTACCTCTTCCATAGACATGGTAGAGACTGATGTGTAAACCTGCTGAAAGTGCCATGCAAGCGCTTGTACTATTGTCTGCGGGTCAGTTGTCATAAGATCTCCTTCCGTTCGGAGCAATGGAATCCATTTTCTCCCTTGTTCCTTCTTATCAAACCATGCCAAAAGTTTTCCGGCCTTGTCCCCAACCTCATATATCTTATGCTGCGTGGCTGTGAGTCGCAACCTAGTCGCCTCTCTAAGATGTTCCCTATATTGTTGTTGCTTAAGACGCAAATATTGGGATGCAGCCGATGTAGGGTTATTGATGTGATGGGCATCAGCATTATGCAATTCTAACTCTATAATGTGCAGCTCCTGCTGTTTTTCCCGCTTATGGCCCACAATGGAGGCTATGGCCTGTCCAGAGAACTGTCTTGTACGCCTCCCACAGGGTAGCTTGGGTAGCCTCCACTCACTCTTCCACCATCAATCTCTACCCCACACATCTCTAAACTCGGCCCTAACTCTTGGACCATCCTCTACCCACCCCATCTCTAAACATGGTAAAAAAAAATTCAAACACAAACTTCTCTGTCTCCACTCTGAAACATTATTTGCTGACCACCATAACAGCCTTAACTCCCCAATTATCACCAACTTCATCTTCTTCACCAAACGACCATCTAAATGGAAAAGCTTATTTCTACGCCACCTCCTGATCTCCAATTCACGCAACATCCCATACGGTCTAAAACTCTCCACTACACCATCTTCTTCCTTTCCAGGCAAAATAGATATCTCCATCTTCAAATCTGGAACTATACTCATCCAAGCGTCTGAAAAACACCTCGTCATCTTTGAACAACACTTTAGCGCTATATCCCAAACTCTCACAATATCTTCGAATCCTGCCCTCTCACCCCTCTACCCCTAGACTCATCACCGCCCCTCTCATCCCCGATACCATTACCGCATCTCTCTGACCTACCCCAACTTTTATTGCCTTCTTCTCGATCCCCTCTATCGCCTCTTCCTGATTTTCCCCCTCCCTCTCCTACTCCCAATGAACAACACTTTAGCATTTTATCCAAACCCTTGCACAATCCCCGAACCCTGACCTCTCACCCCCTCTACCCCTTGATTCATCACCCCCCATATCATCCCTGTCCCCCTTACCTCGTCTCTCTGACCTTCCCCAATTCTTATTGTCTTCATCTCCCTTCACTTCTCCCTCCTCCCTATGGCCTCTTCCTAATCTAATATGCTCTGGTACATGCGCCTCTCCTTTCAACCTCCTCTCCAACATCCCCCCTCCTTGCACCACATCATACATTCACACAACGATACCACCTGCATCCCCCAATTACCATATGATCTCCCCCGATTCCAAAAACACTCTCTACTCAACGCTCCTCCCCCCCACTTGACTCCCTTCCCGCTTCTCCCTCTGCCTCTTACCTCCTGGGACCCCAATGTCCCATAAATACACTCTCTTCTATGCCCCTCCCTCCCCTTGACTCCCACATCCCTTACCCCTCTGCCACTTATCCCCAGATTCCCCCCTGTTCCAATAATACACTCCCTTATATACTCCTCCCTCCCCCTG
This sequence comes from Lissotriton vulgaris, assembly GCF_964263255.1. Lineage (NCBI taxonomy): Eukaryota > Metazoa > Chordata > Amphibia > Caudata > Salamandridae > Lissotriton > Lissotriton vulgaris. Next base: position 1,695,435,223 of record NC_141693.1, on the reverse strand, counting down.
ACTCCCTTATCAATTCTCCCTCTGCCACTAACCCCATAGTACCTCCCCTTTACAAATACACACTCTCTTCTATGCTCCTCCCTCCCCTTGACTCCCTTACCACATCTATCTCTGACTCCGTTCCCCACTCCGTTCCCCACTCCCCCTTAACTGCCCCCACATATCCCCCACAATCACCCTCCCACACCTCCATGCTTTCTTCAACAACTCACAATCCAACAAATACAACACCACCTCCTACTTCCTCTATGCCACTTTCACCGAACTGTCTGTCCGAAATGAATACCTTTCCTACATCCTCCTCCTGTTCACCTCCGCTCTCCAAAAATGATCCTCCCCCTCATTATAATCTCACCCCCTCCAGACTTTCCTCCTCATCATCCACAAGTTATCCCCCCCTAAACAACCCTAACTCGACCAACAGCCCAATAAATACGGATCCACAGCACTCATCAACACACACACTGGCTTCCCCTACCATTGAACTTGTCCTTATCTCCCTCATCTTAGAACTCTCCTCACTCAGAAGCGATATCTCATTCCTTACTAAAACCATCTCCTCACACGACGACACACTCCTCAACACACCCACATATTGTCCGCCAAACTCTATCCCCAACAGAAACACTCCTCCTTCTAGCTACTACAAAACCAGCACCTTACCCACTCAAACTTCCTCAATCGTCCCTCCCTACAATACTAACACCAACACCACCACAACTTGGAACTCACCCAATAACCTCTGAAGCTAACAGTTCCACTAGTTTAACTTCTAGCAACTACACAACCAGCACCTTACCCACTCAACCTTCTTAATCGTTCCTCCCCACACTACCAACATATCCTCACAGCCAGAAATTGGTATTCGCCAGATAACCTCTGAAGCTAATAGTTCCACTAACTTAACTACCTCTCCATCACCACCTTCATCCACTATCCCCCCTACCCAACTGTCTACCATCCCAATTCTCTTCGGATTAAGCAGACTCACCCTTTATCCGACTTCCCCCAGACCACCCCAACAACTTAGACCTATCCCCCCTTGTCCCCCCACTACTCATCCAAAAACCTCTGAAGCCAACAGTTCCACTAACTTAACTTCTAGCAACTACACAACCAGCACCTTACCCACTCAACCCTCCTTAATCGTCACTCCCTACAATACCAACATACCCACACCGCCACAATTTGGTACTCGCCCAAAAACCTCTGAAGCTAACAGTTCCACTAACTTAACTACCTCTCCATCACCACCTTCATCCACTATCCCCCTACCCAACTGTCTACCATCCCAATTCTCTTAGGATTAAGCAGACTCCCCCCTTCCTCCGACTTCCCCTAGACCTCCCCAACAACTTAGACCTATCCCTCCTTGTCCCCCCTCCAAATCGCCCGACCCCACTCCCCTCTGTTGCATGCTGATTAATTGCAGATCTGCCTCCTGCCACACTACTGAGATTGCTGAAACCATTCTTAGTGAAAATATTGACATTGCATTCCTAACTGAAACCTGGCTCAACTCCCACTCCACTCCCATTCTCGACTTGCTTATACCCCCTGGTTAGTCTATTATTAGAAAAGATAGAATCGAACAAACAGGAGGAGGACTCGCCATAATTTTTAAAATTGAACTTAACATCTCGCTCGTTCATCTGCAAGACCCTTCATCCTTCGAATACCTTTGTGCTGATCTCATTATGCCTGACTCCCCCACCACCCGGTTGCACACTATCTATCATCCCCCTGGAAATAACATCCCCTTACAGAAGAGTTGACTGATCTTATTATACAATCATCGCTCTCACATTCTAAAAATCTCTTCCTCGGTGACTACAACATCCATTGGAACAAAAGTGATGATCCTACTGTCATCCTATTTAATGATACTATGGACATCACCAATATGGGCTAATCAAAAGGGAAAGGATCACTTGTCCTGCTCAACCTTGAGTGTACAGGACTAGCAAGGGGTGTCCCAATAAAAAGACCCTCATGCACGTGATGGGTAAGGTGGGTTCAGAGCGGTATATCTTGATTCTCCGCTTTTTTATCACGTGTGTGCATAATCATAAGGTCTAGTTTCGGTATGCAGCCTCCACCCGGAGGTATTTTACCCAAGGTTGGTGCAGTAGTGAGCCAGAGATAAAAATATTAAAAAGACCAAAAACTCAGATAAGGTAAATTTTATTCAGTCTGGTTTGTGGTCTAGTAAACTCTATTATAGTGCAACTTGTGTACTTGGTAATGGGTAGTAGTTGCACTTAGAGTTATGGAATTAGAAAAAATGGGAGGGGGGTGATTGAACATAGGTCGACATGTTTCTGCCTTGGTTGCCTGGATTCTAGGGCTTACGGGCATTCATCAGGACCAATAGTGAGTGAGGTGAGGGGTTTAAACAAATAAAGTGCTCAAAAAAGTGGAAAAAGGAAAAAGGTTATTGACCTGTTCCTATGTTTGGAGGTCTTATGGTACCTGTAACGAGTAAACACAAGTTTGCAACACTCATACAGGGAGGGGAGGAATGGGGGGGACACACGTTAAGCAAAATTTGCTTCTCATATTCAACAATTATAAACAACTATAAAATGACAATACTTTACATGACCGGTTACTGTCTGCGACAATTTCAACTCGCTCTACTGCATTCCTGTCTCATGCAGTCGGCTATAGCATGCTAGTGGGTGAATAAACATGCATTTCTTATGGGTATCACATTGTTTGTGTAGCAATATTGTGCTCGTAAAGGTTGCTACTAATTCTGATAGTCTCTGTTATGCTTACTTATTCTGTTGTGGAAGACACTCAAAGTGCTTAATGAGTGAAGAGAATCTTAGTGGGCGTTGCATATTTTATACGTGAAACAAGGTGGAACAATGCGGGAAATATAGTGCGGTGCACGATAGACTGATTCACATGCGTATGGGAAAGGGGCATTGTGACCGTCGACGTGTTTAAAATCCCTGCATTACCTCGCACAAATATTATGCACACTCCATTCGGTGGTAAGGCTCTTAGGAGGGGCTACGGGCAGAGAAAGAAGAAGGGATCCGAAAATTAGACGGAGCACCATTCAATACTTGCGGTTTTGTGGAGGCGTGTTCGCGGTGTTTCCTGGCGTTACCTATTGCGCCCGTCCCGCTGCTTTCGTTTGGATGCGCTGTGCTGCTCTTACCGAACCGGAAGCATTAGGCATTGTTTCCGGGTCATATTAATGGGCGTTAGTTGTGCATTCAGAGGCGTCCTATTGGTCTAGGTCTTGTGTTAACGTAACTATGGTGACCGAGTGTATTGATCTCGGTGTTGTGTTACGGTTTGCAGAAGGCATTAACTGCGGTACTTGATTCTATAGATCGCCTACTTATTTTAGGATTAGGGAGGGCTATAAAAGGAATAAGGTTAAAATTCAATACACTCTGGCATTTATATTATGCTCCCTCCTTTCCTTGGTGTTCCATAATGTTCCTCATTAGGGCACAGTTTCATCTTGCATGATAGAGAATGTAATGGTCACCATGAATGTTTTGTATATTTAATTAATGGTAGGTCTAGTCTTATAACGGAGTGGTCACCTTCTTACTAGGGACAGCCAAGGTATATTGTCATTCAATCCCTCGGTGTCGGTCTTGAGTCTATGGACCCATCTCTGTTCTTTCTCAAATAGGGTTCTCTCCGCATTGTGATCCTTATTTGTCAAGGTTTCAAGAATCACCCATTGTAGGTCAAGAACAGTGTGGCCTTTCTCCAGATAATGTGAGGCCAAAGCGGAGAATCAAGATATACCGCTCTGAACCCACCTTACCCATCACGTGCATGAGGGTCTTTTTATTGGGACACCCCTTGCTAGTCCTGTACACTCAAGGTTGAGCAGGACAAGTGATCCTTTCCCTTTTGATTAGCCTATATCTACCTGGAAAATGAATGGATCCGTTTTCCACCTCCCCTCTTTTGATTAGAATACATCACCAATATGACCCAACTCTGCCATTCTCCCACCCATAACAAAGGTGCCACCCTCGATGCTATTATGACTAATAACGACCTGGCCTCCCTCTCAAATATACTTCCAGTAGACTGGTCTGACCACTACCTTATCCTCTTCACCATGAATAGATCCATGACTCACCCCGCCCCCATCAGCTCTTTACCTAAGAAATCCACATGCAACCTTCACCTTATTCCTCCTGGCGAATTGGAAGCCACAATTAAGGCCCACTTACTTCTCCCCCCTCTCTCTGACAGCACCACCGACCTAACTAACCATTATAACAATTCTATACTTGATGCCCTCGACCAAATTGCTCCAATCAAACTCAAACAACAAAAAAGCAACCCTCCTAAGTCTTGGTTCAATTCTGAACTTAACAACGAAAGACGTACCCTTAGACATTCTGAACGGGTTTGGAGGAATCATCCAACCGTTGACAATATGGCTCTCCTTAGAACTGCTAGAGCCCAATACAAAAAACATATCTTTAATGAGAAAGCCTCCTTTTTACGATCACAAATTGATCAAGCCAGAAACCGCCCTAGAGAACTCTTTAACATTGTTAAAAAACAAACCTCCACTGGCCCTCCTAAAATATTAGCCTCTATTGACAGATGTGAAGAAATTGCTAGTTTCTTTACGAACAAAATCACCAAGATTGAACTATCCTTCTCTTCCCTCCCACTCTCACTACAACCTACCCCCACCCTATACACCTTCCCCAACACTCCTAACTCTCCTCCGTCCACTTTTTCCACACCTCTCGATCCCTCTCATCCGCTCCCTGCTCTCCCCCAACAAGATACCTTTCCGAAAATAAGCCCCCCTGCTAAAAACAATGCCTCATGGAGTGATTTTAGTCCAGTCTCAGAATCTACGCTCACTAATATCATTTCCAAACTAAAACCCTCCTCCCACTCCAAAGATCCTCTTCCCTCCCTTTTGGTTCAAGAACTTAAGTATACCATTGCCCCTATATGGACCAAAATCATCAACTCCTCTCTTTCCTTTCCACTGGCTGTGTCCCCACCTCCCTTCAGCTTGGTCAAATCTCACCCATTCTCAAAAACACCACTGCTGACCCCAATGACCTTAACAACCTTCGCCCTATCTCTAACCTTCCATTCCTCTCTAAAGCCCTCGAAAAATGTGTTCTATTGCAATTAGAGAAACATATCGCCTCCTTCAACCTCCTTGATGTTTTTCAATCCGGCTTTAGAAAGGGATGCAGTACAGAAACTGCTATGCTAAATATCACGTACGACATTCATCGCTCCTTAGACAAAGGGGAATCCTCATTACTAATCCTCCTCGACCTCTCAGCTGCATTTGATACCGTCCACCACCCCACCCTTCTCAACACTCTCAAAGACCGGTTCGGATTAGATGGCAATGCATTCAAATGGTTCTCCTCATTTCTTCAAAACAGATCACAGCAAATCAAGCTCAGCCACTTTCTCTCTAAACCTCAACCTGTCTCACTCGGCGTCCTTCAAGGATCCATCCTCTCCCCAACCCTATTCAATCTGTTCATGGAACCACTCACCCTCATCCTCAAACAAGCTAATATCAATTACCACCTCTATGCCGATGACACCCAATTATATTACAAGATCAAATCCCACAAAGACATTCTCCACCTCAATGAGACCTTGACCAGAATTCAAACCTGGTTCCATCGGAACCATCTCAAACTGAACCCACATAAAACTGAAATCATCCTTTTCTCCCCCCAAAACAACTCCCTTCCCATTGGATAAAGGACATCAAAGCTCTTAACTGCCCACTCTCCACCTCTAATTCTCTCAAATCCCTAGGCATCAGTATCGACCAGAATCTAAATCTCATCCCCCACATTAAAAATGCATCCAAAAGTGCCCTTTTCACCCTTCTCCACCTCAAGAAACATAAACCATTTATTCCAGCAGACGATTTCAAACTTGTTGTCCAATCGCTTGTCTTGTCCAGGATTGACTATGGCAACGCCACTTTGGCTGGCACCCCTAAAATCCATCTTGCACCGATTAAATCTGTCCTCAATCTAGCTGCGAGACTCATCTCTGATTGTAAAAAATTTGATCACATCTCCCCGGTCCTCAAAAATCTCAATTGGCTCCCAATAGAAGGAAGATCCACCTACAAGATTGCCTGCATCACCCACAAAGCTCTTCACCAAAACACCCCTTCTTACCTTACAACAAAACTACACAAAGCTGGTTGCGCCAGGTCCCTGAGGAGCACAAACTCCCTTGTCTTGATCCCACCCAGACTCAAATGTCAAAAGGCCCAATCCTGTGCGTTCTCTGGTAACGCTCCAACAATTTGGAACTCTCTCCCTAAAATCTTCGCTGCAACCCCTCTTACCCTCTCTTCAAAACGGAACTCCAAGTACTTCTTCTCAACAAATACTGGGGTATCTAATGTTACTGACTCTGACCATCTTCACTCCTTTCTCTTCCCTTGTCCGCTCCTCTTCCCACCCCCTCTCAATCCATTCATTTTCTCACTCCCCCTCTCTTCACCCCCTCTCTCTCCTAACTTTTAATATTCACGTTCCACTTAATTTTCTCTCTCTGTTTCTTTGCCCCCTTAGCCCTGTTGAATGCATTATCATACTGTAACTCTTTTTCGCTTAATTGTTAATTTTATCTCATTATGTTCACCATCCTTGTAAAGCGCTCTGATACTCTTGGGTCCAGAAGCGCTATATAAAACCTTAGAAATAAATAAATAAATAAACACATACATAAATAAATAGTGGTGAGAGTTTTCCTGATCTTGGGGACCCGCAGGTAACCCGGGTATATGGGATATATATGCTGCCGCGACCTGAGGCGATATGTATATGTTAGCAGCACTGGAGAGTGATCTGACATATCCCTGGGTCTGATCTCCACGCTTTCAACATTTCTCAAACTATCTGCTGACGCAAGGAAGTAGTCTAGTCTGGACAGGCTATTGTGAATCTCAGAGTGGAAAGTGAATTGCTGCGCCGTGGGGTGATGGCACCTTCATATGTCAGTGAGTCCAAACGCTTCTAGAAATCCCTCAAGGTGTGATACGCCAGTCGTATGTAGTCTAGCAGGGTAGCGGTCTAGGGTCCCATCCATAGTAGCATTAAAGTCCCCCCCCCGATCAACAGTTCTTCCTCTGGAAGATCCAGAATAAAGTCACTAAGAGCTGGGAGGGTCACGGCGTGGAGGGCAGGGGGTATGTAGACTGACACTATATTGAGGGAACGCCCCTCCCTCTGACCAATGATGGCCGCAAAGCGGTAATACCCGTCTATCTTTTTGCTATGTATTATTAATGGTGACTGTTTCCTGACTAAAATACCCACTCTCCTCGAGCCAGAAGAGAACTCCGAATGCACTGCCATTTTGAAACCCCACCTGTATAATGCCTTGCAGGTGGCCCCTATAAGGTGCGTCTCCGGTAGTAGGAATACTGTTGGGGAGCACCGTTTTAAACTTTGCAACACTAAGCCTCTCTTTATTTTGTCCCCCAGGCCACGTACGTTCCACATAATCAGGGACAGGGGGGCTTCTTTGGCCATGGAAGACATCCCCGGGTCAGGGTCTGATGAGTCCTGAGTTGTCATAGCTGTAACAATAACAAGAGATCAGAACAAAACCACAGTAACAATCCCAGTCTCTCCACCCACCACCCTGCCTCCCTGCTAGACGGAATCAAAACAGCCCGCCGCCCCAACTTTGCAGAGCGCATAACACCCAATTCCAAGAACAGTGCTTGCCTGTAGGGGGTGAGAAGTCCACGGAAGGCGTAGTCCATCCCCACCCCTAGGACCATCTGTCAACCAAGTTCTACTGTATCTGATTTAGAAAGTCAGCTTCTGTGACCTTTGGTGTAGCTCCAAGCAGGGGAGGCAAAAAACCAGGATGTCCGATTCCACATAAGAGTGGGTCCCCTCTCCCTGGGCGACCACTCCGGGTACCTGGCTCTCGGAGTCCGGCGAGTCTCGATTAGGTAGGATCACCCATCCTCAGTCCTCAGCCTCTAAGCGATGTGCACTGCCTACCTCTCGTTCATTCTGCGGTTTTCAGAGTTATCTTCTACCCTCTGTTGCTGTTGGTGCCTCTCCGACCTTCTGGACTTTTCCACTCGCCGCCATCCCTCGAGCCAATCGTGAGCCTCTTCCGGTGTATCGGAAAACCATGTCTTTCCATCCACCACTAATCGCAATTTTGCCGGGAACAGCATGGAGTACGGTAGTTCTCTTTGCCGAAGTTCTCTCTTCACCTCCAGGAAGCTCCTACAACGTTTAGTGACTGCTGCCGTATAATCCGGGAAGAAGGATATCGTTGAATTTTGAATGCGTAGCCACTCTCGCTGTTTGCAATATGGCGTCCCTATCACGGAAGTTAAAGATGCGGGCCAGGACTGGTCTCGGGGGCGCTCCAGGCTTAGGCCTACCTCCCGGCACTCTGTGTGTTCTCTCCATGGAAAAAAAGGTCGATAGCCCTCTGGGTTGTAGTCTGGTCTTTATAAGATCTTCAACATAAAGGTCCATTGCTGGGCTCCCTTCACTTTCAGGAATGCCCGTGATTCTTACATTAGTGCGGCGGGAGCGCCGTTCCTCGTCGTCCAGCTTCGCCGCCATGAGTCTGTTTTCGGTTTCCAGTTGACTGACCTTTTTCTGCAGTATGACAGAGTCTTTAGATAGGGATTTCGTCACTTGCTCCACTTCTGTGACCCTGGCGGTCATCTTTTGAAAGTCGGCCCTCAGAAAGGAGACATCCGCAGAGATGGAGCCCACCGTTGATTACACACTTGTAAGAGCAGTCATGATGTCTTCCAGTGTCACTTTGCCTGCCCCGTCCCCAGCTGGGGTCTTGGCCATGTCATCCTTCCAGTCCGACAGTGCAGGAAAGTCCTTTTCGTATGCAAATTTATCCAGCCTTTCCTCCGTGGTTGCGCCTGGGACCCTGCTCCCATCTTTGGTCAAGTAGCGCAGCGCTAGCCGGTAGTCGCCGCCGCTTGCCACGGGCCCTTATTCCACACGCGGCCTGTCGGTTTTCCCGCCACACCAGAAACACAGGGGCAGTTGGGCCCTGATCCAGGTGTGTTCGCAAACCCAAGTCGCACTCACATTTTCAGGGATTTATAGGCAGTGTATGTATGGCCAGCGAGGCCCACGAAGTGTACAATTAATTGTTCTTTAAATTGAAACAGCCCCAGTCCGGGGGAACGTTTCACAATAATGCACCTTCGCTACAGGCGCCTGGAATGGGACTAATAATGGAATATTTGGGCCTCCCCCGGGGCAGCAATTGCGCTTCCCGTCGTCTGGCCTGCAGTTGGAGGTCGCCTCCCAGGCCCCCCACATACAGCGTTACTCGACCCCTTTCATCACAATGAAGCTGCCACAGTGTGTGGTGAAAAAATCAGGCGCCTTCTCTTCTGATGCAGGCTGCAGTGCCCGAGGAGGCCCCCTCACCATGCAGGCACCCAGACCGCCGCTACCCTCCTGGCCCAAAGATCAGCCGTGTACGCGTTATGTGGGAAGTTGCAGCGCCTCCTAAGTGAGTCCCATGCGGGCGCCAGTCACAGTGCGCCTCAGCTGCAGTCCGCTCACCCGGCCGTGCTCCTCCCCTCCCGCTTGGGGGGAGGCCGCGCCGTCCGCTAGGACCGAATCGTCGCTGCCGATGTTGTTTTCAGAGGCAGTACGCTTGGCACCGGGGAGCTGAGATAGATGTCGGGTGGCGCCCGATGTGCACACGCGGCGTCCGGGTCCCGATGGCTGTTGTGTCACTCGTGCCCACCTCACCGCTCAAGTGGTTGCTGAACGTCTTCCGTCTTCGGGCCTTCGCTGCAGGCGAGTCCCCGGTTGCGTCCACGCGGGCAGGTCCCTCCGAGCTGCGCCTCCCTCTCGGCTCATAGACTGTTGTTTTGAGCCCGAACTGCAGGCAATCGACTCCTTGTTGGTTCTGCTACTGTTAAGCGTCCTTGGGGTCGGATTAATTGTCGGTTAAAGTGTCGGATTGACTGGGGGGTCTACTGTTCCGGCGGAGCTCCTCTAAGTTGCTGCCATCATGATCGGCTGCAAGCAACGCCCTCTGATCATAAGTTTTTGATAGGTTTGCAACATATGTTACATCCCACTACTTTCGTTATGCCCCAGTGGGATCTCAATCTCGTCCTCACCTTCCTTATGTACGCTCCCTGTGAGCCTTTGCACATTGGCCACGCAGGCTCCTTACCATCAAGACAGCCTTTTTCGTGGTGCTAACATCTGCCCGGAGGGTCAGTGAGCTACATGCCTCATCACCCAAGCCTCCTCATCTAAACATCTACCCAGACAAACTGGTGCTTCGTACAAGGGCTTCCTTTTTTTTAAGGGGTCACTCTCATTTAGGTCAAATCATCTTTCTGCCTACTTTTTGTGTCCTGCCTCAACACTCCAAGGAAGAGGAGCGACTCTACCATCTGCACCCCAAAAAAGAGCGTTGTCATTCTACCAGGACTATGCATGAGAGAATCGGATGGAAAACTAACTCTTCATGGGGTATGTCAGAACAAAGAAGGGCAAGGCTGTAAATAAGTGGATCATTTCTAGATGAATTCTGCTCTGCATTTATAATCTGCTACGCATTAACTAAGATGCAACCGCCTGAAGGTTTGCATAGTCATTCCACCAGAGCTAAAGCTGCAGCTGCTGTGTTAACTTGCATAGTTCTGGTCCTGGACATCTTCAAGGGCACAACTTGGGCCTCATTGCACACATTCTCCAAATTTTACTGTGTGGACAGCCCGGTCCATACAGAGGGGCATTTTGCCCCTTCGGTCCTGCAGGACCTCCTCGTGTAAAATTGGTCCGCAGACCCACCTCCAGGGAGGTATTGCTTGGGTATTTATTCTAAGGCAAGTAATCTGCTGCTGTAAGTCTCTATCAGATGAACAAGTTACTTATATTTGGTAACGGCTATCTAGCCACAGATTTCTTACCGACTCACCCATCCTCCCTGCTTTGCAAACGGTTTTCTAGGGACAGGGTTTTTTCCCTTTCAGGGCCCGAGTTTTCTACCCCAGTGGTCAGTGTACTTCGTAGATCCTCGCTTCTGGTGTGAAAAGTTGTGCGAAGTAACGTACGTCAGCGCGCCTGGGTGGTGCCTATATAGGCAACGCAAGCATCACTTCTGGTGTGGACGATGCCAACTAAACTACAAGGAGCCAAACAGCGCCACCTTCTTGTGCGCAGAGGTACTGCTCACAAAAAAGTTACTGATCCAGTCTGACGCCTGGAGATAGTTTAATGTAAAGAATTTGCCGCTATATTGAGTCTCACCAGATAAGGCATTACCAAAGGTAAATAACTTGCTCTTTTAATCTTTTCTTGTAATGTCTTTACGTTAGTCTATGCTTCATGCTATCCTTTTATAAACAAAATGGAATCCAATGGTGGGTGTATGTGGTCCCTACAATGGTGGGGAGCACACAGTGTTTTTTAAATACCCCTCACACACCAAAAGGACCCATGGTGTCATGCTTCATCATCGGGGTCTACGCACCCCTCTACGGGATGCGGGGCGCTACTACCTACGTCTACACTTGGTACACAGACTATTTGTGGTGTGGGTATGGTTTTCAGTGGTAGTAAGTGAGTGGTGGGGTTCGAAGTGTTATTTAGTGATGGTTAAATACCTGGCTCGTGGGGTGTACTCAAAAAAAAAATTTAATGGGCCCCCGGGCTGGTATTGTTAAAAGGTGTGTTTTGAGGTTCTTATGTATTACAATGTACATCACTTCGTGTGTGCGTCAACATGTTTCGGAGTGGAACTCCTTCTTCAGGACAGGGTGCACAAATCCACACCTTACTCGGGTCTTGTTATCGAAAAAATCTGTTTCTTACATAAAAGTGAAATTTAATAAAGGTTATTATGTACCTAAATAAATCTTTATTGGAGGTTTCTGAATTTTGCGAACCTAGGAAAAAATGGAAAGAGTCAATATGTTTCATTCATAGTCCTCATAGTTGAATGTATTGCTCCAGGTTCCGTGACCTAAAAAAGTGTGGGCAGCGACAGCTAGACAGGTAATGTCATTCTAACAGTGAAGGTGAGCCCTGTAAAAAAGGGGACAAGAACAAGACATACACAACATAAAACATAAAACACACACTCTATTCGCTCTAGCCAATGTGGTTCTGATAACCAGGTACTAGGGGGGGGGACCGGGGGGGGGGGGAGGGGGGGAGGGTTGTAAAATTCCTTAAAAAGTCGTTATTAGATACATACTTATTTCTATAGTACGCTGTACCTCATGAGCCTCCTTACGTTGTGGGGTCTAAACGAGCCAATATGCATCCTGTAAGATAAAGTATAGCTCAGATATCTTACTTACAGGTTTGAAGCTTCGGTTGTCTATTGCCTGTTCAGTTACTCACGATTGCGAGGAAGTGTCCCTGCCTTACTGCCCCCAACGCGGCACCGCTGCTAATGGAGACCGGGTGTTGTTTCGCGCTTATATGCTCGCTAAACTCACCAGTTTGGTGTTAATTACCTATGTGTCAAGCCGGAAGCCTATGTCCTAATATGGGCAGTCCAGTGCGGTTTGTCGGTCCCGGCATACCGCTACCTCTGTGTAGGTCCTGCTGTGTCAGTGCGCGTGTACCGCGCGCTCCTGAGTCTGTCGTAGGCTTCTGCGCATGCTTCCAAGTAGGGACGACTGTCCCGTGCTTAGCGCATGTGCGCAGGAGAGATGCTGGGCAAAGGCTTTTCCCTCGTTGTTATGGAGAGAAGTATGCCGAAAGCTGTTTGGTAAAATACATAGTGATTAACCTTAAAGTAAGGTCGTCACTGCTGGGCCCAAATGTGTGATATTTACAGCAAAATGTTATATATGCCGATGTCGAAACAATGCCTATCAAGAATTTACCTTTAATTGGGCTATTGTCCATTACGGTAAGTATCCTGTATCAATCATCATAATTTATATGAGTGAGATGGGTAGTGAAACCCCTAGGTGGTGACTCTTCTACTCAGATACTAGTGTTATCATTAGTTCAGGTGGAATTTTTTCCGCAGGGGGCTCAACTTTACAGTCGATGTGGGTAGACCAGGTGCACCTGCATCATAGTTACTCCCTACATCATTCTCAACCCCTATTGATTGTATTCTAGGTATATCACACAGGCCACGAGGCCTAGGGATGTTACTGACTCACAGGTCTATGGATACAAAGTTACATACTAGGGGTACGGCAGAGTTGGTACATTGTGGCGTGCCACTCCTATAATTTGGGTGGGTAGTCCCATGGTTAGTGTAGTTCTCCCCATGGGATATCATCATTCAGACCCATGGTGTGGTTGCCCAGGCGGAACACCCAACGTTGTTCCTTTTCGAACAGTCCAGTCTCGGATTGCAGTTATTCAATTACTGTCCAGTGTAGATCATTTACACAGTGTTGTTCTTTCAGGAAATGCGTTGCCATTTTGATAGTACTCTTCTGACTGACTGAGTGACTGAAATATTTATAAAGCGCTCGAATGCCGCGGCATCTTGGCGCTGTAGTGACAGAGAGAGCGGTGAGAGCAGGTCTTAATGCGGAGAGAAGAGCCAAGTTTTAATGCCTTTCTAAAGCATATTTTAGATTTTTGTGAGCGCAGTGCAGGGGGCAGAGAATTCCATAGTCTGGAAGCTTGGTACGAAAAGGATTTGCCGCCCCATCGCATTCTTCTTATTCTTGGCTGACATATTAGATCATGATTGGCTGATCTCAAGGTACGCAATGGCACATATCGAGAAAGGAGTTTGGTGAAGTCGTCTGGACCCCTACCATACAAGGACTTGTGGACCAGACAAAGGGCCTTAAACGGTATTCTGCACCTAATTGGGAGCCAATGAAGTTCCCTGATGACTTTGGACGTTGGGTGGCGATAGGGTAGATTCAGCAGAACCCTAGCTGCGGCATTTTGAATCGCCTGCAGTTCGTTCAGTTGTTTTTCTCCTGTGCCCAAGTAAAGTGAGTTGCAGTAATCCACTCGGGACATTACCAGGGCACCCATCACAGTTTTTTTTAATGTAGGTGGGATGTATGGTAGCACTTTTCTAAGAACCTTGATGGTATAGAAGCAGGTGGAAGTTGCCTGGTTAATTTGCGCCTTGCAGGAGAGATCTTTATCCACCAGGAAGCCAAGATTCCTAACCTTGTCTGCAGGACTGGGACAGGAACCCGCCTCGGTAGGCCACCATAGGTTGCTCCAGACGGAAGGTTTCTGGCCGAACTCAATTATCTCGGTCTTGTCTGTATTTAGTTTTAGAAAATGACAGCTCATCCAATTTTTGACACCGAGAAGGCATTTCTTAAAACGCTCTGCTGTAGCTTCGATAGACTGGGAAAATGACACTACAATTTGAGTGTCGTCGGCGTACAACACTAATTGTAGGCCGTGAGATTGAATTAGGGCAGCTAAAGGAGTGACATATAGGTTAAACAAAGTGGGTGATAGCACCGAGCCCTGAGGGACCCCACCTGGGAGGAAGAATTCGTTGGATTGAAAACCTTCCCAGTGCACTTGATGAATTCGGGAGTCCAAAAAAGATGTTAAAAGGGTTAGAGCAGTACCGGTAAAGCCTAAGGTTCTTCTTGCATCTCACATTGCTTTTGTGCTCGTTAATTCGGATCCTTACTGCTCTGGTGGTCATCCCGACGTTTCTAGGCCGCAGGAGCAGGTGATTAAGTTAACTACTTGCTTACTGTTGCAATTGGTGAATATCCTCTGGTCCCATTTGGTCCCATTTCTAAAGGTTAGATTTTGGCTTTTCTTAGTTAGATGGCAGCTACTGCAATCACCACATGGGTGGTGTCCTTGTATGCCATGCAGTTTCCCTTGCTCTTGGTGTTTTAACTGTAGTCTGGTATGGAAAATGATGTCCTTCAGATTCTTACCTCTTCTGTGTGCAAAAAGAGGTTTTTCAAAGTCTAGTCCTCCACTTGTCAGTGTGCGCCAGTGCTTATTGATGATTTTTAAGACCTTATTGGAGTGGGTGCTGTATGTTGTGACACAGATAGGTCTTTTCTGGTCTGTCTCTTTTTGAACTTTGTCTTCAAGGAGGGCCTCTATATTGCTGTTACGGGCCCATTTCATTGCCGTGGTGATTACCCGATCCGGGTAATTTCTATGTTGCAACTTGGTTTTCAAGTCAGAAGCCTGGGCTTTGAATTGGGTGATATTGGTACAATTCCTCCGTAAGCGGAGGAATTGGCCGTAAGGGAGATTCTCGCGGAGGTGTCGCGGAGGGAAACTGTCAAACCTTAGTAGGCAATTCCCGGAGGTTGGCTTGAAATGAGTGGTGGTTTTCAATATTCCACCTTCAGTATAGATATTCAGGTCCAGGAACACCAGAGACTCGTTAGACACTGAACTTGTGAATTTCAGGTAGGTATTCTGAGTATTCAACCACGCCATAAATCCAGTTACTGATTGTGAATCACCTTTCCAGATGACAAGAACATCATCTATATACCTCTTCCAGGTTAGGATATCCTGTCTGAATGGATTGTCTGCATGAAGCATTTTGTTTGTTTCCAGATGGTGGACATACAGCCCGGCCAGGCTCGGAACGAAAGTGCTCCCCATGTTGGTCCCGTGGCTTTGTTGGTACAGTGACAATGTATAGCCGAAGTTGGATGGGGAGGGAGTTCCATGTCTTGGCCGCCACCGTGTTTCCCTTCTTCCCTAAAAAAGGCTGGGGTCCATAGAAACCACCCTCCAACTCAGGGGCCCATTGTGGGTAGTTTGGACCCATTAGTGGGGGGCCATACCAGTACTGTACGAATGGTGGGTGGCCTTGGTATGGTTGGAAGTGTGGTGGTGGTTGGTATCTTCGCCATCCCCTCTGTCTTGGGTATTGTTGGTTTTGTTGCCTTGAGCCTCCCCTGAGGTATCTGTACTTTTGGTATCCGCTTGAGTTGAACCCTGTGGAGCTGCCATCACATCCTACGCTGTCTGCGTCGCTGGTTGTGTCTTTGCAAAGGTTGCCATCTTTGTTGTAGGGGTAGGCTCCTTTAGGTGTGAAACCATCCTTATCTTTTTTTAGTTTGTTGAATTTGGTTTGCTTGAGGGTGATTTCAAAGTCTGACATTTGTTGGTTAAGTTCCTCCAGTCTCTTTTTAAGGATACTTGGTGATTGGTATGATTTCAGTTGTACCTCTATTTTTTGAATGTCAATTTTCAATTCTTGGGCGATTCTCGTGACCGTTTTTATTATGAGGACGAGCCAGTCTCTCGTACAATGCCAGTAGATAAGTGACCACGCCTTTTTAAACTGCATGTCGTTTTGGAATAGGAAAGGCTCATTCTTGACGAGGAGACCTTGGGGTGCTATCTTATTCCTTAGGTACTCCGTCATTAGTAACCCATGGAGTGCTGCCTTGATTTGTGTTCTTCTAAGGTTAGTTAGCTCATCCGAGTCTGCCACACTGGGGCCTGGGTCTGTGTTACTTAAGCCCTCAAAAGGGTTCACTGCTGCCAGGATCCTATCGATCTCATCCTCTCCGAAGGTTAGTCCAATTTCTCCATAGCACTTACGAAGAACTTTTTCGAGTACAACACGACACTGTACCAACAAAGCCACGGGACCAGCATGGAGAGCACTTTCGCTCCGAGCCTGGCCGGGCAGTATGTCCACCATCTGGAAACAAACAAAATCCTTCATGCAGACAATCCATTGAGACAGAACATCCTAAGCTGGAAGAGGTATATAGATGATGTTCTTGTCATCTGGAAAGGTGATTCACAATCAGTAACTGGATTTATGGCGTGGTTGAATACTCAGAATACCAACCTGAAATTCACAAGTTCAGTGTCTAACGAGTCTCTGGTGTTCCTGGACCTGAATATCTATACTGAAGGTGGAATATTGAAAGCCACCACTCATTTCAAGCCAACCTCCAGGAATTGCCTACTAAGGTTTGACAGTTTCCATCCGCGACACCTCCGCGAGAATCTCCCTTACGGCCCATTCCTCCTCTTACGGAGGAATTGTACCGATATCACCCAATACAAAGCCCAGGCTTCTGACTTGAAAACCAAATTGCAACATAGTAATTACCCGGACCGGGTAATCACCACGGCAATGAAACGGCCCGTAACAACAATAGAGAGGCCCTACTTAAAGACAAAGTTCAAAAAGAGACAGACCAGAAAAGACCTATCTGTGTCACAACATACAGCACCCACTCAAATGAGGTCTCAAAAATCATCAATAAGCACTGGCGCACACTGACCAGTGGAGGACTAGACTTTGAAAAACCTCTTTTTTCACACAGAAGAGGTAAGAATCTGAAGGACATCCTTGTCCATACCAGACCACAGTTAAAATACCAAGAGCGAGGGAAACTGCATGGCATACAAGGACACCACCCATGTGGTAATTGCAGTAGCTGCCATCTAACTAAGAAAAGCCAAAATCTAACCTTTAGAAATGGGACCAAATGGGACCAGAGGAGATTCACCAATTGCAACAGTAAGCATGTAGTTTACTTAATCACCTGTCCCTGCGGCCTAGAGTACGTCGGGATGACCACCAGAGCAGTAAGGATCCAAATTAACGAGCACAAATGCAATGTGAGATGCAAGAAGAGTACTACCAAAATGGCAACGCATTTTCTGAAAGAACAACACTGTGTAAATAATCTACACTGGACAGTAATTGAACAACTGCAATCCGAGACTGGACCGTTCGAAAAGGAAAAACGTAGGGTGTTCCGCCTGGGCCCCCACACCATGGGTCTGAATGATGATATCCCATGGGGACAACTACACTAACCATGGAACTACCCACCCAAATTATAGGAGTAGCACGCAACAATGTACCAACTCTGCCGCACCCATAGTATGTAACTTTGTATACACACACCTGTGAGTCAGTAGCATCCCTATGTTGCGTGCTTATCTAGGTTCCTGATCGATACTGTGACCTTATGCCCCTATTCGGCTATAAAGCCCTTTATTCCCTATATTGGCATAACCGTTCAAGTGCGATTTTCTGTAAAGTCATCTCTGGCCTCACACGAACAGAGCCACATTCCAGCATGACTCTCTGCTACTTCCTTTGCGACCAATTAGTGCAATGACAGAGCAGCAGTCACTATCTGATATTCCTAGATAACACTCCGAGTTCTTCAACAAGATAAAAACTTAGCAAACCTGGAAATCCCCGCTTGCTATGTTTTGATTAGTAATGGAACTCTAATGAGCAACTGATAACTGTCACTTCCTAGTGACATCTTTAATTGACGTCTTATGTCCAGCAAACTTGCGTCAAACCCGGCACCTGTCAGGTATAAATATTACCAACGTTGCCTTAAGCAATGAGCGAACCTGTTGCTGATGCCAGCTGCCTGCATGACCCCGTGTTGGTAACAACTAGCACTCTGTCGCTGCAGCCTGCTATCCTGTGGTGGTGAAGCTACTGATTACCATTATCGCCGCTACAGCGCGAACTGTGGTTCAGTACGCTTGAGGAGCCGTGCAGCCGTCCTCTGCGAAGACATCCAGCCCAGCTGCCCGCGGACGCTGTCACCCCTCCTTCCTCGACGCGCTGAGAGAAGCCGCTGCATTTCTCGTGCAGAGAAATCCAGTCCCGGCGCTTCCAGTTTACCCTCGCAGGTGACTGGGATATCGAGAGAGACCCCTGAAGGAGATACCAATCCTCCATCATTCTATTCAGAGGTATGGTGTTGACTAAACCCTTAGACGAGAATTCTTGAAACAAACCTTGGCAAAACCAACTTAACTTAAGCTACTTACTTACTCCCCTTCTCACGTGTTAGGCTTAGGTCAGGCACACTGGGGTAGGCTTAGTTAGAAGCACCAGTTGAGTATGTTAGCCTAATGTATATATGACTGTATATATGTTTTATTACTTTTAAACCATTGTATGGCTAAGAAACCATATCAATGCTTTTACAGTTCTATTTCGCAATACTTATCTTACTGTACGTACTTTTTATAATAACAATTATTGCAATTGTGGCAATACATTTCTCTTGTATGAGAAGAAAGACTGTTCAATAAATGTTAACCTTTATTGATACACGCCCGTCTCTCTATTCTCTACATCTCGTGAAAGTAAACTGCACTAGACTGACTGAGTGAAATCTATGTCTATTGTTTCACACGACCCTAGAGATTGACTCTTGATCTGAGGAGCAAAGTTGTCATGTTGCACGGTTGTTGGAAAACTGAATCCCTTCTTGTCTGTGCCAAGGAAGCTGATCACTTCCTATGCAGAGAAGAAAGTTTCCAGTGACCTCTGAGCTAGTTGGTAACACAACCCAATTAAGTTTAGCATAGTCAGTGGAGGCCTGGAATATCCGCAGTTCCATGTCGATACTACTGTTTGTTATTCCAATGCGCAGGGCCTAGTGGGAAACTAGGAACTACACTACACCTAGGCCTCGTGACCTGTGTGATAGACTTAGAATACAATCAATAGGGGTTGAGAATGATGTAGGGAGTAACTATGATGCAGGTGCACCTGGTCTACCCACATCGACTGTATAGTTGAGGCCCCTGCGGAAGAAATTCCACCTGAACTAATGATAACACTAGTATCTGAGTAGAAGAGTCACCACCTAGGGGTTTCACTACCCATCTCACTCATATAAATTATGATGATTGATACAGGATACTTACCGTAGTGGCCAATGGCCCAACTAATAGTAAATTCTTGATAGGCATTGTTTCGACATCAGCATATATAAATAGAAACCAGTGTACATTTTCTGTAAATATCACACATTTGGGCCCAGCAGTGACAACCTTACTTTAAGGTTAATCACAATGTATTTTACCAAATCGCTTTCGGCATACGTCTCCCCATAACGACGAGTGAAAGACCTTTGCCCAGGATCTCTGCAGCGCACATGCGCTAAGCACGGGACAGTTGTCCCTATTTGGACGCATACGCAGAAGACTACGACAGACTCAGGAGCGCCCGGTACACGCGCACTGACACCGCAGGTCCTACACAGAGGTAGCGGTATGCCGGGACCGACAAACCGCACAGGACTGTCCATATAAGGACATAGGCTTCCAGCTTGACACATAGGTAATTAACATCTAATTGGTGAGTTTAGCAAGCATATAAGCGCGAAGACACACCCGGTCTCCATTAGCAGCGGAGCCGCGTTGGGGGAAGTAAGGCAGAGACTCTTCCTCGCAATCGTGAGTAACTGAACAGGCAATAGACAACCGAAGCTTCAAACCTGTAAGTAAGATATCTGAGCTATACTTTATCTTACAGGATGCATATTGGCTCGTTTAGACCGCACAACGTAAGGAGGCTCATGAGGTACAGCGTACTATGGAAATAATTATGTATCGAATAACGACTTTTTAAGGAATTTTACAAACCCCCCCCCAGGTACCAGCTTACCAGAACCACATTGGCTAGAGCGATTGTGTGTTTTATGTTTTATGTTGTGTATGTCTTGTTTTTGTCCCCTTTTTTACAGGGCTCACCTTCACTGTTAGAATGACATTACCTGTCTAGCAGTCGCTGCCCACACTTTTTTAGGTCACGGAACCTGGAGCAATACATTCAACTAGGAGCATTATGAATGAAATATATTGTCTCTTTCCATTTTTTTCCTAGGTTCGCAAATTGCAGAAACCTCCAATAAAGATTGATTTAGGTACATAATAACCTTTATTAAATTTCACTTTTATGTAAGAAACAGATTTTTTCGATAACAAGACGTGAGTAAGGTGGGGATTTGTGCACCCTGTCCGGAAGAAGGAGTTCCACTCCGAAACATGTTGACGCACACAGGAGGTGATGTACATTGTAATACATAAGAACCTCAAAACACACCTTTTAACAATACCAGCCCGGGGGCCCATTAAATTTTTTTTTGAATACACCCCACGAGCCAGGTATTTTTTAACCATCACTAAATAACACTTCGAACCCCACCACTCACTTACTACCACTGAAAACCTCACACACACCACACATAGTCTGTGTACCAAGTGCTCCCACGTAGACGTAGGTAGTTGCACGCCGCATCCCGTAGAGGGGTCAAGTCAAGTCAAGTCAATTGATTTATATAGCGCACTACATACCCAGAGGGTCTCAAGGCGCTTGTAGAAGGGTGGAGAATTACTTGTCGAATATCCAGGTTTTAAGCTGTTTTCTGAAGGCTAGGTGGTTTGGGGTAAGCGGAGGTGAATGGGAATGGAGTTCCAGGTCTTAGCCGCTAGGTAGGAGAAGGATCTTCCTCCCATGGTGGTTTTGTTGATGCGTGGAACAGCACCGAGGGCTTGGTTGGAAGAACGTAGCTGGCGGGAGCGGGTGTAGAAGGATAGTCGCGAGTTGAGGCATTCGGGTCCAAGTTCGTAGAGGGCTTTGTGTGCGTAGGTGAGGAGGCGGAACGTTATCCTCTTATTGACGGGGAGCCAGTGGAGGTCTTTCAGGTGACCGGAAATGTGGTTGTTACGCGGGATGTCTAGTATGAGTCTGGCTGAAGCGTTTTGGATGCGTTGGAGTTTTTTCTGAAGTTTTGCGGTGGTACCGGCGTACAGGGTGTTTCCGTAGTCCAGGCGGCTTGTAACCAGTGCGTGGCTGACCGTTTTTCTAGTTTCGGTGGGGATCCAGCGAAATGTTATTTTGAGCATGCGAAGAATGTTGAAGCATGATGATGAAATGGCGTTGACTTGTCTGGTCATCGAGAGTGAGGAGTCCAGGATGACGCCCAGGTTCCGTGCGTGGTCCGTTGGGATGGGCGCTTTTCCTAGGGCCGCTGGCCACCAAGAGTCGTCCCAGGCGGAAGGGGGAAGTCCCTAAGATGAGGACTTCAGTCTTGTCCGAGTTCAGTTTTAGACGGCTGTGCTTCATCCATTCGGCTACTTCCTGCATCCCTTCATGTAGGTTAGTTTTGGCGGTGTTTGGGTCTTTGGTGAGTGAGAGGATCCGTTGAGTGTCATCAGCGTAGGAGTTGATGTTGAGGTTGTGTTGGCGATGGCCGCGAGGGGGCTCATGTATACGTTAAAGAGGGTAGGACTGAGTGATGATCCTTGTGGCACGCCGCAGATGACTTCGGTGGCCTCTGACTTAAACGGTGGGAGGCGGACTCTCTGAGTTCTTCCGGCAAGGAACTAGGTGATCCAGTCCAGAGCTTTTCCTTGAATTCCGATGTTGTTGAGGCGTTGTATAAGGGTGCTATGACAGACTGTGTCGAAGGCTGCGGAGAGGTCAAGGAGGATGAGGGCGACTGTGTCTCCGTTGTCCAGTAGTGTTCGAATGTCGTCTGTAGCTGCGATGAGGGCGGTTTCGGTGCTGTGTTTGGCTGGGAAGCCGGACTGTGAGGGGTCGAGGGATTTATTGGTTTCGAGGAAGGCGGCGAGCTGGTTGTTGACGGCTTTCTCAATGACTTTGGCCGGGAATGTTAGGAGCGAGATGAGGCGGTAGTTTTTGAGTTCGGTGGGGTCTGCTGTGGGTTTTTTCAGAAGGGCGCTGAGTTCGGCGTGTTTCCAACTTTCCGGGAAGGTGGCGGAGTTGAGGGAGCAGTTGATGACGTCTCGGAGGTGGGGTGCGATGATGGAGTCTGCTTTGTTGAAGATGTGGTGGGGACATGGGTCTGTGGGGGATCCTGAGTGGATGGAGTTCATCAGGCGAATGGTGTCCTCAGTGGAGATTGGGTTCCAGTCATAAAGGATGTTCAGGGGGGTTTAGGTTCGGAAGTAGGTTGTGTGGGATGGTCTCCGGGTTGGTTGTCGAAGCTGTTATGGATGTCGGCGATTTTGTCGTGGAAGAATGAGGCTAGGGAGTCGCAAAGGATTTGAGAGGGAGTGATGTTGTTGAAGTTGGCAGTGGGGTTGGTAAACTCTTGACGATGTTGAATAGTTCCTTGCGGTTGTGGGCGTTGTTGTCTAGTCGGTCTTTGAATGCGGATTTCTTGGCTGACCGGATAAGTTGGTGGTGTTTACGGGTGGCGTTTTAGAAGGCGTCTCTGGTGCTGGTGTTTGGATCTTTTTTCCAGGCTGTCTCAAGGGAACGACAAAGTTTCTTTGATTTCTTAAGGTCATCGTTGAACCAGGGGGCGTTTTTGCTGCCTACCTTGATGTGACGTTTTTTCAGGGGTGCTAGGTTGTTGGCGCAGTGGGTTAGCCATTGTGTGAGGTTGATGGCTGCTTGGTTAGGGTTCGACGAATGGGCAGGGGGGTTTTGAAGAAGCGATGTGGACATCTGGTCGATGGTGATTTTGTTCCAGTTTCAGACGATGAAGCATGACACCAAGAGTCCTTTTGGTGTGTGAGGGGTATTTAAAACAATGTGTGCTCCCCACCATTGTAGGGACCACATACACCCACCAGTGGATTCCATTTTGTTTATATACGCTTGGCTAGGGAGGAGGAGTCCACATCTCTCTCTCTCTCCCTTTGTTATTTTCTTCATGCTATCCTTTGCCAGCAAGGCTTGAAAGATGCCACTATAAAAGGACATTTGGCTACCTTTCCCACTTTCAGGCATCTCATTACCAACCTTCTTAAACAAAGAAAAAATGTAAATAAAGGTGGGGAACCTTTTCTTTACAGTTAATGAGGACATGTCTGTCACTGGTTATGCAGCATAAACACGCATTCATAAACCATTTTCTGCCATTAGCAGTTTGGGCATAACTAACACATTTTAGAAAACTACTTTTCCGTGCATAATAAAGTGTTTAGATGCATTTTGTTGAGTTTATAGGCGTGTTTTTCACATAGGAACAATGAAACACACCTAGGTTAGATGGTACTAATAAATATGAGTTGTGTGTCTATAGCATGGGAACCTGTGAATTATTCCCCCTTAATGAAAGATTACTTTGCCAGGGTAAACGACATTGACTACAAGGGTTAGTATATTTGAGGTCTTTGGGTTTCTGAGCATTCTCAGTTTTCTCTGTTGATGAAGTGGTACTTGGAATGGAAGTATCCCAGGGTATTTTATGTGATTTTCACCTGAATCAGGCTGTTCCTTTTTTATAATTTTTCCAAAGCCTCACATTCCGGGAGTGGTAGAGGCCATCCTAAAACTTTAAGATTTGCCCTTAGGCTTTCTGTAGACCGAACTAGTTACAAGAGAAGCTCTCTGTAACTGTTGGTCACTGATAATGAATATGCTGCTCCGAAAGGAAAGTTTCAGCCTTCTGCTTCCAGAAGGGAAGTATCCTACATCATACACCTGGACCAAGTAACAGGTAGTGTTAAAAGGGCAAGGAAGCATGCTTTAACATGCAGTGCCTAACTAGCAAAGTTAGCTGATCGATGTTGTAATGAGCAGCTGCCACAGAAGCATCAAGCATTGGCAAAGCCACTTGGTCTCGCCTTTGCAAGAGCTAGTGGCTTTGCCACTGTGCTTTAGCCTTGTTGTACACCAGTGTGGCTGCAAAAACTGTTGCTACTATGCCCTCAAATAAGCCCTGTAGTCTTCAGCCAGAACCAGATAGTTTCAATTAAAAATAAATGCTAACGAGAGAACGCATATATTACTTCCTAAATCCTGTTAGAAAGGACTATGCCGCCACCATAATACTCATGCGGCTGTGTTACTCAAGTCCCAATCCACGCTGGCTAATTCCCAAGCAAAAAAATCTGCAAATTATGCATCAAATGATGGTAAGTATGGCAAATCCATGATTATATGGAAAATGTTGCAGCCACATTATCCCTTTGGCCTTCAGGCTCCATCTAAAAAGCAATAGAAGAACAATTTGTGGACGTCACTTAATGCAAACAGCAGTGCAAGACTTATAACCATAAAGGTAATATGAAAATGTCTTAATTTTCAGAACCTCATTAGGCTGCAAGTTAATAAATTCAAAATATTGCTTTTCCCCTAAGTTGGTCATGTAATAGTTGAGGTCACTTGCATTTTAATATGTAATACCATCAAGAATGTGATCTTTGATGCGTGAGGTCATTTGGAGGGCATCAGGTGAGTATTACATCTGCATGTAGGAACTGTCCGCTGCACACGCAAACGTAACAGATTGGCACAAAGATGTGACGCTGCGATCCCCAATATTAAGTGTATGATGTGATCAGAGATTCGGCAATAAGTGGAGGTCCTGTAATTTCACTTCTGTATATTCATACTTACAGCACACTTTCATCACTTATCTAGCATAGGAAGGAGGGTATAGCAATGTCCCTCTCCAGTTATCTCTAGGAATCAGAGTAGTACCAATATGTTTCAATCTAGTTACACCAAAAGTACGGATAAATTATTGAATTCTGTGTTGTATAACTGGGAGCAGGAACCAAGGAGTGTAGGGGAATGTTAAACTGGTACTCAACTGATGATGGTGACACAGAGGGATCCAGGGGAATATAGCAGACTAAGAATTGAAATTTAAAAGATTGCTTTAAGAAGGTGGCAGGGTTAGGTAATACCTTGCACCAAGCACAAAAGTTATAAGTGTTTAGGGTAATATATATGTGTAGCAGGGCATTCGTCCTACACACAATGAGCCAGCAGCAACATGAGGTATGACGTATATGACATTAAAACTTTGCCATATCGGTTCAACTTTATAAACAGCAATTTTGGTTGGGAACGTCTTTGGCCTATGTTGAGGGAGGGGTTCGTACTGGTGAAAACCTCTAACTTCTTCACAATAGAAGGTCTCTTGTCTTGATAGGATGGATCATAGAATGGCATATCTTTGTCTTACTGCAAGTCAAAAAGTTGTTACCTCCGTCCTGGGACCGTAGACATACGTTTTTATGATTGTTGCATTTGCAACTACCTCTCAGAATGAAAGGAACTGCGGTCCTGTTGCCTTAGATCTGGTGTGTAAGTAGAACAGCACACGTCACTGAAAGGGCATTGGCTAGCTCTCTTCATTCTGAGGTTGAGCCAGTCTCCTTTCATCACCAGCTCATCAACCATTGTGATACCCGAAACTAGTGTTGCTGCATTGGGACCATGAAAAATCCCCATCCTGTCCATGATCAACATAAGGAGGTATCCTAAATGGATGGAGAACAAGCATTTAAAACGTAAATAAGGAAATGAAAGACAATTCGCAAGAATAAGTAGAACTCCCAAGAGGAGTGGATCCAAGTCAGTATCAGTAATCTCCTATTGGGGACTGATACTGTTTGTAGTATTTGTTTTGTGCAATGTATAGTTTCTAAGATGAGGTCCTTCCCATTCTAAGTCTGTTAATATATCAAATTTAGAGGAGAGGTTTAATCTGTCCTCTCTGATCCACCAAAATATATCTTGCTTCTCTAGTAAAAGAATTAGATTGCACTTTGAGTAAGGATGATTTCTAGTTTCTGTCTTTATTACACACAGGTTGAATGGTCAGATGACTTGGTCCAAATGACTTGGTCTTGAGGAGACCCTTAAATTCATACAGGGTCAAACGTCAACAAAAATCCCCCTTGGTTGTTGTTTGAATTGATAAGAGCAGGGACTATCATGGAACTTAAAATACTCCGCGATTGATACTGTGATTAAGCAAGGGATTACCCAGTTCTTAATGTATTTGTATTTTTAAACCTTGTTTCACGTTTGAGCACTGCGTCATCTGCAGTCTGTTCACCCACTCATATATGATTGCTTGAAAATTGCCAATACATATAATTGACAGAAAAGCAGCAGTAGTCCATTGTTTGTTCTAGTCTCCAGTTTTTCTCTAACACTTTTTGTATGTTGATGAACGCCAATGTTATTCATTATTGGATTTCTTTAAATAATTGGTTTTTTTTTTAACTTTGAATGAGTCCCACTGGACTATTGTACATATCTAGCCTGCTGGCCCTAATCCCTGTGGGCATAGAGGGTTGTCCTTGTTTGATTCTTTTTTATTTATATATATCATTAATATGCATGAGGTAGGTCATAAATTGCAACCCCTATGTATCACTGCCATCACCATGTCTGTGATTGCGTTTAAATAAAACAATCTTTTTTTATACGGATGTTTTTAATAAAAAAAAATAGAACATTTTCAAAAACATTTTGTTACGAGTAAGCAGGGGTCCTAGGGACCACTGCCTACTCCTAAAATGTTTTTTTACAACATTGACAAAGCGGATGGGTCCCTAAAGGACTCCCTGCCATTTGCAAGAGGTGGCTACCTCTTTGAGGTGTCGGTAACTTATCCATGGTTGATACATACCATAAGAATTCACATATTGGAAAGAACGCCCTGAACACGCCCCTTTCAATTTGTGATTTGGTATGTAGTCACAAACCTATTTGGCGATTCAGTAACGAGTTACTGAATTGCAAATTGTGTTTTAAACATACCCAATAACTAATTTGAGGTCACAAAGGCTAAGAGTGTTTGCGACCACAAAATAGCTTTGTACATAAGGCCCTTTATTCCTTCAGGATGTTTGAGTGCACTTACCACGTCTACTCAGATGTAGGATTTATGCTGCCATCACATTGTCGTAGAGTTAGATACTAATCCAAAGCAAAACTATCTCCCTTCTGATAATAACCGTGTACTTCAGACCAAACCTAAGCCAGCTGCTTCTGAAGCTACCATAAACCAAGGTTCTGCAACATCAAGATGATTTACCATTGGAAATGTTTTTACTTGCCGGGGCATTCTGGAGCATGCATTCCCAATAGAAGACAGACAGACTTAATTTTATCACCAATTGACTCAGCTTCTCAAGACCTTTCAATCCTGGTACAACATTAAAGAATGTTAAATTCTTCGCCTTCTTCCATTCTCTCGTCTTATCCTTCAAGATACCAGACTCCTCTCTAGAGCCACTGGTAGGTATTAATTATAGCCTTGGGTGATTACAAGTGCATAGAAAATGAGATTGGAGCAGCTTTTTATTAAATATTTTTTCTAGTTTTAAAGAGTAGAAAGGGTATTATCCCAGTTTTGGAACTCTACAGCTTGATTTAGATCCTCTTAGTAGAATATTTCGTTTTTTTAGTTATCATCAGTAGTCTTAATACATAAAGTTAAAGCACTCAAAAATCAAATATTGAAAATGTTAAGTTCAAATGCTTACATTTCACATGTTTAATGTGGACAACCATTTTTCTTGAAGCGAACATGCCATGCATAGATGCAATATGAAGTATCATATTGACCTTTTGACCACATTTGAAAACCTTTAATACTATTTTAATGGTCTCATGTAACCTCTAATATGTAACTTGTAAAGTTTGTTTTGGAAAGGTCTGCAGTTTGTATGTCAGTATGGATGTCATTACTCCTGAAATCTGAGTCCGCTCCATTGCTAAGAAACATCTCTTCATCAGATCATGACCAGTTCCTTATTATGGCAGTATTTCCTAGATTCTACATGCTGGTGTTGACCAGCTAAAAATGTTTTTAAGCATTAGGGCATCTCAAATTAGCAACATGGATAACTTGCCCTGAGCACACAAGGTCATTCCTCATCTCATAGGGTTTATGTGGGGTCTTAGACAGGTTGGATCATACCTTTGTTAGATTGCACTTTTTTCCTAATTGTCTTTGACAGCTAATTATATGTACCGACCCACACAGTGCTTCGTGCCGTTGTACTTACAAACAAGTGTGCACCAAACTGTTGTTGGACATGGGGCATCCCAGTCCTCTTTAGGAGGGAAGTAGACGGATCAGATTACTGGTTGACTACCTTAACAGCCACACAGGTCAGTGGTCTGAATATTCATGACACGATGACCCTCTGTTGTATCTTGTTATAAGCAGCATTTTTCTAGCTAGTACAGTCCTATCAAGGTAGGAAGATCCACTATTACAGCACTTTCCAATTAGTTTATATTGCTCATCAAATTTAAATTCAAGTAAAACTATTTCTCCTATATTTTATCTTTCACAGAATTGCATGCTTGTCTCCCAGTGTTAAGCCCGGAATCTTGGATTATATAAAGGATATTGCGGTTGTCTTGCTTTGTAGCATAGTGGAAACATTTTAGGCTCATTGATATCATGAAGACTTCTAAAACATCCACCCGGATGGACATTTCAAATGCTTGTCCATAATTATACTACAAATTTACTGTTAAAAAATTGGGGCCTGCAATGTGTAAAATTATTGGTCAGTGAGGCTTGGCGTGATCTCCAATAGGACACTTGAGTTCACTTCTGAGCATTGTATTGATGTGTTTTCTCCACAACTTGGAATTGAACTCTGTTACTTATTTCTTTCAGGCTAGCGCCAAAGTGGAAGTGGACACAGAAAAGGCACAGAGTCTGCAGGTCACAAGAGGTGACTTCCTAACATCACTGGAGAACGATATTAAACCTGTGAGTAAATTCATAACATATACAACCTGCATTTATCCTTTGAGTAA
This sequence comes from Lissotriton vulgaris, assembly GCF_964263255.1. NCBI lineage: Eukaryota > Metazoa > Chordata > Amphibia > Caudata > Salamandridae > Lissotriton > Lissotriton vulgaris. The sequence continues at coordinate 1,695,405,940 of NC_141693.1, read as the reverse complement.
AGTTTTCTAACAAGTGTGTGAAAGGGCACTCTAAAGACAGCGTTCACATGCTACAATAGCCCAAAAGGAAGTAGAGTTTTGATGATGTTTCAAACAACTAGCGATTGAGGCTTAAATCTCACTTCCGCGGTTCCTGGTGTTGCTTTTGCTGTCACAGTGACATGTTTCTCTTGTCTCCTTAATCACAAAGGCCTTCGGTACAAACCAGGAGGACTACGCTTCTTACATCATGAATGGCATCATCATGTGGGGAGACCCTGTGACCCGTGTCATGGAGGATGGGGAGCTGCTGGTGCAGCAGACCAAGAACAGCGACCGTACTCCACTGGTCAGCGTCCTTCTGGAAGGTATTGTACAGTTTCCAGATCTAGGAGCATACTGTATTTTCAGATCCATGTTCGGTCTGTTGAATACCCTATAGCTTAAGGCCTTTATCACCAGCTCCCCTTCCTGTTTCACAGGCCCACCACACAGTGGAAAAACTGCCCTGGCAGCAAAGATTTCTGAAGAATCCAACTTTCCATTCATCAAGATCTGCTCTCCTGAGAAGATGATTGGATTTTCTGAGACAGCCAAGTGTCAGGCCATAAAGAAGGTACTGCTCTCTCCTTTCATTCCTTCCTTTTATTGCCTGTTCATCTTTCCTTTATTCTGTCTTATGCAATCCATATATTTCACTGTCTTTTCTGTCACGTCTGTCTTTGCATTGCTGATCACATTAGCAATCCTCCCCTATTACTCCTTCCACTCCTTCCACTCCCATACTTTTTGCTCTGCGCATCACCTGTTTTGTGAAGCTGCTGTCCATTATCCCTTTTCTCCACCCCACTCGCTGTTGTGATCTTTAACGTTCCTTGTACCTCTTCATTTTTTTTTTCTCCTAGTTTTTGCCCTGACTTCTATTCACGAGCCCTTAATTTAGCCTAATTTTGTTCTCTTCTATTACTTCTACCTTGCTTTCACCCTTTTCCTCGTGCTTGTACTTAGCTCTGTTTTGTTATCCTTCCGTAACCATCTCCTCTACTCACTCCCATCATTCGCATCTTATTCATATCATCTTTGCTCTTACCCATTTCTTGCCGTCTTCTTTCCTTCTTGATGCTTCCAATTGAGTTGTTTTTTCTATTATACATCCTCTCCATCCCATCTGTACTCCATTGCACCCCCTTCTTTCTTTCTTTCATTCTTCTTTCATTTATTTTCTTCCTCACTGCAGATTTTGATACCTTTTATTGGAGGTACTTAAAGCAAAAACCTCCGATAAAGCTTTCAAGGCTACACAGACTTTTTCTTCCGGTGCCATTCTTTCTCTTTAACTATTTTAAAACTTTTTACAAGTCTGTTAGAGTCATTCTCACTCGTACTAAGTGCCTAGTCGGAATCTGTCAATTTATAAGTGCAGTGTATAAATCCCAGAGCCTATTTGGTATATTGCTCATTTCAATAAGAAAACCTATTTCTAACTATGCATCCTCCAGTCTTATAGAATTGTGGTACATTTGTGGATGAGACTGGAGCGCTCTTCATACCCAAGACTACCTGAAGCTTTCATTGATACCATTTCAAAATTGAAAATGTGCGTCCCCTCTCTGTAAAATCCAGGGAGGAGCATTACCCACCTAAATGTTTTCACAAAAATTCAACTGTAGTCTTATTTGTCAGGTTCAAAATTAATCTCATCCAACGATATCCTGAAGTCTGAGGTTAAAATGTGCAGGTGGCCATCAAGCTGACTTTCCTCTTAACATTTAGTGGCGGCTGATGAGCCTTTTTAGTGTTAGGGCGTAAATGCCTACTTAAGACATGATCAGCTGCTGTAGATATATAACTTGTAGGTCACAGGCTCAAATAACATCTCTGGGAACATAACTAATAAATCTAATATTGTTGTTTACTTGCTGAAAATAAAAGAATGCATTTGTTCCATCAAGTTTCACTTACTGCACCATTTATTAGTCTTTTAACTCAATCCTTGAAAAACTAACGCTGCTTCCTGCTCAGGGGAGAACTACTGTCAACCAAAACAAAATGCGTGCACATTTTAACCAAGTACATTTATTTTTTAATTTTGAAGTCTTTATTATATTTTTATATGATATTTGATAAACAATTTACATGGCAAGTATACTAAAGGCTCAGTTCATGCTCTGGCTTGTACTAGCAGGGGCACTGAGGAGTACAGAAGGGGACCGAGGGAGTGCTCGCTGCAGGGCCGATAATCATAGATGGGCACAGTTTAGGCAAGAATGAAAGTAGCGACTGGTCACATAGTACACTGAGACTGGTTAACTGCAGGAGGTGGCAGAAGAGATGGAGGAGACAGGATCCCGGGGAGGAAGAGTGACTTACTTATGATGGGAGATGAGGCACAAGCAGTCTCCTGCAACTCCAAATCTCCCATGCTGTGCTGACTAGGCCCTGCTGCAACCAGATAAACTGTGTGCGCTTACCTAAGCAATGTATCCTCTGTAAAGCGCTCCGATACCTTCGGGTCAGGCCAGCGCTATATAAAACTTCTAAAATAAATAAATGACTAGGTGAAGCCTACAGTTGGGATTTTCATATTCCTCCTAGACAGCCATACACAATAGAGAGTTTATGTGTGCATGGATGGGCCATCATTGGCAAGATGGGGGTGGGGTGGGGGGGGGGAGCTTGGCACAGCCCTACTTACACTTGAATAGGCTATGTGTCTGCATACCCTCTGTAGTCAGTCTGGAGCCAGGGCATGAGAGGCAGGACACCTGTGCACTTCAAAGGGAAACTTCTAGAAGCCTCTCCCACTTTAAAGGAGGCACCATGAATAGATATTGGACCTTAGGCACCAACTCTGGACCTGTGGAGACTGCCAGGAAGAAGGACTGCTGTGCTGCTCAAAGGACTGCCACTCTGCTTCTTTGCTGCCTTGCTGCCTTACTGGATTGCTACCCTGCTGCCCTCCTGCTTGAGTCTGGGAATAAACCTGCACCCGAACCCAGGACTTCCAGAGTGACTCCAAGGGCTAGTCTGCTGGCTTCCTGTTCAGAGCAGCAGGGACATAACAGGCTCCTTAACACCTGAACCAGCACCCAGATCCAGCTGGAGTAAGCTCCTGACCCCCCAACTGGTGCCCCTCAGGTCCTAGATCCTTGGTGCGGCCTCAGTGGAAGTGAATTGATGTTTTTAAGCTCTTTGTGCCGCAAACTGGCCCATTGGCGCAAAAAACATGTTGCTTGAACTGCCAGTCAATGTGAAGTTACATTAACACCACTCTTCGCTCGTTGGTGGTGCTCCCCGAAGCTCTGGCCCGACCGTTCGCGATGACAACAGGATCTTTGCCCTACATGGATGACCCTCCGCAGGGCCAGGCATTCTCTTTGCGCTACATCAACGACTATCTGCTGTGCTTCCCTGCTCCTCAAGGCTCCCCCCACCGTGAACGTGAATCTGAGCTGGACTGAGACCGTGACTTTTCAGCGGGACTGACCTGGTCCCTGTATCCGACCCGCGCTCCATTGCTGTCATCCTGAAGTTGTAACTTTTTCCTGGTCTAACACAACCAGAGAGTATCGAGAGCGGCACTTTGGAGCTTTTGGTGCCCAATTCACTTCAGTCTTTAAAATTGTAATTGTAAAGCATTTATAAAGCGCATGGTTACCAAAGACATCCCAGCGCTAGAGGCCATCTTCATGAACAAGTGTCAATTTATGGAAACAGAAAGGTTTTTATGCGTTTCCGGAAGACCAGATGGTTGGTTTCACATAGAATGTCATTGGGGAGGGAGTTCCATAGCCTTGCTGCGTTATACGAAAAAAGGTGCCCCCCTGTACGTGCTTTCTTAATTCTAGGTACAGCTGCCATCTGTTTATTGCCTGATCGCAGGACTCTTTTAGGATGGTAGGAGGAAATGAGGGAGCATATAATGGGTGGACCAGAACCCAACAGTACCTTATGTGAGATGCAGCGGGCCTTAAACTGCACTCTCTGCTGAATGGGCAGCCAGTGAAGGGCGGCCAAGGCAGCCCCTGCTGACTGTCGACTGGGAATATTCAGGAGTTGTCGTACCTCACAGTTCTGAACAGTTTGTAGTCTCTTAACCGTGGAGCATGGTGCTCCTAAGTATAAGGCATTAGCGTAGTCAAGTCTGGAAAGAATAAGGGACCTCCACCACCACTTTCCTTGCTGAGAAGGGGAGAAGAGAAATGATTTTCCGTGTCATCCTCATCAGCCCAAAGCAGCTACCAGCAACTTTCCTTACTTGCTCCCCAAAATCAAGATTGCAATCCAACCAAACCCCCAGACTCTTGATATAATCTTTGGGGGATGGGGAACCGAAGCAACTTGGCCAGGCTAGACTTATATTGGGTGCAGAAGGTTTACCCAGAAACATCAGCTCCGTTTTAGATTAGTTCAGCTTCAAAAATGATCCCTCCATCCAAGCTGAGACCTCTCCAAGACACATGGCCAACTCCGGGGCAGTGTTGTTGAGCTGATTGAAGGAGACAATCAGCTGCGTATCGTCGGCACATGTAATGATCTGGATGCCGAAAGGCTCCATAACACCTGCCAAAGGGCTCACTTACACATTAAAAAGCGTGGTGTACAGGGATGATCCCTGAGGAACCCCACATCGGAGTGGCTGAGGGTCAGAGATGCAGTGTTTATGGAACACTTGAAATGACCGGTCATCCAAAAAGGAACAGATCCATTTAAGGGCTAGATCAGTCACTCCTACATCTCTAAGCCTCTGGATGAGCAGCTGATGATTGACTGTATCGAAGCCTGCGCTAAGATCTAAAAGCACAATAGCAGCGCAGCCTCCGTTGTCGAAGATTTTCCTGGTTGCCTCAACCACAGCTAGAAGGGCAGTTTCTGTGCCCTGTTGGGGTCTGAACCCAGTTTGAGACGAGTGAAGACAGTTATTGCTTTCCAAAAACGCGGAGAGTGTACAATTCACATATTTTTCAGAAATTTTGCTGATCCCTTGCAGTAATGAAATGGGACGATAGTTCCCTAACATCTCAGGATCCAGGTTCGGCTTTTTCAGCAAAGCTTCTCTCCAGTTCTACTGATTAGAGTTTTGTCATTTTGGTGTCAAGTCAAGTCAAGTCAAGGAATTTATATAGCGCACTACATACCCAGAGGGTCTCAAGGCGCTTAGGAAGGGGAGGAGGATTACTTGTCAAATATCCATGTTTTAAGTTGCTTTCTGAATGCTAGGTGGTTCTGGGTAAGGCGAAGGTAAGTGGGGAGTGAGTTCCATGTTCTAGCAGCCAGGTATGAGAAGGATCTGCCTCCCATGGTGGTCTTGTTGATGCGAGGTACAGTGGCGAGGGCTTGGCTGGAAGAACGTAGTTGGCGGGAGGGGGTGTAGAAGGACAGTCGTGAGTTGAGGCATTCTGGTCCGATGTCGTAGAGTGATTTGTGTGCGTGGGTTAGCAGTCGGAAAGTGATTCTCTTATTGACGGGTAGCCAGTGGAGGTCTTTCAGGTGACCAGAGATGTGTTCGTTGCGTGGGATGTCTAATATGATCCTGGCTGAGGCGTTTTGGATTCGTTGGAGTTTCTTCTGGAGTTTAGCGGTGGTACCTGCGTAGAGGGTGTTTCCGTAGTCCAGTCGGCTCGTGACCAGAGCATGGGTGACAGTTTTCCTGGTTTCGGTGGGGATCCAGCGAAATGTTTTTTTGAGCATGCGAAGAATGTTGAAGCAGGATGAGGATACGGCGCTGACTTGTCTGTTCATTGAGAGTGAAGAATCCAGGATGACGCCTAGGTTCCGTGCGTGGTCTGTCGGGATGGGTGCTTTTCCAAGGGTTTCCGGCCACCAAGAGTCATCCCATGCAGAGGGGGATGTACCTAAGATGAGGACTTCTGTTTTATCTGAGTTCAGTTTCAGACGAGTTCAGTTTCAGACGGCTGTGTTTCATCCATTCGGCAACTTCTTTCATTCCTTCGTGTAGGTTAGTTTTGGTGGTGCTGGGGTCATTGGTGAGAGAAAGGATTAGTTGAGTGTCATCCGCGTAAGAGATGATGTTGAGGTTGTGTTGGCGGGCGATGGCCGCAAGGGGGCTCATGTATACGTTGAAGAGGGTGGGGCTGAGTGAGGACCCTTGGGGTACGCCACAGATGACTTCAGTGGCCTCGGACTTGAATGGTGGAAGGCGGACTCTCTGGGTTCTTCCGGTGAGGAACGAGGTGATCCATTCAAGTGCTTTTCCTTGTATTCCGATGTTACTGAGGCGTTGTAAAAGGGTGCTGTGGCAGACTGTGTCGAATGCTGCAGAGAGGTCGAGGAGGATGAGGGCGACTGTGTCTCCATTGTCCAGTAGAGTTCGAATGTCGTCTGTTGCTGCGATGAGGGCGGTCTCAGTGCTGTGTTTTGCTCGGAAGCCAGATTGTGAGGAGTCGAGGGATTTGTTGGCCTCGAGGAAAGCGGCGAGTTGGTTGTTGACAGCTTTCTCGATTACTTTGGCCGGGAATGGAAGGAGCGAAATGGGGCGGTAATTTTTGAGTTCGGTGGGGTCCGCTGTGGGTTTTTTCAGAAGGGCGGTGAGTTCAGCGTGTTTCCAGTTTTCCGGGAAGGTGGCGGAGTTGAAGGAGCAGTTGATGACGTCCCAGAGGTGCGGTGCTATGACGGAGTCTGCTTTGTTGAAGATGTGGTGAGGACATGGGTCTGTGGGGGATCCTGAGTGGATGGAGTTCATCAGGCGGATGGTGTCCTCAGTGGAGATTGGGTTCCAGTCATTAAGGGTGTTCACGGGGGGAGAGTGTTCAGCAAATGGTTGGGTGGGTTGGTCTCCGGGTTGGTTGTCGAAGCTGTTGTGGATGTCTGCAATCTTGTTGTGGAAGAATGAGGCTAGGGAGTCGCAGAGGGCTTGAGAGGGGGTGATGTCGTTGGAGTTGGCCGAGGGATTGGAAAATTCCTTGACGATGTTGAAAAGTTCCTTGCTGTTGTGGGCGTTGTTGTCAAGTCGATCCTTGAGTGCTGTTTTCTTGGCCTTTCGGATAAGTTGGTGGTGAGTGCGGGTGGCGTTTTTGAAGGCGTCCTTGGTGCTAGTGGTTGGGTCTTTTTTCCAGGCCTTTTCAAGGGAGCGGCAGAGTTTCTTGGACTTCTTAAGATCATCGTTGAACCATGAGGCCTTCTTGTTGCCAGGTTTGCTTTGACGTTTTTTCAGTGGTGATAAGGTGTCGGCGGTGTTGGATAACCATAGGGTGAAGTTGGCGGCGGCTTGGTCTGGGTTAGAGGAGTGGGCTGGGGTGTTTAGAAGGAGCGATGAGGAGATCTGGTCGGTGGTGATTTTGTTCCAGTTTCTTTGCAGAGTTGGTTGGAGGTGGTTGATGGGTTTTGGCTTGTTGTAGATGAAGTGAACGCAGCTGTGGTCAGTCCAGAGGAGATCCGTAGTGTGGCTGAAGGAGACATGATTGCTGGAGGTGAAGATGGGGTCGAGTGTGTGACCTGCGATGTGGGCGGGGGAAGTGACCAGTTGTTTAAGTCCGAGGTTGGCGAGGTTGTCCAAGAGGGTGGTGGTGTTGCGGTCGTTGATCTTTTCAAGGTGAAAGTTGAGGTCTCCCAGAAGGATGTAGTCTTTGGAGGGGAGCGCGTGAGGAGTGATGAAGTCCGTGATGTCTTCACTAAATTTTGCGCGGGGTCCTGGTGGTCTGTAGAGGAGGGTGCCTCTGAGTGTGGTCTTGGGGTCGATGTGGATCTGGAAGTGAAGGTGTTCGGAGTTGGCGAGGTTGGCGTCAGAGCTGGTTGAGATGCGGATTGATTTCTTATGGACGATAGCGATTCCTCCTCCTGTGTGGCCGGTACGGTCCTTGCGTGTGATCTTATAGTCTTCAGGGATGGCAATGGTGATGTCTGGGGCGGAGGAAGCGTTCATCCATGTTTCTGTTAGGAAGGCGACGTCCGGAGAGATGGTGTCTAGTAGATTCCATAGGTCAATGGCGTGTCTGTGGACCGAGCGGGTGTTGAGAAGGATGCATTGTAGCTGGTTGGGGTCGGAAATCTGTGGTGTGGTTGTAGCGGAGATGTTGTCGGTGCCGATGAATTTGCAGGAGTAGCAGGAGAAAGGTCCATGGGTGTGTCCAGGAGCGGCTTGGACGCAGTTGGGGGCGCGACTGGGGTTAAGGGCTAGGAGGGTGGCGGCATCGTAGGTAATGCGGGAGGGCTGGGCAGCGCGAGGGGCAGGGGGACTGGCGCTGGGCGCGGTCCAGGCGCGGACGGGCGTAGACGGGCTTACCTTTGGCGCACCTTCGGCGCGGGTTGGGCGCGGTATCTGCGCGTGAACGCTGCGCGCGGGAACTCCTGTCATATATGGATAGTGGAGGGGGAGGGGCGAGGGCGGCTCAGCTGGGAGGCGGGGCGGGCTCCAGGGATCACAATAACAACAAAATGGAGGCGGAGGGGGGAGCACAGCATCGCGCTAGTGAAAACGAGCACAAACAGTGAAAGCGGCTGATAGAATTAATTAAAGTGCAAATAGATCAACTCGGCAAGCAGGCACACAGCAGGCAATTGAAATTAGGCAGTTCTAATGAACAAAAGCAGCACAACGATACCGAGTGTCACGAGGGGACACTGGGGAGCGACCACTCAGCCTGAGGGACAGGAGCGAGTCACGGCGCTCTCAGGTACTGGAGCGCTGATCTGGTCAGTGGGAGGGCGGCTCAGCTGGGAGGCGGGGCGGGCTCCAGGGATCACAATAACAACAAAATGGAGGCGGAGGGGGGAGCACAGCGTCGCGCTAGTGAAAACGCGCACAAACAGTGAAAGCGGCTGATAGAATTAATTAAAGTGCAAATAGATCAACTCAGCAAGCAGGCACACAGCAGGCAATTGAAATTAGGCAGTTCTAATGAACAAAAGCAGCACAACGATACCGAGTGTCACGAGGGGACACTGGGGAGCGACCACTCAGCCTGAGGGACAGGAGCGAGTCACGGCGCTCTCAGGTACTGGAGCGCTGATCTGGTCAGTGGGAGGGCGGCTCAGCTGGGAGGCGGGGCGGGCTCCAGGGATCACAATAACAACAAAATGGAGGCGGAGGGGGGAGCACAGCGTCGCGCTAGTGAAAACGCGCACAAACAGTGAAAGCGGCTGATAGAATTAATTAAAGTGCAAATAGATCAACTCGGCAAGCAGGCACACAGCAGGCAATTGAAATTAGGCAGTTCTAATGAACAAAAGCAGCACAACGATACCGAGTGTCACGAGGGGACACTGGGGAGCGACCTTTGGCTCTATTTTCCTAAATTGGTTGTGGAATTTTTCTTGTGTTGTGTTTTTACTATATTACTGTTTGAAATGTTGCGCAAATATTTCACACATTGCCCCTAAGTTAGGTCTGACTGCTCTGTGCCAAGATACCAAATGGTTAAACCCAAGTTAGTTTCTGGATTTCTTGTGACCTCCCCCTGACCAGGGTTGTGGTTCCTGCTTGAGTAGGGTTTCACCCCCACAGCCTGAATCTCAATTTCTTACAATCTATTTCTGGTTTTTTTGCCTTATTTAAAAAAAAAATTTTTTCAATTCAATGATTTATTTTATGCGGGAAACCCATGAACAATCTACACAAATCTCCACTTGCTGGATTAAAAATGGGTTAATTTTCAGAACTGTATAGCTGTCCGATTTCACTCATTGGGTTCACACCTGTTTCCACCACAAACTATAAGTAGGTGAAAACAACAAAAAATCTGAAAAATAAAATGCTATTTAAAAAAAGTAACTTTTTTTTTTACAATTCCTCTTGTTCCTTATTATAACACAACAACCTTTTGCTGATGCAATTTTTAGGAAGAAAAAACGCTTGGACAGCACTTTTTTATAATTTTTCCCAAAAACGATGTTTGCAATTTATGATAGAAACTTCTAACTGCAGATTTCTCACCTTCAAATATTCTCCAGTTGTCAGACTGGATCTGTGAGCAGTACCTCTACCCGCCAGTAGGTAGCGTTGTTTTGGCTCGGCGGCATCCGTGTTAGAAGTGACATCGCTGCGCCTATTGAGGCGTCACCCCTGCACGCTGACATCAATTCCATTCCTTCTGCATCAACAGCATGGATCTGGAGAGCTGTCTTAGTCACTTTTTGACCAACTTTTTTCGACTTTTGTCGAACACTTTTTTCTTTTTTTTTTTTTAGCTTTTCTCCCAGTGTGCTAGGGACATGTCCATTGCTAAGCCTTCAGGGTTCAAACCTTGTGGGGATTGTCACAGACAGATGTCTATGTCCAATCCCTGCTTGGTCTGTCTCTGGTGCCATGGGTTGGAGCATGACCACAAGGCCTGCACTGAGTGCAAGTCCATACAGATAAAGGCCGTTCGCTAGCTTGCAATGAAGCCTGTGGTGGCGAGCAGAATAAGGCGCTATGTTGTTCATGCAGAAGGTCTTGGGGCCGTTCCAGGAGCCATTTCCACAGACAGTTTTCTTCCTACTCCAAAAGCGCCATGTCAAAGTCAGGTAAGTCGAAGATACACAAGAAGAAGTTGAAGCTCTCTTCGACTTCACCCACTCAACCTTGTGCTTCTAGACTTGCTTCCACACTTCACTTGTGGAGCCAGCATCAGGGTCTGTTCTGTGCTATCTTAGCACCAGAGCGATGTCCGTGTAACTCAATGGGTTTGACCACAACATGCACACTATCTTTGGGCCACCAATTCACTCTGGCGCGCCTTTGGACACCATGGAGCCTAGATGTGCCCCTGATGGGCTACCGTTCGTGGGTTTGCCCTTCCCACCTGCCAGGCCCTTGGGATCCTCTCCTGGATCCATAATGACACCCCCTAGCTCCATTCTATCTAGCGTCACTGGCACCACTTGACGATGAGCCCATTGTCATCCCCGGCACCGATCCGGTTCTGCCCCGTAGCCGCTCGACGCCATCCAGGCCCTATCATCACATGGACTTTCCTCCCATTGACAGGCCGTACCACCCTCGGGTGGAGGAGATGAGAAGGAGGTGTATGGATCCTTGGAGGAGAACCCTGAAAAGGAGAATTGGTACGAGGAGCTGGGTTATGCCAATTGCTTGGACACCTCCCCAGACTCTGGCATGCTTTCTCCTCCTGATCAGGCTTCAGAGGACGGCTCATCCTTCACTACTGTGATGCACAGGGCGGTGAATGTCCTTAACCTCCTGCTGCTTGAGGTCGAGTTCAAAACTAATGTTTTGACAGTCAATCAACACAGCTTCACCGATGTCCTCCTGAGGTCTGGATGAAACCTTGCACAAGGGCTCCTGTGCACCGAATGATTGCTGGTCTGTATTGACTCGCTTTAGAAGTCCAAGCCTTCCCCTCTCAACACCCCTCTTGAGAGAGCCAGTTGGTGCAGGTCTCCATTGCAAGGTCAACTGTAGCACATTCCCTAACACTCCATTGGCTACGGAATCCAAGAGGCTGAACACCTTTGGGAAGTATATACTCTCTTCAACCAGTCTTGCCTTGCAGTTGGTGAACAATGCATGCCTCTTGGGCCGATACGCCCATGTGTTGTGGGACTTGGTTATTCTGCTGCTTCCCGTGCTGGGAGAGGATGGCTGTGCCATCCTCAACCAATCCTTGGTGGATGGCAGGGATGCAGCAAAGTTTGCCAACCGGTGCGGAATCAAAATCATGATTTCGCTGGCTAGAACCATGGCTTCTATGGTGGCACTGCCTTGGCACGCTTGGTCACAGTCCACTGGGTTCTCGGGGGATGTCCAGTCATCACTGATTGACATGCCCTTTGATGGCTCCTGTTTATTTTGCGAGCAAGCCAATGCGGTGCTCAAACGCTTTCGTCTGAGCAGTGTCTCTGCTAGATCCCTTGTCCTTTCCCTTTTGTTCAGGTTGCAGCAGCAGTCCTTGCATCCCTACCGCAGCCGCGAAAGGGTCCACTTTAGGCTGCTGTAGTATCAGCCCTACCCTGTGCAACAGTCTGTCCAGCTCTTTCAAAGACGGGGTTGCAGATCTCAAAAAGGATGCGGGAGCAAGACTCTGCATGCTGCCCTGTCCCAACCTCTATCCCCCAACCCGTCCACTGCAGCTTTAAAACCCCTGTAGAGTACCCTCTATCCAGCACACCCATCCAGTTTGCGGCAGGATCAGGCACCACCTTCCCCAATGGATGCCCATTTTATCAGACAAGTGGTTGCTTCAGATCGTGCTGAAGGGTTACAACTTACCATTTGTGGACAAACCCCAGCCATTGCCACCATCTCATGTATGGCTGACTAAGGACCATTTCACCTTACTTTGTCATGAAGTGCAGGCTATTTGGCCTAAGGAGCCATTAAGAGGGTGCTGGAGACAGAAGTAGGGTGTGGTTGTTATTCCCGCTACTTTCTGGTGCCGAAAAAAGATGGAGATGCTCTATCTTAGAACTACAACTTCTCAATGCCTTTCTGTAAAAGAGAAATCCAAGAATGCTCATGCTAGCTCAGTTCCTGTCTGCTCTGGATCATAGAGATTGGATGGTAGCCTGGGATCTGCATGATGTGTATTTTCATATCCCCATCCTGCCGGCCCACAGGCGTTATGTGCAGTTCACGTGGGCTACAAACATTTTCAGTTTGCTGTGCTCCCTTTTAGCCTCACCAGCGCCTCTCGGGTGTTCACCAAGGTAATCTCATCTCTTGGGATTAGAGGTACCCGACTTCTCCTATCTCTGCGACTGGCTGTTTAAAGGCGGGCTCGCCCCAGGCTGTCGTCTCCCACCTCCTGGCTATGGCGAACCTCCTGCATTCTCTGTGGCTCACTATCAATGTGCCGAAATCACACCTGACTCCCTCTCAAACGCTCCCTTTCATCGGAGCTGTTCTGGACACAATGCAGTTTCGGGTCTATCCTACCGAACGGTTGTCCAGGGTATTCGGGCTATGATACCGATGTTTCAGCCTCTATCCTGGATTTCGGTGAGACTGACCCTGAGGATGCTGGGCCTCATGGCTTCATGCATCCTGCTTGTGACACATGTCCGAGGGGCTATGCAGTGAAACGAGAAGTTCCAGTGGGGGCAGCATGGGGAATCTCTCAGACATGGTCCAGATCTCAGAGGGAACTGCAAAGGACCTGCAGTGATGGCTTATAAATCACGATGTGGTCAGTGGCAGACCCCTCTACCTTCCCCAAACAAATCTGACAGTAGTGAAAGATGCATCACTCCTGCGATAAGGTGGCCATATAGAGGAGGTGGAGATCAGAGGAGTCTGGTCTCCGGCTGGAATCCAGAATCCACATCAACCTTTTGGAGCTACGAGACATCCGATTGACATTGAAAGCCTTTCTACCCTCCATCACGGCAAGAAAGGCTACACTTGCTGTACATCACTGCTGCGTGGTACTGCAAAAAGCAGGGTGGGGTGGGGTCGTGAACCCTTTGCCAAGTGGCCCTGCACCTCTGGAGATGGCTGGACCAGCAAGGCATATCCCTGGTGGTTCAACATCTTGCAGGTTTTCTGAACCCCAGAGTGGACGAACTCAGATGAAGGTGACTTGCAGATCACAAATGGCATCTCCATCCAGAGATTGTGCAAGGTCTCTTTCAGCAGTGGGTCAAGCATTGGTTAGATCTGTTGGCCCCAGATGAGAACACGCATTGTCAGCAGTTCTGCGCACTGGAGTTTTCAAGGTGACCTCTCGCTCCGAGATGCTTTTAGTCTCGATTGAAACTCAGACCTCCTCACGGACTGCTGGTCCTGGATATCTGCCAGACAGCAACATGGGCCTCATTGCAAACGTTTGCAAAACATTACTGTGTGTACAGTCAGGTCCAAAGAGATGGGCATTTTGCCAGTTCGGTCTTGCATGTCTTTCTTGTGTGAAATTGGTCCACAGACCCACCTCCAGGGAGGTATTGCTTTGATGTCTATTCTCTGATAAGGAATGTGCGGCTAGAAGTCTCTGTCAGATGAAGAAGTTACTTACCTTCTGTAATGCCTTATCTGTTAGAGACTCTAGCCACAGGTTCCTTACCAACCCTCCTATCCTCCCTGCTCTGCAATCTGATTACTAGGGACAAACTGTTTCCCTTTCAGGGCCCTAGTTTTCCAATACAGTAGTCAGTGTACTTTGAGGCTCTGCGTTTCTGGCGTGGAAAGTCGCGAAAAGTAACTGACATCACTATGCCTGTGTGGCATCTACATAGGCACCGTTAACGTCACTTCCAGCACCAATGACGCCACCTATCGGCGCTCAGGGGTACTGCTCACGATAACGTTACGTCCCCAGTCTGACACCTGGAAGAATTCGCAGGTAAGGAATCGACCACGAGATAGTCTCTACCAGCTAAGGCATTACCAAATGTATGCAAATGTATGCAATTTGTTCTTCGACCTGCAGATGCCTCACTGTAAAATATTCCCCAGGCACCAGACAGGATCCGCAAACTTTTCTTACCAGAAGTGGTACAGCAGAGATTCATATAACCACCCCCACCTGTGGGCTGACATGACTTCCTTTTTTTCCTTACCTTCCAACACTGATCTGGAATCTCCCTCCCAATTTTGTAGGCCTTCCAACGTGTAAAAACAAATTTCAGTGTGTTAGGGAAAAATGCTCCCATCTTATACTATAGATTTCATACCATGCAACAACTGCAGAAAACATGTTGGTCACGGGCCCCTTGAAGGTGTGTGGTGTGTGACTCTGGTGCTAGGGCTTTGACCATGTCTCACAGTGGTGAGGTAAGTTTGCACCCCAAAATCTATCTGCGATTGGGTGGCGAAGCTGTATGTCGCTGTACACAATAAGATGTGACCTTTTGCGCAAGTCCTGCTCCAAGTAGCAGGTACTGAGTTGGTCCTGCTCCATCCATGAGTTAAAGCTCAAACATAAAAAAGAGAAGTCGGACTCAACCCTGTCCCAACAATATGAACCTACAGAGCAGGTGTGAGGGCGCCATGATGTGAGTCGTTCACCTTCGAAGTCTCTGGACACAGAACCAATTCCTCAGCTGTTCCCGGTGTGCCCGGAGTTTCCCGGGTCATTGGCAATGCTGCGGTAGATTGAAGGCTTCAAGATGGCCATGCTGCAGATTGTTGATGCGCTCCCAGTTTCCTCTGACATGCCTTTGGACCCCCCCAAAAGCAGGGGCTACCAGTCGGGTTACTGCCAGCATATCAGTCCTGTGTTACGTCGGGCCCTCTGGGACCCATTTCAGGCCATGTACTGATACTAGTACAGACTTGTACTCCGGCTCTAAAACCTGTCTTGGTCCTTTTCACGTTGACACCAGTACCTATGCCACTGGTGCCAGAAGTGGATCCGGTTCTGATACAAATGTCAGACACCAAACCAGCTTCAGATTTATCTTGATCACTGTCGCACTACAAGGTTACAAAAACTCAGCCGGTCGTCATGCACCCTGAGTCCTCTCCGGTGCCTTTACCAGGGCATGCACACCATCAGAGGCGTCATTATGTTTTTGCCTATGATTCAAAACAAGTGACATCCCAAGATGTAGACGATGATGGTGGTGAAGGCTTTCTCCCTCCTCACTACACAGCTGCCTTCATGCAAGAGCAAAATAAACCTCCTGGCAGAAATTGTGCTGCCTGGGCCAGCTACTGCCGAGCCCTTGCTCTATTTTAAGGAGGTTTTCAATGATACCATGATGGCTATTTGTTCAAAGCCCTGTTCCTGCCCACCAGTAATAAGGCAGGTGGCCGGGCATCTTTCTAGCTCCTGGCGATACTGAATTTCTTAAAAACCTTCTCCAGAGAGCTTTGCTTTTCAGACCACAACCAGTAAAGTGAATCGCTATTTATTCCCCACAACTCTTCCTGATAGGAAGTCCAAGAGGATTGAGGCTTTTGGCGAGTGCATGTTTTCCTCCGCCAATCTTGCATTGTGGTTGGGTAATGCGGTTTGCTTACTGGGTTGTTATACACATGCCCTGTAGCACATGACCAATGAGATCTTGCCAGCAGTTCTGGAAAACATTAGGCCCTCTTTGGCTCAAACAATTCAAGAAGGACAAGACGCAGTCAAATGTGTTATCTTCAGTGGTCTAGATACTACTGATGGCCTGGGGAGGGCATTTGGCACCCGTGCTGTTCTTGAATACCATAAATCGATGTGCTCTATAGGATTTTTCAATGATGTACATTTCCCCTTTCATGGATATGCCCTTTGATGGGTCACACCTGTTTGGTGAGAAGGTAGACTCTGTGTTGGAGCACTTTCATGACATTAGAGCCACAATGTGCGGTTTAGGTTTGTTGATCCCTGTCAAACAGTTTCTACATCAATTCAAAAAGTTCAGAGGCTATTCAGGAGGGTTGGCCTGTAAACAGATAGTCTTCGCAACCAGTACAGCAGTCACCCTGGTCCTTCTGGCAGGTAGCTCGCGGGCCAGCAGGGGCATCAGTCTGCAGATTACTCTCCCCCTGCTGCAACAGCCACCAAACCCCTGCTGTAACAGCCACCAAACCACTATAGTTTTCCCTTGGTGACACTTGCCCATATGGCGGGAGGAGTCCAGATCAGTTATTTCCTTTCAAGGGGTGGTGATCCATCACATCTGACAGATGGGTCTTACAATGTGTTTAGCAATGCTATACTGTGGCTTTTCTTTTTACTCCTCCAAATATTTCTCAACTACTCTCATCAGAGCGAATTTCAGAAGAGCGACTCTTCATTCTGCTGCAAGAGGTGTTACTCTCTAAGGGTGATATTGAGAGGGTACCCGACTTGAAAAGAGGAGAGGGTTGCTATTTCCTTGTGTTGAAGGAGGACGGAGGCCTCAGGCTTATTTTGGACCCTTAGCATCTAAATGCCTGCCTGCGGAAGGATAAATTCAAAATGTTTACACTTGCCCAGATCCTATTTGCCCTGGACTGGATGGTACCCTTGGACCTACAGCACATGCATTTTCATATACCTCCCCTGCAGTCCCACATGCGTTACTTGCGGTTCACGGTAAGCCAGGAACATGTTAAATTTTCTTTGCTCCCCTTGAGCCTTACCAATGTTCACGACAATGATGGCAGTGGTTGATGGCCATCTTTGGAGGCAGGAGATACCAGTTTTCCCCTACTCGACGACTGTCTGTTGAAGGTGAACTCACCACAGTCCATTATAGACGACTTCCAGGCGACAACAATTCTCCTGACATTGTTGAGGTTCACTATCATTGAGCCAAGCGCCCCTGACTCCTTTGCAAGACTTCTGTTCATTGGAACTATCCTAAACACAGTGCAGTTCAGGGCCTTCACTCTGCTTCGAAGAGTCCAGGCCAGTTGGACTGTGTTCTTGATGCCTCAGCCTCATTCCTGGGTCTATGTGAGAGCAGGTCTGAGGCTTCTTGGTTCCTTAGTGTCCTGCATCCTTTTAATCAGCTGCTCCAGGTTGCCCATGTGGGCTTTGCGTGACCTCTGAAGTTCCAATGGGCCCAACATCAAGGATTTATGACAGATGTAATACAGATTTCGAAGGTGCTTGCTCACAGACGTCCATGTGGCTGCTCAATGAAATTGGCCCAGCAGCAGGCTCTTCTCCCTTTCCTTATGATGGTGACGCTTCCCTGTTTGGGGGAGGGGGGGCATCTGGAGGAAGTGGGGATTAGGGGTTTCTAGTCTTTGCCAAAAAACTGCCTCCACATTAATCTGTTGGAGTTGCAAGCCAATCATCTGGCTCTGAAGGCCTTCCTGCTGTTTATCTCGGAGAGGATGATGCAGGTTCTCATGGACAACACCACCGCCATGTCATATTGCAATACGCAGGACAGATTTGGCTCCTGGATGCTGTTCCATTGGGCTATGTGTCTGGAGTTGGTTTGAGTGCCAGTAGATTATTCTGATCGGGATCCACCTGATATGGTTCCTGAATGCCACAGCAGATTAAAGCAGCAATGACAGACAGTGGCAGTGTCTGTCTAAACCTGCATTGGCAGTATCACACGAGGCTCGTAAACAAAAACGCTATCTGCTTTCACCCAAATCTGACTCTTTCGCCGCATTAAGCTGTTTTTAAATGTGAAGGCTGATTTCTGGCACTAATTTGCGGGGGGCTGTGTGGAAAGATAGTTACTTGCAGCAGGCTTGTTTGCTCTTTAAGTCCTTCAGTGTTAGTCTCTCCACGCCCTGGTCCATCGCGGCGACCTTGTGCCGATTGTACGGAGGGCTGGGAAGAGGGGCAGAGCATTTCCGGGTTCCCAGGGCAGAGCGGCAGTTAGCGCTCTAGTGGGAAGGGGAGGATATTTACTTAAGGGGCTGGCCACAGTGAACGCAAAGCAGCACCGACAGACAGTGGCAGGGTCTGTCTAAAGCTGCATTGGCGGTATCACACGAAGCTCGCAATCAAAAACACTATCTGCTTTCACCCAAATCTGACTCTTTCACCGTATTAAGCTGTTTTTAAATGTGAAGACTTTTAATTTGCACTGATTTCTGGCACTAATTTGCGGGGGGGCTGTGTGGGAAGATAGTTACTTACAGCGAGCTTGTCTGCTCTTTAAGTCCTTCAGTGTTAGTCTCTCCACACCCTGGATGTCGTGGCAATCTTGTGCCGATTGTACGGAGGGCTGGGAAGAGGGGCAGAGCACTTCCGGGTTCCCAGGGCAGAGCGGCAGTTAGCGCTCTAGTGGGAAGGGGAGGATATTTACTTAAAGCACATGCCACAGCGAACGTGCAGCGGACTTGCGCAGTGGGCGCGCCAAAGGCAAGCCCGTCTGCGCCCGACCGGGGCCAGGGGCCAGAACCCTTGCCGGTTCTGAGCCAGGTGTGCGCTATAGCTTTCAGCAGCTATATGCGATCAGCCACATGCTGGGAGAGGAGTGCAGGCACAGTTTAAAGGCAGACAGTAACAGCAAGAAGTGCAATCACTGCTCCTTTACGTTTAGCCCACAGTTAGAGCTCAGGGAGACTGGTCAGAGATTGAGTCTCTCCATGATCAACTGTCGATCTATGAGGAAGCACAGACTGGATATCTATGACCATCTGTTTGATGGACAGATAGATGTCCTGTTCCTCACAGAAACGTGGCTAAACGAGGACGCAGCCCCTGACATCCTGGAGGCCCTCCCCAATGGTTATGGCATCGCGAGGGTGGACAGATCCATTGGCAGAGGAGGTGGGATTGCAATAATCTATAGGCATTCTATACAGTGTACTCTTGAGCCCACTAACATCACGGATAACGAAGCAGGGTTCTTCACCATAACTGTATCTAATAACTACATCACAAAGGGCCTTCTGGTGTATAGACCCCCAGGATCTTCCACACGGTTTGAGCCCAGCCTGATTGAGTGTCTGGTCCATCCAGCAATGCGGTATGAGAAACTGCTGCTATTAGGAGACCTGAACTTGCATTTTGATGATGCTGCCGAGTCTGGGGCACAAGGGATCTGCCAAGAATTGGCAGCATTACTTATGACACTTAAATCAGACCTCCCCACTCACCTACTGGGCCACTTACTCAACCCAATCTTTGCTAACTGGGATGCGCTTGATATTGAGCCGCCGCAGCCGGTCCCCTGGTCGGATCATTTTGTGATCCCTTTTAAGGTGCGGTTGCCGGCTTTAAAGGCACAAAAGATAGTGGAACACAGGACAAAACACAGGAGATGGGCGAGCTTCTCACAGGAGAACTTTAACAAAGCGCTATTACAGGGTGGACCCCCGGGCGGGCGGGAGATTGACTCGGCCTGTGAGGCCTTAGATAGACGCATCACGGAGGCACTTGACATTTGTGCACCCTGGGCTGCTAAGGTGTCCAGAAGGCAAGCAAAATCAGCCCCTTGGTTTGGAGATGAGCTCAGAATGGCAAAAGCTGCCTGTAAACGCCTGGAACGACGATGGAGAAGGGATTTCTCGGTTCCTCATTAGGAAATCGAGAGCCTCCTACTATAAGGAGAGAATCGAGAGTGCTGACAACTCGGTAAAAGAGATGTTTACCGTTCACAAAGAGATCTCTTGCCTGGTCAATATTGCTGCACCAATTATAGGTTCAGTGGAATCCTGTAACCGGGTAGCAGAGTTCTTTATTGAAACGGTTGAGAAGATATATTCCACCTTCCCGGTCTCAGCAAGGGTGGGGCACGCTTAGGTTGCGACCCCATGTAACATAAAAGGAGGAGAAGGTCTGGACACCTTCATCATCCCTGACACCGAGATCTTAATAAACATAGCGAGCAGCATCAAGTCTGGTTCCCCCAGAGATCCTGCTAGGCCCGGGGTGCTGAGAAGGAGTATGGAGTGCCTTGAACCTTCTACTAGGCATCTGTTACATCTCTCCTTTAGTTCAGGCATTGTGCCAAAGAAATGGAAGGAGGCTGTGGTCTTACCGCTGAAAAAGAAGCCTAATGTTAGCATAGACCAGCTAGACAATCTACGTCCTATCTCCCTACTTCCATACTTTTCAGAAATTGCTGAGAAGTTAGTAAACAGCCAGGTAACGGCTCATATCAACAAACATAGCCTTCTCCACCCCACCCAGTCTGGTTTCTGAGCATTGTGTTCCACCGAATCGGCCCTCCACTGAGACTATTCAGAGGTACATTGATGAGGGACAGATGGCGGCCTTAATTTTATTAGATCTGAGTGCCGCCTTCGACACTGTGGCCCATCACACGTTGCTACAATGTCTCAGAAAGGGAGGAGTGCACGGTAAAGCTCTGTAATGGATGGAATCTTTCCTGCGGGACCCTCGAGAACCCTCGAGAAAACCTAGCGCCTTGAACAGACGACAGAAAATATGACAGCCCTCAAGAACGCCACCCACAAACACCACCACCTGATCCGCACCACCAAAAAGACACCGTTCAAAGAACGGCTGGACAAAACACACACAACAGCAAGGAACTCTTCAGCATCGTAAACGAGCTCTCCAAACCCAGCACCAACAGCAATAACATCACACCGTCGCAAGACCTCTGCAACTCCCTCGCCACGTTCTTTCACCGCAAGATTGCTGATATCCACGACAGCTTCGGCACCCAGACTCCGCACCCAGCCACCGAACCAATGGCGCCGACAACCACCCTCAGCGCTTGGACTCCCATCAGCACCGAAGACACCGCCCACACTATGAACACCATCCACTCTGGCTCTCCTTCCGACCCATGCCCTCACCACATCTTCAACAAAGCCGACACCATCATCGCTCCCAACCTACAGAACGTCATAAACTACTCCCTCAATTCCACCACCTTCCCAGAGAGCTGGAAACATGCAGAGATCAACGCCCTACTGAAGAAACCCACAGCCGACCCTAAAGACCTCAAAAACTTCCGCCGCATCTCTCTTCTTCCCTTCCCTGCAAAAGTTATCAAGAAGATAGTCAATAAACAGCTGACCGCATTCCTCGAGGCCAATGGATCCCTCGCCCCTTCCCAGTCCAGATTTCGAGCCAACCACAGCACCGAGACCGCCCTGATCGCAGCCACTGACAACATCAGGTCCCTACTTGACAACGGGGAAATTACCGCCCTCATCCTCCTAGACCTCTGAGCCACCTTTGATACAGTCTGCCATCGTACCCTAATAACCCGCCTCCACGACGCCGGGATCCAAGGTAAAGCCCTGGACTGGATCACATCGTTCCTCTCCGACAGAACCCATAGAGTCCGCCTCCCTCCCTTCCTCTCCACGGCAACCGAGACCATTTGTGGCGTACCCCATGGCTCATCGCTCAGCCCAACCCTCTTCAATATCTACATGAGCCCCCTCGCCACAATCGCACGCAAACACAACCTCAACATCATCTCATATGCCGGCGACACCCAGCTGATAATTTCCCTCACCAAAGACCCAGCCACCGCCAAACTCAACCTCCAGGAAGGAATGGAAAATGTCGCTGAATGGATGAACCTCAGCCGTCTGAAACTGAACTCAGACAAGACAGAGGTCCTCATCCTCAGACCATCCCCATCCGCTTGGGACGACTCCTGGTGGCCCACGGAACTGGGCACCGCACCGACACCCACTGACCACGCACACAACCTGGGATTCATCCTGGACTCGTCTCTCACGATGACCAAGCAAGTCAACGCCATCTCATCATCATGCGTCAACACCCTGCGCATGCTCCGTAAGATCTTCCGGTGGATCCCTACCGGAACTAGAAAGACGGTCACCCAGGCCCTTGTCACCAGCCGACTAGACTACGGAAACGCCCTATACGCAAGAACCACAATTAAACTTCAGAAAAGACTCCAACGCATACAGAACGCATCGGCACGACTCATCCTCGACATCCCCCGCCACAGCCACATATCAGCCCACCTGAGAGACCTGCACTGGCTCCCCGTCAACAAAAGGATCCCGTTCAGGCTCCTCACCCAGGCACACAAAGGGCTCCACGACATAGGTCCCGAATACCTCAACAACCGCCTCACGTTCTACACTCCAACATGTGAACTCCGATCCGCCATCCTCGCCCTCGCCACCGTCCCACGGATCCGCAGAACCACCGCTGGAGGAAGATCATTCTCCTACCTGGTGGCCAAGACGTGGTACTCCCTCCCCGCCCCCCTACGACTGACTCGGGACCACCTCACATTCAGGAAACACCTCAAGACCTGGCTCTTCGAGCAGTAGCGGCACTCCCCCCCCTCACCCCGTCCCCCAGCGCCTTGAGACCCCTACGGGTGAGTAGCGCGCTCTACAAATATATTGATTGATTGATTGACCGCGGTTTTCAGGTAGCACAGGAACCTTATCTTCAGGTTGAAACAGGGGGTGCCTCAGGGGTCCACACTCAGTCCGACGCTATTCAATCTTTGTCACCCCGGTGGCAGAGATTGCTGGTAAGTTTGGTGTCGAAGTCATGTCCTACGCCGATGACACGCAGCTGGTGGTGTCCCTAGCACAAGCTGATGATAAGGCAGCCATCAATTTCAACACATGCATGCAAGAACTAGCAGTATGGATGGCCAACAACTGCCTCAAATTGAACGAGAGCAAAACGGAAGTGCTGGTTGGTTAAGCACCTTCTGTCTGGACATCGGCTTGGTGGCCACAGACCCTGGGTCCAATCCCTGTGCCTAGTGAACAGGTCAAGAACCTAGGGCTGTGGCCTGACCCCAAGCTCTCGTTTGAGCACCATACAAGGCGGGTGGCTGGTACATGTTTTGTAGTCTTGCGCGGACTCCGGAAGACATTGGACCTGCTGCCTACCACGGCCAGGAAAACCATGGTCCATGCTCTGGTAACCTCTAGGCTGGACTATGGAAATGTCCTTTACCTGGGTGCTAATGTCAACTGCATACAGAGGCTTCAACGCATCCAAAATGCAGCATCCGCATGGTTCTGATGCTACCCAAGAGAGCCTCCTCCAAGAAGGCCCTGGTCGCCCTGTATTGGCTCCCAATCAAGGAGCGAATCCTGTTCAAGGCTCTGTGTGTGAGCCATGGGATTCTACACAGGAAGGGGCCCACTTACCTACATAATCTTCTGACTCCGTATACCCTTTCCCGCCAACTTAGATCTAGCGGAATGGGGTAGGTCAAGATACCCACTATCAGGAGGGCAAGAATGGGCGGTCGCTCCTTCTGTTTCAGGGCGGCTCAACAATAGAACAAATTCCTAGGGTACCTTCGGTTGGAGGCCTCGGAGACAGTGTTCCGTAGGAATTTGAAAACCTTCCTATTCCCCACTGATAGTTAATGGGTGTCGGGGTCTGAATGAGGGGGGGGGGGGCGTTTGGTAATCTGCTTCTTTATTGTTGGTACCTCAGAGCAGGGACACACTACCCTAGTGTAACCAGGTGCTTTATAAACGTGTATATTATTATTATTATTATTAGCAGAGCAGGCAGCGTCTTTCAGATCATGAATGGCATCTAAGTAACACAAGGCATCTTCCAGCAGTGGCGACAATCCTGGCTAGACATTTCTGCAGCAGTTGTAAATTTGCAATATCTAAATATCTGCAGTAACACTTGTTAGGAGATGTGTTCCAGTTGGAATGGAGATCAGGACTCATGTATGCCTTCCCACTCCTCCCTCTCCTTCCCAAGTTCTGAATAAAACCAAGAAAGACCGGGATCAAGTCATTCGAGTGACTCCGGACTGGGCCAAGTAAGTGTGGTACCCAGAACTTCTGGGCAGGGCACCTGTCCTCTGATCAGACTATCACTTCTGGAGGGTCTTCTGTTGCAGCAACAGCACCTGCATGGAGATTCAGCCGTGGCAACTGACTGTATTTGATCTACCTTCTGAGTTGGGGTATGTCATTTGTAGTTGTCCTTCCACTAAAATCAATTTACGCCAGCCACTGGGAGAAATCTGTGGCCTGGTATGGTGCTCATCAAACTGGTCCTTTCCACACAAAGCTGTCTGGCATTCTCTTGTTTGTTTTGTCGTTGGCTAAGCAAGGCCCTGTAGTGCCCATTATCAATGGTTGTCTGCCGATTTGGCCTCTCTACTTTTAATGGGCCAATCATCCTTGTTTAAATCACCTGTTATTATGAGATTTGTTAAAGCTTTGACTTGCATGTTCCATCGCAAGCCTTTTGTGAAGCCAAGTGAGACCATAACTTAGTCTTGCTGTTTTTCATGTGTGCGCCCTTCGAGCTGATGCATAGTTGCTTGTTACATCTCTGAATTTGAAGACTGTTTTCCTTGGTGTTGAATGCTTTCTTTTGACTCTCACCTTCTTTAAGTGAATAATTAAGTTGCGCATATTAAAAGGGGATCTTCTAAGAAATTGAAACCTTCTTCTCTGTGGTTCTCCCTTGACCTTAAAGAGACTACACACTACTGTAAGATGCTGGAAATGGGAAAAACAATATGAAATTTCAGCTAAAAAAATCTAAAAAGAGGCTCTAAAAAGCTTTCAGGAACTCATTTGGAAAGCTCAGGCTACTCATGTTTTCTCTGCAATTAATGCCCTCGGGGATTTTTTTTTGAATTGTCTACTAATATATCTCCTGTGGCATGTCAACAACAATCTACTTCAAATCACTTTGTGATAGTTTATCGAATTGTTTTCACAAGATTAAAAACATCTATGCTAATTTCACTGACTCCAATGCTTCACCAATCGAACCTTTTTCTCACTAGGAGACGGGCAGGTTGGCTGGCCCTAGCTTAACAGCTTTTAAGAGTTTCCTTGGAGGAATCTGGTCAGACAATCATGAATTACAGGTTAGGTTCAGATCTCAACCCCTTGCCGCCCGCCAGATTCTAAAATCAGTCCTGCCAGTCATAAATCCTGTCAGAAATAACTTTTTTAGTCAGTCTCTGGTTTGGAGGATTGTTCTATTAAGCTTCAAGAGAGCTCAGTTACTACTTCTTCAGAAGAACCAAATGCCGATCCCTTGATCCCAAGCAATTCTAGAATAATTTCTTACTTTCCAATTGTTTGAGACACGGTGTCCCAAAGAGGTCGGCCCTTAGTTCCCCTCCTTTTTAAAATATATATAGCTCTCAAGGGAAGGCAGTGGAACCTTGGTGCTTCAAAAATGTCATATGTCAATGGTTCTCAATTGATGCTCTCCTACCACCAGGTAGAAGAGGCGGTAGTGGGATGATTTCATGGATTTCTTAATGCAGTGGAAAAGTGGATGCAGAGGGGCTGCTTAAAATTACATTTAGATAATTCAAAAATACTAATCTTTTGCAACTCTCCCGACCCGCTTAAGTTGTATAGCTGGTGGACAAAAAACCTTGGAAAACCACCTTCCCTTTCTACCACTGTAAGGAATCTGGGAATTAAATTTGACCAAGAGCTTTCCTTCAAACCCCAGATACAAGTTATTACGGGCTCTTGTTTTGCCCTACGCATTTATTTTTTATTAATCTTAAAGTCCTCCCTGACCACACCTGCAAAACTATTGTTTACCTCAAGATTAGATTGTGTGAACACCCAATATTAAGGAGTTTCTGCTGGCCTCACCTGAAAGTTGAAGCCGAAGCCGAATGCAACCTCGAGGTTGATTCTCAACTTGCCTAGATGGCAGTCTATCTCCCCATTCCTGAAGCAACTTCACTGGCTCCCATTGGACAAAAGAAGTACATTTAAGGCTGTTATGATCAGCTGTAGTGCAGTCCTAATAAGGGTCCCTCCTACCTTAGAGCTAGCTTTATGGGATATACCCCTACTAGATCACTTCGATCTCTGAAAGTCCACTTCCGAAGACAACTTAAAAAAGGTTTTGAAAATGTTCCTTTTCCGTAGAGGCTGGCTATGGTCGCTCAGTACATTGCGGTGCCAGGCTGCTATGGTCAATCAGTTCATGGCAGTGCCAAGATGCTTCTATTGGAGATGCTATTGCACTCTACAGAAGGCAATCATTCATTCATTCCGTATTCTCTTTGCATGATTGAAATACAGGCACTTTAAGCGTACCCGCCATGCTGCACCTTTTTCCAGGACAAGTTGGTGCTGAGGACACAGCGATATTTTTGATGGACTTCATGACTCCCTTTCATGTTAGGCACTTCATCACTCTGCTCTGTCAGTTGAACCCCAAAAGGTGTTTTTACATTGAGCATTCCAAGGAACCCCTTGTCAGCTTTTTGTGGGGTTCTCTGGGGTGTTGAAAAGTAAGGATGTGCAGAAACAGACCCGGTCAATAAAGATAGTCCTCTGCATCAAGATCTGCTACGTACTGGCCAAGGAACATCCCCTGGAAAGATCTAAGAGTTTATTCCTCGAGGCCTAAGGCTGCTACCACCACGTTGGCTAGTGGCGTGCCTGTCCTTGATATCTGCCTGACTGTGAGCATGTGTGCATATGTTCATGAAGCGCTACTGCCTTAACAGCAAGATGGAGCGGGAAAGACGTTTTGCCCGTTCAGATCTGCAGGACTATTTGGTCTGAACCTTTACCTTGGGATGCACTGCTTTGGTATCTATTCCAAGGTGAGGAATCTGTAGTTAGAAGTATTCATCAGAAGAACATGTTACTTACCTTCAGTAATGCTCATTCTGGTGGATACTCTAACTGCAGACTCTTCACTGACCACCTACCTAAGCCTATTGTTAACGTCTAAAAAGGTTCCAAGTTAGTATTCAGCGCACTGCTAGCTGCAATTTTTCACTCTGCATTTGAGGGCGCAGAAGGCAAAACTAAGAAACTGAAGTCCATGTGCAGAGGTGGCGTTTACATGCTCTCTACACCATTACTTTTGGCCGGGCAATATGGGACCAATGCAAAGTTGCACAGGCCAAGAGCACTGATAAGAAATGTTTCTGGGTTCAATCTGGTGCCTGGGGAGTCTTCTACAGAGGAATCTGCAGTTAGTTAACAGAATCCACCAGAAAGAGCATTCCTGAAGGTAAATTGTTTGTTAACTTAGACTTTTTGATTAGTAGTGATACTGAGTATGAATTGTGAGAAGCTCGCAATACTGTGACAGTCTCAGTTATATACCCCCAGAGAGCATGGCACCAAACCGAGAGCTTAGTTACTTCAGAGGGCCCATAGATTATTCAGTTCACAATATGTATTGTACAGGTGTTGTTGGATCTCTCCCAGGCCTCTCTTAAAACAATTCATCATTTGCTGATTCTTCTTTTTCTAGATCTTTGAAGATGCATACAAATCCCAGCTCAGTTGTGTGGTGGTGGATGACATTGAACGGCTCTTAGGTGAGTGAATAACTTAACACAGTCTGAAGATACCCCTTACAGCTATGAAATCGGTTTCTGAAATCTCTGGTTCCTCACAATCTCAAGTACAAGAAAGGTTTGTCTTCGTTCCCCAAGTTCATGGGATGAGAGGCAATCTGGTTTTGCATATTGGTGGTCTTATAATGACCACCTTACTGATTTGCATGCAGGTCTTTTCTGGTTGTATTCAGGCCATGAAATTTGAAAATTAAGAGCTGTTAACCTAATTCATCATCATGAGATCGTCATAAATAATCATAAACACCGTAACATATACATAGATGTGCAGGATCCCAGAGTGCTGTGTATAAAGTGAATCAAAATGTTATGCCAACATTTTTATTTCATTAAGATTAACAGTCTGTTTTAGGCATCCTTTATGGTTGCATTTGAAAAAAGAGAAATACATTAAAACATATGAGCAGAAGACCTATTGTAAAATAATTGGTATATAAGACTTCAAGGCAAAGAGTCTTCATCAGAGTCTATTGATAGATTTCACTAACAGCCCTCAGTTAGTTTTCATGATGCTCTGTGGAGGAATGATCTTTGAACACTTGCACCTCTAGTATTTCATAGATTTTTCTTAACCTTTCCCGCCAATATTTTCATTTTATCTGCTTCCTCTATCATCATACTACCATTTTGACTAATGCCCCCTCCTCTGATGTGCTGAGCAAAGAAGACAGTGCTTGGAGTCTAGCATGTATTTATGAAAGTCCCACAATGGATGAGTGCTCAGTGTTTCAGAAAATATTCTCTATGAGGCTGAGGGAACAGGTTTGTATAGTATTTACAAGACAAGATCATTGTCCTGAGAAAATTATGTAAGGCTGCCAAGATGGGAGTGTTTCCTTGATTGGAAAAGGGTCACAGCTCAGCAAAAATGGAGAGTGCCAAGTGGAGATGGAGGATGAGCTACACCTACCTCGGAGCTTTATAGGCCACAATCTGATAGCCCTAGAAATCACTAGGGTTCACTCTAAGAGGCAGCACCATCACTGTG
Source organism: Lissotriton vulgaris (assembly GCF_964263255.1). Lineage (NCBI taxonomy): Eukaryota > Metazoa > Chordata > Amphibia > Caudata > Salamandridae > Lissotriton > Lissotriton vulgaris. The sequence goes on along the minus strand of NC_141693.1, from coordinate 1,695,377,415 downwards.
GATGTTCCATTCAACATCCAAGAGACACTATTTACTACCCATGACTTGGTTGCTGAGAACCTCAACATTATCTGTGTCCTGGTTGGCATTTAGTAAGCCAGAGGAGACACAAAAGTCACTGGTATCCTAGGTTAAAGGTTTAATGCAGTGCTCACAAGCTCCTGCACTAACCTTCCGCTAACCTTAAGGAAAAGACGGCCCTTGTGCATCTAACCTTATTGGACCCAGATGAGTTCAATATCTCCCCAATCCAGGCATTCAAAAAGTTGTCGTATAGAAGTGCATAGAGACAAACATAGTTTCCTTAGGTTATCACTGGAGTCTAAATCGCTCTGTGCCCCAAAAGTACAGGTTTGGACTCAAGTTGAGGGTGACATTCACTAACTTATCATCTGCCGAAAGATACGTACCAAACATCCTTTATCGTCCTCTACTGTGCCATCAGCTAATGACGCTGGAGAAAATGTGGGGCCCAGGCTTTAAGAATAGCAAGTGCTACAGGTTTATTGGACAAATAGATTTGATAATTGTGGTAATCCATTGATGCTATAGAAAAATGTAAGTCAGCATACAGAGAACTGACTTTTGGATTCTGTGAATGATGGCCTATTTGGGTCAACCCAGTTTACTAGTAAAGTTATTATTATTATTATTTAAAATTTTATATAGCGTGCAGTTACCCTCGGGCATCCCAGCGCTAAGTGGCTGATGGTAGACCATATAGGCCATAAATACTTTTATGATATTATTATTCTGGTAGTTCTTCTCAGGCCTTAATTAAGATGCCCTGCAAAAACTACTGGATTTTTCGGTCTCATTAGAGTATCCTCAGATAAGGTTCACACGATGAAGAGAAAGTCAGGCACACCCAAGAGAGTTGATAAAGAGAAAACGTTAGGTTTTGGCAGACCATAATAAAGTGGGAGCTCAGACTATTGCAGATTATGGCAGCTGCAACAATAAAAACGTTATGAACATTAGAAATACATGTACCAATCTAGAGGAAGACGTGGTTGTTCAGGCGCAGTAAAGTGAAGCAAGCACTTGTCCATGTGGTCACCTTTTTCCTCTGTGCTATGATTTGTTAGTAGACTGACTGGATAGTCTGGTGATATAGAGACTTTCCAATGGGCAGAGGGCTTCTATCTCTTACAATCCCTATCCTATCAGGCGAAGCTAAATATCTGAGGCACCAGTCTTTTATGATAGCTGTAGATTTTCTTGTAGGTCAGTTTGGTATTGCACTCTTGTATTTATATTCAAGATAGCATTTGGATGTGAAAGTTTAATGTATTCCTGTAGGAAGCTGGCTCTTTATATACTATACCAAAAAGAGGTATAGTGGGCAGAGAGTGCAGTGGATCTCCAGATGCTTTACAGAGTGTGCGCTAGCAGTTAGGCTTATTAGAGGGCAGTGTTAAGCATTTGTTGCCACACAGTGGCAATAAATGAGACACACACTCAATGAATAAATCTGAGACCAAGTTATAACAATAATACTTGGTTATATTTATTTTATAGAACCACAGAACTTCATTGTAGGTAAATAAGTTTTGCAATAGGAATACTTTTAAAATTAAAGTGGGCACTTAGTGCAATTTTCAGACTTTACAATGTTAACCTTCGAAGGAAGAAAGCATTCAGCATACGGATAGGTAACATTGACTTGCAACACTAGTCTTCTGGAGTTAAGATCAGTATTGGACATAGTTCAGTTAAGCACCAACAGTACACCCCCACCCAATGCAACTCAATGAAGAATGGGGCAATCAGACAGATGCTGCTTACAGGTAAGTAAGAGCGGCCTGGGGAGAAGTCTCCGGGGGTTGAAGCAAGCACTGGGCAGGGTCCAAAGCAGCACCAACACTACACCACCAGCGGCACCGGTGCAGCCGGGTGCAGGCTGCCAACAAAGCTTTGGATTCCCAATGCTAAGCAATGGAGACAGGGCAAATCAGAAAAGGGCTGCGGGCTCAGGCCAGGAGGCTGATAGAAGAAAAACAACAGCTGGAGAGGGAAGAAGTGAGGCTCTGTGCCGTAGAGACACTTTTGGTCCACTTCACCAAGGCCCAAGGCTGGCAGGTGCAGGGGTGTATTTTGATGTCGGACACAGTTTACCAGAGCAGGGTACAGTTGAGGGGGTCTCTGTGCAGAAGCTGCAGTGATGTCGAGGAGTCCAGGAGGGATCAACACACAACTCTGGCTCTGGAGCACTGGGGAACCTCACTGGGACCGGTGGGCCACTTGGACTCAGGCCAGAGGCGTTGGGTGCAGAGGTGGATTCGGGAGCAGTGTTTCGCACCTCTTCAGGTCACGGCTCCTTGCATGAAATTTGTTGCTGGTGAACAATTCCACTGTTCTTAGGAGATCTTGATCTTTGTCGAAGGCAGGGAGTCCTCCCATGGTTTTGGAGATCGCTGGGCTGCAAGACGAGTCGTCTTTTGGTGCAGGATCGTTGAGGGCTCGAGACATGCTGTTCGAGCTGGGGCCAAGTCAGACATTCTCTGCAGTCTTCTCTGCTGGTGCAACTCTGTGGTGTTTGGTTCTTCTTAGGTCATAAGAAACTGAAGTTCGGGGTATGGAGATGCCACATAAATACTAGATTTAGGGGCGTTACAAGGAAGTAGCAGGTAGTGGCCAATGAGCCCTTTACCCGGGGTGTCTTCACCCTCTATTATGCCCACTTCCTTTGGCCGTGGGACATAGCCCTAGCCCTGACTGGATAGGCACTGAAAAGTGTACTTCACCTCACCTCCAGACACCTGAAGGGTGGAGTTGGCAAAGGGGGCACACCTCCTACTTTTGCTGAGTGTTCCCTCCTGTTCTTGTGCCAAAGTGGGCGATGAAAGGATTGAGACATGCTCCTTCTAACAGGAGAGGCTGGGGTCACGGTACAAAGGCGGCAAGGCCTTTGAAAGCTTCCCGCCACAGATGGCTCTTCCTGACCAGGGGGAGGTGTGAACACCTCCACCCAGGTAAGGCATTGTGCTCAACTTCTGAGTGTGCAGGTACTCGTTCAATGAGGTCAGAAAACTATCTGGTGGTAGCAGGATGTCTTAGGCCACTCGGTGACCACACAAGGGTTAGTAGGTTTCAGGGGACCCCTCTAAGGGCTCCTCTGTGTGCCATTGTTAATACATTTGACACTGAGATCAGTACAGACTTATTATGATGAGATGTTTGGTACAAAACATCTGTGGTTACAAGGAAACCATCATGGGGCTAGAAAACTCATTATGAAAAATGTCCAGCCTGTGTACTCAGTATGGTTTCCCTGGGCACTTGTAATATCTAAGAATGGACTTAGATATTACAGGGACATATGTGCTCATGCTGTCATGCCCTCACATGAGGTATAGTGCACCCTACCTTAGGGCTGTAAGGCCTGCCGTTGAGGTGACTTACCTATGCCCCATGCAGTGTAGTCAGACATGGCAAACAGGGATGTGTACCATGTCCACTCTTCACTTTTCTCTGCACCAAGACATGCAGGCTGCAGTGGCAGTGTACATGTGCTTGGTGAGGGGTCCCTTAGCGTGGCTCAATTTGTGCTGCAGTCCTTAGGGTCACTCTTTAGCCGCAAAGGCCCTTGGTATCTGGGGTACCTTTTACTAGGGTCTTATATGTGAGCTAAAGTGGTGCCAATTATATAACCAATTGTATATTTTTTAGGGAAAGAACACTGGTACTGGAAACCTGGTTGGCAGGGACCCAGTACACCTTAGTCAAAGTTGCATAAAAAAACAGACAAAATGTGTGTGTGTGGGGGGGGGGGCTGAAACTAAAACCCAGTTTCCTACAATAACTCTCATAATTCTGCAAAGTAGTCAGCTGAGTGGTACAAATCACTATACAAATATAAAGTGTAGGCAATATATACAGTTCATGTTACCAGGAGGGAAACTCTCTTCAATGAATATATTGAAGTGAATAGGGACACACACTAGGAAAATGCAGTGTTCCTAATTCAAGAAGGTATCCTTGATGTTTGAAGTCTCATATTTGTGTTTCATTCTCAGAATAATGCCATTTTTATTTTAGAAAGTGTGATCATTCGCGAGGGAGTGATGTTGGATGTTTGAGTGACCTCATGCCAGGAAAAGTGAATGAGGTGAGAATGAACAAGACGATGAGCGTGAAGATGCAAATGTGAGGGAGGAGGGGTTATTTGTAGATAGGTTGAGAGTATGTTTTTTATATGCGTGTGAGGCTGGTGTGCAATATAGATCTGAAAGAAACGTGTTAGTTATAGATTCCTTACGTTAGAATTACCCCCAGGTGTCAGACTGGATCCGGAAGGTTTTTCGTCATTGGTATCTCTGCGCATCGGAAGGTGGCGTCGGTCGGTTCTGCGCTCGTCATGTTGCCTGGGTGATGTCACGGTAGCTACTTAGATGCCGCCCTGACGTCAGTTCTTTGTTTTTCCGCACCAGCCAGCGCAAATCTGGAGAGAGCGGTACCTCCAGTCACTTTATGACTGACTTTTTCTCTTTTTTGAGTCCATCGACTCCAGGTGCACGAGGGATGCCCGGTTTCAAGAAATGCAGTTCCTGTAACCAACTGATGTCGGTCACAGATCCACACCAAGTGTGCCTCTTTTGCCTGGAGCACGACCACGACCCCAAGTCGTGCTCCGACAGCCGGACAATGGCGCCGAAGGCTTTGCGGGAGTGGTCCCGAAAGCTGCTTTAGTGCCGGCAGTCGGCTCAGTGCCGTTCGAGGTCTCGGTTGCGAGGGAGGTCGAGGAGCCACCACTATTCGTCCGAGTCTTCGAAGTCTTCGCACTCGGGGTCGGGTGAGTCGAAGCATAAGAAGTTGAAGAAGCATCGTCGCTCTTCGACTTCTCCTGGTTGGTCAGCCGACCCGCTGAGGGATGCTGTGGTGCCCCACCCGCGGCTCCCTAAGAGCCCTAAGAGTCGACTCCGCGTTTCCCCTCCCTTCCCTTTGCGCGTTCTACAAGGTGATGCATGCCATCTTTGGGCGGCCCGAACACGCTTGTGCGCCTTCTGGCCCCTCTTGGATCCAGGCCTGGATCCGTATCGGAATCCGGTTGACCTGATTACACCTCCACCGGTGCTGCTTCCTCCGGCAGCATTACCGCATTTGATGACGCATAACCCCCCACACGCCTTCCCCCACCCCCCCCGCCGCATTGTCCCCGGCGCCGAGAGGGGAGTTTGTGCCCCCGTTCACCCCTGGGGTCCCTTTTCGGCCAGATTGGCACCCAGAGGATGAGGAGGAGGACTGGGAAGGGTCAGGTGACCCTCTGAATGACCAGTCGGACAGTGAACAGGACATTAGAGAGAGGAACTGGGGGATGCCAGTGGTCTGGACACCTCCCCTTACCATGGCATGTTGTCTCCTCCTAGCGTGGCTACGGAGGAGGGAGGTTTGTACGCAGTGGTGTTGCGTAGGGCAGCCGAGGCTCTAACCTCGAACTCCCTAGTGTGGCAGTCAGGACTAACCTCCTGACAGAGGTGCTTCAGCTGGCGGTGAGCTCCTCAGAGCCTCTGCTTCCGTTCAGTGATGCCCTTCCTTACTGACTACCTTTTGGGCACCTGGTCCAGGCCCAACACAGGGGCTCCCGTGGATAGGATGATTGCCCGACGCCACCGCCTGGCTCCGGGTGACCCCACTTTCCTTTACCAACACCCCACCCCTGAGAACTTGATGGTCCAAGCCTCTACTTGCAAAAGTGCATTCCCTACCACTCCACCAGAAAGGTAATCAAAGAAGCTGGATCAACTTGGAAATAAGATTTTCTCTTCCGCCAGCTAGGGACTGCGGTCGGTAAACACTGCATGTCTATTGGGCGGTTACTCCAACTCTCTGTGGGACTCGGTTGTGCAGGTGGTGCCTCAGTAACAGGAGGAGGCCCGGACAGTGCTCTTCCAGGCTATTGCCGCCGAGAGGGATGCGGCCAAATTTACCATCCGTTGTGGGCTGGATACTGCTGACTCTCTGGGTAGAATGATTTCTAAGTCGGTAGCTCTTCGACGCTATGCCTGGATGAGATCAACTGGCTTTTCTGGGGATGTCCAGAATACCCTCATGGACATGCCATTTGATGGCCGTCGCCATTTTGGCGACAAAGCGGACAATTCTTTAGAGCGTTTCAAGGACTCAAGAGCTACGGCCAAGTCCTTGGGCCTCTCCAGCCGCCCTGCGCAGTCCGCATTTTGCCCCTTTCGTGGCTAGGGCAGGGGTGCCACACTACGTACCGCCCAAAGCCACAAGATGCAGCAAGTTACCCAACCTTCGCGCGTCCGGGGACGTGGGAACAACCGTCGTGGGCAGCGGGCGGGCCAGTCCACCAACCGTCCTCTGCAGCAGCCTCCAAACCTTCCTGGTCCGACATTTCAGGCCCATCAAACGCCAGTGGGCAGCAGGATTCGCCAGCACCTCCACCACTGGCGCACCATCACATCGGACAGGTGGGTTTTGCAGATAGTCCGAAGGGGCTACTCCCTCCCCTTTGAGGCTACCCGTCCAGCCATGCCACTGCAATACCACCGCATGTCGGGGGACCATCTGGGCCTTCTCCAGCAGGAAGTTATGGCTCGCTTGGCAAAGGGAGCCATTGAGCGTGTTCCTGTCCCAGAAGTAGGTTGTGGTTGTTATTCCCACCACTTTCTGGTTCCCTAGAAGGACAAGGGCCTGCATTCTATCTTGGATCTCCGGAACGTCAACTGCTTCCTCCGGAAGGAGAAGTTCAGGATGTTGACGCTTGCTCAGGTCTTGTCTGCCCTCGACCCAGAAGACTGAATGGTAGCGCTGGACTTGCAGGACGCCTATATTCACATCCCTGTCTGGTAGCGCTGGACTTGCAGGACGCCTATATTCACATCCCTGTCCTGCCAGCCCACCGGCGTTACCTGAGGTTCATGGTAGGCCACGAGCATTTTCAGTTCACAGTGCTCCCCTTTGGCCTTACCAGCTCCCCTCAGGTGTTAACGAAAGTGATGGCGGTGGTTGCAGCTCATCTGCGCAGATCAGGGGTTTCAGTCTTCCCCTATCTCAACGACTGGTTGTTTAAGGCGGGCTCGCCCCAGGCAGTCATTTTCCACCTCCAGACTACAGCCGACCTCCTGCATTCGCTGGGGTTCTCCATCAATGTGCCGAAGTCACACCTGAGTCCCTCTTAGAAGCTCCTCTTGATCGGAGCGGTTCTGGACACAACGCTGTTTTGGGTCTTTCCTCCCGAACAGTCAGTCCGGGATATTCGGGCTATGATTCCGATCTTTCTGCCTCTATCCTGGGTTTTGGTCAGACTGACCCTGAGGTTGCTGGGCCTCATGGCCTCCTGCAGCCTACTGGTCGATCATGCCGGGTGGCATATGCAGGCTCTGCAGTGGAACCTGAAGTTCCAGTGGGGGCATTAGGGGAATCTGTTCAATTGCGTTCAGCTCTCGGAGGGCACTGCGCGACAACTGCATTGGTGGCTCATGAACCAGGATTGGATCAATGGCAGATCCCGCTCCCTTCCCCAACCAGAACACACAGTGGTGACGGACGCATCCCTTCTGGGATGGGGCGACCACAATAGGAGAGACCGAGATCAGAGGCCTCTGGTCTCCGGCTGAGTCCGGGCTCCATATCAACCTTCTGGAGCTCCCGGTGATCCGTCTTCCAATAAAGGCATTTCTTCCATCGTCCGGGGAAGAGTAGTGTTGGTGTTCACAGACAACACCACAGCCATGTGGTACTGCAACAAGCAGGGCAGGGTGGGGTCGTGAACTCTGTCAGGAGGCCCTCTGCCTCTGGACATGGCTGGAACATCAGGGCATATCTCTCAATTTAAAGGCCTCTGTATTGCCCACAAAGCAATCTACGGCCAAGCACCAGTGTATATAAAAGAACACCTGAAGAACTATGTTCCTGGCCGGACACTGCGATCGTCTTAGGCCTGCCGTCAAGTCCTTCCCCAATATATCACCAAATCCAAAGGGGGCAGAGCCTTTTCTGTCTTGCGCCCACAAATCTGGAACTATCTACCTGAGCACCTTCGTAGGGAACCTGGTCCTCCTCACATTTAGAAAACAACTTAAAATGCTCCTATTTAGGGAGACGTTAGTCACAGTGTAGTTTTTGCTGCCTTGTTTTACCAATTGCCATCAGTGATCCTGGTCACTCTCTCTAAAAGCGCTTAGAGGCCTGAAGGTGATTTTGCTCTATATAAAATACATTTAACATAACATAACACTAGATGTTCACTCTTTTCATTTTCTTTATTTCATTCAATCTTAATCTTGCCTGCATTTGAATGTCATCTTTACATTGCTGTCCCAAGGCCTTCACCTCACCTCCCAGTCTTCCAGTCATATAGTCCATTCCTCGCCTTTTGCTATCTCCTCTGATCATTGCTGTAATTACTACAAATCCAGTCCATCTTTCTATAATGCACCCCTGTTTTTGCTTCCCATCCTCCCACAGAGGCTCTACCTAAGAGCCTGACCCTAGGGCCAGCAGATTCTGTGGTGCAGCAGGGCTTTACCTTTAAGTAGGGTTTCCACTGTGCCAAAGCTATGAGAGAAGTGACCTGGCTGGTTAAGTACTAAGGGAATAAGGGTAGCTCCATTCATTTCATATTAAGCAACTGCACAGCCGCATTTCTTCTTGGAGTCTTAACAACCACCTATTGATTCAAGTACAAAAGACGGAAGTGAAATAAATAATGAAGAATGTTCCAGAAGGACAAGCAGTTTCTACAAATAAGGGCTCTAAAGTCACTGGATTGTGCAAACCTTTGAGGTGTCTCACATGAAACCCTCCTTGGTGACAGTTTCTGGTTTTGTTCTGTCACAATACCATATAGATGATATCTCCTCACAGTTGAATCCTTCATCACCACCCAGAGCCTCTCAATTGTTGTCCTCGTACAATAAAACTCGGTCCATGATCTCTCTCCTGACCGTGTAATTGACTCCTGTGATACTACATATTCCTAAACTAGGAAAACACATTCTACAAAACAAAACATACGTTGTTTTGTTCAGTAGAAGTGTTTGTATCTCCCTATCCTATAAATTGGAATGTACTGTATGTTGGTATGTTATGTTGCCCTCCTTGGGTGCATTTTAAAATATAAACTGTTAGAGATTTTGTTTGTCATTTAAATAAATTCACATGCTTCTACTTTTATCTCATCTACTCTAAGAATAAATGCCACACACTTTTCACTGAGAATGTGCCCCACAAATTACCCAAATGGGCAAACAGTGTCTAAAAAAGTTTTTTGTTAGTTTTAAAGTATTTATTGATAGATGTGTCTTGTATGTTATGTATATAGGGAGTTAGAACAATATATAAAAAAAAAGTGTTGTACTGTAATAGATGGGGAAAAAGAGATTTTATCACAAATTAAAGACTAAACTCTTGAAGATAGTGGTTTTACTGTGTGGAGAGTCAGTCAAAGAATACATGAGTTATAAGCAGAGGCCTTAGATTATACATGAATGTAAGCACGTAGATACTCTTCAGTAGTATAGATCATGTTTGTGCCATCTCCTTTTATTCACATTATCTTTATTTAGATTATGTTCCTATCGGACCTCGCTTCTCCAATCTGGTTCTGCAGGCTCTTTTGGTGTTGTTGAAAAAAGCACCCCCACAGGTAAGAGAGTTTTGAAATTCTATGAAATTGCTATGGTTGTGGAACCTGAGCATTTGTATTTCCGATGACTTGCCATCCATCACAGCTAATCACCTTTTGTGTTTTGTTCTGTCTGAAAAATTCTTTGTGTTGAACCAGTTCTTTGGAGATTCACTCTGAACATTTCTAGTGTTATTGTAACTGTCCTACTTTCTTCCATCATGAATCTCAACTTATGAAGTTCTCATTTGGGAAATGTTTGAAGTAGAGCTATGACTGGTCTTTCGGAGAGTCTGCCTTTGACTTTTGAAGGTAAGCATTACTCAGAGGGACACTTTAATAGGCCTTTTTAGGTCTCGCCTAGGCAACGCATGTGCTGTCTATCCGAGACATCAAGTAATCTGTATATTGGGTAAAACTCCACCTATTGCTGTGTAAGTTCTCTTGCTGCTTGCCATTAGTTTATCATTGCGGTACAAAAGGGGTAGTGATGGACGGAGCATGCGAACCAATCAAACACTCACATCCAGTCAACAGATCTGGGTTTAATCCATCACCGTTCTTTAGCCCACTCTGCCACCCCAGTTCAGATATGGCCATATGCAAATCAGTCTGACCCTATGCCTCATGGGAACAGTCCAGCCTGAACTGCCAAGCCATGTCTTCCCTGGACCGGAAACAAGCTTCCTAGGACCGTTTTCTGGCATTACCGACGTCTTTAGCCAGGCTTGCTTGAATCCAGTGGCAAAGTGAGCAAGGGACTCACGTCTGAGCATACCCTGCCAACTTATGGCGAACAAAGCAGTACAAAAGGGGGTGGTGATGGACGGAGCATCCGAACCAATCAAACACTCACACTGACATTGCTCTTGTAAGCTGGCTTTTTATTGGCTGTTGATCAGATACTCACTTCCGCTTATTCCAGAAGCAGCACTGCCTAACGACTGTTTTCGTCCGCTTTTGATGAGAACTTTCTTTTACGTTTTTTGCAGCCCAGCATGCTGAGTTGCAGCATGACACACTTACTTCCATACATATTCAGCACGGCGCTCGTCATGAGTGCTGCGCTGTTAATTGTTTCATTATTTTCTCCACCTCTCCACACTTATTTTTATTTTTATGATTTCCTGCGTGTCCCATTGCTGCCCTCTACCTCAGTGGAATTTTTGTTTCCTACGCCGGGCGGAGAGAGCTCCTTGTCATGACAACATGCCATACCCATCTATACCCATAATCGTAATTCTAGGGGGGGGCGGCATTGCCATGGTAGTCAAGTCTTGTTATCCTTGTGTCTGGAAGGTACTGAACCTGGATGGCTGCGGGAGTGCACATTTTAATGTCACGGTCAGCCACCATTTCACCTTTTCCGGACTTTTGGTTTATCGTCTGCCTGGCCACGATACTGCCTTCAGGAAGGCTCTCCCTGAAATGGCTAGCTCCCTTGCAATGGGTTCTGCCAATTTTAGTATCCTTGGAGATCTTAATCTCCATTTTGATCGCCACTTTACTCCATCGATTAGCAGCACTATTGCAGATCTAGAGGCACTGCAGTTAAGCCAGCTGGTCACTCACCCTACACATGTGGGTGGGCATATATTGGACCCCATATTTTCGAATTTGTCGGGTGCCAAGGTTCCGCAGCCAAGCCCAGTTGCCTGGTCTGACCACTTTCTTGTGAAATTGTATCTTACAATTGGTGACCTTCCTTTTAAACCGTTAGATAGTCGTTTTTAAACGTCCTTGGAAAAAACTAAAGCTTGAAGATTTCCACCGCCTTCTTGTTGAAAATCGTCTTGGGCCCCTCAACGAGGTGGAATCCGGCTATGATCTTTTTTGTGTCTGGATTAGCCGGGCTCTAGATGCTTTGATCCCCGCCACGAGGAGCAAATGTCGCTCCTTAGAACCAAGTCCATGGTACGATAGTGCCTTGCTACCGCTAAAAAAAGCATGTAAACAAGCGGAACGGGACTGGCAGAAAACTCACGAAGCTGGGAAAAAGACTGCATACCTCACTAAAGTCAAAAGCTATCATAGAGCCATATGTAGGGCCTGTGCGGCCTACTATTCTAAAGAATTTAAAAACCGCTCTAATGCGTCGAAACTGATCTTGAAAGTCCTTAAAGACCTGACCGTGAAAAGAGCTCCTACAGCGGATATTTGTTCAGAGTCTCATTGTGAAGATCTAGCGGCCTTTTTCCTTGAAAAGGTTCAGGCTATCTATCGTTCTTTTCCCTGCTCTATCCCTTCGAGCGAGGCTCTGAGAACCAACCCTTCCACGAATGTGACTCTTTCGACCCTCCCTTGCCTGTCGGAGGAGGTGTTTAATGGGTTGGCCACTAAAGTAAAATCTGGGTCTCCTGCTGACCCTCTTAGACTGGCGCAGTTTAGGGAACCATCTATTCTTTGCCTCCCTCATGTGCGCCAGCTCATTAACTTGTCCTTTTCCTCAGGCACTGTTCCAACCAAATGGAAACAGGCTTTTGTCACCCCGATCTTAAAGAAACCCACGTTGGACCCCATCAAATTGGAGAATTATCGACCAATCTCTTTGCTCCCATGGGTTGCGAAGGTGGCAGAGGCCCACGTCAATGGTATGCTTTTGGAACATCTACAGAGGGCTAAAATTCTGGATCCCTCCCAGAATGGCTTCCGTGCTGGCCACAGCACCAAGACAGCTCTACTCTCGATGACGGAACATCTGCGGTCTGTGCTTGATTCCGGTCAGACTGCGGCACTGGTGTTACTTGACCTCAGTGCCGCGTTTGACACGGTTTCACCCTTGATTCTGCTGCAACGTCTGGAACAGGCCGGTGTCTCTGGTACAGCACTGGACTGGTTTCGGTCATTTTTAGCTGATCGCTCATTCTGGGTTGCAACCCCGCCCTTTGAGTCTAAATCCTATCCGCTCGAACAGGGAGTGCCTCAGGGGTCAGCACTGAGTCCCACATTGTTTAATCTGTATGTGCAGCCGCTGGCTGCGGTCGCCAAGCATTGGGACATGAACATGGTCTCCTATGCTGACGATACACAGCTGGCGGTGACACTGAGTGGGAGATCCGACCTTGAGGCTCCCAGGTTCCGGGACGGTCTCTTAGCAGCAGCGGGCTGGATGACAGCTAACTGTCTTCAGCTCAATGCTAAGAAGACGGAGGTCCTGATTGTGGGCAAACAGAGCAGCCTTTGGGGTGTAGAGTGGTGGCCCCCAGAGTTAGGTGTCACTCCAACTCCGGTTTCGGAGGTTAAAAACCTGGGTGTCTGGCTAGACTCTGCCCTCAGTTTTGGCAGCCACACAAAAAAAGTGGCAGCTACGTGTTTTGGGATTTTGCGAGGGCTTAGGCCCATCCTGAAATTTTTCGATGCCCCTACCAGGCAGCTGATTATGCAGGCTACTATCTTATCACGGCTTGATTACGCCAGCTCGTTCCTCTTAGGGGCCAACGAGGCGGAAGTCGCCCGGTTGCAGCGTGTTCAAAATGCTGCTGCTAGAGCCCTGGTGGGTCTACCGAGGTTTTGTTCCGCGAAAGAAACTATCCGGACACTACACTGGCTGCCCATGGCGCAACGGATTGATTTTAAGACCTTATGTTTGTCTTTCAAGATCCTTAAATTGTCCTCCCCCCAGATCCTTGATAACCTTCTTATTCCCTATGTTCCTTCTCGTTCTCTGAGGTCTTTGGGTCAAAACCTGGCGGTGGTCCCGCGGTTCAAGCTCTGCCGCGCCGGAGGACGTTCCTTCCGTGTTTTAGCTGCTAAGTTATGGAATTCACTTCTATCCCAAATTAGTGCATTGGATGACTTGTTTGATTTCAGGAGGGCCATTAAAACCCATCTGTTTCCTTCTGCACTTTAGAATTCCGCTCTTCTGCCACCTGACTCTCTGATGTCTCCTGTGTTATGTCTTTTGCCTGTCCAAAGCGCCGGGACGCCCCTTTGCTGGGGCAGCTGTGCGCTATAAAAGTGCTGATAACATAACATACAGGGATACATTGTTTCCGCTGTATCTGTCAGCCCCGCCCGCCCATCCCACTGAGACACATGTGGGGTGCTGGATCTTCCATTGCGGGCGGGGCTGCTTTATTTTGTGTGTGTTGGGCTACGACCTTGTGCACCCGTGCCAGCAGGGACCCTGGGAACACATTTGGGAGTGCTTTCTACTAGCCCCAATAACATTACACAATTACATATTCATATTTTTGTAACACGAGGAGATTAATCGGCAGCTGATGATATTACTTAAATGTCTTTAACAGAGCTATCGATTAATCTCTCCGTGTCTACAAAAAATATGAACAGGTAATTGTGAATGTTACTGGTGCTCATGGAAAGCGCTGGTCCTCACCATTTCAAACAAGCAGCATTAGTGACAGCAAAGCTTGCTTTGTGGACGCCGCGCCATGTTTCCGCGTTTGTGTTTTGTTGTTGTTTTTTTTACTTTAAAGCTGAGGCGGCGCCCGCTTCAGGGATGCCGTGCTTTGTTTCTGCAATCTCTTGCCCATTCCTTCGCTGCGATCGAGCGTGCACTTACAGGGCCCCCCCACCCTACCCTCTGACACGAGCAGGACCGTCTAGAGTGGTATCGTAGCAGCCTGCACTGTATGGTCTCCCTGGGGCACAAGCAGGCATACACTCCTGTGCTTTTGTTTTGCGTGTGGGCTGTACAGCAAGCAGCCTGCAACAAGAGGAAACACTGATGCTGGCGCTCAGCCTTTCTCTGCTACCTTTTTAAAATGCTGCTCTCCTCTTTGGTAAGTAACATTGGATGGGAAGCTACTATGCTGAAAGTCTTATGGTGCAGGGACTGCTTTTTGTTTCTTCTGGCTTTTCCCTTTGTTATTGTTTCGTCCTATTTGCTTGTAAGCCTGCTTCCTGAGGAACTTGTTAGGGTGGATTAAGCCTGAACTGTAAGTAAGGTGAGATGCCAACTGCTGAGCAGAGCGAGATATCAAATCTTATAATATAGTATTGCGTGCACTTACTCCTTAAATAATTACTCCACTACAAACCAAAAAATATAAATAAAAAACATAATTTATAATACCAGTAGCTTTTACTTTTACAAATGCTAGACCTATTGCATTGCAAATGCTTGTTTCAATTTATCAAGTTTTCCTTCACCGAACTCCACTTGGATGTTTTATGTGATTTTGAAGGTTTTGAGGAGTAAGGCACCTTAGAAGCTTACGGTGGACTTAATTCTGTCCTCCAGCTGTGATTCTGTTCAGCAGCCTGCTTCATAGGCAGTGGTCAATGACTTGTCACAGATGATCACTCTCCTGCTGCTTATATTGTTTTTAATGCGAGTGGGCAGAAAGCAAAGTGCTGCAGCGAAGGAACGTCTTCCTCGTACAGATCCAGAAGGAAAAAAGTTAATGTAGGCAGCAGATCACCATGAACTTTATAACTGCATTTCCCTTTGACGCGATCAATTACATTTGATGGGGTCTGCAGGGGATGGGGTACAAATGGGACTAACGAATTGCAACCTTAAAGCTTCTTTTGAGGTACCCTGTTAATTTTGCAAACTGGAACTATATGCCATAATGCAGTAGAACTAACTTAACCTTAGTGCACAAGTGGTGAAGCATTCAGCAAGAGAGATGCTACAAATTAGCAGAAAGAAGCATGAAGGTACGAGTAAATGGAAATCTATCATAAACTGCAGATACCTGGATATTGTGCTCATCTCTTTTTTGCAAAAGTAGGTTCTACTTTGTATACTTGTATGTAACTCTACCTCTGTCTGGTAGAGTCCACGAATCGAACAAAAGACCAACCTTTAATGTTACATCGTCACAGGTGTATTTCCATTTAAATTACTTTGGACAGTGTAGGTAGTGGATGAATGGACCTTTAGTCTCATTGTGTTCCTGAGGGTCTTATTACCTTATTAAAATACAGATGTAAAATGTGCAATAGTCATGATTTCACACAAATAAGTGTACGTAATTAGAAATTACTTCATGTTCTCTTTTGCATACTTTGTCCACCATTTTTGTAAGGGGTAAAGACCGTTTCATGATACCTGTAAGTGGCATGGACCACTGTGCGATCCTACTCAAAGCGCGTCTAGCTTCTTATACCTCAGCTAAGGTAATACAACAAGACCTGTATGGTTAAAGGCCATAATGTGAATTAGAAAAATAATAACAGACCCAAATTTTGTCGTAATTGAAGCACGTATAGCTGCTTTTTATCTGCGTCATTGTTGCGTGGTCAGAGAAGGTGAGGAGACAGAGACCAATGTGTGGTCATTTTTGCTGAGACTGAAATATTCAAGTGAGCCGGCATGTAGGAGTGTATATCTCATTGTTTTGCTAGGACCAAAAGGGTCAGAGTTGTGACCAAGATACGGTCTACAAGTGCTGCTCTTCTCTGTGTGACCAAAAAGCGGTCCAACATAAAATCACAAACCGACATGTGGTCACAGTTGCAGAGTAAATGACTGGTTGCTGTCCCCGCCTCCAGAATGTGGCATGCCTGGCAGGAGGAGGTTAGTAAAGCCGGGTACGTCTTTTTAAAGGACCGTGCGTCTGTGCATATATTGTTTCGTGCTAGCTAGAAACTGACCACGTGGGCAAGAACCATGGGAAATGTAGTTCCTGTGTGGACTGCTGACGTAAGACTAGACTGACTGAGTTTAAAAACAAATCCAAGTTGTAAAAGCCATATCTTTTATATGCCATCTCTATGTGCTTTATACTGGAAAGAATAGGGGCAACAAGAATTAACAGATATAACACACAAAGATGGTTGGTTCTCTTCTGGGAAATGTATTCCCTGTAAGGTCTGTTGCCATAAGACTAGACTGATGGAGGTTGAAGACTAGGCCCTTGTGTGCAGCCAATATGGTTTTGTGTGCCTACTCTATATTTATTGTAAGAATAATAAGGCAACAATGTTCCAAAATGAGGTACCACAAATCAGTTCTCTGTCCTGATGGTTCAGAACACAGTGTGTGCATTAATTGATAGCGGGCTATTGGAGTTATGGCCATTATACTGGTGCAGTGTGGTCTAGGTCACCGATAGGTGTGGTGTAGTGGGGCTTCTCTACGTTCATCTGATATCTTCATCCCATGTGTTTAGATACTAGGTAGTGCCTGGTTAGCTTTGTGTTGGATTTTTTTTACATATCACAAAACTGTGATATTAGACTACCGTTGGTTTCACCTTACGGGTAGTCATAACTACATACTGGAGTTTGCAGGGACGTGATGAGGTAGATAACCCCACTAATGTTACAGTTTGTGTGGTTGCCCCAGTATTGGAACTTTCATAGATTTCCATGCTTTTGTATCATTCCTGTCGTCTGAATGGGAGTCTCGGTAACAAAAATAACATAGCAGTAGGTACAAAAGAGAAAGAAAAAGGCCTAGGCCTCATTCCCTTTTGTAGCATATCACCCTCTTTTTGTAAAAGAGACCAAACCTATGCATCAGCCAATCAGAAGAGCCTCTCCCCATAGAACCCTCCTGAAGGAACCTCCGAGCCTCAGATTTTCTACTGCACGTTGTGCTTAGGGAGTCTCCTTTGAGCTCTGCTCATTTTATCTCTTTTCAAAAGTTTTCTACAGGATTTGTCTTCAGGATTGTACAAGGACGGCTGACAAGGAGAAGAAGGCCCTTTTGAAACCATGTTCCACCTGTGGCAAGAAAAGGTTGTTTGTGGAGGATAAACGTAAGGATTGTATTTATTGCCTCCATCCGGATCATAAGGCAGAGGACTGCAAGATCTGCCGTACTTTTTCTACCGAGACCCTCTGGGATCGTGCTGGTAGACTTCTTACCTGGATCCAAAAGCAGAAGGAAAGGAAACCCGCAGTTTCCAATGACAGTGAGGATTTATCATCAGCTGTGTCATCTAGAAGGTCAGTCAAAAGGGGTAGGGGTTCCCCTTCTCCTTCTGTGGAACATCCTTCTAAGGCCTCAAAAAAGACCCCCAGAGAGTCTGAGAGCCAAGGTCCAGGCGAATCTCCTCACCATAGTGAAAAGGAGAGGGTAGGACTATCTACGCCTTCTAAGGGTTTGAAGACTGATCCAGCCTTCAAGAAACCCTCTTCCCAATCGTCTGACAGAAGTTCCTAATCATCGACGATGAAGACGTCAACGGAGGCTCCGTCAACGAAGAAATTGAAGCCAAAACCAAAACTGGTTCCATCGACGGGCTCATAGACGGAACATTCAACGACGAAGGGATCATTGACGAGGATGAAAGCGTTGACGACAGCTGCAACACCGTCGACGGGAAGGTCACCGACGACTGCATTGTCGACGGCGAGGTCAGCGACGACGACAGTGTCGTCGACGAGGGCCTCGACGATGACAACATTAACAACGACGACGGCTGGAATGCCGACAATCTCGACGTTGACGACATCGACGACTCCAATCTCGTCGCCGAGTGTTTAAGTGTCGACGAGGCATGTTCCGTCGACAGAGTCGACGACGGCATTCACAGTACCATCATCGACGGGACCGTCTAAGATCTTGGCATCGGAGAAAAGAATCACTATTTCTTTGACAAGAATTACACCGGAAATGACCTCTCCTAGGAGGGTAACCCCCTTGCCACCAGCTCTACTATTGGATGAGGAGGAGTCAGATGAGGATGATCAGGACTCATATGGCTACGCTAACAGTCCCTCTCAACTTCTGTTCAAGTGTCAGGAGACGGACTCTGAAGGAGGGTATGACCAAGAAGATGGTTATCGTCATCAGGCTGCCCATTCACAGCATTATTCAGGTCAAGACATGGTTTCGGTACAATCTTCTTTCCTGCAGGACCTGCATAAGATGCTGCAGGATTACAAATCTAAGGCTGCAGGGCCTGTTCCGGCTCCAGTTGCGCAAGCCACGCCTGTCTCGGCTCCTGCCTCAGCAGCTGTTCCTGATTTACCTGCTCAGGTGTCCCCTCAGCCACAGGCATCAATTCCACAAGAGCCTTCCAGACCAGCAGACAGCCATGATTATTCCTCGGATGAGGATCATGATTCGGATAATGAAACTGATCAAGCTACTGAATGGGATGAATATATCATTCCGGACCCTCCATATCCATGTCCGGATCCGGCGGATTCCCCGCCAGCGGATGTAGGGGGTTTTCATCAGCTGATGGAAAGAGCGGCTGGCAGGTTCAAGTTGGCAATGCCTGCTGTGACATCCGAATGTTTCTTGTATGATTTCAAGGAACCTTATAGGAAGACTACAAGGTCCATACCAATAGTGCAACATCTGTGGGAGGAAGGCCTTAAGGCTATGAAAAACCCAGCGACGGTGGTCCCTGTACTACCGCGTCTGGATAAAAAAAACAAAGCGCCTGAGGATGGTCATGCTGCCTTAACGGGCCACCCAAGACCGGACTCTGTTATTTCTCAAGCGGCACAGAGAAAATCCTGCACCCCTCTGCTCCTTTAACGACTCCTCCAGACAAGGAAGGAAGGAGATTGGACAATGCTGGGAAGAGGTTCTCTTCAATGGCGAGTCTTCTGGTGCGGGCAGCTAATGCCCTGGCAATATTTGGCAGATACGACCGCCAGCTTTGGTGTGATGTCGCACCGTTCCTGGATCAGCTTCCTCCAGAATCGAAAGGAGAGGCAAAAAAGGTCTTACAAGAAGGAGAGGCGACTTCAATGGAGATCATTGACTGCGCAATGGACATTGCTACAACAGCGTTTCGTTCGTTGGCTGGAGCTGCGGTCCTCCATCACCAGGGGTAGCTGAAGGCGACCTGGTTTCGACCCGAGATCCAAAATAAAGTCTTAGATTTTCCTTTTGATGGAGAAACTCTATTCGGGAAATTGATTGACTAAACTCTCCAGGACATCAAAAAAGACACTGAGACCGCCAGATCTTTGGGTACGCTTCAGTACCGCAAAACTCCTTTTAAGGGATCAAGAGGCAGAAGTACAAATTACAGAGGATCTTATCCACAACAGAGATACTCATCCTACGGCTCAGGTTCCCAACAATACCGCCAGCCTTATCAACCAAGGCAGGGCCAATCCTTCAATTACTCCAGGCCTTACAACAAAAGGAAACAGGCTCGTCAGGGACGTGATACGTCCAAGCGACAATAGCCGCCTCATGGCTCTTCCTACTGTACCCTCCTCCAAGAAGTCATCAGTTGGAGGCAGGGTATCCCAATACCTTCAAAACTGGTCCAAGATAACATCGGACTGTTGGGTGCTCAACATCATTCGAAAGGGCCATACCTTGGAATTTACTCAAATCCCACCACCCAAGCCCCCTGCAGCCATTCCATCGAAACACCTGCGTCTTCTGCGGCTCGAAGTTAATCAAATGCTCCTGAAAGGGGCTATAGAGCCGGTTCCCTCCGACCAAAGAGGACAGGGATTCTTTTCCAGGTTCTTCCTGGTAAAGAAGACGCTAGAGAAATGGAGCCCCATTTTAGATCTCAGGGAGCTCAACACCTATCTCATCTCCCTGTCTTTCCGGATGGTCTCTCTTCAAGACCTCTTGCGGCTGATCAATCCGAGGGATTTCATGGCCACGCTCGATCTCGAGGATGCGTACTTTCATGTACCGATTCACCCAGCACACAGAAGGTTTCTACGATTCACAGTAGCCAAGAGCCACTTTCAATTCAGGGTTTTACCCTTTGGTCTTCGCTCAGCCCCGAGGATCTTCACGAAGGTGCTGGCGCCAGTAGCGGCATTATTGCGGTGGAATCATTTTCAAGTCTTCCCCTACCTGGACGACTGGTTGCTGAAAGCTCCGTCCAGGGAAGCAGCGCTGGACGCTGTTCAGGCTTGTACAAACCTGTTTCAAAATCTAGGGCTCACTTTAAACAAAGACAAATCATCTCTGGTTCCGTCCAGAAAGGCACGTTTCCTGGGAGCCATCCTGGACTCAAAACTCTCAAAGGCTTTCCCAACCATGGAAGACCTCCTATTGCAGCAGGGCAGGGTCCTGCATCCGAGCCTGCATAACCTGCATCTCAGTACATACGGTGACAGTTGATGGTTTTGATCGTCCTACCGAAATGGTTGGTGTCATCTTGGCAGCCAGGCATCCATCCACCAAAACAGTATATACAGGACACTAGGAGAAGTTTCTTTCATGGTCTCCTTTGCACAATGTCCAACCGTTGGATGCAAAGTTGTCTGACATCTTAGTGTTTAGTCTGTCTTGAGCCCTGCAAAGCCTTGCAGTGGCAACAGTTCAGGGTTATCTTTGGGCCTTTTTACGTTTGCAAGATCAGCCATCGCTTTTCAAATCCCTTGTTGTGATGATTTCTTGCAAGGGCTAATCCACATGCTCCTGCCAACACCTTTTGTGATGCCACAGTGGGACCTTAATGCGGTTATCATTTACCTGATGTGCACTTCCTTTTAAGCAATGCACAGCTGTACTCTACGCCTGCTAACCATCAAGATGGTGTTCTTTATCTCCATTACATCTGCATGACCGAATCAGACTTTCATCTGTGTGTAGGCTTCTCTGGTGTGAAAACAGGGTCTGGAGAAAGGAATAGGTGGTCCAGCACATGTGCTCACCAAACATATTAACTATAAACAAAGTAGTGTGCTGTTGCTTTAATCCACCAACACTGCACTGAGGTGAGTGGATTGTGGATGGTCACTAAGAGCATCCTTTATAGGATGCCCTCCCCCACCGAAGTAGCGTGCTTCATCATCGGGTCATGCTCCATGCTGGGTGGACGCTGTTATACTCAGCAGTCTCCTCTGGGGGCTCTTTGCCAGAGATCTTCTAATCTTAGTGACTGATGTTGTCCAGACAAACAGATGGTACCACTCTCTGAACTCTGGGTGGGTGGTGGCAGGTTGGAGATTGACCGAAAGTCAGTGCCCTAATCTACTCAGGGTTGGATGTATTTGTACCTGTTGCAATATACCCTTAGAGTCAAAAAACAGAAACACATCTAATTTTAGAATAAGAGGAGTTTGACGTTGGAATCGATTTTGCCCTCTCAGACCCGTATAGCAATTTAAAGTAGAGTACCTTGGAGCTGCTTCTCATGTACCAGAAAATTCTGTCATGGCGGAGCTTTGCCATTAGCCTTCGCGCTTCCATGGTCTCCCAGGCAAAAACTGTAGAGTATCTGAACAATACACTACTTTGTTTAGAGTTAAAATTCTACATAGAAAGAAGTAGGTTAATTAAATCAAACCAACCTTTTTTTTAAATCATTTTGCAACAAGAAGTAAGGTGCTCCTATTTTAAAACAAAGCATTTCTAGCTGGGTCTTTTCTTGCATCTCTCATTCCAAGGCTGGAAAGTAGTAGGTCACTCAACGAGAGGCTTTCCAGCCACCAAAGCACTTGTCGTCTGTGTTCCACTTACAGACGTGCACAGCTGCATCTATGCACCCCCTTATGAATCACTACTGCTTGTTTATCCAATCCACATCAGTCAGCGGTTGGACAGGCAGTACCAAGCAATCTTTCATTTTTATGAGCCTCAGTTCTGCCTAAGCATTATGCATGACTCCATGCACTGCTTTGCCAATCTTAATTCAACCATGTGAATATATGAAAGATCCAGTGCTTCTGAAGAAAAAATTAGTTACCTGCAAGTAGTTTTCCAGCATTGGTATCTTTCATAATTCACATGCGCTCGAGAGGCTACCAATATTGCAAAGAAATGAGCTTTCAAAATCAGGAGGGTTGGAGCTCTCAGTCTATCCACCAGATTGGCTGGACTTTGGGTCATAAAATAAGATGCATGGACTACTGGTAGTTCTATGATTGCCATACATTTGTTTTCAGTGTTAGTTGATATATTGGAATGCTGTTGTGTTAACATTGACTACCGGGAGTTCCCAGTCGTCTAATAATTCAAGCATATGAATCCGTGAAAGACCCAATGCTGGAGGACTGCAGTTACGAGTATGTGCCTTTTTGTCTTCACCCCTGGTCCCTAATCATAAGGGCAAGCTAGCCAAGGCTAGTGATTTAGAAAAATGGATGTGATATTACAAAATAGGGATTTTAGCTTTTACTTAGGTTTATTTCTCTAACTGTGCGGCTCCAGAGATAAAAAGGGGCTGTGAAAAAACTGGATATCAAATGTTGCTACCTCAGTCGGCCCGACATGAGGTCAATTTCAATGGTTGAACTGCCTTTCTGTGTATAGACACAGTTCTGGAGCTCTCCGTGGTGCTGAAATCCTTAAGGCACCAGCTGTTGACACTATTCTAATATTGAACCAAAGACCCGACTCACAGCTTTTCGAAATCACCATGGAGTCCTGTCTGTCCACCGAAGTACTGGTCCTGGGTTCGTAAATAAGAATCTGCAATATCACCTTTGAAACTGTTGCCTGCTCCAAACAACCTCCAGGATTAGGAGGGAAAAGCGTGGCACCGCTGTTGGAATAGTGCTCTATATGCGTTCGTCAATGAAGTCATCATGTAGTATAGCCCTGTGGACAGATGCATCCACTTCGCCAATCCTGTGCGTTTGACCCTGCGGATTCTCATATCAGCGGTCTTGTCATTCCGAAATCCTTCAAACGAGTCCCCTCCATGTAGTTGCTATCACTATTGTATCTCGCCCCTCTTCTTCCTCATGTTTTCCTCTTATGTGTATCTTCCCTGCCTAATGTTTCCAGGGTTCTCCCCTTGCGTTCTTGGCTTTTCTCGCCCCCACCCTAACCAGTTATTCCCCCTCTCTCGCCCTACATAATTCACCCCGCTCTCTGCTCCGGCCTCCTTATCCTGTTAGTTTAAGCCCGGGCTCTTTCTGATGCAGGGCAATCATAACACGTACGCTTCCCGTCTCTCGGCGTTTTACGGTGGCTGGTGCATTACTTTCGCTTGTGCTTCCTGAACGACGTACTCCGCATTCCTAGAGTCTTTATCCTCACATTTCATTATGAGGATTTCCGCGGGGTCGGTGTTTTTGTCCAGAAAGCTGAAAAAGGCTGGTATCTGTGTTCATTTTACTTCACGTTGGAACAAAAAGGGTGATGAGAAATTGAAAGGCTCTCGGGGTGTTTGTGTCGAGTCTGTGTGTGCGTGCAGAGGGAGCGGAGGATCGGGGAGCTGCGGGAGCTCGGGTCTGAAAGGGGCTGCCGCAGCGGGGCGTCCGGAGGGACTAAAGGGATCCTCTGAGAACGGAGCGAGAGCTTTCTGAGGCCCGAGGCGGCCGCCTTATCCCCGCGATGAGTCACACAGGGCCTTGTGGGAGGCGCGCGCGGTGACGCAGGCACACACACCGCGCTCCCACGGGGCACGACGGGCGCCTCGCTGGGTGATGGGCAGCTCAAGGCAACGCCTGTGACAGCCGTCCTGTCGCCGGAGCCCGCCTATCAACTGCTTTCAAAGCAGCATTAGCCCCCCAGACAGCCCTATCCCATCTCAGAAAAAAAAGAAACGACTACAGTCAAACTGCCTGCCCTTTTCACTAGGTTTCACCGCGGACCTCCCCAATCTCCGCTTGTGAACCAACTGCTCCAGCTCCGCTGTTACTATCGCCACAAACTACCCCATCGCAGCTCTTAACAGTGAATAGTCCCATCTTCCTTCTCAAACCCTATCGCGAAAGTTACCCCCATCTTCTCTTAGTCATTGAGCTGCATAGAAACATCTTCCCTCTCAATACTATCACCACAGACCGCCTTCCTTCTTCCCACTGTCAAAAAGCCATCCTGCTCCCCTCTCAGTAGAAATCGCCACACAAACCAACCAACAAATTTTCCTCTATCAACATACTTCCACCTTTTCCTGCACGCTCATAATCTCTGCAGTGAATAAAGACCAATGAGGATGATTCGGGTAGCTCACATCCAGCCACTCAGGAAAAAAAGTAAATATATACAAAAACCAGCGATGCTTCTTATCTACAGGCCTACGCTGCAGATCGTGTAAGCAAGTCTACCAAAAGTGACTGCTGAAGGGAACTTGCACTCAAGGTTGAGGGCTCGATATCCCCACACGAGGGGCCATCTCACTCCAGGTCTGAACTTTTCACCTCTAAATCATAGTTTTCGGGTGTGTTATCCTAATTATCTCAATCAAAGCAAGTGAAGAATATAGCATTCAAGGTACATTAGGTTATCACACACATCAGGAATGAAAACATAGTGACCTGGAGGAAGAGTTTCACTCTACTGAGGATACTGGGATTAACCACTGCATTCTGAGCCGGCCTTTGCTAAGATAGCACCCTGGGCGTTGGCAGAGAGAAACCTGGCGCCCTTGCTGATGGTAGAGACTCAAATGAGGCAACAGGGGGTCCCTTTCGTGTTCACTTGTCAGTACCTTCCACGCATACTTCCACCACAAGATAGCAACCATCTATAGAAACTTCGATCCCCAACCCTCTGACCGCCTAAGCATACAATCAACCACCACCGCCGACCACCCGCTCACTGCATGGGAACAACTCAGCACATTGAACACAACTCACAAACTCCATCCACTCAGGAGCTCCCACCAACTTTTCAACCTCAATAGATTTGTGATCAGCCACCCGATAACCACCATCCTCAATGCCTCCTTAACCACGGTAACCTTTCCCGTTGTCTGGAATCACACAAAGGTGAGATTCCTCCTCAAGAAACCTTCGGCAGACCCCAGCGAGCCCTAGTACTACCGTCCCATCTTGCTGCTCCCATTTCCTGCCAAAGTCCTGGAGAAAGCCATCAACCTCCAACACACGGAACAACCTACTGGACCCCTCTCAATCAGATTTCAGAGCCAACCACCGCACCAAGAGACAGCCCTGATCGCTGCAACAGATGACATCCACACCCTACTAGACAGAGGAGAATCCGCCGCCCTGATCCTGCTGGACCTCTCCACAGCCTTCTAAACAGTTTCCCACCACACATTCCTCAATCAACTATGCCAGACTAGAATTACAGATGATGCGCTCAAATGGATGGCATCCTTTCTCACGGAGTGCACCCGAAAGGTCTACCTCCTGCCCTGCACCTCAAAACCCAAGCACTCCATCTGATGAGTACACCAAGACTGATTCCTCAATCCAACGCTCTTCAACATCTACATGACACTTCTCGCAGACATTGCCAGATCGCACAACATCAACATCATCTCCTGCACCGATGATACCCATCTCGTCCTCTCACTCCACCTCGACGAATACCAACTTCCACAACTGTATGAATGCCTCAGCCTGGATGAAGGACAACTGCCTGAAGCTCAACACTGATAAAACGGAAGTTCTGATCTTCAGCAGACATACCGCCCTTTGGAATGACTCCTGGTAGCCGGGTGGCTCAGACTCACCCCCATACCAAAAGACCACGCCCGCAACCTCAGCATCATTCTGGACAACAAACTCTCCATGAAACGTCAGGTCCGTGCAGTTTCCTCAGCTTGCTGCCACACACTCCGCAAAGGCTTCAAGTGGCTCCCCATTAATACTAGGAAAATGGTGACGCAGACCCTCATCACCAGCCGACTGTACTACAGCAACGCACTTTATGCACGCACACCTACCGAATTTATGCAAAGACTCCAGACGATCCAGAACGCAGCTGCAAGACCGACCTGCAACCTGCCCACGAGGACCTACATAATCCAGCACCTGAAGAACCTCCACTGGCTCTCCATCCAGAAGAGATGCCAATTCAAGCTTCTGACCCATGCTTTGAAAGCCCTCCACAACCAAGGACCTGCCTACATTAGACATCACCTCCATTTCCATCAACTTATCAGGAATCTCCTCTGTGCACACCTCATCCTCGTACAGATACCACGCATCCGCCACTGCCGTTCCAGAGGACGTGTCTTCTCCCACCTTGTTGCCAAAGCCTGAAAGGATCTCCCCCTTAACCTCCTCACCACACTCTCGCTGACCCACTTAAGAGAGGGACTCAAGACCTGGGCGACTGATACCTGCGGCTGTGCACCTAGATACCCTCTCGGGTGATAAGCTGTGCTATACAAGTACAACTTGATTGAGTACCTTGATGAAAAGGGTCTGGCCCCTGACCACAAACATCCCTGGACTTCCCCCAGCTCTCCGAAATCATAGATAGCTTAGCTGCCTCACACAGATGATGGTTTGATTGATGTCCCACAGGAGTCAGAGGGGGAAGGGAGGGCAAGTAAAGTGCCTAAAGGGTTGTTAAAAACGTTGCCCGCTTTATGATAATGAAGGATTTAAACTGGCAAATCAGATAGAACTGAGCAGGCAGGGATAATAACCCCCACACTTGGTAACACACACACACGCACACACGCACACCCAACCCACACACAACGCGCACGCACACACCCACACACACCCAACCCCCCCCACACACACACACACACACACACACACCAACCCCCCCCACACACACACCCAACCCCCCCCACACACCCCCCCAACCCCCCCCCCACACACACCCAACCCCCATACACACACACCCAACACCCCCACACACACCCCCAAACCCCCCCCCCCACACACACACACACACACATACCACACACCACACTCTTGTATACATTGCACAAAACAGATTTAAATGAGACATGGTTACTTTTAGTTTGTGGAAAAACATGGCCGCAATTCATTAATTTTGCATGCATGATTACGTATCCCAAGTCCTAAATCAAGATGACAAGCCATCAGACAGTTAAAGTGTCATAAATCATGGTGGCACAAAACATAATTTGTCACAAGGTCACAAATCATTCAAAAAAAGACATGTCATCAATCATGTATTGCTGCTAGATCATAAATCAATGTTGTCACATCACCACCCAGTCCTGTCATCGGTTTGTCCTCCTTGCTGGCACGATCATACATGTCGCTTAAGGGGGGTCATTAGGTTTCTTGTTGGTTTAACTCTCTTCCTCCATTCTCAGGTGAGTGCCCTTTCTTTTGGCACACTCCTTACCAGGTGAGCCACCTTACCAACAAATGTCCCCCATTTTGCCGCCATGCTGTTTGTGAGGCTCGTGTCTCCAAGTAGCCCACTCCACCCCGTTTCGTAGTCCAGAGGGGGCAATGCCATGTCCTCATTTACTTCATCTCTCCTATTTCCTTTTATTTTTTATTTTACTTGCAACCTACCAAGACTATGACCACCCACAGATGGGCCCAAAACACTCATCCCCTCCTCGGACAGGTGTCTGACGCGTACAACTGCAGGCATCTCAGGTGAATCAAACCATGCCCTATGCTCTCCAGGCCATTAGCCTCACAAAATTTGCTCACAGCAATATTCAGCTTCCTTCCGGAGTTGTCAACAGCACTGTTGTACATGGTCCCCCCACCATGTGATCCCGGGGATAATTTCTGACCAGATTATGGTTGAGCTGCAGAAAGCCATTGCTGCCGCATTTAGCCTGATGTCGCTGAGAAGATCCAACCTGCCCAACTGGACGAGGTCATTGACCCCTAGGGGAATAATCAATACCTCATGGTGCCTGGTGGATAATGCGCACAGTCCGTCAAGCGTTGCAGAAAACTGGCCCTTCTCATCCCAGGCTAGCCCCACCATTTTATCTCTGTAGCTTTGGTGCCATTGGCTGAGCTGCTACTGCCTTGGCTACACCTTGTTTGCATCCTGGGAACAAATGAGTGCCCGACAACCCACACTGTTCTGGGTCGGCCCCCTATCGAGGCAACAAAGTTATATCTGCCCAATTTGGTGGCAGCGAGCCGACCGTCTGTTTATATCAGTTGGGATCTGACGTACATCTTGTAATTGTTAGAGCGCCACCTACCCACTTCTTTCATGCCATCATCTGGTACCCCATGCTGCGCCACTGTTGTGGCCACCCCTATCCTAAAGAAGTGGGAACCAAAACCTGGAGGGAGAGAAACCTGCTTGGCCCAGGGTTTTCACATGACTGCCGTAAACTGGAATTTGCTCAGCATATCACAGCTGCCCTGTATGAAGAGTGCACCCCTTATGTATTGCCAAGTGGTTGTGGGGGCTACACTGGGGACAGTACCTTGGATCTGCTATGCAATGAAAACGCACCCAGATTCCCTTGCCTCACTGGTCCTTTTTGGCTCACCTGAGCAAGAACTGGATTTTGTCTGACTTTGGCCTGCATTGGTGGCTTGTAGGCACATTGGACCTACATCTTCCTTTGCTCCGGCAACAAGTTCACTTAGCCTGAATTCACAGGAAAATGGTGTAGTGATGGCAGCCATGTGGAGCGTCAACTCAAATGAGTCATTTGTAACTATCTACGGTGTCGGCCACCTGGATCAGTTTCTCAAAGTCTATTGGGCGCCTCATTTCTTGTTTCTTCTCTTCCAGGCACTTCCAACCCTTGAAGGCTGTTCTAATGTAATGGGAGCCATGGGATCCCTGCCTGGACTCAATTTTGAGAAATGGGCTACTGCCTCTAAGTGAGTTATGGGCAGGATTTTGTCTTCTTCTCCTGGTAGGCCCATCCAATGAAGTGCTCCTTCGCCATTGTCATGGCTCGCTGTCCCCCAATGACTGTAGTCCCCCGACCTGCATCACTGTGTTGATATATCTGTCATAACGCCTTGCTGTGGCGGGTGTGAAGGCTTGCTCGATTAGTACCGAGAGCTCCGTTCCACTAGTTCTCACAAATGTTCTGGAAAGGGCATCATTCTCTGATGGGCGTCTGGTGCTAATCTCCTGAAGCTATCTATCTGGGAACGAGTGAGGGCATCTGCCAGTGAGTTCTGGATGCCTGAAACATGCTGTGCCCTAATTATAAGGTTCCCATCAAGCTGCAACCTAACCATACGCCTCAAGAGCCTTAGTATATCTGGGCAGGTGGTCGTGCCACTGTTTATAGCCTACACCACACCCTGATTATCGGACCATAGCGTGATTTTTATATCTTGCAGGGCTACAACTATGGGGAATAGTTCAAGGAAGGTGATATTGGTAGTGCCCTCCAGTTCATTCCATCTTCTGGGCCACTACCCTGAGCACCACTTTTGACCCAGTATAGCGCCGAAGCTGTGGCTGCCGGCCGCATCCGTAAATAGGAATATTTGCTTGGAAGTGACCCAACCCTCTCGCCAATTGAAGAGTCCATAGAATTGGGTCAAAAAGCAATTTCACATAGCCAGGTCCCTAATTAATCTTGCCCCCAGCCTGGTTTGGTGGTGTTCCTCTCTTTCACCCGCTGTTAACCTTGTTAATCGCCTTGCAAACACCTGTCCTGCTGGGATGGCCCCTGCAGTGAAGTTCAGTTTGCCAATCAAACACTGCAGTTCACTGAGGCTTGCCTCCACTCTACTATATATAGCCCTGATCCCTCTCAATTCACTGACTTTATCCTCTGGCTGCCTGGTTGTGCCCACAACAGAATCAAGCTCAGTGCCCAGGAACATCAGGGTTGTGGCTGGGCCCACCCTTTTTTTCTGACAAGAGAAAGCCTAAGTCCTTGGCTAATTAAGTGTGCTCCTGCATTCCTCTATCCCTGCCTACCCCTCAAACAGGAAATCATCTAGATAATGCAATTTCCCCCCTCGTGGGTGCCACTTGTGTGGGCCCATACCAGAAATGTACTAAAATGCTTGAAGTATGAGCAGGCTATGGAACAACCCTTCGGCATGGCTTTGTCAAATTATGTCTGCCAATTGTATTGGAAGCCCAGTAAGTGGTAACTGTCAGGAAGAACTGCGAGGAGACAAAAGTGGGCTTAATGTCTGCTTTTGGCATGAGGAGTTCCATACCTTTTGCCTTCACTAGCTTTATAGTATCCTCAACAGTGGAGTACCCCACTGAGCATGCTTCGGGACTGATCCCATAGTTGACCTATGCACCCTCTGGGAATGACAGGTGAATGATCCTGTACTGCCTGATGTCGGGTGATCGCCTCCACATGAAACCCAGGGTGCCTGAACTTGCAAGCCACCCCACGTGCATTAGTCATTGTCATATTTCCAACAGATCACTATCGCCTCCCCCTCCCTATACCCCCCTCACCCCGTCAATGGGCGCTCTCCTGTTGTGGGATGCTTTGTGCTTGTGTGATAATCTAAACTTGTCATGGTTCCCCCTAAAATAAACGGTCCAAAAGAGCTGCTCGCTTTTACCTGCCCGTGCCTTTACCTCTTTGGCTACCATCATTTAATGGATGTACCCAGAGACATCCTCTTCATACCACTCTATCTCAAGGTGTGCCTGCATCTTGAGTCTGAATCCCTCATCATATTCAAGCCGAGCATCACCTAAAAATTGCCTATGGGAAACATTTATCGTAGCCTTGTTAAGCCATAAATCAGCAGCGCAGTGGGGGAACATGCCATGACCTTGAGAGAGTCTAACCAATTGTCGAAGTTTCTTTCCTTCCTCCCTCTCTTACTTTCCTGCATGTCTTCCTGCTTTTTATCACATTGGGTTCAGTCTAAGCCCTCTATTTGTACTTCTAATAGCGTGAAAATGTTAATAAATTCCTTCCTCCAGATTCTTTCTTTACCTGCCAAGTGTATAAAACTTGCTAACCCTGTCGCCATAGTTGCCATGGAGGGCTGACCTAGTGAGGGTCTAGTATATGATTCCGGCGTTTGCCCTGAGGATGCCCTCTGTGCTCCTTGTTGCATCTGCACTGTCCCATGCTGCTATGGGTGATGTCGAACAGCACAGCTAGAGCCTTTCGATATGCCCCTCTGTCTCCATCCCAGTGGTTGGTGGCTACCCCCTCCCTCCCCCCAATTCCTCTTCGTCGAGGAAGCTTGTTTTTGTGCTGCAGCTGAAAAGTATTGGGACAAAAGATTTTCAGCATTCATGAACAATTGCGCTTATATTGTAATTGCATTTATTTAGCGCCTACAACCATTGATGAGGAGTTGAAGCGCTTTTCGACAAGTAGCACGCTACTCCGGAACCTAAA
This sequence comes from Lissotriton vulgaris, assembly GCF_964263255.1. Classification (NCBI taxonomy): domain Eukaryota; kingdom Metazoa; phylum Chordata; class Amphibia; order Caudata; family Salamandridae; genus Lissotriton; species Lissotriton vulgaris. The sequence continues at coordinate 1,695,346,047 of NC_141693.1, read as the reverse complement.
AAGGATTAGTGGTGAATTAGTACAGGGAAATATGAAAATAATTTGAGCTGTGGACGTGTGAGTCTGTTTTTTGGGTTGAAACGGATAGTGGTGGGATAGAAGGAGGAGTTCGCATTCATATAGCGCTTGGTACCTCTGATGAGGCATCAAAGTGATTATCCGTGAGTAGCACGCTACTCCAGAACACAAACGGGATTAGTGGTGAATTAGTATAGGTGAGTATGAAATTCATTTGTGCGGTGGACAGGCGAGTCTGTTAGTTGGATTGGAAAGAATAGTGGAGAGATAGAAGAGGGAAGGGTTTAGAAAATGTTTATTTTGAGATCTTAAGCAGCAGGAGGAGGTTTGGGATGAGTAGAGGAGAGGAAGGAAGTGCCAGGGAAGGGTTTGGACAGGATTGTTTTGGAGATCTGAATAGTTGGAAGTTTGAGATGATGCAAGGAGGGAAGAGTCATGTTTATTTCGGGGGGAATAGTAGTCTTTAAAATAAACCTTAGAAATTCACTGAAAAAACAAAGGTTACAGGTATGTTATAGTGAGGAAATGGAATTTTAAAAAACCGTAGAAATTCATAGAAAAACCAAAAGTTACAGAGATGTTATAGTTAGGCTCAGGTTTCACTCATACAAAGTCAGAGAAATTCAGCAATTCTAGTTAGCTAAGATAACTATAGCTCGTGCTCCTGCAATGCCCTACTTCTGACCTCACATATGACATCACTAATGACATAGTCAGTGACATCACTGATGACATCTCAAATGACCTCACATATGGCATCTCTCAGAATTTCTGATGCACCCACTCACACCCCAATATAACCCTTCATACACCCTCTAACTTCCAAACTACCATTCTCAAAACCATTGACGCACCCATACCAGTACTTACACACCCACTCACTGATTCATAGCGAGTTGCTATCTTTTGTTTTTTTCTTTTTTAGTAAGGGCTGCGTGGCCTCCCTTCCCTATGGCATTTTGCACTCCGGCGATCTCATCCCCGGGGCCTGACACTTTTTTCATGTTTTTAATAAAAAACAGGAGAAGGCTGAGCAGCCCCCCTCCCAATGTGGATTTCGGTCCCAGGGACCCCATGCCTCGGGCCTGAGCTTTTCTTTTTCTTTAAAGAGAGGGGGTCTGATTAGGCATTTTAAGCCCGGGGACCCCATTTCCCGGGGCCCAGCCTTTAGTGTGGGTGCCCAAGGAGGAGCTGCATGAAGGCCACCACAGTCCCAGCTGGCTCCCCGCCACCTGTAGGAGCCAGCATTGCTTTTTATACATGGGGAGATGCTGACATGCAGCTCTCTGTGTGTAAAAAGCAAAGTATGCTCCGCTTTGAGCAAGCGAGAGCAAGATGCTCTTGCTTGCTCTTATTGAAGCACACAGTTTGTTATGGCCCGGCGGGAGCTGTACACCCGGCATGCCATAGCAAACTGCAATGTCCCAGGGAGTGGGCAGCCTGGAACATTGCTGGAGCCAGCCCTAGTGGGTTCATATTTGTCCCGGGAAGTGGTGGTCCCTGGGGCTCCAAAGGAGGCCATAGTGCTTCTCCTTTTCTTTTTTAAGTTAAAGTATATGCCCTGGGGAGGTAGCGGTCCCCGTGGCAGCGAGTGGAGGCCCTAGGGCCTCCCCCTCATTACTTAAAATAGAAAAGTGTGCTCCGGAGAGAGGTGGCGGTCCCTGGGGTGTGGGTGTTCCCCAAGCCCCTCCCCTTTATTATTGAAATTAGCCCCAGGAAGGTGGCAGACCCCGGAGCAGTTGGGGTCAGCGAGACCCCGCCATATTGTTTAAATTAGCCCTGGGGAGGTTACGGTCCCCAGGGGAGGGTCCGTGAGGCTCCCCCACATAATTGTAAATAGCCCTGTGGAGGTGACAGCCCATGAGGCCCGGGCAGGTCCAGAGGGCCTGCCCGCATTCATAATGAAAGGTGCCCTGGGGAGGTGAAGCGCGCCCCCTCCTAAAGTTAACATATGCCCCAGGGGCCTGGCCCACTGGGTTATTTTAAAGCAAGTGCGAGAAGCCCACAATTGCTTTTTTTTCCAGTGGATTTGCAGCAAAATGTACCCCCGGTGGGGTCCCTCAGGGACCATCCCCCCACCATATCTGGGGGTCAGAGTATTCCTACCATGCCCCCTTATCTTAAAAAAAAACAAAACCTTTTTATCTGGGACTCTGCTTCAGGCTGAGTCCCAAGATGACTAACAACACTTCCTGGTTGAAGTTTTGGCAGCCATCACATTTTAGCAGGATTTGTGAGTCCACTGCAAGCTCGCGTCCCCAGATATCTATATTTTTTAAATACAGATATCTCAAACTATTGAACCGATTTACACCAAATCACAAAGAGCAACATCTAGCTTTCTTTCAAATTTGGTGTAATTTTCTTCAGCAGTTTGGACTGTAGTCATTTTCAAAAAATGAAAAATCCCCATAGACTTAAAATAGGGAAAACGTGTTTGGGGACCGCTGTTTTTACTCGGCCCCCTCTTGACGGATCACCCCGAAACTTTCAGCACAGCAGCTGAACCAAAAAGGGGAAGTTTTGTGAAAATGTTCATGGAGATTCGTCAAGCAGCGTCAAAGTTCTTGTCATAACAAAATATATATATATATAATTTTAAAGATGTATTTCACCCCCAATAGGGAAGCAGTTGTAGATGAATAGTTATGATAAACAATTAGCTATTTATGCAGTGACCTATATACATGTTAAATGTAGAAAAATATAACCATAAATATTATGTACATTTGTTAAGCAGAACTAATGATTATAAATAAGATTTTTATACACATTTGTACAAAGGAATATGCATATGCAAGCGGTCAACTCCCCCTGAGAGACTTTCCTCATCATAAATAAACTCCTCAAAAGTCTGGTTTCTCAAGCTGCCCCCGATACTTCAGGTTCACGCTGCGATAACCAGGCTGAGTTTTTTTACTCAAAAATCTAAAACAGTCTTAAGTTGCTGGCCCGAATCGACCCTGCAAGCACGCACGCTGGTCAAGATCCTCCCACACCGGTTGGAGTTCTTCCCTCCTCTCCCCCAGGAAAAGCTCCTTACATTGATCGCCTCAGTCAAAAGTGACTCCCCCAGGGATGCGCACCTATGAACATCTTAGAAAATGTAGCACCCATAATTGCCCCATGATTGCAGACATAATTAATGCCTCTCTTAAAGCAGGAGCAGTCCCTCTTCACTGGAAAGGGGCAATGGCTAAAACACTCCTGAAGAAGCCCAACCTGGATCCTACGGATATTGGCAATTTTTGGCCCATCTCCCTTCTCCAGAGATCGCCAAAATCACAGAAAAATATGTTAACCACATCCTCTTAAATTTTCGGGAATCCTTTAACCTGCTCCACCCCTCCCTGACAGGCTTCCACCCACGGCAAAGTACGGAAACTGCCCTGCTAGCGGTGGTGGAAGAAAGCAGGAAGATTCTGGATACAGGAGGTTCTGCAGCCATTTTACTTTTGGACCTGAGTGCCGCATGTGATACGGTGAACCATCTTGTCCTGATCCACCATCTCAGCAATATTGGAGTAGCCGCTAACGCACTGAGTTGGCTGCGCTCCATCTTGGAAGTACGCTCCTTACAGGTTTTTGAAGAAAGCGTGAGCTCCAAACCCCGGCCTCTTCTGTGTGATGTGCCACAGTGTTCATTATTGAGCCCCACGCTTTTTAATGTTTATATGGCCCCTTGGGACACAATCGTGGCCCCTTTCGGGATCCATATGGTCACCTACGCTGACGACACCCAACTGGTCATAGCACTGAACCTAACAACACAATACCCTGTGGCTCTGAATGCTTGCCTAACGGAAGTCGTAAAGTGGATGGGGGCGTCCCACTTAAAACTCCATGGGGAAAAGACAGAGATTATGATCCTAGGTAATCCCCTTAATACGACACTCAGAACCATATGGCCAGCATGCATGGGCCCAGTCCTGTCACAAAAGAGTCTTGACATCTGGCTAGACCAGAATCTGGCATTTAAGGCGCAAACAAGGAAGACAGTCTTAACCTGCTGTGGCTTACTCAGATTGGCCAGAAAGGTGCTTCCACTTCTCCCCCCCAAGCTAAGAAAATCATGGTCCAATCCCTTGTACTCTCGAGACTGGACTACGGAAATGCGCTCTATCTAGGGTCCCCGATCTCAGTAATTAACAAACTGCAAACAATCCAAAACTGCACAGCAAGACTTCCGTCGGGAACTCCTGGGCTCCTCTCTGCAAAACCGGTTCTCCGCTCCCTGTATTGGCTGCCAGTGAAAGAACGAATCAGTTTCAAAACCCTCTGCATCGCCCACAGGTTCCTACAGGGGAAGGGCCCACCCTTAATCACAGACATACTTCGCCCCTACAAAGCGATGAGGAAGCTTTGCTCTGATGAACTTCACTTAATTGACACCCCTAGAATTAAGAGATCCAGAAGCGGCGGCGGACGTTCTCTCTTAATGCCGGAAAGCTTTGGAACACACTGCCACTTCACCTCCGTAAAGACCCCAGCCATCTTGCTTTCCGTAAACAACTGAACACCCTTCTGTTCCCCTAAGTCTCCACGCCCGATTACTGGTCATGCCTTGCGCTGGCAGGCCTCCGGGTAGCCACACGCTTTTCATTTTATTAAATTTCATATCTAGGTACACATATAAAATACAAATGACTGCATATATACAGAGGGATATGTTGTATATTTAAATCAGAGTATGGCGCTTATGTGAGGAAGAGCCAGCACTTGATCTTGTGAAAATACGGTAGTTATCCCTGGATCTTATGATTGGGGTTAAAGATTTCCATAATTTGGCTGCTTGGACAGAGAATGATGTGCCACCTATGAATTTTCTTGTATGGGGGATATTTAGGTGAGGTGCGAATCTAGAGCGGCGGTTCCTTTGTTGAATGTATTTGGTGATTCTATCCCTGATGTAGAGCGGCCCTGTTCCATCTATTGCTTTGTGTTTAATGCAAAGCAGCTTGAATGTGGATCTTTGCAACTGGTAACCAATGTAGAATCTTCAAGGCAAGGGAAATGTGGGCTTGAGCTTTATATGTGAGAGTAATCTGGCACCAAAGTTCTGAATCAGTTTTAGTCTTTTCATAGTTGTTATAGGTGATATGTGGTAGAGACTATTGGCATAATTGAGTTTTGACAAAACAAGAGAGATAGTAGCCTGCGCCTTTTTTATTGGAAATCCCAGGTGGGGTAAAATGTGTCTCAGAGTTTTAATAGTAATGAAGCTAGATCTTGCTAGTTTGTCCACTTGGGCGTTCATTGATAGCTTGGAGTCCATGGTAATTCAGAGGTTTCTTACTTCCTTAGATACTTTAGGTGGTGTTCCCAGATCGTTTGGCCACGCTGCGAGTGGGTCATAATTTTACCAATCGCCACATGTGAGTATTTCCATTTTGGAAGCATTCAGTTTTAGATGGCTCCATGTCATCCACTGATCAATGGCTCTGAAGCATCTGAAAATTTTAGAGTTTCCAATGTCTTTGGGGCTTTCTAGATTAAGTAGTATTTGTGTGTCATCTACATAATTATAGCATGTGAGGTGAAACTGATTGATCAGTGCCAGGCATGACTTCATGTAGGTTTTGAAAAGTATGGGTGAGATGATAGAGCCTTGAGAGACCCCTGCTTTTGTGAAGTACTGTTTGGATGAGAAAGGTGGGGTATGGATGAAATAAGTTCTGCTTTGAAGGTAGGATGTGATCCACACGATAGCAGTCCCCTCTATGCTAGCTTCGTAGAGTCTTTGTAGAGGAGTCCTGGTCAACCACGTCCAAGGCGGCTGAAAGGTCCAAGAGAAGTAGTGCAGAAACCCCGTTCCAGTCAACTGTATTCCTAAGATCTGAAAGAAACAGTTAGTTATAGATTCCTTACCTTAGAATTACCCCAGGCGTCAGCCTGGATCGGAAAGTTTTTTGTCAGCAGTACCCCTGTGCTTCGAAAGGTGGCGTCGGTCGGTTCCACGTCATGGTTGCCAGGATGGCGTCGCGGAAGTTACTTAGACACCGCCCTCACGCGCTGACATCAGTTCTTTCTTTTTCCCCGCCAGCAAGCGCAGATCCGGAGAGAGCGGTACCTCCAGTCACTTTTTGACTGACTTTTTTGCGACTTTTGTCGATTTCGTTTTTGAGTCTTAGACTCCTGGTGCACGAGGGATACCCGGCTTCAAGGCAAGCGGTTCCTGTTACTGACTGATGTCGGTGACTGATCCGCACTGCGTGTGCCTCTCCTGCCTGGAGCACGACCACGACCCCAAGTCGTGCTCCGACTGGCGAACCATTGTCCCGAAGTCTTTCTCGAAAGCTCCACGAGGCCTGGCAGTCTGATTCGCATCGCTCAAGGTCCCGGTTGCGTGGGAGGTCCAGGGACCGATTCCTCTTCTAATTGTTTGCACTCTCGTCAGGTAAGTCGAAGCACAAGAAGAAGTCAAAGAAGCATTGTCGCTCTTCGACTACCCCTCGTCCGTCGGCCGATGCGACGAAGGGTGCTGGTGGTGCCCCTCCTGCGGGTCCGCGTGCTGAGCCTTCAGGGTCGACTCCGGCCTTCCCAGGACCTGGAGCACCCCTGCCCAGCTCCGGCAATTTTACAAAGCGATGCGTGCCATCTTTGGGCATCCCGACTCTGCCAGCACGCCTTCGTACCTCCGTTATTTCAGCCTTTCTTAGGCTTCCTCATCAGCCTTCTCTTTTCAAGTGCCTTGTTCTAAATAGATTCCTTAAGGGCATTACTCATCTCTTTCCACCTGTTCCCTTCGTAATGCCTCAGTGGGACTTGAACTTGGTTCTTGCCTCTTTGGTGTGCGCTCCCTTTGAGCTGCTACACAACTGTCCTCTCAGGCTCCCTTTCTGGTTATTCATCCGGACAAGGTCGTTATCAGAACTAGACCTTCTTTTCTCCCCAAGGTGGTCACTTCTTTTCACATTGGCCAAACCATCACTTTGCCCACCTTCTATCCGCCTCCGCATCCTTCAAAAGAGGAAGAGAGGCTCTACCGTCTGGATCCAAAACATGCGCTTTCCTTCTACTTGGATTGCACCAAACAATTTCCGGTGGATGACCAGCTCTTTGTTGGTTATGTGGGTGCTAAGAAAGGTCAGGCCATGCACAAACGGACCATCTCCAGGTGGGTTCTGTGCTTCAAAGCCTTCTATTCTTTGGGAAAGAACGAACCTCGATTGGGGCTGCGCACCCATTCCACCAGGGCGATGGCAGCTACTACTGCTTTGGGACGAGGAATCCCCCTAAATGACATCTGTCAGGCGGCTACGTGGGCATCACTGCACACTTTCACCAAACACTACTGCCTGGACAGTCAAGTCCGGAGAGACGGCTTCTTTGGTCGTTCTGTTTTCCAGGACTTTCTGGTGTGAAATGGTTCACAGACCCATCTCCGGGGTTGGTATTGCTGGGGTATCTATTCTAAGGTAAGGAGTCTATAACTAACTTTGTTTCAGATGAACAAGTTACTTACCTTCGGTAACAATATATCTGTGAGAAACATAGGTTAGTTATAGATTCCTTACCGCCCCACCCATCGTCCTCGTTCTGCAAACTGATATCTAGGGTTAAGGACGACTTCCTTTCAGAGCCCTAGTTTGTGCACCAGTGGTCAGTGTCTTGCATGGCTCTGCGCTACTGGCTTGGAAAGTCATGTATAGAACTGACGTCAGCGTGCGAGGGTGGCGTCTAAGTAGCTGCCGGGACATCATCCCGGCGACCATGACGCCGATAACGAACGCGGATCCGACCGACACCACCTTTCGACGCGCAGGGGTACTGCTGACAAAAGAATTTTCCCGATTCAGTCTGACGCCCTGGCGTAATTCTAAGGTAAGTAATCTATAACTAACCTATGTTTCTTACAGATATTTCGTAACCAAAGGTAAGTAACTTGTTCACCATGAGGGCATATTCTGTGCCTCTTCTTCGAAGGAATCCTGTTTGGAAGTCTAAAAGTATGGAATTATTTTTAATGAATTGTGACATCTGGGCAAATGCTGCGCTATCTACCATTTTGCCCAGGAAAGGTCCATTTGTAATTTGTCTTTAGTTGTCAAGGTTAAGCGGGTCTAGGTTTGTTTTCTTTAATAATGGGCATATGTATGATTTTTTTAGGTCTTCTAGAAATATTCCCATAGTTAACACCTTTAAGTGCTCATGACGAGCACAGCTTGTCATGAGGCACGGTGGCGCTGTGCTCATGACGAGCTGAGCTCGTCATGACCCGCGCGGTGCTCACACTTGGGGATAATTCCCCTGCTGTGCTGAACGTTCCACGAAAACGGGTGTGGTCATGACGAGCTCAGCTCGTTATGAACTCAGCGCCTCCGTGCAGCATGACCGAGCTCGCCATAAGCACCGTGGCGCTGCGCGTGCCCCCCCCCCTCCCCCCAGCGCCGCGGGGGAATTACCCGGCGGCAAAGGGGTTAAGAAATTGTTGATGATTCTTCTTACTGGTGTGGCAGCAGAGGTAGAAGAATTTTCTTAAAAGTTTATGGTGGACACATGTCAGAATGGCTGCCGTCAAGCAGCTCAATAAATTCATTATGTGATATTTGTTGGAAGGAATGCAGATGCAGGGTTAGCCTACTCTTAGAGGGTTGTTTTGTAAAAGGGCTAGTGCTGGTGTTTTTTCTTTGTTTTGAATAGGAATCCAACATGTCTGCTTTGGTCGTGTAATGATTTGCCAGTTTGTCTTTGAAATCTTGAGTAATGGGATGTGCTCCATCTGGGCAATTTGGTTTACGAAATTCGGTGAGCATTCTATAGAATTCTTTATTAGCACATATAGCATTTTTAATTCTGTGTGAATAGTATCTTTTCTTGGCATTTTTGATTACTGACTTCTATAACCTGTTAAGTTTCTGTAGGTGAAGTTTGTCTTGATTGGTGTTTGTTTTGAGCCCGGCGCTGTACCGCTTTCTAATTTGCTGTTTTATCTCTTTTAGCTCTATTTTTCTCCAAGGTAGAGGTACTTGTAGAGCGCACGACTACCCGGAGGCATCTCGGCGCTTGTACGAATACCACTGAGGAACCCTTCCTGGCTTTTCCCTGTGAAGTGTCCACTCCTGGGCACCACCAAGGTGAAGCCAGGCATCCTAGCATTGTTGGGGCCGTTGTGGAGATTAAGCAAGCTATTGCCCAGAGTTGCAGAGTGGGACCCATGATTAGAATAGGCACCGAGGCGAGAATTATCAGGTCTGAGGAAATTGAGCCCAAGACCCGCCGAGGTGGGAATTGAACCCTGGTCCCGGGCCAGACTTCTTCATCAGGGTCTGCCGCTCTAACCATTGAGCCACACTTCTCCATTTGTGTGGATTTGTGAATGATCTGATCTGATGTAGGTGCAGTGCGTATAGGCCAGTGATTATTGTTTTCGGATGTGGCGTATTGGGTTTATCAAACCAAATTTTTAGGTGATCTAGAATGCATAGTTTAGAGTGTAGTATTATAAGGTTTGAAACTCTGTCTAGAAGTGCACCTGGGAATGTTGTATTGCTAGGTAGAGGTCTGTAAAAGAGTAGAAAGTTACAGGAGGAAGATGGTGTAGGGTTGCATCTGGTGAAGAGGGTTTCACAACCTTGTATGGAGATGTCATCAGCATTAGTGATATTTAATGTTTACTTTAACACAACAGCTAGGTTGCCTCCACTTTTGCTTATACAAAGGACCATTACTTTTTCCCGCGCTTGCCGTTTATCGAGACGTACCAACCCGCCAACGGACGTAGGGAGCCCTGCCGACCATCTTCAGGCAGGGAGATCTTTTAACCCTACTCGCTACACACTTAAGGACTAAGAACTTCCTTCAGTCCCTGAGACCTGAAAAAGACAAGTAACCATCTTTTTAGGTTATCAAAACTGAACCAAAAATGCATCAACAATAGACCAGCCATCAAATTGGAAGTTTTTTGACAAAATCTTAAAAGAACTAGATATATTCTAGTAGAAATCTAGAATATCCAGGAACGAATTTTATCCAGGATCCATCCACATAAAAGGGTTCCGGTTGGCGGGCTTAACTACTTAATTACCAATACAATCAGCTTTAATTTATCTGACATCGAAAGAATTCTAACAAGAAAATGAAATTCTATTTTTAAACAACTCCTTGCTAAAAATTACCCATTAATATTGTGTGGCTGCTCCAGGAAGAAGGCGCTGGCCGCCGAAACGCGCGTAGAGACCGAATTTTCATGCCACCAACCCCCATTTTTTACTGTTTGTTAATTTAATAATGTGTAATTGTCAATTATATACTGTGACTTTTTAACTGCTATTTGATGTCATATAAATGACCTTTTTTAATTGTGTTAATTGTTTAATAAAAACCTATGTTTTAGCCAGCTGTAGTTTGCTCTTATATATTTTTGATCTATATGTGACTCTTTATTGTCAAATTGCCTAGGTTGTTACTTTTCAATTGTGCTTATTTCCCTGACCTAGGAATTACAAAATTCGTTAATTCAGGGGGTCCTTGTTACCTACACATTGCTGATCTGATGTAGGTGCAGTGCGTATAGGCCAGTGATTATTGTTTTCGGATGTGGCGTATTGGGTTTATCAAACCAAATTTTTAGGTGATCTAGAATGCATAGTTTAGAGTGTAGTATTATAAGGTTTGAAACTCTGTCTAGAAGTGCACCTGGGAATGTTGTATTGCTAGGTAGAGGTCTGTAAAGGAGTAGAAAGTTACAGGAGGAAGATGGTGTAGGGTTGCATCTGGTGAAGAGGGTTTCACAACCTTGTATGGAGATGTCACAAGCATTAGTGATATTTAATGTTTACTTTAACACAACGATTTACAAAAAGGGGGTGGTGATGAACAGAGTGTCTGAGTTAAACAGACCACTCTTACCCAGTCCAAAGATCAGGGCTTGATCCATCACCGTTATTTATCTCACTGCCCCATCCCAGCTCAGAACCTGGCTATATGCAAATCAGTCTGTCCCTGGCCCAGTGCATCATGGGAACAGGGCAGACTAAACTACCAAGCCAATTCTTCACCAGAAAGGAGACAAGCTACCGGGGACCGGTTTCTGGCATTTCAGCCTTCTTCGGCCCGGCTTGCTTGAATCCTGATGGAGCAGTGAGAAAGGGACTCATGTCTGAGTATACCCTGCCACACCTATAGTGGCCAAAAACGATTTACAAAAAGGGGGTGGTGATGAACAGAGTGTCTGAGTTAAACAGACCACTCTTACCCAGTCCAAAGATCAGGGCTTGATCCATCACCGTTATTTATCTCACTGCCCCATCCCAGCTCAGAACCTGGCTATATGCAAATCAGTCTGTCCCTGGCCCAGTGCATCATGGGAACAGGGCAGACTAAACTACCAAGCCAATTCTTCACCAGAAAGGAGACAAGCTACCGGGGACCGGTTTCTGGCATTTCAGCCTTCTTCGGCCCGGCTTGCTTGAATCCTGATGGAGCAGTGAGAAAGGGACTCATGTCTGAGTATACCCTGCCACACCTATAGTGGCCAAAAACGATTTACAAAAAGGGGGTGGTGATGAACAGAGTGTCTGAGTTAAACAGACCACTCTTACCCAGTCCAAAGATCAGGGCTTGATCCATCACCGTTATTTATCTCACTGCCCCATCCCAGCTCAGAACCTGGCTATATGCAAATCAGTCTGTCCCTGGCCCAGTGCATCATGGGAACAGGGCAGACTAAACTACCAAGCCAATTCTTCACCAGAAAGGAGACAAGCTACCGGGGACCGGTTTCTGGCATTTCAGCCTTCTTCGGCCCGGCTTGCTTGAATCCTGATGGAGCAGTGAGAAAGGGACTCATGTCTGAGTATACCCTGCCACACCTATAGTGGCCAAAAACGATTTACAAAAAGGGGGTGGTGATGAACAGAGTGTCTGAGTTAAACAGACCACTCTTACCCAGTCCAAAGATCAGGGCTTGATCCATCACCGTTATTTATCTCACTGCCCCATCCCAGCTCAGAACCTGGCTATATGCAAATCAGTCTGTCCCTGGCCCAGTGCATCATGGGAACAGGGCAGACTAAACTACCAAGCCAATTCTTCACCAGAAAGGAGACAAGCTACCGGGGACCGGTTTCTGGCATTTCAGCCTTCTTCGGCCCGGCTTGCTTGAATCCTGATGGAGCAGTGAGAAAGGGACTCATGTCTGAGTATACCCTGCCACACCTATAGTGGCCAAAAACGATTTACAAAAAGGGGGTGGTGATGAACAGAGTGTCTGAGTTAAACAGACCACTCTTACCCAGTCCAAAGATCAGGGCTTGATCCATCACCGTTATTTATCTCACTGCCCCATCCCAGCTCAGAACCTGGCTATATGCAAATCAGTCTGTCCCTGGCCCAGTGCATCATGGGAACAGGGCAGACTAAACTACCAAGCCAATTCTTCACCAGAAAGGAGACAAGCTACCGGGGACCGGTTTCTGGCATTTCAGCCTTCTTCGGCCCGGCTTGCTTGAATCCTGATGGAGCAGTGAGAAAGGGACTCATGTCTGAGTATACCCTGCCACACCTATAGTGGCCAAAAACGATTTACAAAAAGGGGGTGGTGATGAACAGAGTGTCTGAGTTAAACAGACCACTCTTACCCAGTCCAAAGATCAGGGCTTGATCCATCACCGTTATTTATCTCACTGCCCCATCCCAGCTCAGAACCTGGCTATATGCAAATCAGTCTGTCCCTGGCCCAGTGCATCATGGGAACAGGGCAGACTAAACTACCAAGCCAATTCTTCACCAGAAAGGAGACAAGCTACCGGGGACCGGTTTCTGGCATTTCAGCCTTCTTCGGCCCGGCTTGCTTGAATCCTGATGGAGCAGTGAGAAAGGGACTCATGTCTGAGTATACCCTGCCACACCTATAGTGGCCAAAAACGATTTACAAAAAGGGGGTGGTGATGAACAGAGTGTCTGAGTTAAACAGACCACTCTTACCCAGTCCAAAGATCAGGGCTTGATCCATCACCGTTATTTATCTCACTGCCCCATCCCAGCTCAGAACCTGGCTATATGCAAATCAGTCTGTCCCTGGCCCAGTGCATCATGGGAACAGGGCAGACTAAACTACCAAGCCAATTCTTCACCAGAAAGGAGACAAGCTACCGGGGACCGGTTTCTGGCATTTCAGCCTTCTTCGGCCCGGCTTGCTTGAATCCTGATGGAGCAGTGAGCTAAAAAACGGTGTTGGATCTAGCCCTGATCTATTGACAGGGTGAGAGCTTTCTGTTTTATTCAGAGACTCTGTCCCTCACCACCCCTTGTTGTAATTATTTTTGTCCACCCTAAGCGTGGAAGGGTATTCTCAGATGTGAGACCCTTGCTCATTGCACCATCAGGATTCAAGCAAACCGGGCCGAAGACGGCTGTAATGCCAGAAACCGGTCCCCGGGAGCTTGTTTCCTTCCCAGTGAAAGAATTGGCTTTTGTAGTTTGGTTTGCCCTGTTCCCATCATGCACTGGGACAGGAACAGACTAATTTGCATACAGTCAGGTTCTGAAACTGGGATGGTGCAGTGAGCTAAAAAACGGTGTTGGATCTAGCCCTGATCTATTGACAGGGTGAGAGCTTTCTGTTTTATTCAGAGACTCTGTCCCTCACCACCCCTTGTTGTAATTATTTTTGTCCACCCTAAGCGTGGAAGGGTATTCTCAGATGTGAGACCCTTGCTCATTGCACCATCAGGATTCAAGCAAACCGGGCCGAAGACGGCTGTAATGCCAGAAACCGGTCCCCGGGAGCTTGTTTCCTTCCCAGTGAAAGAATTGGCTTTTGTAGTTTGGTTTGCCCTGTTCCCATCATGCACTGGGACAGGAACAGACTAATTTGCATACAGTCAGGTTCTGAAACTGGGATGGTGCAGTGAGCTAAAAAACGGTGTTGGATCTAGCCCTGATCTATTGACAGGGTGAGAGCTTTCTGTTTTATTCAGAGACTCTGTCCCTCACCACCCCTTGTTGTAATTATTTTTGTCCACCCTAAGCGTGGAAGGGTATTCTCAGATGTGAGACCCTTGCTCATTGCACCATCAGGATTCAAGCAAACCGGGCCGAAGACGGCTGTAATGCCAGAAACCGGTCCCCGGGAGCTTGTTTCCTTCCCAGTGAAAGAATTGGCTTTTGTAGTTTGGTTTGCCCTGTTCCCATCATGCACTGGGACAGGAACAGACTAATTTGCATACAGTCAGGTTCTGAAACTGGGATGGTGCAGTGAGCTAAAAAACGGTGTTGGATCTAGCCCTGATCTATTGACAGGGTGAGAGCTTTCTGTTTTATTCAGAGACTCTGTCCCTCACCACCCCTTGTTGTAATTACTTTAACACAACAGCTAGGTTGCCTCCACTTTTGCTTATACAATGTTGTGTGATAGTTTGATAGCCTAGAGGAACGGCTTCATGCAACACTAGAGTCATGTCCTCTCCCAACCATGATTTCGTTATGAAGAGTATGTCCGGTTGTGTGTCAGTGAGAAGCTTGTAGATGTGATGCTTGTATTTGGATAGTGATCGAGCATTTATTAGTAGGCAGTTTCGAAAATATCTTATAGTTATGGTGTGACTTTGTTTTGTAGAAGAGCTAGCAGTGTTTTGTGGACTTGTAGCAGGTTTGTCCATAGTGCTGGTATTAGCTGTGTGAGAATAGCAATAGTGCAGTTGTTCTGTATCGTATTCCTCGTCCAGCAGGCTTACAAGGCATTTTGATGGATCTGCATGTGGAGGTGGTGGGGATGGTGTTTGAGTGTGAGTTGGTGAGCTGTGTTGTTTTTGTTGCGCAGTAGTCATGGAGATGTGAAGTTAAGAGTAGCATGTTTTCTTTTTTGCTTGCGTCTGTTTATGGTGGAAGGTGTATGAGTTAGGGGTGGTGGCGGAGTATGTGAGTCATTTTGTAAGGTTCTAAATTGTCCAGTGCATGAGAGGTGGTTAAAAGAGAGTTGCTGTATATGTGTTAGGTGCGGGGTAGAGAGAAGGCTTGCAGTAGAGTTGCATTAGGGTATGTATTGTTTTGTGTAGTTAGCAGGGTCAGAGTGGATGTATGGTTCTGGTTTGTGACGAAAAGTATTATGAGTTAGTGTATGTGTGAGATTTTGTTGTGTTGGTGTCTGCGTTATATTTTTTTGGGAGGAGTAGTGAGAGGAGATGATGATGTATTTGTTTTCTGATAAGTATTTGTATGTGAAGTATAGTTGGCGAGTGGAAGCTGCAAGGTAAAGGGGTGGTGATGTGTTTTGGAAGAGTGTATGATGTGTGCGAGAGGAGAAGGACAAGAGTTAGGAGTATTTGTGTTAGATTTTATTGTTGGAAGAGGTAATATGTGTGGTGGAGTGTAGAGGTTGTGTTTTGTTTGGTATAAAGAGAAGGAGGGTGTTGGTGGATGAAAAGACGGAATGTTTGGTATAGGTTTCGTGGTGACAGAAATGGGTCTGTTATAAGTAATTAGAGGGTAATGCTGGTGCTTTGTATGAGCCAGGAGTATGTGCCTGGTTGGGATATAAACATAGTTTGACTAGCAGCACTATGCCTGGGCTGCCATCTGTGTCAGTGATAGTGTGGTCTTTGAGGATGTATGAACAGGTGGGTATGAGTGGGATACGTGAGTATGGGTGACAGGGAGCCGGTATCATGTGTACTTGTTACACATGACATACCTTTCACCAAATGTGGCCCCTTACATAAAAAAAACATACAACCATTTTTTTAAATGGGAAAAATAAAAATATTGCGGCAAAGAAATCATACTTTGGAACATTCTCTGCTCTTTAAATTTCTCCCACTTAAAATAATGGCTTTATTTGTAGTTATAAATATGGCACCATGCCTACCAGCCACTAGGAGCAAGATGCCTGCTGTGTGGAAAGGTATAACTTTGAAATGAGAGAAAATTAAAACTGATGAGTTAACTTTTTTTCTATGGATTCCATTAAATTCATAATTAAAATGTTCTCTCATTTCCAAGATATACATTTACAAACAACCGCCATCTTGCTCCCAGTGGCCTGTAGACATAGTGCCATATTTATAACAGAAAAATACAGCTATTTGTTTAAATGGGAGGAATTTAAAGTGAAGAAACATGCTTAATAAAACATTAAGACATAATTGGCTTTTTGAAAGTGGAGAAAAACATTGACATAATATTTCATGGAAATATTTGTCATCACTTGAAATTTCTCCTGTTAAAAAATGAATGACTGTACTCTTCAGTTATAAAGGGCACCGTGTGTACTGGCCACTGGGAGTAAGATACCTAATGTTTGTCAATGCAATGCTTTAGAGTGGGAGAAAATTAAAATAAAGAGTTAAGTATATCATTAGGGTACATTTTAATTTTCACCCATTTAAAAGCATTAAAAAAATCATTTTGTTCTCACTCCAATATTGAGTTGACAAGTAGGATATTTACGAGTTAAATATCTCAGTGCTTTAGTTCTTCACCTCTGTGCCCCATCCTGGGTCATAAATTTGACCGAGCATGGCCCATTATCAGGCCCTGCTTTCTGCAGCCTAATGATAATAATGTGAAATGCACACAATCTTCCCTTAGCTTTGAAAGGAAAATGTGACCCTGTGTTTATTTAAAATGGAATGCAAGGCTGTGAGCTACTCTGAAAGTGTTTGCAAGCTACTGGTAGCTTGCGTTTGACTTGCGGTTGGAGCATCTGGTTTTGAGACCAAAATGTGTAACTCAAGCACTGATGACTTGTATAGTCTCCCTTATTATTCTCTTGCTTTCCCCAGAGTCGCAAGCTGCTGATTATTGGGACCACCAGCCGTAAGGATGTCCTGCAAGAGATGGAAATGCTGGATGCATTCAGCACCACCATCACTGTGCAAAACATCTCCACTGGCGAGCAACTCATGGAGGCATTGGAGGTGAGTCAATCTTTAAGAGAATGTCTCAGCAAACATCTGAGGCTGCAGCCACATGGAAACCGTACACGATACAGTATAATATGAGTCCTCCTTCCTCTAAAGTCCCTGATAACCCTGAATTAGTCTGGAAAGGTCACTGAGGCAGGAAGTGGCCTGAAAGGCAGGGAAAGTACATGCCAGAAAGAGAAAACGGTAGCACTTGGGATGTAGTGTAAATGAGGGGCACTGGACACTGCCCAGGAGAGCAGGACACTTGTTGTAAGAAGTGAACTAGAGTGGGATCACTCACAGAAGGGCGAGTGCTTGAAGAAAAGAGTTGCATTTCCAAAATGAGAGATGGGTATGTGTTCTAACCAAGCATGTGGTTAACTACACACAGTAATGGTAAGCATATCAAGGTGGAGACACTGCACTGCCAGTGAGGTGCATGTGTCCCACAGTCCTGCCCAGACATCAGGGTGGGGCACATGCTTGAGGAGTCTAGGCTACAGTGCTATGATGTGCATGTGCGAGCAATAATCGCAGTGAGAAAGCAGAGTAGGGATGTGACACATATGTGCCGCAGAGATACCACATGGACACTGTGATGGCCAGGGGGAGGCTGGATGTACACAGTAACATTAAATAGTGGTTAGAGTGGGATTTAATGGGTCCCAGAAGTTGACAGTGGAGAAACTGCACTGTTTAGAGGCACGGGAAGGCAGCGCAAATGGCACCTGCGGTGGAATACAGCGTTGCCTAGATTGTGTAGGGTGGGAAACTACAGTGCACTAGGGGCTGGATACAGTACGGTTCAAGGGTGCGTAGGACACAGCACTGTGTGAAAAGTGGATGACTGGGTGTGGTCATTTGTAACACTCCAAGGAGTGGGGTGTGGATGTGGGCCACATCACTCACCAGGACTATAGCATGGAAATGTATCTGGATCTCCTGATATTGCTGGGATATTCTGCTGTGCAGCTAATTATTTCAGAAGTACATTCTAGCGCATCCCTTATGTTGTGTCATTTTACACCTCAACATTGACACCTAATCGATTTCCGGTTTTAAGATAGCATTTAAAAATATAGAAAAATACTTTGTTTTCATTTTAAAAGTATGTATTCTCAAACAATAATGAAGTGGTAATATTGCATAGTTTTGTTGACAGGCAGCACTGAAATACTTTTATCTGACCAGTGTATTTCCCACAGGCTGCTGCTTAGACTGCCTTGGTGAGCAGGGTTAAACACTTCCTATAGGTCAGTCCCCCCGGTGTATTGGCTGTAGGTGTCTGACTGTATACTGATTATTAACTGCTTTCTTTGCATCGCAGCTCCTGGGTAACTTCAAGGACAACGAGCGTGCTGTGATCGCCCAGCATGTCAAAGGCGCCAAGGTTAACATTGGGATCAAGAAGCTGCTGATGCTCATCGAGATGTCCCTGCAGGTGAGAAGTCCAAGTCCTGGTCCGTGATGCTGGCCCCTGCTTTAAGGGCGCCCTTCCTGGGGACTGCGGTGTCTATCCATTGACTTGTGGATAAGTAGGTGATGCACTTTAGAGTGGCCATTCTTTGGGGCTTAGGGCATCACCACAGCAGTCGGATGGTGTACATTCTCTGCTCATTTTATGTTTCCAGCATAAAGGTTTACTGTTAGCTGAAGGCCGGTACAAATCCTGCTTCTCACTGGGTATAATGTGGGTTCTCCCCATTCCACCGCTCTCATGGTCTTCTTGAACAGATGCAACCTCTCCCGGTGCCATACGTTTCTTGGTGTAGAGGGAAGGATGCAGCTTCTGCCTGTTCTACCATTCTCCTACTTTATACAGAATACGTTATCAGAGGTACATTTCTGGGTCACGTTACCGTGGTATCCAGTGCAAAATGTGAATAGTTTGTAAGTAATCCTAGAAAGTGAACTCCATGTATGTATTTAGCAGTTCTATGGAGCACTAAATGTCACCTAGGCTCTAGAGCACCGAATAGAAAAGGAAAAGCAAGACATTGAAAGGAGATGATAGCATGCGGTCATTCCCATTAAGATGAAGGACCAATAGAACTTCTTTTGAAATGTTTGGGTGTCGGCAGTTTCCTCACCCGATGGTGATAGAATCCATCCGGAGTTGTGGGTTGAGGCACTTCCTTCAGAGCCCTGAAAGCCTAATGACCTTCCCTCACATTGTAGTTTCTCTCTCTTTTTAAAGGCATTTTATTAAACATAAGTAAAATCACAATAGGCAAACCATATGTTCAGTCTTAGAATCTGAAAAAAGTTTCCCTGACATAACAAGTAACTTCTGTCAGAACCAGGACCACGGCGCAAGCAGTGGTTACAAGGCCACAAGCCTGGGGTTGTGGTCTTTTACAACTGATATCCCAGAGCCTGATCAACGATGGCACGGCAAACTACGTGCCAGGTACACCCTTTCTGCACTTGACTCTCATGATGCGAAGACAAGCGGTCAAGGGCTTCTCAGAGAGGTAGTTTGGGGGCTAGAGGCCGAGAACTAGAACAGTTATGCAATAGAGACAATAAACACTGGCTAGACCAGTGCTTTTTTTTGTATACGTACTTTTAATACACACCCAAACGTAATACTACACAAACTATGGTCAACAAGCACAGGGTTCTAATATGTGTGCTGCAGGATTGTATTCACATTGAATATGCTTATGCAAGATTATGGAAAAGATGTGAGCTCACAATGGATTGTGTGGTTCTATAACCTGTAGGGCAGGTCAGTTGTGTACCACTACTAAAATGTTCTCTGGTCCTCAGTCTGTAAAGAAGCACTTTTTTGTGTTTTGGTTGTGGATGCGTTTGCACTGGCAAGGCAGCAGCACAGGCCCACGTGGTCCCACCCACCAAACTAGCGTTGGCGGTCAGAGGCCTTCCAACCGCGCTGTCAGTTCCCTGAAGAGTCAGCTCAATTCATCCTTCACCTGATGGTTGGTTGCAATGTTGTGGTCATTTTGATGGTCATGCTCTCAAGCTGACCTGTCAGCTGTGGAGGCATACAAAGCTTGGTTTGAAAAATGATGTGGAGGCATGAGACCCCCTCCCTCAGGTCGGCACCAATTACACTCCCTTGAATCACTTGATTCATTCCGCTCTAGTGGGATTTTCTACGCCTCATCACAGCAGCTACGTTTCTCCTCAGGCAGTCATCTCTTAAGGGTAAGGCTTTTCTTCTGCTCTCACAGCAGGCCTGCTCCAGGCTCCAAGGCACCATGCAGACCCACAGCTCTTCCAGCACGATCTTGGAACTGGAAACAAGTGGAATAGTTTAGGTCCCACTCTGTACAGTCATTTTAAAGACGGGAATGTTGCTGCCACTGTCTGTGTTGTGCAACTGATTTGAAGCATTTCCCTTTCAAAAGTACCTTCTCCTTCTGCAGAGGAGACAGTCTTTGCTGTAGGTGTTAGCTCTCCATAAGTTAGTGACAAGGTTCTCTCCAAACTGGAGCAACGAAAACATAAGTCTGATTACGTGTGAAGACTCTCCACCTGGCTGCTAGCACACTTCTGGAGTAGCACTCTGGGGAGAGTCAAATGGGCAGGCCCTGCCTAGAAGAGTCCATCTGCACAACAAAGATGACCCCCCCTTATCTAACCAACAAACACTGTCAGCCAGTTCCCATGAAGGAATATTAAGTAGGCCCTTGCTAATAAATGGTTACTGCTGCCCTGTCTCCATCCTCCCGCACTTCAGTGTCCGAGGCTTGTCCCTTCTACTCGGGAATGTGAGCCACTCACTATTACTGTCTGGGGAGGCTATACCAAAAGACCCAGTGTTCTGTGTCGCAGGGGCATCCAAAATGCCCCCCGTTAGTCTCTGCAACCATAGACTCTAAACAACCAGACATACAAACACACAGGGATGTCAGCGCAGGGCCTGGGCCTTACATTCAATTGGAACATCACTCTGGGGTCATGGGGTGGCAGTAGGCATCATACTCTTACCTAAACAGCAAACTGTCTGTTTAGTATTCTTTTTTTCAGTTTAGTCTGTTTAGTATTCTCAATCAGAAAAACAGTATGCTTTCACCTCTGTGTAATGTAAATGTTCCAGATCATGGACAATAGTCCCATTTCGACTAAAGAGTGCAACTGGAACACCCATCCACACCTCAGAGCCTGGCCCTGTGTCTCATGCTCAGATTCAAGGCCTTGGCCTCTCGGGGTACATGCAGATTTATTGTGTGGGCTGGGTCAAAATTATCAGGATACCGGATTACCTACATGTAGGGTCACTCGGGGCAGTGGAGCACACCTGTACTACCATGCATGGAGTATCCCCATGACTTTGGATTCTTAATTTCTCATCACCATCATTTCTTAGCCATAGATTCAGATCTGTAAAAAATGTGGATCCCAAAATTTCAAGGTAAGGTATATGTAATCAAATGACTTAAACTGGACGTTTCAGGGGGAGTTAATTGAATAATATAAAATTCTTTTTGTTTTTAATAATAATATATGTAATATACAAAGAATTAAAAAAAAATGTATATTGGTCAAATAATTGTATAGGCACTCAAGTCAATTCATATTCACAGATCCCAAAAAAGTAGTCTGAAATTATGGGGTTTAAACTTGTAAAATACAATCCCAAACAGAGGTTATTCCCGCTCCAACAAGTGCATTTGTGTTGAAGTAATGAAATATGTTACAATAAATGTGCCTGAAACAATGTAAATATGAGTGAATCTGCATATAAAATGTATAGAAAAACCAAGCTAATACAGTAAGACAGACATGCAGAACAAAAGAATAAATCCAATCGGCAAATCCGTTATTATTAACTGAACATAGATCATATCTCCTCATGTTTTCCAAATTCTTCCTTGTTCGTCACTGCATTACCTCATACTTGAATAACACTACTCCAGTAATAAGACTAATCTACAACTATCAAAAGTTTCCTTGATTTCCAGACTTTGAGGATCTGCTTCTTTGCTTTCACCAAAACACAGAGCAGCCTTATTCTTTACGGAATTTCAGGGTCAAGTTATCAATTATATAATTTAATATTACAATCACTATTGATAGAGGATTAGATTGTCAATTTATCAGACTCAAACGATTAGAAACAAATTTCCTAGAAATGTAACTCACACAGTTCTATAATATGAGAGTAATTATTATTCAATACATCCTCAGCATGTGTCTATTATTAGTCAGTGCTAGCTTAACCATTTACACCAACGTCCAATCTGTACACCATAGCACAATCATTTAGATCAGTCTCAAGTTGAGATAAATGACACTATTAAATCGTGACTTGGATGTCCAATCTCGCCTTTTACCGTTTAGAATCTCAAAAGGTTTATCATCCATTTGTCTCTGATCTGTAACATCTATACTGGAACCACTATATGTGGTAGATAAGAAATTATCGCACATCACCTAATACAAACTTGAGGTATTTCGGTTACCACGATAACCATTTCAGGTAACGAGGTTCGCCCGGAAATCAACTTCAGATAGTTTTACTTTTCTTTATTGTGAATATGTATCTATATTTCAGATATTAAAAAAATAATGCATTATAAGAGAAGATTGTTTTTTTGAAAATCCCTCCATTAATCCAACTTTTCCAACTACATTATCTATCTCCTGTTACCCCATAAGGATGATTCGTGTTGCACCTAGTAGTTCAGTTGTAGGTCTTCACACGTTTTTGCCACACTTCGGGAAAATGTGATGTTGTGGGAAAAACGTGTTTTATAATCACTTTACCTTCCAGCAGAAAAAAATGTGAGGGTGTTATAATTTCAGACCCTTCATCCCCTTCATACTCTTTTTCTGTTGTGTGGTGCTACTTGATCCGCTGGCAGACAAGGAACTCAGGTTTCTGGATGTAGAATAGTGGCAGTCCTGATCTTGTAGGTCTTTAGACCCTTTGCCCCAGTGCCTTTGTGCATTATGTTCAGCGTTTGGAATACACCCCTGAATTGTACTCTTATATGTGGGCCAAAATTACACTACTTTTGCTCAAGCTGTACCTGTTGTTTCATACATAGACCACTTGTTTTCATTAACCCTGTTCACATTCCTTTCACGAAACACAAAATATCGATGTTACAATCTGAACTGCTGCCATGGAGGTGTGATGTCATTTTTTGAATGCCAACTATTTGAGGCCATGCTCTAATATTGTGCAAATGCATGATGATCTATACTGAGAACATAGTTTTAGTCCCACCGCTAGTGTGTAACCTTGTTCTTTTGGAATAGGAGTGTTAAAGCTGTCTTGTTGACATACATATATTTTACAAGTTTACGAGCGTTTATCCTGAAAGCTGAACTCAAGCAAGCTGCAACAAATGTAGGGCTTCATTGCTGTGATTGTAAAAGGTGCATCACATGTGAATACCTTTTATAAACCTCATCAGTAACAAGTTCTGTTATAAGAAGATTCTATGTATCAAAACACCGTCTTACGTGTCAATCAGCATGCATTATTTATGTGATTCAGTGCCAACGCCAAAGCTGTAAAAAACATAATTTAGGCCAGACAGTTCACAAACTCCGTACATGAATCAGGCATTATTAATAGGTAATAATAATAAGACAACTGACAAGCCTGTAGCCAATCATTTTAACTTTGTGAACCATTTGCTATCTGATCAGAAGATTTTTCTTGAGTTACCTGTATTACAGGAAGAACTAGTAGACTCCAGAGTAAACTTCTGGCAGTACTGTTTAAAATTATTACATCCAGATGGACCGAGCGTTACTGACCACACCACCTGACTCCTGCTTTCCACAAGGGATCTCAGGACTTCACTGATTCCATATTCCAAATGGAATTTTCACTCATGATGCTTTTTTTTAAAAATCCAGCAGTGTCAGCTCTGCGGCTACTGAGCAAGCAATCTTGAACTATTGTTCTGCCTGAGGACGGCAGAAGCCGAAACATTGTAGTGGAAATATAATGGTGCATGCCACAACCTATTGACGAACGTGTCAGTGGGTCTGCCCAGATGGGGCATGTACAGAACGGAGTTTCTTGCTGCCTTATTTTTTTGTCCTCCATGGCACTGCAGACTGCAACCCCAGAGTCTAGACTTGCTACTACGCAGACTCTTCTGTTTTTACTCTGGTGGACCAGAAGTGAACCTTTGCCTTCAAAGACCCTTAAAAATGTGCCTGGGAAGGTGTGATATTTTTTGTCATTTCAGTACTCTGCTGCAGAATCAAACTAAACCCACACCTCTTCCCACAGAGACATCTGGTGAGCTGTCCAATGCGCTCATCGGACGTTTATATTTGAATTGAGCTTACTGTTAAAAGCTAAGGCGATGTAAGGCTTGTGGAAGTCGAGGTGTTTATGGCTCCAATTCTGTTTCACAGCAAATAGCTACAGCTCACCTTCATAGTTTGATGTGTGACAGTGTGTCATATGTATGCACTGATGATGTAGCACCAGCTAAACTTGTATTAATATGCATTGCCAGCTAACCATTGCGTTATGCATATTTATACGGCACGCATTCCGCCTTTGGTACGGCCTTGCAGTGCTGCTCATCTCTTCTTTTTGGTGTGGAACACAGCCAACCTTTCTTTGGAATTGTAGCAGCAGCTCACCATTCTCCGTTATATATATTTGTTCAGCTTTACAGGAATTTTTCAATTGTGATCTGTACTCTATGCTTGTGGAGATAAAATTATGTAGCAGGAGCTCACCTCTGCTGTGTGGAATATGGCACCACAGCCTCCACATGTGCATCATGACACTGTTAATAGGTACAACACAAACAGTTTAAACAGAAGCTCAACCATCATCACGCATGCAGCGAAAACATATTCTGCACATTGGGGGTGGTTGCAAACAGATGCTCGTGGTGGTGTTGGTGTTTTTCATACGTGAGCACCAAACTCTAAGTCTACAACCTGTAGGTGGCTGCACACACAGGCATACAAAGGGGCAGGATTCTTAACAAATACACACTAAAAGGCCCAGTCTACATCCTAGAGTTCGCTACAATCAGGCGAAAGACCGATTGGATCCTATTGATGCACTATCTCATTAATGACTTTCAGGGTCTTCCTTTTTTTGACTGTACGCATGAGTCCTGATCTGAAGTTACCATATATATTATACGCACTTGTAAATTGTATGATTTACAATTAATGTTTTTGCATATAACCACACATACAGGCCCATATACCTGTCGCTGATGAGCTGTGAAGATGTGTGGCAAAACATGAGCTTACTCTTAAAGCAATGCATGCATGCATCAGTAAACAGTCAATCATACCTATCAAGTAGTGAAAAGCAAACTAAACGGTTTGATATGCTATGCATTGCTGTTACTGTTTATATTTGAAACTTATAAAGTTCTCAGTGATGTAGTATCATGTAAAACAAAAGTATACCTTGGACTTCCTGATATTTCTGAGCAAAAAAATCTTTTTTGATGACATTGAATTGAGTTTATTAATCCAAAGTAGACATTTTGCTTTTCACGATGAACATCTGTAGTTTTAGAAGGAACTGTTAGGCTGATGTTTTAAATAAAATGACAACGTTTCAGAATTGTGTGTAGAGATGATATTGGAGGGATAATTCATTCAACCTTAGGCAGACGTCCTGCTAATTTTGGTTGACTTAAAGACTTGTGAGAAGGCATTTCATCACAATATTGGAAAATGTTTCCCTGGTATCACTTCTGTCTGGGGCCTGGGCAAGTAAGGCTAGTGTAATCCATCTGCTCTCTGATAATGGAAGCTCTGTATAATTCGAATTGAGCAGCAGTACTGCTGTATGAGCATGTAGGGTTTGCCCAATGCTGCTTTAACAGTATGATCCAGCAAGTCAACGCTGTCTCCTCCTCCTGCTTCAACACCCTCTCCATGCTCCGCAAGATCTACAGATGGATCCCCACCGAAACTAGAAGGACTGTCACCCAGGCCCTCAGCAGCAGGCTGGACTACGGCAACGCCCTCTACGCGGGAACCACGGCCTAGCTCTAGAAAAGACTCCAATGCATACAATAATCCTCTGCACGCCTCGTCCTCGGAATCCCACGCCACAGCCACATCACCACCCACCTGGGAGACCTGCACTGGCTCCCAATCAACAAGAGGATCACCTTCGAGCTCTTCACCCAGGCTCACAAAGCAATCCACAACGCCGGTCCAACGTACCTCAACAAACGACTCACATTTTACACCCTGAACCGCCAGCTTCGCTCTGCTGACCTCGCCGCCGTCCCACCCATCCGCCGAACGACCACCGGCAGCAGATCATTTTCCCACCTCGCCGCCAAGAAATGGAACACCCTCCCACCCACCTGCAACAGGACCTGCTCATCTTCAGGAGACTTCTCATGAACTGGCTTTTCGACCAGTAGCTGCTTCTTCCCCCACCCCCCTCTAGCACCTTGAGACCCTCACGGATGAGTAGCGCGCTCTACAAATGTTTGATTATGTAAGTGATTTTCCTATGCTGCCCCTTCCAAACAGATTACATAAAAATATTCCTTTTAACTGACTATAATGCATACAGCACGTTAGGGAAATAGTGTTGAAAAGTCTGTTCTTTTGTCATAATTTTTCATGTGAATGGTGAGCCCCCATGGGAGCGTAAGGCGTGTCTGGCACACCTCAAAATTATTGGAATATTTCATTCGATTTCCTTCAGAAGCTCTGGATTTTTAGCACGTTTCTTTAAAAAATGTGCTGCAAACCTCAACCTATTTTGTGTTTTTCTTCCAAATTGTATTGTGGGGGGTGTGGGGGTAAAGAGGATTCTCCCCCACCCACCCTCCCTCCCTATGAACCCTTCAAAAAACTTCAGTTTGCCCTATTCTGTTCGTGGCTGTTATTTACGCTCAACCACTTAAAAACGTCACTAGCCGTCACTTCTTTCAAGGAGCACTGAGGGGGGTTTCCAGCGCCCACGGTGGTAGTGGGTGGCCCTAGCAGTAAGGGATTGGGCCTTAACGCTTGTTTTGGTGAATCTATCCAGTTCTCGTCTTGAAATGTATGGTGTCTTTTCATAGCTGGCGTTCACACTGCCTCGACATTTGCAAGCGCCCTGTCCAGGGGCTCTAGGTGAACCCGCTCCCAGCGCAGGTCCACTCCACGAGAGTTCAGCGGAGCGCATGCGGCACCTCCCTCCGCTCTGCACCGCTCTGTTAAAACTTGCACGGCATGCAGGATCTGCTCCGACGGGATGTCCCCTCGGGGAATAAAGGCATTTATTTTTTGCATTATATTTTCCTCTCGGTCTCTCTGCTTTTAATTCCATAGCTACAGGCGAGCCAGTAAAGCTTTACTCACGCATTACACTTCTCTGATAGGCACCGACCTGCAGGGACTACGTTCCGGGAGCTGGAGCCAGTTCCTTGTATTTAATGCCTCGTGTCATGACCCCGTATATGTTTGTAAACTATCCTCTCCGAAATGCTAGGCTTTGTCCGCTTCCGGTGACGATATCCGTTCACAACTCTCGTCCTTTCTTCCCTCCGCCTTCATTGCAGGGGAAGATCTGAAGTGTTGCCTCCTCCCGTCACCCCCTTTCCTTTAGTAACCCCGGCGCACTCCTCGCACCACTGACGTTGATATCAGGAAGGAGTACTGTTGCGTCTTTGTATTTTTTGACACTTGTTTCTGAAGGTGTTGAGGTTTGTATGCAAGCATGCACGGTTAGCGCTGTATACAGGGTGTTGTTATATTTTTGGATCTATTGTATCCTATCATTGTTTTTGGTTTCACCGTATACCAAGTCACCTGGATTAGCCCTGGCCACCAACTTCACCCTCAAGGAGCACATTGTCAAAAAACCAAAGACTTGTGCTAGCTCACTCTCTTAAGACAAGGGAACCATATCTTGCAGAAAGTGCTTTCAGAACAGCTGTTCAGGCACTCATACTCTTGCATGGGGATGGTGGTAATGCCCTGCTCCATGGCCTACTAAAGCCCACACTGGCACCTCTTAAGGGCATTCTACACACTGCAGTACGTCTCATCCAGTGCCTTAAGCACTGTAATCCCATCACCCCAATCCTGAAGGAACTTGATTGGCTCCACTTGCCATCCTGCCTATCTTCAAAACCACCTGTATCATTTACAAAGCCATCAGGACCAGCACCCTGGCTTACCTTCCAGACAAGCTCACCATTTCAGGTGGTTCTCAGCACACCCACAGGCATGGCCACATCAAGACTGCGGACACAGGACTTTACAGTCTATGTACCCAGGATCTTGAACATTGTCTCCTTATCCATCAGGACTGCACAGAGCAGCTCCAGTTTAGGAAAGAGCTGAAGACTCACCTCTTTAAAGAACACTACATTACAGTGCATTAACCATCTACAACCCATCTAACCATCATCACTTATTCACTCGTTGACTTTATGCATGACTTTTACCATGTTCAGTATTTTGCTGCCTTTCGGCTTGGTTCATACATACATATAAACATGTGTCTGCTGCTTCATGGTTGTATCCATTGTTTCTACGACACAGTCTAGAAGGGTCCAGAGACCATTCAGTTTAGGTTGGTACCAAGCGCAAGGAAGATAGTCTACAGGTGGAGAAGACTGTGATGAAAAGCATCAGCAAATGTTTCCAGAGCACTAGGAATTCCTTAAACTGTATTTTTTATGGTTTGGTAGCCGATCTGTAATTTTATAGAATGCCACATTTGTGCAAACAGTAATTTTGCCCCAAACTATTAGGCCACAACCTACCGGTCAAGGTAAAAAGCAACTGAAGAGGCTCCTCGGTCTTCGTAGATATTTGTACGTTTGGGGTTGTGGTTCTGAGGGATCATTGATGTATGTTTTATGAGTGATGGCTTTGAGTTCTGTTGTTAAATGCATTTGTGTGTTTGTGTCTGTGCGGTTGTTTTGAAGGATTTATATTTTTGTGTTTCTGCGTGTGTTCGTTTCCAGTTTCTTGCTTGTATGCCTTAGTGGAAGCTCAGCAATTCTGTTATTTTCACATGTGCATGCCATGCTATTGTTTGTTTTATATCAAAACATTTTTGTAATACTCTGAAGCTGGTTTCGTGTATTTTAGTTAGTTGTTTGTGATGCAAGTCAGGTGAATATGTCATGTCTGTACGTGTTGGCTTCATGCTGCAGGTGCTGGTTTAAAATGATCTGTGTGGTGTCTAGATGGTTTCTTCTGTATGCGTGTCCTCCGTGCCTGGTAATCTTTGTGCAATGTGTTGTGATGGTGTGTGGTATGTGTTCGTGGTTGAGGGGAGGATTTGATTTGCCTTGTGGTGTTGCGGTCATGGTTTTTTTACAGTGCGAGTGTCTCTTTGATGTTTTAGATGCGATTCTGTCAGCGTTTGTTATGCTGATGAGCTGGTTTGCGATTAAAAGGCCAGAGGGAAGAACGTTAGAGTGAAGCTTGCAGTCCTCTTTCTGGATTAACCGTAAACGTGCTGAAGCAGAGGGAGAGGGAGGAGGGCGACGGTGTGATAGGAGAAGCAGGAGAGTGGAAAAGAAAGCCGGAAACCAGGCTGAAGGAAGAAGGAGGGAGCAAGGAAATAGAGAGGGAAGAGGGCACGGATGATATGCAAAAATAAACGTAAATAGGGGGCTAAGAAGGCCAGTGAGCCGCGTATCCTGAGATGAATTGAACAGTGAGTTGTTTATCCAAATATGGTTTATTTGTGGTTTTTTTTAATGAAGACTGGTATTTTGATATATATTTTTCCATTTAATTTGAATTTCCGCTTCCACTTTAAGTGGCCGGATAACCCCCACTCCCACAATTTGTATCTCCTTCATAGCTGCCAGGTTTTCCGTTATTGATTTTTATGCTGGCCACTTTTGTCCACACTGGACCGCTCCGCGTGTGCTTTATAGCTGCAACACCCTCATCTTGTACGTTGCTGCTGAGTGTACTTTCTTATTCTCACTCAGTCCATCTGTACCTCTAGCATAATGTCTCCGCCCCTGACAAGTATTGGATGAAGCAAATAATTGAGTTCTATCCCATCCAGATTCTACTGAATGGCCTGGAGGAGAATATGACTCTAGGCAATTCAGAG
The DNA here is from genome assembly GCF_964263255.1 of Lissotriton vulgaris. NCBI lineage: Eukaryota > Metazoa > Chordata > Amphibia > Caudata > Salamandridae > Lissotriton > Lissotriton vulgaris. Next base: position 1,695,316,167 of record NC_141693.1, on the reverse strand, counting down.
TCTCCATGTACTCAATGTTTGCCCAATTAGAGCTTCAATTTATTTATGTTGATGCAGAGTCTTATCCCCCTCTGCAGCCGGGTTCTATTCTTGATCACAAATTCACGAGGTTTATGCCTGGATAATTCTTTAACAAGGTACTCTATTAAGCGTTAAATCCTGCACTCCGACTATTTAGCAGCTGCTCTTAGGGAGAAGGGGATACACAGATCGGATGGATCCTAGTAATCTCCGATTCCTCACCTAAGAATCCCTCAAGCACCAGCCTGGATTTGTAACATTTTGTAGCAGTGCTCCCACGCGTCGGCTTGTGGCATTGTGCTGTTCCGCACTGACTCAATGCTGCCCCAGAAGTGACAGAACGAAGTAATATGGAAGTACCACACCAACTTCAGTTCCTTTCTTTACTTGCCTTCCGACGTGAATCCATAGCTCCACTCCCACCTTGTCGGTCTTCCGAAAAATCCTAAGCACAACTCTTGAACATTGTCCTGAGGAACAGTCACCATCGAAAACAATAGGTTTCAAGCGCTGTGCCGCTACTGCAGGAAGCAGATGTCGGCCACGACCCCCATGAGATTCGCCTTTGGTACCTGAGCTCCGGACACAACTCGGAGTCACATTATTAATTCCCCCCTTTGCAACTAAAGGTGATTTGAGACCAGAGACGAAGTTGTATAATGCCAAACACAAGAAGTAGTTGTGGTCTTCGCACAGGTCTCCCTCCAAGTCACTAAGGCATTTTCGCACAAAAGTCCAAGAGCAAGCATGAAAACATATGAAACAGAAACCACTTTATTATGATTATTATTATTATTATATGAGATTTGTAGAGTGCATAGTTGTCCTAGGGCTTCCCAGCGCTTAGAGACAGGGTGCAGATAAAGTCTGGGAGAAGATTAAAAATGCTACTTTGAGCTGAGCTATGGACACTGGCCGTGAGGGGAACAGCTTCCTCCTATCTGTCCTACCTGTCTGAGGGGAAACGACACCTCCTCTCCCGTTTCTGCGCAGTGAGGGCAACGGCTGCTGGCTCCTTGCCGGACCGGTTGCAGCGGGAACTACATCCCCCAGCTGCCCCAGCCTGCGGCGCTGCACTTGTGACGACATCCCTGCGCCCGGAGGCGCTACAAGTGCAAGGGGCGCCAAGCGAGTTGGTGGGACGCTGAGCTGTGGACACGCGCCATGAGGGGAACGGCTTCCTCCTATCTGTCCTACATGTCTGGGGGGAAACAACACTTCCTCTCCTGTTTCCGCGCTGTGAGGGCAACGGCTGCTGGCTCCTTCTTGCCGGACCGTTTGCAGCGGGAACTACATCCCCCAGCTGCCCCGGCCTGCGGCGCTGCACTTGTGGCGACATCCCTGTGCCAGGAGGCGCTACAAGTGCAAGGGGTGCCTCCCGCCTCGCGGGAAGTGCGCCGACAGCGCCGGGCAGAGCCCGGGCAGAGGGCGGGCCATCTGTGGCCGTCCAAAGACGTACAAGGACGGGACGGGCCACCCCTCCTTTCTTCTGCCGATGACAATTTCAAGGTGAAGACAACCTACAAAAAGGTACTGGTACTTGGATTTAATTCCCCGGGCTAAAACGCACTACAACAGCAACTTACTCTGCAATTTTGAGGGAGCTAGCCTACCTGATTGGGCTTTTGTTGTTTTATCCTATCCTTACCCAGTACTACTGATCTCCTTAGAATGAGTAAAGTGGGGAACAAAACACAAACTCCAGCAGCTACACAACCAAACACTAGACTGAAAGCGGCAGTACCACAGTCCCTTCCCAGCTTAACAGCAATCGATAAGATGCTACAAAAAACTATTGGGGTTGTGGTCACAGCAATCGAAAACACCGAGAGAAGGTTATCAATTACACCCACTCTGTCTGCAAAGCCAGGAGGGTGACTGCTCAGTTATTGCAACTGATATCCCGGATCAAAACTCCTATTTAACATCATCTTATGTACAACTGCCCTGCGCACAGGTGTCCATAGAGACCCCTGTAGTTGTAGAGGATTCACCTATTGTTTTGACTCAACCCCCACCCAAGGGAAATTCCCACAGTAAATAAGTAAGTAAACCACGTCCCAGGAGAAAGAAAGAAAGCCTCCCAAAAAAATCGGCCAAAAAGAACTTGACCAATCATAACCTGGTGACCCCAATTTCCAACACGTCCCATCCGTACTCAGGAATTCCGTGCTGGGTCACTAACATGGTGGCTGACTTGCAAGCATGCCTGGAGTGGACTATTATTACCCACATCAAACCCTCGGTGTCAAAGCTCCACAGACTATCCTCTATTCTAAATAATAAGGGGGCAGGGATAACAAAGCCAGTAAATCCCCTGGGAAACTCTGCATCCTTATCTGATTCTGACTGTGGTGGCACACTTAATAGTACGTCTAGTGATAGGGTTGCTCTAGTAAAAAACACCTCAAAACAGACTAAAAACCCACCCAGCAATACCAAGAACTAACACTGAGTATACACATGTTTCACCTCCTCTCCCACCTAATAGTAATACACACGGCCAAACCCAATTGACCGTGGGAAATTCCACTGCCAATTTTGATAAAACTGGTTCGAAGCCAAAGGGGGGTAAAAATGAAAGTAAAACTAATACTTTAACGACCAGGAATGTACCACCCAAAGCTTCTTCCTGCCAGTTACCAACTATTAATCTACCCCCGGAAGCACAACCATATGTGGTAGCCCTTACAGGAGTCCCAGTCTTAAGTGATGGGAAAAGAGCAAAGGAGATTGATCTTAAAAATAAGTGCATTCAATGGCTAAACACAAATAGACCCCTACCTCCAAATGTCTCAGGGGAAATACTGGCAGTTAGAAGAATAGATTGGATAGGGAGGGGACCTAAAACAGTGTCAGGAGATGTTGTAATAATACATTTTAGGGACACCTCCGCTGTGGACTACATCTGTAATACCCCCTTTCGCAGGTCAAATTCCCAAATATGCCCATTACACTTATCATTCTTCTACCCTACCCCCAATTTGAGATTAACCCACTCCAAGAGGACTCACTATAATAGGGGAATCCATCCACCATCAAGCAGAATGCAATATAGGCCAACATTTGGGGAGGATTTGCTTCCACATAATCCTAGACACCTCCTTCAACCTCATTGGAATAGGTTCAGTGTGTTGAAGGAGGTAGATTGACTCAAAACGAAGGGGAACTCCCCACCACAAATTACCAATGAAGAGGCCATTGGGAGACTGGCAGTGGAAGAAAAGGGTACAATCACCACCATAAGGGATGACTCAACACTTTACTTTTTGAGGAAGGAGGGAACCAGAGAAAAGGGGAACCTGGATACCCCCCTGTAAATGGAGGGAGGGAAGCACAAGGTTCTGACAAAGCAGTGGAAGGTTGTTTAAAAATAATCTCCTAGAACATAGCCGGGCTAAAAAATAAGCTGCTCACACCAGAGTGGCATTCTTTTATGGCTGCCCACGATATCTGCCTGATGCAGGAGACCTGGGCCATGGAGGAGAGCAAAAGCCCGGCCTTTGCAACCTATGACATTCTAGCAGTGTCTACAGGAAGAGGCCGCCCCTCCGGCTGACTATCAATATGGATAGGCACCCACTTGGACATCCAGGCAAAACAAATGCAAACTAACTCCCTGGATGTCCAGTGTGTCCTATTAACACCTCAAAGTAACTCACAAGTAGCCATAATAAACATCTATTCAAGGCCAGTTAAAAAGGGGCAGGAATCAAATACAATTAAACCACTCAATCACTTTATCCAAGGTTTGGACCCCTCTATTGCAATAATTTTGGGTGGTGATTTTAACTGCCAATTCAAGCCTCTTGGTAGCTTGTTCGTTTTGCGAACAAGACGAGGTAGACTTATTCTGGCGTATCCCAGACCCGAAGATCACCCCTTAGAGCATGGACACCGTTGGTGCTCCAGTTAAAATCTTTCTCCCTTGCAACGTTTATGCGGTCGTGCACTGGGAGATTGGATCCCGACTGTCCAGGGGTAGTCACCTATAATAGGGCAAACCAAACCTCCATCATAGATTATATCATGATGGAGGCAAAATATTGGGATAGGCTGAAAGAATTTAGGGTTGTACCAAGGCATGATAGTGATCATAATGCCTTGGTTCTAACCCTCAAGCCTGGGTCTTTTGGTCTTACAAATCCTGTCCCAGACCCAGCCATGGTGAGGACACCTCTCACGGTAACAAACAGGAAAAGGATTAAATGGCCGCACTTTGCGAATTCTCCCACTAACCTCGCAAAAATATACCAGATTGCAATTCCCTGCATAAGTGAGATGGGCGAACCGGCCCTTTGCCGGCAACCCGTAGAAATACATACACAACTAGCTATGACACTAGGGGAGGTACTCTACCCAGTTAGTAGAAGCAAACGAAGCACTCCTAGATCGCACCCTTGGTTCGACTGTACCTGTAAGAAAGTAAAGAGGGATCTCCTTGCAGCAATAAAATCCAAAGATATTCCATTGATTAGGGCAACTAGACTGCGGTACAAACAGGAGATCACTAGGGGCAAGAGAGAGTGGGAGGAAGCCAGGTAGGAAGAACGGAGACAAGCGCTCCTCTTAAAGGATGCCAAATTATTCTGGGCTCTAATTAATGCTGGTACAAAAGGGGGGGGGGGGAGAGGTTGATTTTCCGAACATAGCCCCCTCAGTATCGGAGTTACACTTTGCAGCTCTTTACACAAGCCTGGAGACTGGTGTTGACGTATATCATAGACCGGCCCAGTTGTCAGGGGCAGATAGGACCCTTCGGACCTCCCCGGCCCCAGACCCCTGCACGAGTATCGACTGTCGGGGGCCTCTGGCCTGGGTCGTTCGAGGGGCCCGTTGGACGATCGGGAGATGACTTCCTCTCAAAACCCAGAGAGTATTTCTCTCAAGGAAGTGGAGTCTGATATCGAAAGATTGCTCCCAAACAAAGCCCCAGGCCTTGATAAACTACCTGGCGACCTCTTTCGCTCCCATCCCTAAATTTGGACTCCGTATCTGGTAGTCCTGTTTAATGCGATCCTTTGGGGCTCTGAGTTACCGGAAACTTGGTTGGGAGCTGAGATCGTCCCCATTTACAAGAAGGGCTGCCCGTTATCCCCGTCCAACTACAGGCCCATTAGTCTTCTAGACACTACGCAAAAACTAATGGGCCGGATTCTTCTGGATAGGATATTGGGCTGGATAGAGGAACACAAAATACTGACCACCCTTCAAGCCGGATTTAGATCGGGCATCTCGACCCTGGATCAGATTTTTAGGCTGCAGGTCCTTTTTTGGAAAACTGCAAGAGTAGAGGGTGGCAGCCTCTACCTTGTTTTTGTGGACCTGAGCACGCCTTTGATCTTGTGCCCAGGGAGAAATTATGGAGGGTATTGGAAGAACTAGGCCTCCCGACCTATTTACTAGATGTCTTGATCCGACTCCATGCGGAGAACTTCGCCCAGGTCAGGTGTGGAAGGAATGGTGAACTCTCGGCCCGCTTCCCAGTAACCAGGAGTGTACGCCAGGGTTGCGCCCTTGCCCCTACACTCGTCAGCCTCGACGTTAATCGCTTGATAGATGAATTGGATGGAGTTAGGGATAATGATGCCCTGAGATTGGCTACTGGACGGGTGCCCGCTCTGATGTTCGAGGATGACACTTTGTTGTTATCCCGAACATCAACGGGCATCCAGCAGATTCTGGATGGGTTTTCAACCTTTTGTGCCTCAAGGGGATTGGAGGTTAACTTGGATAAAACCAAGTTTATGGTTTTCAATCCCCCAAGGCACACCCGCCCGAACCCTGTCCTGAATGGCACTCCGCTTGAGGGGGTGAAACCCTTTGTTTACCTGGGTGTCACACTAACTGAAGATTTTGATTAGGGTCACCAGGTGTCTAGATTTGCCCTGAGACTTTCACAGATTACAGGGGGGATTGGGAAATTTCACAAAACTTCACAATTTAAACCAGTCGCCCCCGTTCTTGAAACTTATAGAGCCCAGACCAGGTCAGCAGCTATGTATGGGGCAGAACTATGGGGGCACAAGAACGCACTTAGTCTTCTAAAGGTGGAGCAAGCTTTTATGAGAAATCTGGTAGGTCTACCCCAAAGCACCCCTCTCATACCGTTGCGGCTAGATATGGGCCTTGAGTCCATTAAAGATCTGATAGCCGCACGACCCTTGCTCTACTGGAGAAGGCTCTGGACTGTACCGGAACTTGTTGATTACAGAGCGGAATTTTCAGCAGTCTGGGGGCAGCTCAAGAACAAAAATATACCCTGGCTATCCCACATCAAGGTTTTTCTTTACCAAATTGGCTTGCCTCAATTGTGGGAGTCCCCGGGTGAGAGCTGTCCTAGGTTCCAGAGGTCAGAACTGTTGGCTATTTTGAGAAACCATAGCCTTAACACGCTACACAGCTCGACAACTCTGGGCAAGCTAACAACTGAATTCCTGCAGGTGAACATTGCGCCCAAGAAGGAGGAATTTCTAGACCTAGTGCATCCTCCTCTTGCGAGAAAACTATATATCCAACTGAGGCATGGCTGCTTGCCCATTAGGGTGCAGACCTCTAAATGGACTATCTCAAATGAGGGAACCTGCCCAGCCTGTAATAATAGTACAGAAGATATTGTCCATGTCCTGTTCTTCTGCCCGGCGTATAGCAAAATACGGAAATGCTGGTTGGCTCCACTGTGCAGGAATTTGGGAGTTAGACAATGTGCACAGGCTTGCAGAATTTTAACATGATACCTCCCCTCCTATCGTGTTTGCTGTTTCCCGCTTCCTACATGGTATGTGGCGTAGAAGGACCACCTTTCTGATAAGGACCTAATTTGGAGCAATCCCCCTTTATTACTCTTTTTTCCTTTTATTCCCCCCTTTGATAACTTTTGATACCTTGCTGTTTAATAACTTTTTAACTGCTTGTATTTATGAATTTTATTATTGTGCTTGTATGTATTTTATCTCCACTTTTATGCTCAACGACCGAAATAAAGTTATCAAATGAATGAATGAATGCTACTTTAACAGCCACGTTTTTATTGATTTCTGGAATTCTAGTTCCTTGTCCATGGTCCGACATTCCCTTGGTAGGGAGTTCCAGAGTTTGGGAGCAAGGTGGGTTTGACTCTAAAGAGAAGACACTAGGGCATCAAGATTTAAGTTACACTCCCTCAAGGTCACCATCCATGAATTTGAGTCCTCAGTTGGTCCAGACATGCCCAGAGTTTCCCAAGCCATTGTCGACCTTGCATAACCCATGAATATCCATTGCCACCACCCTGTCCCAGGAGACCTAGCCTTCCAGAGCCTTGTTGGGCAGGCTTACACTGCCAAGATCAATCCAAAAGCATTTCCTTCCACTCTACTCTACCAGGCAGGGGATCTTAGAGGATGGACACCTTTGGGAAGCTTATTTTCACTTCCACCAGCCTAGCCTTGCGGTCCGTGAACACTGCATGCCTCTTCGGCCAATATTCACGTGTTATGGGATTGGGATGTGCAGCTGCTTCCCAGTCTTCCCTAGGACGGCCAAACCATCCTCAAGTGGGCGATCGTGGAGCACAGTTTGCCATCCGGTGTGGGATGGCATTTACGGACCCCCTGGGTGCTTCAAAATGTGTGGCTTCCTTTTGGGAAAAATCCTCCGCCTTTGCCACTATCCAAAGAACAGCTGACGGAGGACTATCTCCCCTTGCTTTTCTTGCCAAACTATTCATTAAGAGGGTGTCTGTGTCAGAAGTAGGACATAGTTGTTATTCCTGTTACTTTCTGGTGCCGAAAATGACGGAGGACTTTGTCCTATTGTAGGTCTGTGCCCTCTCAATGCCAATCTACGGAAAGAAAAATGTAAGATGCTCACATTAGCTTAGGACTTATCTGCCATGGTCCTTTGAGACAGAATGGTTGCATTTGACTTTGCAGGGCACTTATTTTCATATCTTCATCCTGTAAGCCCACAGGTGGTAACTACGATTTACGGTGAGCCATGAGCATTGTGATTGCTATGCCCCACCAATATCCCTTGTGTAGAACCAAATTGAGAAAAAGAGAGCAGCAGCGGGCCTTAGGATGCCGCACCTCAGTCCCATTTCCAGAAATGTGTCTAAACAGATGTGCAAACAGCCCCTGCGTCAGCTGCTGGGTAACGTCACTGTGCTTCCAGATCACAAGATATTTTTAGATACTGATGGGGGTGCACAAAAACAAAGTCCAAACAGGCAAAAATGTATGAAAATAGCTCTTCTTAATTTTTTAAAAGTTCTTTGAAAAAATCATTTGTCAAAATAGATCAGCCAACGTGTTTCTCTCCCACACAGGGAGCTTCCTCAGGGCAACATAAGAGTAAGAATTCAATCGAAGTTCGAGGATTTTTGGAAGAAGTGACAAATAGGTATTAGCACTGGTCCTTTGGAATAGCTCCTTTAATATCCTGGAGCTGCACAAATAAACAGTCCGCTTCGGGTAGGTATTCACGATTCCCAAGGTTGAATCGCCTTAGGAGAGTGCACACAGGGAGTCCCACGGTAATTCTATTGTTAGATCAAGACCATATAGCTGGGTATTGAAGGCACCACTTAGCGAAAATCCCGCTAGCGAATGTTGAAGACCAAAAAGCACCTGGGCGTGTTGTCTCGCCCTGTCCCATATTCCGGACAAGAAAATAGAAGAACGCGGCGCGGCCCAGTATGTTGAACCTGTGCTCCTATTTTCTTGTCCGGAATATGGGACAGGGCGAGACAACAAGCACAGGATCTTTTCAGTGGCGGTGTTGACTCGGGCCGCTGGTGACACTGCTCTCCCCATCCCGTACCTGCTCCCTGATGGCCAATTGAAACTGACGGTCCAGGCTGATTTCCAGGTGGAGGAGGATCCGGAGGTGAGCGCCCTGCGTGGTGACTCGCTGGACCCGTGTGTCCTCCCTTGCATCCGTTTTCCTGGGTCAGAAAGCCTGGGCATTGAATTGATGTGCCCCCACCTCCTTTGTTGGGCCCAGGAGGGTCGGGTTGACAACAGGGGCTGCAATTCTGGGTCTTCTCGTGGAGCCAGTTGCTGGTGTCCCCGCGGTGGGGGATCTAGCGGGCGTCGCTTCTGGAGGAGATCGCCGATGCAGGAGAGAAGAGCGGGCCGGCTGATTCTTTCACGCCTCCCGCTCGCGACCATGCCCACCGGTCCGACTCTGTTGGTTGCGGCAATCCGAGGGTGAGCCCCCTTCATCGCGGGTCACGGGGACTATTGCATCCTCCCCTTTTTTCGTATTTCCTGGGGGGCATCGATGCGGGTGCCTTGGCGCTGAATTGCTGAGATCCCCTCCCTCCCCCCCACTTCTTGGATACGGAGGACCGCTGTCCTGGGCGCCTGGTTGGGCTTTCCTGTGGCGCCAGTTTCGGTTTCTGCTGTCCCCGCGGTGGAGAAATTGAGGCAGACGCTCACTTGTTTGCTGTTTCCTTTGACCCATGAGAGCGGAGCGGGCTGGCTGACCTTGCCGCCGCTTCCACTCTCGACCGGAGCCTCCAGTTCGACCATGCTTAAAATAATTGCCCAGGTGAACTGCAGGGATAATCCCTCTTACTATTGCCGGCAGCGCAGGGACACTGAAGCAGTATGAGGCGGTTGTCCCCCTGAGCACCGAGTGCCTGTTTATTGGAGTTAACTGAGGTGCTTGGCGTTTGTATGTTTCTCAGGGGCACCTCCTCTATTAACTACCTGTGCTCTGCCTGTCGCGAGGAAGGGGTCATTGATGGTGAGACCCGGAAGTCCGAATCGGACTGATATTAATAAAAGCCTGCATGTTTATGACACAACTACAATATGTACTATCCCCACCGGATGCAATCCTTATTTTTGTGATGTTGTCTTTCACTTTGACTGAGCCATGGGAGGGAGATAGAGCCCACCCCGGACGTCCATTTTGTTCTATTCTGTTCACTGTGGGTTTAGTCGAGTCTCCATTTTTTCCCCCTGATGTTGTTGTCGCTCCATGTGGCATAGAAATAAACATAGGACTCTCCTCGCTGCTCTACTCTGATGGCCATCTTACAATGACATTCTCCCCTTCCTACTCTTTTTTTTTTTTTGATAATCAACTTTATTGAGTATATGAAAAACAAAAGAGAATTCATTGGTTGCAACTCCGAGATCATCATATACATTGGAAGTAAATCAGTAGGACATGGTGGCGGGTGCAGTCCAGCCCAGCCCAGCATCCCATCTTGCATTACAGTAACGGTGGAGCATATATAATAAGACATAATAAGAATTATGGCGGGATCATGTTGAACCATTTCCCCCATATTTTATGGAACAATTCTGGGGAGCCTCGTGATTCTAACAGGGCTTCCTCCTAGGTGCCACACCAGTCCACCCCCCCACAGTAGGGCAGCGGCACGCGACCAGTACTTTGCTATGTCCCTTTTGGCCACAGCCACCACTGTCCCCAGTAGGCGCCTGTCAATCCTGGAACCATCCAGGCCGTCGAAGATCCCCAGCAGCATCCGCAACGGGTCGTGAGGAACCTCCCACCCCAGGGCCTGTATAAGCTCTCGCTCCACCCCCCTCCAGAATCTCTCCAGCACCGGGCAGAGCCAGGCCATATGGTAAAAATCAGCAGGGGATGAGCCGCATTTTGGGCAGTTTGGGGAGGGTTCTTCTTTTTTCCACGCCAGCAGCTCAGACCCGGAAATAGTGGTACCCATAGTCAATTTTTGACTAACTTTTTCGATCCCTTTTGATCATTTTTCGAAGTCTTTTCGACTCCGAACGGTGCCGGTAGGGATGCCTGGATTTAAACCCTGTGAGGACTGCGACCGACTGATGTCGGTTACCGACCCTCACCACCGGTGCCTTCACTGTCTCGGCTTCGACCACGACGACAAGGCCTGCCCCGACTGCCGAGCCCTGACGTCGAAAGCTAGGCGGGAGCGGTCCCGCAAGCGGCTCGAGCTCCGGCAGTCGGCCCGCGCCGCGAGAGGTCCTGGTCCGGACGGAGGTCAAGGGACCGGTCGCGGGGTCGGAGCCATCATAGCTCCGGGAGTCACCATCGGTCTTCGGCAGGAAACCAGAGCACACTATATTTATTCCAAATATCTTCCTCATTAAGTACTTATTAATTCTGGATAGATCACACCCAAAGTAGATTTTTCAAAAGAATTTTATTTGTGAACAGTGTCCACTTCTCAGGATTCACTGTATCAATCACTTAAGCCTACACGTGTTTCATCACAGCATGTGGCTGTGACTCATCAGGGCTGATCAAATGATCGTGACTCGTGGTCGGGGAGCCGGTGATAATTCCAACCCGGTCCTAGTCGGGTAGTTATTAGGCACAGACGATTGTTACGCGTGCCTAATAACTACTGTTATAATAAGCTATAATAACTGTTCAGCTTGTAAAGCTTCTGTCTCCGAATGCGGGTTCCCGCATTCGGAGACAGAAGCTTTACAAGCTGAACCCCGGCTGCACACGGCTGGATTTGAATTGAGAACATTTCCCAACCGAAAAAATCTCCTGACGGCACGCGTAACAATCGTCTGTGCCTAATAACTACCCGACTAGGACCGGGTTGGAATTATCACCGGCTCCCCGACCACGAGTCACGATCATTTGATCAGCCCTGATGAGTCACAGCCACATGCTGTGATGAAACACGTGTAGGCTTAAGTGATTGATACAGTGAATCCTGAGAAGTGGACACTGTTCACAAATAAAATTCTTTTGAAAAATCTACTTTGGGTGTGATCTATCCAGAATTAATAAGTACTTAATGAGGAAGATATTTGGAATAAATATAGTGTGCTCTGGTTTCCTGCCAAATCAACATAAGAGGGGGGTGGTTTCACCACTTCTCTTTACAGAGGTTATGGTTTTCCTCTGACCAAGAAGCACCTACCTTGATACCACGAGAACTCAAATCTATACCGTAAGAAGTCGAGCGCCTAATCTTTCTGAACACTTAAAAAACCTACCCACAGATATAACCACCATCGGTCTTCGGGCTCGAAGTCGTCAGGTAAGCACAAGAAGCCGAAGAGACTTCATCGCTCTTCTGACTCCCCCCCACGCTTGCGTGACGCGGCCTGGTAGTTCGGGTGACACCACCCACCTGGCTCAGTCGGAGTCGCGGGCATCGCGGCCTGCTTCATACCCTCCGGTCCCTGGGCAGCACATGTCGCCAGAGGAGATCGAGCACTTCCTCATGGCCATGAGGTCTCTCTCTCCTCAGACGGGCTCCGCGGCGCCTTCGGCCCAGCGGACTCGTCTGGGGGCCCCAGCGGGTCGCGACACCGTCCCCGATGCCCCCCTCGATCCGGTTCCGGCGTCGGAGCGGCGCCGCTCTCGACGCTGCTTGGAGAGTTCTACTTCAACGAACCGGACCCATCCTTTGACAACCCTGATTATCAGGAAATGGGTGATGAGGTGTATTGGGAGTGGTCTGAGGACCCTCTAACACTTGATTGTCAGTCCCAGCAGGACTGGACATGTGAACTTGGGGATGCCAGTGGTCCTGCGCGCGGACCTCTGGAATAATGCGGTGGACTTTAGGGTAAGAGACTAGGTTATGGAGGAGTTTGCCATTTGTGTCCCTCCAACCATACACCCTCGCCACCGATGATCCCCATAGCATTTGGGCCAAGTCCAATGAGATCTGACTGATTTCGTCCCGAATCAACGCCAGCTGCCGGGTGGGGTCCGTGCGCTCACCAGAGGTTTGCTCTGCCTCCAGTCGCACTGCTCGGACTCCAACTCCGCAAGCCGGGCCAGTTGGTCCGCCCACTTGGCATGCACAAGCCCCCTTGCTACCCCGCATAACACGTTCTTGCCAGCCTCTACCCTACTGTCCCTGGCGAGGGAACTGAACCTTCATTGGCAGAGAAGTAGTGGCTTATCTCCAGTCTCAGCCTGTCCGCCAGAGTGGGGTCCTGTAGGAACCAAACGTTGAAACGCCAGATCGTCCGCGGCCCCATCGGGGGGGGGAGCCAAGACCTCCTCCATAATTACCAACTACATCTTCTTCACCAAACGCCCATCTAAATGGAAAAGCGTATTTCTCCGACACCTCCCTATCACTAATTCCCGCAAAATCCCTTATGGTCTAAAACTTTCCACCACTCCCTCCTCCTCTTTTCCTGGTGAAATAGACATCTCTATATTCAAATCTGTTAATATATTCATTCAAGCATCAGAAAACACCTCAACATTTTCGAACACCACCTCAGCGCACTATCCCAAAATCTCATTTATACTCCGAACTCTTACCTCCGACCCCCTCAACACCTAGATACCTTACTACCCCCACATTCCCAAGTCCCCTTATTTCCTATTCCGGATTCACTTACCTCTACCCCTAACCTGGATGTCCATATCACAGCACAATTGACTTCGCTAGTTCTCAATACTATAACCATTAATGACAACCCCACCTCCCAATCTCAACCAACAACTTCCTCTCTATCATCCCCCCTTTACTGATTCTCCCTCTTCCCCCTTTGCCTCCCATGCCCTCCCGCTTTTCTACTCTTGTTCTGCTAACTTCGCCACTCCCCTCTTCTTCCATGCCCCTTCCCCCCAAGACCCCACTTCATCTTCTCCCTGACTCTTCAAGCCTATCTGAAATTCCTGTTCCTCGTACCCATACTCAAGCGTCCTCACTAACTCCAAATTCTATATTCACTATTGCATGCCCCACTCCCAGGATCTCCACCTGACTACTTCTCCTACATCCCCTACCTTTTGTGACCTGGCCTCAACTCTTGCAGCCTCCCTAAATTACCCTCCTCTATCCTCTCCTTCCAGTGATCGACGATCTACTCCACTCCCCTCCCCTCCTTGTTTCTGTACTAAATTGACCCAGTTGCACAAATTCCACTCCCTCCCCGTGTAACCTCCACATACTCCCCCAACGGCTCACCCTTCCTCCCCTATGCCTCCCCAGCTAACACCTTCCCATACTCCCCCTAACATTCCCGCAATCCCCATTATACATTCTACTGCTATCCCTTCTCCCTATTTCCCAACCAACACTCCCAAACCCAATGCCTTAACCACCCTGACTTCCTCTGACCCCCTCCCCCTCACGAAGATCCCTATGATCCCAACTTCTCTACCCTCTCCTCTGCCCTCCAGGCTTCCCCTCTCTCCCACATTCCAGTCAACCTCACCCAGACAATATTGACTCTTCACACCACCTCCTAAATCCAATAGCCCCCTACATTCCTCGCTTCTTTTCCAATCACTCCTTAATATTGAACTACACCTCTCGACCTTTGTTTTAGAACTCTCCTCCCTCAGAAATGACGCCTCTCTCCTCTCCATGAACTACTCTCCTGATCACACCTACCCCACAGTCCCATCACAAAATTTCCAGGCGCCTCACGTCCAAGGACCTATTTCCCCCTCCAACAACTCTTCTACTAGATTTACTAAAACTAATACTCCGCTCAGCCCACCCCTCCATCGGAGCAACCCTCCGCCACCAGACCTCCTTGAACTTAACAAAGTCTTCCCCCCTGCACCTTAACGTCAAACTCCCTTCCTCTCCATGCTTCCAGCCCAGTGACCTTGGGAATTACTATGACCTTGACCTCCCCTGTCTCTCCCTCCCCAATGACCGCCAGTTTCAGCCCACTCGGCCCTCCCCTCATCCCATCCTACCCCCTGTGACCTCACCAATCTCTATAAAACCCTCCCCCTCTCCTCCTCTTCTGCGAACTCCCCTCCCTAGCCATCCTACCCCGTGACTTCACCGATCCATATAAAACCCTCCCCCTCTCCACCTCTTCTTAGAACCCCCCCTCCCCTCACTCAGCCATCCCAGTACTCATGGGAACGAGCAGGCACCCCCTTTACTCATCGTCACCCAGGCCCCAGCAACAACGAACTTCTATCCTCCCATGTCCCTCCACTCAATACATAGACACTATACCCCTCAGCTGCATGCAGATTAACTGCTGATCTGCCTCTTGCCATGCTACGGAGATCACTGAAACCATTCTCAGCTAAAGCATCGACATTGCATTCTTAACTGAAACATGGCTCAACCCGCATTCCGCTTCTATCCTTGATATGCTCACTCCACCAGGATACACCATCCTCAGGAAAGATAGTATTGATAAAATAGGAGGAGGCCTTGCTCTAATTTTTAAAGATGAACTTAAACTTGCGCAGGTCCCTCACCAGGACCCTTCCACTTTCGAATACCTCTGTGCCGAACTCACCACTCCTGGTTCCCCTATCATCCACCTGCATACCATCTACCACCCCTGGTAATTCTCTCACCTTTGCCGAGGAGCTGTCTGACCTCATTATTCAAGCATCACTCTCCAAATCCAGAAATCTCTTCCTAGGGGATTATAACATCCATTGAAATAAAACGGATGACCCTGCACTTAACCTCATCAGGGATACTCTGGACATTAATGACTTGACTCAACTTTGCCAATCTCCAACTCTTTCTAAGGGTGCCACCCTTGATGCTATTATCTCTAGCAAGGATCTGGCTTGTCTTTCCAAAATCTTACCCGTTGACTGGTCAGATCACCACCTCATCCTCTTCACCATGAACAGCTCTACTACTCTTCCTACCCCCAGCTGCAACAAACAAATGAAACTAACCCGAAATCTTTACCTCATTCCCTCAGGCAAGTTGGAATCTACAATTAAAACTCGATTACTGCTCCCCTTCTCTCCCATAGCACCACCGACCTAACTGATCATTACAATAATTCTATCCTTAAAGCCCTTGACCAAATTGCCGCAGCTAAACTAAAACCACAAAAAAAATCCCGCTCAAATCCTGGTTCAATTCTGACCTAAATAACGAGAGACGTGCCCTCATGCAGTCTGAACGCATTTGGAGGAATCAACCTTCCTCTTCAAATTTGGTACTCCTCAGAAAGGCCAGGGCCAATTACAAAAAGCACATCTTCAACGAAAAAGCCTCCTTCCTTCGTTCTCAACTTGACCAGGCTAGAAATCGTCCCAGAGAACTTTTTAACATTGTCAAAAAACAAACCACCTCAGGCCCTCCAAAATTACTAGCCACTGTTGAGAGGTGTGAAGAAATTGCTAGTTTTTCTTCCGATAAAGTCACCAAGATTGATCAATCTTTCTCCCCCTCCACTCGTTGGCTGAGTAGAGTGGGGGAGAAAGTAGCATTCAAAAGGTACTTTCTTCCATTTCCCTCCCGTCACCTGATCCCCCTCGACCCCTCCTCTCTCTCTCCCAGTTTGATACGAACTCTATTGACCCCGGCTAAAAAACAATGCATCTTGGAGTGAATTTTGTCCAATATCAGAAAGCGCTGTTCTTAACATCATCACCAAACTCAAGCCATCCTCACATGCCCAAGATCTTCTTCCCGCTCATTTGGTTCAGGAACTTAAGCACATCATTGCCCCACTATGGACTAATATTTTCAACTCCTCCTTTGCTACAGGTAGTGTTCCTGCTTCCCTCCAACTAGGTCAAATCACCCCATCCTCAAAAACACTGCTGCGGACCCTAACAACTTAAATAATTTGCGCCCTATCTCTAACCTTCCTTTCCTTTCCAAAGCCCTCGAAAAATGCGTCCTGACAACTGGATAATTACATCGACATATTCAAGCTCCTTGACGTTTTCCAATCAGGTTTTAGAAAGGGTTGCAGCACGGAAACTGCAATGCTGAATATTACTGATGACATTCATCACTCTTTGGATAAAGGCGAATCCTCCCTCCTCATCCTCCTTGACATCTCCTCGGCCTTCGATACTGTTAATCATGTCACCCTACTCAAAACTCTCAAAGACCGCTTCGGTTTGGACGGCAATGTCCTCAAGTGTTTCACCTCTTATCTCCAAAATAGAACCCAACAAATGAAACTCAGCGGCTGCCTCTCCAAACCTCAACCTGTCTCACTGGGCTTCCCACAAAGCTCTATCCTCTCTCCAACTCTTTTCAACCTCTTCATGGAACCCCTCACCCTTATTCTTAAACAAGCTAAAATCAGTTACCACCTTTATGGCGATGATACTCAACTATATTATAAGATTAAATCCCACAACGACATCTTACATCTCAACGATGCCCTGACTAAAATCCAAGCCTGGTTTCACCTTAGCCACCTCAAACTAAATCCCCAAAAAACTGAAATCATCCTATTCACTCCCAAAAACAACTCACTGCCCATCCAACAATGGATTACAGATATTAAAGCACTCAACTGCTCTCTCACCACATCCAACTCGGTCAAATCCCTTGGCATTAGCATCGATAAGAATCTCAATCTCATCCCTCATATAAAAAACTCGGCGAAAGGTGCTCTCTTCACTCTACATCACCTTAAAAAAATTAAACCCTTTATTCCAGCTGACAACTTTAAATCCGTTGTAGAATAACTTGTCCTTTCCAGAATTGACTATGGCAACGCCACCCTTGCTGGCAACCCCAAAGTCCACCTTGCCCCGATTAAATCTATTATCGACCGCGGCCAGGCTTATCTTTGACTGTAAGCGACATGATCACATCTCCCCTATCCTCAAAAACCTCGAAGGCAGATCCACCTACAAGATTGCCTGCATCACTCACAAAGCCTTTCACCAGAACACCCCTTAGTACCTTTCTGACAAACTCCAAAAAGCCGGGTGTACTAGATCTTTGAGGAGCACTAACCCCCCTTGTCCTAATCCCCCCTCAGCTCAAAAATAAAAAGATTCAATCTCGTTTATTCTCAGGTAATGCCCCCTCTATTTGGAATTCTCTTCCCAAAGATCTTCATTGCAACCCTTCTTACCCCCTCTTAAAAAAAAACCTCAAGCTGCTTCTTCTCAACAAATATTGGGGTCCTTAAGTATATTGAACTCTCTTTACATTTACTCTTAGAATTCTCTCTAATCACTCCTTCCTACTACCTTTCCTATAATCTCTCTCCTCCTTTCATCCTCAATCTAATCTACTCAACCCATCTCTACCTACTTATTCAACTGTCCTCATTTTCTTTACATGATCTCTGAATTATTCTTTATCCTTATCCACTCGTAAGCCTCTAATGCCATTTTCTATGTTAACAAATTACCCTATGTTGATCTGTTCTTGATGTGAAACTCATCCTGTAAAGCGCTCTGATACTCTTGGGTCCAGCTAGCGCTATATAAAACCTTTTAAATATATAAAATACATTTCGAAGGAGATTGCAAAAGATCTGCAGTAATGGCTGAAGGACAGCGATTTGGTCCTCGACAGACCCCTCTCTCGTCCCCACCCAGAACAGATGCATCACTTCTGGGCTTAAGGTTGGGGGTTCTGGTTGTGCAGCACCTGGCAGGTTCATTGAAAATCAAGGCGGACAAACTCAGCCACCGATGCCGTGCAGATTACGGATGGCGACTCCATCCAGAAGTGGCGCGGGGTCTCTTCCAAGAATGGAAAGAACCCTGGCTCGATCTGTTCAGTACCACCGAGAACACGAAATGTCGGCACTTCTGCCTGTTTGAGTTTCTAAAGCGGTTCTCGCTCGGAGACTCATTCCTCCTTGAGTGGAATCAAGGACTCCAGTACATCCTTTCACCAATAACACTCTTGCCACGAGTTCTTGAGAAGATCAGGACCGACAGGGCCAAATCATCCTGGTGGCTCTGGATTGGGCAAGGAGACTCTTGTATCCAGAACTCCTGAGCATGAGTATCGGTCCTCAGATCAGGCTGCACCTTGGGTAGAATCCCCTGTTACAGCAGCAGGGTAGGATACTGCACCCAACCTAGCACAATGACCACCTTCATGTATGGAATTTGAGAGTTGATGACAAATTGATGTTTTCTTGCTGCCAGCCTGGCGCTGCAGTCCTTAAAAGCAGTCAGTCTATTGAGCTGCTTTACACATTTCCTTTGAGACAAAGCAGTGAAATCTTACTGGCGGTCCCAGAGTATCTTAGGGCCTCTTTGGCTCACACAATTCATGATTTGCAGGGCACAGCCAGGTATGTCACGTGCGCAGGTTTGGACACCATAGACTGCATCAGTCTTGGCAGACATGCCTGGATGAGATCAACCAAATTATCCAACGTTGACCAGGCATTCCTAATGGATATGCCCTGTGATGGAGAGAAGATTGACTCCACTTTAAATTTTTAAAGATAGCTGAACTACAGCGTATACCTTGGAGCTGTAGACACCTGCAAAACAATTTCTTCACTACTTCTGTAAGTTAAGGGGTTATTCAAGGGGGCTGGCATATTGCAGAGACAGCATTTCCAATCAGTGATACAGAAGACATCACAATTCTTCTGTGGCCGTGGATGTGGAACCAGCAGACTCTGCATAGGCTGGCAGGCCCACCTGACCTCCAACTCCTTTTCTCTTGCTACAAAGGCCAACAAACTGCTTTAGTTTGCCCTCAGGGGCACATACTAAATCAGTGGGCTAAGGGTTTTTGATCCAGCCTTTCGTCCGAGATTGCAATCCATCCTGTCAGACAGATGGGTCTTGCAAATTGTACCTTTTATCTCCTTCCCAAACACCCCAGATTGACTTTCAGAAGAGCATCTGTCCATTCTGCGGCAGGTGGTATACCTGTTGCTGGGTACCACACTCTGAAAAAGGTGCTGGTTGTTGTTCTCACAATTTCCTCAACCTGAAAAACGGGTGGGGGCTCAGCCATCCTTTGACTTACGAGCTCGGACGCCTCCCTGCAGAAGGAAAAATTAAAATTGCACACATTGGCTCAGATCCTTTCTGCCCAATACCCGAGAGACTGGATGATGTCCCTAGACGTGTAGAGCATGAATTTTTATATAGCCGTCCTGCAGTCCCAAGGTGTTACCTGTGATTAAAGGTGCACCTGGGGCTTTTTATTTTGTCTGCCTCCCCTTCAGTCTCACCCGGGACTCTGCTGTGTTCACAAAAGTGGTGGCAGAGGTCGTTGCTCACCTTATGTGGTTGGATATTCATTCTGGAACATCAGTGATGGGCTGCAGAAAAGGGGCTCACCACAGTAAGTCCTGGACCACCTCTGGACATTGGCGGCACTCCTTAATTGATTGGGGTTACCACGCATGAGTGCTAGTCCCACATGAATCAATCACAGAGGCTTCCATT
Source organism: Lissotriton vulgaris (assembly GCF_964263255.1). Classification (NCBI taxonomy): domain Eukaryota; kingdom Metazoa; phylum Chordata; class Amphibia; order Caudata; family Salamandridae; genus Lissotriton; species Lissotriton vulgaris. The sequence goes on along the minus strand of NC_141693.1, from coordinate 1,695,296,088 downwards.
CATTGAAGGCATCTTGGATATGCTGGAGCTTAGGGCTTTTCCTCCACTGCAACAGGTCTGGACATTTGGGCTATGCTGCTAATGTTTCAGGCTCAATCCTGGATTTAGGTGAGGGTGGCTGTGAGGCTTCTTGGTCTCTTAACCTTGCATCGGTCTTGTCAACTATACTAGATGGCACATGATAGACCTACAGTGGCCCAGCATCAAGTCACCCTTACTGACACTGTCAAGGTCTTGGAGGAGGTGGCCCATGTTCTGCAGTAGTGGCTGACTAATCAGTGTGTCATGCAGTCTACTCTCCCTTCTCCACCCATGGCTCGACAATGGTGATGGAAGCATCACTACTGGAATGGGGAGAGGAGTCACTTGGGGGAGGTGGAGATCAGAGGCCTTTGGTCTCCAGTTGAGGGCCGGTTCCACATCATCCTATTTGAAGTTACAAACCATTTAGTCTCGAAGGCTTTCCTGACCTCCATCAGGAGCTGATGTTGGTTCTCACAGACTTCACTGCCATGTACTGAAACAAGAAGGGCCACATTGAGTCCTGGAACCAGTGCCAAGAGGCTTTGCATCTTTGGAGGTGGCTGGACCCCAGGACATCTCCCTGGTCACCAACCACCTGGCAGCGGTCCCCGAATGCTTGAACAGACGTTGTCTAGCAGATCACGAGTGGCTGTCGTCCACTGTGGATACCCCTGGCAAGATTATCTGTTGGACCTTTCCGCATTTCTACATTTGCCAGGCCTACCATCCTTTTTTAATTAAATTGTTATGAGGAGGATTATTAAATGTTTGACCCCTGTTCCCTCCCAAACCATATATGATGCCACAGTGGGACAGTAACTTGTTGTTGACATTCCTCATGTGTATACCTTTCGAGCTTAACACATTGAGCGATTGATCACTTTACAAGCCTCCAATGAGGGTGAGTGTCCTTTGCTCAATCTCACTCATCGAAAGGGAAGTAGAGGGTCCATCAGTTGAATCACAAAAGGGCTTTTGGGTCTTACATTGATCACACTAAGGACCATCAACTTCTTGATGGGGTCAACTTTTTGTGGGGTTTTGCAGAATAAAGATATCACCCAGAACAAATCTCTTGTGTTGCAATATTTTACACTTCTTCATTCACCATTCTGTTATATCCTGGTTATTCAGAGGGTGGCGGGGATCACAGCCTAATCCCCTCTGCCTGATGGGTTACTTTTCACAGGAGGTTTGACAGGAACCTCATTAATTGTTCAAAGATAATTCCCTGATTATCAGGGTGCCTTTCTCCATCAGAACCTGAAGTTCACATCAGGTCTCCCAGTTTATATGAGTGGTAGATGTACTGGCACATAAATTCACCCTTTGGTATCACATGGGTAGAGCCGTCCACACACACATATTGGAATTAAGACACTATACTTGGCGTGGGAGGTCTCTACTGCGGATGGGGAGAACCTTGGCTCGATTTGTTCACTACTGCCGAGATGTCCAGTGTTAGCACTTGGACGCATTGGAGTTTCCAAGGCGTCTCTCACTTGAAGACATGCTCTGCCTCAAGTGGAACTTGACGCTTCTGTATACCTTTGCACAGAAACTACTTCTGCTTAGAGTTTTCAAGAAGATCCCTGAGAGAAGTTTGTGGTTTGGTACGATGCATGCTAAATTGACCCCCTCCAAGTCTCTTTCTCTAGTGTTATTTAAATCATGAGCTGTGGTCCGTTTTTATGTTCCCCTTCTCCCTTTGTGATGCCCCAGGGGTACCTCAATCTAGTCCTTGCTCTTTTGATGTGTACTCCTTTCAAGCCATTTCGCATTTGTCCTCTTCTGCTACTCACCATCAAAACTATGTTTCTAATTGCCATCACGTCCGCCCTACTTGTGAGTGAGCTACAGGCTCTGTGTGTTCATACATCCATCATCTTTCCCGATAAGCTGGTTCTACATACTCTGGCATCCTTTCTAGGGGTGAGCGGAAATTGTGGAGTTTCACTCCTCAAAATTCCGTGAGGTTACATAAAAACTATGTGAGATATCGCCACATTCCACCAACGGGCAGAAAATATGCACGTCACACTGAAATTGTGCGCTAAGAGTGCGAGCAGTGATGAAAAACAGGTCCAAACACGCAAGAGCTCACACCCATTTAAGTTGATTTTGCTGTCACTCGAGTAGAAAATCTACTAGAGAAGGAGCACTCTGACCGTGACCACCCACGTTAGAAAATTCAGCTAGAGGATGCCAAATCTCACTTGCATTCGCTAGCTCTCATTTATGGAGTCTTGCGAAATTTGGCCAGCACTCTGCGTTACAAGAGTAACGCGGAGTCGCCAAATTCCTCCAATTCCAAAAGCGGAAGGAAACATTCTGCCCACCCCTGCTCCTTTCTACCGAAGGTTGTGACGCCATGCTAAGTCGGTCAGATCATCACCTGTGTTTTTAGCGCTATCTAACCCATCAAAGGTGGAGGAGAGACTTAATGTTTGTACCCCAAGATAGCTACCAGCTTCTACATAAAGTGTACCAAAGACTACCAGGTGGACGTTGAGCTCTTTGTGGGTTTTGCTTGGGCGAAAAAAGGTACGGCTGTGTTGAAGCTGGATCCTGTTCTTTATCGGCTAGGCATTGGTCAAAAGCAGTCTCCAGAAGGACTTCCCACCAGGGCTATGGCTGCTACCATTGTGAGGCAGTGTTAGAAATAGGAGACTCACTTCATGCGTAACGTCAGACTCCTTTATACCAACCCCACAACGCGTCTCCGCATCAACGGCCAGGTTTCGGACCCTATTACCATCGCTTGCGGAACACGCCAGGGGTGTCCCCTATCGCCCATGCTATATGCTATAGCGATGGAGACCATGGCTGCCAGGCTGCGGCAGCACCATACTTACAGGGGTATTGGTTTCTCGTCCCGTTCCTTACTCATCTCAATGTATGCGGACGACATTATGCTTTATGTCCGTCATCCCCAAGAGAACCTTAGCCCTCTCGTCCGCGAAATATTTCGGTTTGGTGGGCTGTCAGGCATCCAGGTAAACTGGAGCAAGTTGGTCCTTTTCCCACTGACTGACGCCACTGTGCCATTCCCCCTTGACTTTCCATTTGTATGGGCTTCTGGCCCCATGTGCTATTTGGGCATCTGGCTCAGTAGGGATCTGGACGAATTGTGGAGATCGATTTTCGGATGTGCGGTGGACTGGCTGGAATCCAGGATCCCATTGTGGAGTCGGCTCCTGCTGTCTTTGGCGGGTCGCATAGCAATCGCCAGAATGGTTGTCCTCCCAAAATTTCTCTACCTGTTTTTAAATATTCCCATCCCCCTCACCGCTCATTTTTTCCGCAAATTACGCTCCTTAATTATTTAACTGGTCTGGGCGGGTAACAACCAAGAGTAGCTTATGACATTCTTACCCTTCCCATGTCTGCTGGCGGAATGGGCGCGCCTGACTTCAAGCTGTATGCCCTATGCGCTCAGACCAGTTTCCTGCATTTTTGGATTCACCCCTCTCCTTACCAGCCTCACGTCGCCGTTGAGATGGATATAGCTTCTCCCTGGCCCTTGTCCACAGCTGTGTTTGCGCCCGCGGTGCACCCTCAGGCTGAGGTAGACACGGTCGGGAAGCTTCGATGGGCTTGGTCTGGCCTTCGCCGGCTGTCCGGCATCCCCTTGCTCTCGGCGAAATCCGTGCCCATAGTAAATCACCCGGATTTTCCTTCTCTTCAGGCCTCCAGCATGTCCAGAAGTGTGGCGCGCCTGGGTCTGACGACGGTGGTGTACCCCCTTTCCCGCTCTCACCCTAGTGGCGCTGCCTCTCCCACGCTCCCTGCCGGCCCTGGGTCAGCGGCGGCCGCCGGTGCTGGTCAGTAACTGCTCGCGCGTTAGAGCCTAATGCCAGGGGGCGCAAGGGAGCGACTGCCCGTGCGATGCCGTTTGAGCCTGTGCACAGGGAGAGGGTGCTGGAGCGCAGAGAGCGAGCAAGCTGCCGCGGTTTTATCAGGCCAGTGATATGGTGGGGGCCCCCTTTGCCCATGCTTTGAAGACCTGGCCAGAGCCTTAACTTGGATGCCTTTCTCCACCCTTAGCCAGTAAAACCCACTGTGGAGAGATGAAAAATGATGCATGTTTTGGCAGTCTGGGAATCAGCATGCTCTCTGCACCCTCTTGAACACTGCTGTTCTATTTTTGCTATTTCCTTGCGTGATCTTGGGCAGAGCCAAAACACCCATAGTTCCTGCAGATATCTGCACAGACACACACCTGTTGTACCCTTCCATAGCATGACTATTCTGTTCATGCTTGAGGCACTGATGACTCTCAGTGTGACCCTGCACAGAACAGACACCCATCGAATGCACACTGAACGCTCTACCCACCTGCTTTCCCTACATAAATGAGAAAGGAAATACGTAAATGGAGAGATTCACCCCAGATGGCGGAAAAAAGATACATCCTGGACAAAAACAGAAATATGTGAGCAGGGAGTCTGCGCTGACACGGTCGTAGATAGTAAATTAAAAACACTGGGAGCGTTAACAAGTCACAGCCCTTTAAAAGCGAACTTTCTGCATCTCTGCTGCCCAGAAGACTTTTACTGCGCTTATTATAAACACATTTTTGGTGAAAGTTGAGCTTTTTTTTAATTTGGCACACACTCATTTACATTGAAAATGCGGCAGCTGCCAGGAAGATTCTGTTACAAAGGCTGAGTCGAGCCTCGCTGTCTAAAGATGTGGCTTATGTAATTAGCTTATGTATTTAATCACAGGAGCAGTCGGGCCGGCATCAAGGGCGGGTGGGGGGGTGGGTGGAAATGGGGTTGTTGCGCCACGGAGGGGATGGGGGGGAGGCAGGATAAATAAAATAAAAGTAAAACTTACCTTCCCGCTTTTCTTAAGTCCCGAGACTCCAGACTCCCGACTCCCGCCGTCCTGCGTTTCGAATTCCTAGGGTGCTTGTCATCAGCAAGGCTGCAGGCAGCCTCACTCCCCTCCACCACTGTGTTGTGATTGGTGAGGCCACACCCGATCCGGGTCATTTTCTCAATGTATGCTGCAGCATAAATAGAGAACAGGGGGAGTGGGTGGTGTTGCTCGAGGGCAGGGGGAGTGGCTTGTTGTTCATACTGACTGTTTGGGCGGCCTCAGGCTGCCTAAACAGTCAGTATGAACAACAGTGGGCAAGCCACTCCCCCCTGCCCTCGAGCAGGACAGCCCACCCCCAACCAGGAACTTCTGCTTTCTCGCTGCGCGAGAAGGCAGAAACAAATGGTAGTTATTACCATTTATGTTTCTGCCTTCTCGCACTGCGAGAAAGCAGGGGGGCAGTGCCCAAAGGCCCCTATAGAGGAGCCGCCACCCCTTGGTAGCTTGGCATGAGCAATCGGGCCTATCTCAGAGGCAGTGTGTAAAACATTTGTACCGAAAACACTCAGTAACACAGTGAAAACACTACAAATAGACACCACAGCAGTTTAGAAAAATAACCAATCTTTATCTAAATCAAACAGGACCACAATCCAGCATACATAAACAAAGATATCACTTTTTAAAGGTTTGAGCAGGCTTGTCCATACAACTCCATAGATGCTTTGATTTTAGCACAAAGTACCTTTGATGCGTTAAAATATGGAATTAAAAACAGCTGCAGAGGAAGGAAGTGTCAAAAACACAAGCGATGCGTCGATTCAGACTTCTCAGTGCACTGGAGGCGTCCGTTCTTCCTGCGCACAGGAAAAGTGTTGCATCGAATCCTTACTGTGATGGGAAGCGATGCATCAAATTTTGCACATGCAGCCCTGTTTCCTTACTGTGGGGCTTCATCGAGAAACACTTGGCGCACAGGTGTGATGTGTGCAAATTCCAGGCTCGCTAGGTCGATGAAGCAGCAAAAAAGGCTTGGCGTCAGTTTCCAGAGCCGCAGACGGGCGATGTATCGATTCCTTCAGCCGCACAGCAAGGCTTGCGTTGAAGTCTGAATGGAATTCTCGGACGTTGGAGACACAGTACTCTGGACTGTGGCTGCAGTGGTTATTCCAGCCGCGAAACAGGTGCTGCGTCGATTTCTCAGCCGTGGTAATGCATTGGTCATGAGTTTTCAGTCCCAGAAGCAGCCAAACCACCTCCAAAGGCCCAGAACTGGAATTGGCACTACTTGGCAGGTCAGAACTCCCCAGCAGAAGAGCCCTGGGGCGCTGCAGATGAAATCTTTAATGGCCCTGAAACTTCCAAAAGGAGGCAAGCACGCACGAGCCCTTGGAGAACTTTGGAAAGCAGGATTTAAGAAAGCAAAGTCCAGTTCTTTCACTCCCCCCAGACAGAAGCAGCGACGGCAGGCCAACCCAGCAAAGCAACACAACTTGTCAGCTCTTCTTCTTGGTAGGGTCCTCAGTCCATAGGTGTTCTAAAAAATGGGGTTACAGGGCCAGTGCTTATACCCCTTTTGGCCTTTGAAATAGGCATACTTCAAAGGAAAGTCTTTGATGTGCACAATATCTCGCCTTGGCCTGTCTTGGCTCCAGACAACCTGCAGAGGGCAGAGAGCGCATAGTTGTGAGGACAGCCACAGTCCTCCTCAGGTGTCAGTGGCAACTCCTCCCACCACTCTAGCTCAGAAAGGCCCATTAGCCTGGTGATGGGCCATCAGGATATGCAGGGCACATATAAGCTCACTATGCATGACTGTGATTCTGGGTTATGCCTAAACTAGACATTGATTCCACAAGCAGACAAAGACACAGAATGGTAAGCAAGAAAATGCCCACTTTCTAAAAGTAAAACAAGAACCATAATCCCAATACTGATAGAAGTTCTTCAATAGCCTTTATTTCAATATAAATAAGATTTATTCTTTGATTGCATATATCATAAGGGAAACATACTGGTACATACATTACATCAAAAACATATAAAAGATTTCTTCATAACATTGCTGACTTGAATTTACTAACACATCACTTCCAATCAAACTCATGCATTCACTCCGTCCTCATTCAATCACCATACTCACCACACACCACAATAGTCCTTTGGGCCAATATAACTTTTTCCACCACCTGTGGAATGACCCTACCAAACCAAACAGTAATAAATTCTATTTTTCATGATGCACGTTACAAAATAATAATCACATCAATTTAAATGTTTAAACATAAGATTAAGGGGCAGATGTATCAACATTCATGTTTGCGATACTCAAATAGCGATTTTTTTGAGAATCGCTATTTGAGAATTGCAAAATGGGATGTATGTAGAAAATCGCAATTTTTTAGCGTTTCGCAATTTGCTAATCGCAATTAAGGAATATTAAGAATCACAATTAAGGAATATTTTCACATACATTTCTATGGGCCAGGAGGCCCATAGGAAGGAATGGGAAGTTATTCTCAATTTGCGATTCGCAATTTGCTAATCGCAAATTGAGAATAATTTCAAGGGTGCAAGGGTGTCTTAAGAACACCCTGCTGCACCCCTGAAATTTCCTTGTGTGCATATTGCGCACATACATGCCCTAAGGGCATGTAGGAGCGCCACATGGCACCTGTACAAATGCCAAAAAGTGCATTTGTAAAGGAAATCGCAAATTACCACCAACTACAAGTTGGTGGTAATTTGCGATTTCTAGTGTGAAATCGCAACACTTGATTGCTTCTTACATAGCATTTAAGGAATCGCTTTTTGTGATTCCTTAAATGCTTGCGCAAAATTAAGGAATCGCAAATTTTGCGATTCCTTAATTTTGCAATGTGATTTTCTTCATACATTGCATTTGCCGATTTTTTTTGTCGCAAACACTGCTTTTTTGAGAATCGCAGCGTTTGCGACAAAAAAAATAGATGATACATCTGCCCCTAAGTTCCATATGCATCAGAAAGGCCACAAGTTTGTTACAATTGTTTGGTAGTGAGAAACAAAAGGTCTACGCGTTTCAAACCCCCTTGATAACGGGGTTCTCATCAGGACAAAGTACCACTGTGGAGACAAAAAAGAAGACAAAACATGTGTATTGGCCTTGAACTAAATTTGCCTAATACTCACAACCATATATCACCTCAGCCTTCACTTACCTATTTCAAGAGAAACCACAACCGCGGACTTCCCGCAAAACTGGACTATTTGTGTGATTCTAAAAAAAAGGGGAAAAAAACAACAAAAATTTGTTGTCTTAAAAGTTGTCAAATAGAAACAATTGTAACGGACATCCTCAACGTTAGCACTTGCACTTACTTGATAAAAATCCAGAAGTTGTAAACTGAATTAAATGCTGTGTAATCAACGAGCTTCCCGAACCATGTTTGACGTTTACCTGTCCCAAAATAATTTACACAGAATATCTGCTCCTCTCTACTGGCTGTCGAGTGAGCTTATGTCCCCATTGCTGCCCATTGTTGTTCGCAACATACCTTACTAATCCAGTGTTTGGAACAAGTTCATGCTGCCTTTGCAACGCCCTCGCTGTTCAAACTTCAACAGCTCCGTCCGGCTGTAAACATAATATTTCCATTAATACTCCTCTCTATTTGATGGGCAGTAAGGCTTGCCCGATTTAAATGATTAAAACAAGCTCACCACAACAAGTTACCGTCTTTACTTCGCCATAACTCCCGTCAATGATTTCCGGGCGTGACGTGTGTTGAGAACGCTGGAAGGATTAAGTAGACAGGTGCCGGGTATACTTGGTAATTAAGTTTTAACAGCAAGGGTGGATTTGATGCAGATATAGCGGTGCATGGGAGTCTGCCTGCTATTGTAGAGGTGGCATTTGGTATTGGTGCGCATGGGATTGCTGGATTGTGAATCTTATGATTTCAATTTATAAACCACAAATCCTCCTCTAGGGAAGAAAGAATGACCGCAGGAATCCTGGATATGTTATGATATATGAAAAATGAAACCATAGGATATAACATAGTTTCAATCCATCAACAGAGGGAATTCCTTCAGATCTCTTTTGATGTTAGCACTCAACTAGTCATGCCTTGCGGTGGAAAGAGGTTTTCTTTTCACTGCCAAATGATATGATAAGATAGTAGTACATATAAAAATTCAAAGTACATGATTACAGTTTATACAATTCCGAGATTTCATTTAGTCCTGTCACAGCCGTGTCGAATTTTAGTATGAGCATAGCTTCTCTTTGTGATAGTTTTAGTTCAATGTCGCCACCTCTTGGGTCACGTTCCACTTTAGAGATTATTGTCCAACGTACATCTCTTTCAGTGTGGGACTTTTTTAACCAATGATTTACAAAAGGAGCTGTTTCCACAGACTTCCTAATGCTTTGTGTTGAGTGATTCGTTGGCGTATTTCTTGATTTGTGTTGCCGATGTATAACAATCCACATGGGCATAAAATTCCATACACAACATATCTTGTCTTGCACTTCGTGTTTCCAGTGTATGTTTTTATGTGAAAATAAAGATCCCGCCATAGTTTGGTCGCAGGAAACGCATGTACCGCATTTATGGTGTCCTGTTACTGGTTGGAGTCCCATTAGTAGTATTTCACTATCAGGACATGTAAAACACATCAGTACATGTCCTACCATTCACATACAGTGCACCCTACCCACTAGGGCTACCTTGGACCTACCATAGGGATGCCTTACATGTAATAAAAGGGAAGGGTTGGGCCTGGAAAGTGGGTGCACTTGCCAGGTCGACATGGCATTTTAAAACTGCACTGGCAGACACTGCAGTGTCAGGCCTAAGATATGGTTACAGGGCAACTCAAGTGGGTTACACAATCAGTGCAGCAGGCCCACTAGTAGCATTTGATTTACAGGCCCTGGGATGCACAGTGCACTTTACTAGGGTCTTACTAGTAAATCAAATATGCCAATCCTGGATAAACCAACTACCAATATAATTTACACAGAGAGCATGTGCACTTTAGCACTGATTAGCAGGGGTAAAGTGCCCAGAGTCCTAACACCAACAAAAACAGGTCACGAACAATTGGATGAAGAAGGCAAAAGGTCTGGGGATAACCCTGCAAAAAGGGCCAGGTCCAACAGGGGTGTCCCTCCATGCGTTCACGAAGCACTATTGCTTGGATATCTAAGTCTTCCGAGAAGGGCACTTTGCCCGTTCTGTCCTGCAGGACTTTCTGGTTTTAGCCCATTCACAGCCTACCTCCCCTTCGTACTGCTTTGGTATCTATTCACAAGGTGAGGATTCTGTAGTTACAAGTCTATGTCAGAAGAACAAGTTACTTAGCTTTGATAACTCTTTGTGGTAGGGAATCTAACTAGTCCTCACTGACCCTCCCATCCTCCTCGTTCTGTGATTAGACTCTCTTCATTAATAAGATCCAAAGTCTAAGAATCTGCACTCTGGTTTATCAGTTTGCTTTTGGGAAGCCACTTATGGGGGCGCAGACATGCTCTAAAGCAACGGACGTCAGCACGCAGGAGCGGCGCCTATATATGCCCCACACGTCACTTCTGGAGCAGAACGGCATCAGTGTGGAGCCGTATGGTGCCACCTTTCCACTTGCACAGATGCTATGGAAAAAGTTTCTTTAGCCAGTCTGACACCTGTGGAATATTTACAAGGTGAGGAATCTATGGCTACATAGTCTTGCTACCAGGAAAAACGTTACTGAATGTAAGTAACTTTATTCTTTTATAGAAACCATTTGCCACATTGAAACTGATTCTCCTGATGTGTGGTTCCTGTCACAATCCTGTATACAAAATATGCACACAGTAACAATACTTTGCAGTCAATAAAAACTGACAGTAACAGCAAAGTCTTGCAGTACTCTGTATAAGAAGAGGGTGTCAGTATTAAACACATGGTTTTCATTTGTTCAGACATTATGGCGCACCGAGCCCTGCTCCCCTGTATAACATGCTTCAGATACAATAGAGAGGCAGACCAAACCAGCTCCTCAGTGTAATAAGCCTCAGACAACATGAAGGTGCACCAAAACCGAAAGAATGGCATACTCCATCCAGCAGGATTTAGAAGCAGACCAGATGTCCCGGACGCCTCTGGTGAACCCCACCATCAGTTTTTTGTCAGTAAAATGTTAATACTTAAGTACATATTCCAGCTTGGCAAACCATTACCTCCAACTGCTCGATACTGTTTATTGCGAGATATGACCATGTCATGGAATTCATAAAGAAACCTCATACCAGAGCACCAAATAAAGAGCATCACCAATTCCTCTGTGCTCTTCAGAAGGAGATTTTCAGGCTTATTCTAAAGATTATTCTTGTGGTGCCATCTTGGGCCACAGAGTTCTGGTACATGGACCTGTGGAACTTGACTTCAGAGACTCAAATAGGATGGAGCCATAATGTTCAGTTAATAAGTGTGGACCATAGGGATTGTGTCCCAGATCCCTGCCATTAAACCTCTGGCTAATTAAACTTTGTCATATGGTTCTATGAACATTACCAAGGACAACAGAAATATCATCTAAGGGGCTAGAGAGAATTCTGCAAAAAAGACCAGCATGAATGGCAGAGAAACTGTATTTTGTCAACACTTGACAGTTACTCCTCAAAAGATACTGCTTAGCTTGATCCAGCCTGCAAATTCAACTGTATGTACTTATCATTAGCAGTACATCTAGTAGCATTCTCTAGATATCTAAGAACATCTGGCAAACAATGGATTTTTTCCAACATATCGGTGAAAGAATTTGTGAGGGTTAATGTTTTTTTTTCCAACATATCCTGGAAAGTAATTGTGAGGGTTCATATCAAACGTTTCTGCTGATAACCAGACACAGAGCTCACAGATGACGCAGGCCACGTACACTACACTCAAACTGGTATTCTTAATACATTTCGCATCTACTACACAGGCATTTACAACAGTCCCGCGCCAGCACCACACAACGCTTTACAACAATTCCTAGGTGAGCACAGACTTCCTGTCATATCCTCAGAAGACCGCAGGGATCTAGACAAGAAAATCACGGCCTCAGAGATCAAACATGCCATAGGGTCGCTTGCTCGCAAAAAGGCTCCGGTAATGGATGAATTCCCCCTAGAGTATTATAGTAAATTCAAAACCAAACTGATGCCATGGCTGACTCTTGCACTTGAAGAAGCCCTGATCGCGGGGATTCTACCTGCCTCGTTTCGAGAATCCACTATGGTTACTTACCTTTTTAAAGCCACACAGAGACCCCACACACTCCTCCTCTTACAGGCCCATCACGCTCCTCAACGCGGATTGCAAGATATTGGGGAAAATACTAGCTGACCGCTACAGCCCACTCATTCCCACGATAATCAATCCCGATCAGTGTGGATTTGTGCCCCGGCGCAACACTTCCACAATCTACGGAGACTTTTCCACATCCAAGACAGTGTGCGCGACGGGTAGCCCAGGGCAGCATGCCTGATATTCGACATAGAAAAAGCGTTCGATACGCTGCTATGGACGCACTTGTTTGCGGTTCTTCAGACACTACAATATGGTCAGACTCTGTTAGCCTATATGCGGCTATTATACAAGGAGCTCACCGCTAGGGTGAGACTCGGAAAATTGATCTCGGCCCCCTTCCCCGTAGACCGAGGCACCAGGCAGGGTTGCCCGCTCTCTCCCCTTCTATTTGCACTAGCAGTTGAACCATTGGCCCTACGGCTATGTGGGGAAGGTGCAACTTGGGGGATATCAATCGCTGAGACGACACACTGCGTCTCCCTGTATGCAGACGACCTGCTGATCTACGTCCGAGATGTCACGGAAGATCTGACCCCAATTTGGGACACCCTACAAGCCTTTGGGGCCATATCTGGGCTTCAAGTCAGTTGGGAAAAGTCGACAGTATACCCGTTACATCTCAACCTGGCGCCATATGAGGTAACGCTAGCCACGCAGTCACTCCACTGGAATGGGGCAGCCCCACGATACCTAGGAGTACGACTGTACCATTCCCCAATAGAACTATACAAGGGCAACCACCGTAAGGTACTAGCCAGCTTACGATCAGCAGTGGCCTTCTGGCGCACTTTACCCCTTGTGCCTATAGGCCGAGTGGCGCTAGCAAAAATGATAATGGTACCTAGACTGCTTTATCATTTTTCTAATTTCCCAGTGAGTCCCCCCAGGTCCTTCTTCCGTGAACTGGACACACTGTTCACAAAGCTCATATGGGGCAATGGCCGACATCGGATGGCACTCAAAAAACTGTAGCTACCCACTACGGAGGGGGGCCTGGGCGCCCCATCCTTCGAGTCATACTTTCTAGTGGCGCAACTACAATGGATGTCTAACTGGACAGCGGAGCGCCATGTAGTGGAAACCACGACAGTCGTTGGAAAGATACCCCTACCGGTCATCAGACGTATGCTCTTACCAGGCACTAGACCATCCCGTACCCTCCCGCTCCAGGTGTCCATGGCACGCAAATGTATGATGCGGATTCACCGCCTCTCCAGGGATGCACCAATCTACTCCTGACAGTTGCCACAGGTGGGTCTCCCTCGTGGGGAACACCACTTCACTACCAGGAGCTTATAAACCTGGACTGATCACGACGTAACTGAGGTAGCGGAGCTGATCCAAGATGGACAACTATGCACCTTTGAACAGATGATGGAATGGTATGACCTACCACAGGGCCAATTCCTCACATATAGATAACTTTTAGAGAACACTCGTCAATACTGGGATCTGAGAAATGGAGAGCCGCCGACACACCCGGTACTCCATACAGTTCTTCAGATGGGGTCTGGACGACATCTGGTGACGTGGCACTATGAAGCCATAAGGGCTCTGACCAACGTCTCGTTAGACAGCCTGAGACAGACATGGGAGGAAGATATAGGCAGGGCATTACATGACTCGGAATGGAAACGCGCCCTAGAATATACCAAAAAAGTCTCCAGAAATGCGAGATTTAAGAATATACAGTTCAACATTCTACACCGAGCTTACCTCACGCCAGATAAACTACAACGCTACTACCCAGGCACTCCGTTCCAGTGCCCACAATGCAGTTTGTCTGCAGCGCATTTTAAGCACATATTTTGGGACTGCCCCTCCCTCCAGCAATTCTGGGCCACAATATATCGGACACTTTGTACGTTGGTCAACATCCCACAAGTCGAATCCTGGGAGGTAACGGCGCTGGGCACCTACCACAGGAAACGGACAGAGAAAGTGCAGTGGAAATTTGTATCCTTCGCCCTCTTGCTAGCGAAAAGAGCCATTGCAATGCACTGGAGGGCCCCCCGCGGGCCCCCGGGAAGCAGCCTGGATAGGCGCGGTGCAAAAATGGGGGGCAGCTGAGGAGGAACTCCTGCGGGCCTAGGAGGTCAGAGGAATGCGCAAGCACCCCATCTCACTAGAAAGGGCGCACAAACTCCTACAATTCCGGCACAAAACTACCCCAGAGATTGTCCCGGATCCCCCTCCACCACACACTCCGGCCTCCCCGCGTCACCCCAACCCAGCGCCTGACACCTGAGTTCCCCGCATACATAACGAGACACACCGACTATGGACCCCCTTGAGGACAGGCTGCTCTATCCCCAGCGACTCGCATCTCCCCATTTGTACGATGCCCATTGACCCCGACTAAGGTACCGCAGACATTCCGCACTGTATACTACACTAGGAAAAGTTAACCCACGACTTGTTTTTTTTCCTCGTATTGCAAGCCGGCGGTTCCGGGACCGGCATACATTTCCCTAACCAGTATTTATCACGGGACTGCAAAATGCGTACTACGATGACACACACAGGGACAATACCCACACACACCTCCGCCGACACATGAGGTCATAGACACAGGACTGTAAAGGGGGGCAGGATGCACACCACGTATTCTTCGTTTCTCAAGCTTATCTGCTTACTTCCAAAGGGTGCGTGCTGATTGAGTTTTAAGTGCCATGCCCTGTCGGCACTGTAGTTATAAACATCACTGTCGTGGGGCTTCATCTCGCCCCAAACAACCGCACTGCTAAGTGTGCGAATTCCGCAAATGTTTGTTTGTTTTCTTTAGGAACGCGGGAGTGGAAGTAAACATGAGGGAACTGCTTACGGGAGGGGAAAGGGTGATTGTAAAACAATGAGCATACGGGTGGAAGTTTATTACAATCGAAACGGGGTCTGTACTGAGGGATGTAGAAAGGTTGGATGAGAAATCAATGGGTATGAACACGGCGAGGGGTTGGGTTCAAAATTTTTTTTTAAATAAGATTGGACAGTGAAAAACAGATAAAAGTAGAAAGGAAAGTTTGAAGTAGACTGTCTATCAACTTAGTAACATATTAATTTATCGCGCTTAGGTAATTGATGTGATAACAAATGATTTAGACACCGCCCCGCATAGCATATTTATAAATGGGTTCACATTTGGAAATGTTTTACAAAAGTGACGAACATGATTGGTGATTGTGGTTATGTATTATCTATTCACAGTGACCCCCGAAGAAGGGCGTTGAGCCCGAAATGCATTGGGTACTCTTTAAAGAATAAAAACGCTGCCTGATATGAATCAAATGCTTCAGCTCTGTTCATTCTTAAAGTCCGGATAGACGTAGAGTGAACAGTAAAAAATCGGAAATTGCAGACACACACAGCATGTGGACTCGCATAGAAATCTGTGAATAAGTTTAAACAAGTTTGGAATAATAAGGATTACATGGTATGAAGTTTGATTATGATGAGAAAACAAACAAACATTTGCGGAATTCGCACACTTAGCAGTGCGGTTGTTTGGGGCGAGATGAAGCCCCACGACAGTGATGTCATAGACACAGGGTCATGGGCCCGGGTGCAGAGCTACTAGGCCCCTAACGCACAGGCTATAGGCCCTGACATATACTAAGAGCTGAAGAAGTCGGTGACTACATGAGGCTAGTGGACTACAACATGTACTACTGCTCATTGAAATGTAATTTATTACTGTTTACAATTATGAGTAAATCATTTATCATTGTGCCTTACCCCCCCTTTCCAGGGGGGGCGAGATATGTGAACATTCAATAAAAATATTTAAACAAAAAAAAAATCAACCGTTTCTGCTGATAACATGGCTGAACACTACATTTTGAGTTCTTAGGAAAACTGAATTTATCCCCAGGCGTCCATGTAAATTGATCTCTTGGACGACTCCTCTCACATTAGCCATCTCCTCAGCAAGATGGCTTGGAGAGCTTCGAGCACTCATCATCAAAGAACAGGTTCAACAAGGACAGAGTTTGACTTGGAACTATCCCATACTTTATACCCAAGAGGAGAAAGTTTTCTCCCTAACAGACAGATACATCTACCAACATTTGTTCCAGAACCGTACACAACAGAAAGCTCTCTTTCGATGTCAAACATTTTTTTTAAATTCAACTAGACAAAACTGAAGATTTTCAATAATGTGACTACTTCTTTATCTCCTTCAGAAACTCCAACAAAAGGCAACTGCTTTTGAAGCAAGGCATTACTTGTTGGTTTACAGTGTACATTGCCTAGCATCACTCGGAGGAGAGCAGGCCATTGCAAAGTAAAGTGGGAGCTCACTCACCCAGACGCCTCCTTTATCCATACCTCCATTACACTGAATTAGCAGCCAACACAATATTCCATTTCTCATGCTTCTGATTCTGCTCATGTCTAGACAGGATTGGTGGCAGCGGATGTACGAGTGAGTTCATGTAAACCACTGTAGTGATTTTCTAATGTTGTCCTTTTACGCAGGCCACCCAATGCTTCTGTAGGACACACCTGTCTTCTCCACTCTCTATCTGTTTTTAAGTATTTATTTGGTGATGCTAAAGTATTAACTGAAGATAAGGCTGTAAAGCACTCAAGTTCTGTCCCATATCAGAAGTTAGCATCCCATACCTCAGTGTGTATAAAGAAAGGTTGAGACAGTAATTATTATTTACAACTCCTTGTGCAGCCCAACGCTGCTTCGGGTGTGGACTACAAAACCTAAGTGAAATTCTCCTATAATTGGCACCTAATTGTAAGTTCTAAAAAAAAAAATGCTTTTGATCGAACACTGAAAACGAATCATGTCAGACTGAGTTGAAAGAACGTTGAACTCGGAATCCCAGATTGCCATCTAGTGCTGAGGACATTGATTGCAAAGAACAAAGTGACTGATTAGGCTCCTTTACCCTCCAAGTGAGTGATTGAATCCTCATTTGAGCCAGATTGCTACCAACAACAATACGTGATCTCTCCACTAAACAAGCCTGGGCACGCCCCTTCGGGGTCCCCATAGGCGGCATCCTTCTTTTCCCGCCCCCCAGTCCTGATGAAGACCCGCATTGACCCACAAATTGGGCGTTAATTGGGTCGAAACGTAGACGTCGTAAGCCATTTGACCGACAGAGAATATTCCATAACACTAGCCAACAGAAGTGGCACACATGAATAACTCCAATTGAATACTAAATTGGCCAACATCCTTTTCTCCCCCTTCCCCCTCTCACTTGTACATAATGTCACTGCGCACGTAGTATCACGCTCACTTCAATTTGATTCTGTGAATGCACTTGAATTTTTATTTATTAGGACAGGGTATTGATGAATGCAATTAATTCATAAAATAATCTGTGTATACCCTATTTTGGCTTTGGATTTGCATTTTTGTTTTGCTCTCATTGAGTCATCCTAATAACTAAAGGAAAAATTGAAGGAATTGTTTAGAATTTTGAAGCAATCCGGTTTTTACACCCGACAGAACCACTGTTTACATAATATAGTACTGCCCAGGTTCTGAGGGATACTGGGTTACCCCATAGTAATTTACCATATCAGAAGTCAGCATCCCATCCCTCACTGTGTATGAAGAAAGGTTGAGACGGAAATTATTTACAAATCCTTGTGCAGCCCAACGCTGCTTCGGGTGTGGACTACAAAACCTAAGTGGAATTCTCCTATAATTTGCACCGAATTGTAAGTTCTCAAAAACAATAATAAATTAATGACTTTCCTATATTTTTCTGCCCGAGGTCGTGTGTCCTAAAACACGTTTAATACTTGCTTGTCCAGATTGAATGCTGTGTTTGCAGCAGATATTCTAACATTCAATCTTGTCTTTAGATGGACCCTGAGTATCGTGTGAGCAAGTTCCTAGCACTGCTGAAAGAAGAGGGAGCGTAAGTACCAACATTCCTTAGTTTTTTTGTAATATACCAGTGTGTAAACCATAGGTGAACAACTTGTTGTGCGCCAAACTCAGACGAGCAAAAAAAAAAAGAGGAGCATTATGATGCCCAAGTAAAAGTGAGCCTCAGTGATGGAATGGCATTTGTGTTTCTTAGACCTTTACCTGTGATTTTGATCAATTGTATTCTGTTTTCATATTATAGAAGTTGCAGCAGCCTAGCGTTCTATGTCTAAATGGTATCTCTTCTTTGTTTGCTACCAGAGAAGGTGAACAACCCGTTGTGCTCTCCTTTTAACTGCATACCTGTTTCTTACTTCAAAATATCTTGGATGATAGGCTAGTTTGCAAAGTGTGTTTAAAGTATTTTAAAGCTCAGAACCATCTACAATACACAGAAAACCCTCGGATCACCTTGTAAACCACTCCGCCCACAGCAGCCGCTACAAGTTTACTTTTTTACAGCGCTCCCATACCTGGAAGCGCTGTGATTCTCTCATCGCTATTGTGCTGAGTGGTCGCTCCCCAGTCTCTCTGGCGAGAACTGGTATCGTTGTGCTGCGCTTTGATTTAAAACCGCCTTGTAATTAATTGCCTGCAGTCTGCCTTGGTTGCCGCTTCGCTATGTTTGCGTTTAATTATTGCCACCGTAACTTTCACTTTTAAAGCGCGATATCCCCCGGCGCTCTGCTTTGCTCACCCCTCCGCTGCCATTTTGTTTGTTTTTGTTGTTGTGCTCTGTATAGAAAGCCGTCCTCTTTAGCCCGCCCCGCCTCCCAGCTGAGCCGCCCTCCCACTGACTACATACAGCGCTCCCATACCTGGAAGCGCTGTGATTCTCTCATCGCTATTGTGCTGAGTGGTCGCTCCCCAGTCTCTCTGGCGAGAACTGGTATCGTTGTGCTGCGCTTTGATTTAAAACCGCCTTGTAATTAATTGCCTGCAGTCTGCCTTGGTTGCCGCTTCGCTTTGTTTGCGTTTAATTATTGCCACCGTAACTTTCACTTTTAAAGCGCGATATCCCCCGGCGCTCTGCTTTGCTCACCCCTCCGCTGCCATTTTGTTTGATTTTGTTGTTGTGCTCTGTATAGAAAGCCGTCCTCTTTAGCCCGCCCCGCCTCCCAGCTGAGCCGCCCTCGCCCCTCCCCCTCCACTATCCATATATGACAGATGCTCTTTCGCGCAGCGTTCACGCGCAGCGGTCGCGCCCCATTCGCGCCGAAGGCGCGCCAAAGGTAAGCCCGTCTACGCCTGGACCGCGCCCAGCGCCAGACCCCTGGTCCTCGTAATGCCCACCCTCCCCGCATTACTTACGATGCCACCACCCTCCTAGCCCTTAACCCCAGCCGTTCCCCCAACTGCGTCCAAGCCGCTCCTGGACACACCCACGGACCCTTCTCATGCAACTCCTGCAAGTTCAACGGCACCAAGAACAATTTCTCTTCTACGAACACACAACAGATATCCGTCCCCAACCACCTACAATGCATCCTGCTCAACACCCGCTCAGTCCACAGGCACGCAATCGACCTCTGGAATCTACTAGACACCATCTCTCCGGATGTCGCTTTCCTAACAGAAACATGGATGAACGCCACATCAGCCCCAGACATCACCATTGCCATCCCGGAAGGCTATAAGATCACTCGCAAGGACCGTACCGGCCATACAGGAGGAAGCATCGCTATCGTCCATAAGAAATCCATCCGCATCTCGACCAGCTCTGACGTCAATCTCGCCAACACTGAACACCTTCACTTCCAGATCCACATCGACCCCAAGACCACACTCAGAGGCACACTCCTCTACAGGCCACCAGGACCCCGCGCACAATTTAGTGAAGACATCACGGACTTCATCACCCCACACGCGCTCCCCTCCGAGGATTACATCCTTTTGGGAGACCTCAACTTTCACCTTGAAAATAACAACGACCGTAACACCACCACCCTTTTGGACAACCTCGCCAACCTCGGACTTAAACAACTTGTCACTACCCCCACCTACATCGCAGGTCACACACTCGACCCCATCTTCACCTCCAGCAAACATGTCTCCTTCAGCCACACCACAGCTCTCCTTTGGACTGACCACAGCTGCGTTCACTTCACCTACAACAAGTCCACATCCAACATCCACCCCCAACCCACTCTGCGAACTAACTGGAACAAAATCACCATCGACCAGATCTCCTCATCGCTTCTTCAAAACCCCCCCGCCCACTCCTCAAACCCCGATCAAGCAGCCACTAACCTCACCCAATGGTTATCCAACAGCGCCGATATCCTAGCACCACTGAAAAAACGACAAATCAAACTAGGCAGCAATATGGCCTCCTGGTTCAACGATGACCTTAAGAAATCCAAGAAACTCTGTCGCTCCCTTGAGAAGGCCTGGAAAAAAGACCCAAACACCAGCACCAAGGACGCCTTCAAAAACGCCACTCGCATACACCACCAACTGATCCGGAATGCCAAGAAAGCCGCTTTCAAGGACCGACTAGATAGCAACGCCCACAACAGCAAGGAACTATTCAACATCGTCAAGGAATTTACCAACCCCTCAGCCAACTCCAACGACATCACCCCCTCTCAAGCCCTCTGCGACTCCCTAGCCGCATTCTTCCACAACAAAATTGCAGACATCCACAACAGCTTCGACAACCGACCCGAAGACCAACCCACCCAACCCTCTGCAGGACCCCCACCCCACCCTCTGCAGGACCCCCACCCCCCTTGAACACCCTCAATGACTGGAACCCAATCTCCACCGAGGACACCATCCGTCTGATGAACTCTATCCACTCAGGATCCCCCACAGACCCATGCCCTCACCACATCTTCAACAAAGCAGATTCCATTATAGCACCGCACCTCCGAGACGTCATCAACTGCTCCCTCAACTCCGCAACCTTCCCGGAAAGCTGGAAACATGCCGAACTCAGCGCCCTTTTGAAGAAACCCACAGCTAACCCCACCAAACTCAAAAACTACCGCCCTATCTCGCTCCTTCCATTCCCGGCCAAAGTCATCGAGAAAGCGGTCAACAACCAGCTCGCCGCCTTCCTCGAAACCAACAAATCCCTCGACTCCTCACAATCCGGCTTCCGAGCCAAACACAGCACTGAGACCGCCCTCATCGCAGCAACAGACGACATTCGAACCCTACTGGACAATGGAGACACAGTCGTCCTCCTCGACCTCTCCGCAGCCTTCGACACAGTCTGTCATAGCACTCTTTTACAGTGCCTCAGGAACGTCGGAATCCAAGGAAAAGCACTGGAATGGATCACCTCGTTCCTCACCGGAAGAACCCAGAGAGTCCGCCTTCCACCATTCAAGTCAGAGGCCACTGAAGTCATCTGCGGCGTACCACAAGGATCTTCACTCAGCCCCACCCTCTTCAACGTATACATGAGCCCCCTCGCGGTCATCGCACGCCAACACAACCTCAACATCATCTCCTACGCCGATGACACTCAACTGATCCTATCACTCACCAGAGACCCTAACACTGCCAAAACCAACCTGCATGAAGGAATGAAAGAAGTAGCCGAATGGATGAAGCACAGCCGTCTGAAACTGAACTCAGACAAAACAGAAGTCCTCATCCTAGGCACCTCCCCCTCCGCCTGGGATGACTCTTGGTGGCCAGAGGCCCTTGGAAAAGCACCCATCCCGACGGACCACGCACGGAACCTGGGCGTCATCCTGGATTCCTCACTCTCGATGAACAGACACGTCAACGTCGTTTCTTCATCTTGCTTCAACATTCTTCGCATGCTCAAAAAAACATTTCGCTGGATCCCCACCGAAACTAGAAAAACGGTCACCCACGCACTGGTCACGAGCCGCCTGGACTACGGAAACACCCTCTACGCCGGTACCACCGCAAAACTCCAGAAAAAACTCCAACGCATCCAGTACGCCTCAGCCAGGCTCATATTAGACATCCGGCGTAAAGAACACATCTCTGGTCACCTGAAAAACCTCCACTGGCTCCCCGTCAATAAGAGGATTACTTTCCGCCTCCTAACCCACGCACACAAAGCACTCTACGAAATCGGACCCGAATGCCTCAACACACGACTGCCCTTCTACACCCCCTCCCGCCAACTACGATCCTCCAACCAAGCCCTCGCCACTGTACCTCGCATCAATAAAACCACCATGGGAGGTAGATCCTTCTCCTACCTGGCGGCTAAAACCTGGAACTCACTTCCCACTCACCTCCGCCTTACTCAGAACCACCTAGCATTCAGAAAGCAGCTTAAAACGTGGATATTCGACAAGTAATCCCCCACTCTTCTTCAAGCGCCTTGAGACCCTCTTGGTATGTAGCGCGCTATATAAATCTATTGACTTGGCTTGACTTGACTTGGCCGCCCTCTTGTGCTTCTAAAAAATGTCTTTATGGAGGCACCAAACCATTAGTCCATAGATTATATCGGACGTTTAATTATGTGTGTGATGTATAATTTATCATGTATAAAAAAACAGTCCATCCTTTTGTACTACATGACATGTATTTTGTACAAAGTATTAAACACACCTACTTAAATTCTACTCAAGTAAATGAAGTAAATGGACTTTTACTTAAATGTGTTTGGTGCCTCCAGAATGACTTATTGTATACTGTGTGATACACCAGAGAGGGTAGCTAAGCTGGATTTTCCAATAGCCTCCATTCAGGGCGGATCCATCCTTCTTTAGATGCCAGGATTTCAAGGATGTGTGCCATACAAATACTCATAATATGACAACAAGTGTGTTGTGAGGGCGCTGGGCACTCTTTCCCCTTTGTACCCTTTTGCACTTGCTTTCACTGGGATTATTTCACCAAAGTTATACCTGCAATTGAAGTGGTCTCCCGTGCTGTTAGACTTCGAGTAGCAACAAGGGAAATGACATCTTACTGCAGTTCACCTCGATGACACCACAAGAAGTGACATCACATAGCCTTTGTCCACGGTTGGTCGTTATTCAATTACATTTCAAAATTACGTAAAGGTTTTCGGTCCTCAAAATAAAATTGTGTACAGGAGATTCAAAATAAAATGCTTCTTTTTTTCTTATAGTTCTTTTACTTTAATTTCCAGTCTGAAATCATCTTAAATGTACTTACTAGCCAACATGTTTGTCCGCTGGTCTTTTTCAAGCCATATAAATTGTAGTTTATTATTTCAACTAGCACGTTCATTCCTTGTTATAATCCCAAAATTGGAAATTAACTGCAGCCGTTGAGCACAATGGGTCTTCTGCTGACAGAGTGAAAATCCAATGTGGGGGTTGAGTAGCCTAAGGTATACTAACCATCCTGTTAGATGATAAGTGGATTTAAAAGAAACTACTAGCTTTAAAGAGCCTACAACTAAAAGCAGCTCACCCTCCATACTGGATTTAGATTCTCCCAGCAGCAAAACCCTGGTTCCAGATGACTTGGAATATCACAGGGAATGTGATTTGTTAATGTCTTTTGTGTATTAAGGTAATGTGTTAAGATGTGGACTTCACTCCCCTCTCCTTCATGGAATCCCAGAGATGCCACTCTTTTGTTCAAGCTCCGAGTTTAGACTAATTCCTCACTCTTAACACCCAGAAAAGGATCTCAATGGCCCACACATTACCTGCTTGATAGTCTGCTTTTATCCAGTTTTGGATAGAAATCCATTTGTGAAAGATTGTAATGAGCACGGAGCTTGTGCATGGCTGCAATTAAAAACTGTGAAATGATCACAAGCAGTGATTACAATGCTACACTGGCTTGGTCTCTACTCCTACCATGGCCACAGAGGAGGGAGCCTCTTTCGGTATGGTGGAGCATAGGGCGCTTGAGCTCTTGGACCATCAGCTACCCTCAGTGGCATTCAAGACTAACATCTTGACAGAGGTTCTTTAACTGGGAGTCACCCCATTCGATCCTTTACTCCCCTTTAATTAAGCCCATACTGATGTCCGACTTTGGGCTAGGTCCAAGCCCTGCATAGAGGCTCCTGATTCACACCACTCCTGGGTACCCCATTTTCCGTACCCAGCACCCTACCCCTGAGAGCTTAGTTGTCCAGCCCTCCACCACTAGGGTCAACTGCAGTGCATTCCTTACCAATGCACTGCATAGGGAATTCAAGAGGCTGGAACCTTTGGCAAGAGAATGTTCTCTTCCGCCAGCCTTCTGGGATGAATTCCCAAGTGATCTGGGATTTGGTTGCACACGTGCTGCCTATAGTCTTGGAGGAGGCCCGAACCATGCTCTCCAAGCTATTGCTGATGGAAGAGACGCAACAAACATCACCATACGATATGGACTGGATACGACCTACTCGCTTGGTAGAGAGATTTCATTGTCTGTGGCCTTGGGGTGCCAGGCCTGGCTGAGAACCAGTCACCCCGCCACCCCCTCCTCCGCACATCCTCCAAACGCCTTTAGTTTCCCCTCCGCTCATCATGGGTATCCAGTGGGAGGCAGGATACGCCATCACCTTTACCATTTGTGATTAGTAACATTGGACCTTTGGGTTTTGCAAATAGTCCAAAGTGGCTACGTGGAAACTAACCACTGCCTCTCCTCCCGGCAGGCGGGCTTTCGCCCCCTCCACTCTACGGAGAAGGTGGTGACCTCAGTGATGGACAGCCTACGCGAGGGCATTGATACCAACCTCCCGCAGGCCCTCATCCTCTTAGACCTGTCCGCCGCTTTTGACACGGTGGACCACTCCATCCTCCTCACCCGTTTCAGGGCGGCGGGCATAGAGGGCCTGGCCTTCGCCTGGCTTGAGTCCTTCCTGAGCGATAGGGCTCAGGCGGTCCACCTAGCTGGTTTCACCGCTGCCTCTAGTAAGGTTGTATGTGGAGTCCCCCAAGGTTCCTCACTTTCCCCTCTTTTGTTTAATTTATACATCTACCCTCTTATTTTTATGTTACAGCAGCTCGAGGTCACGGTGTTCAATTACGCCGATGACCTCCAGCTAATTTTTAACCTTTCCCACTCTTCCTCATCTTCCCTGAACGTCCAATCCGTCATGTTGATTGGATGAACTGCAACCACCTCAAACTCAATCCGGACAAGACGGAGTTAGTCTTGACCGGAGGTGGTTGCAGTCCCTGGTCCCCTTCCCACTGGCCTTCTTCACTTGGTGTCCCCCCGCTCCCTGTCCCCAAGGTCAAAACCCTTGGTATTTTCCTGAACTCTTCACTTTCCGTTCACTCACAGGTCAATTCGGTTGTTTCCTCCTGCTTTTTTTCCCTCAGAACCATCAGGAAGATCTCTCGCTTCTTCTCTCTACCTGCCCTAAAGATCATAGTGATGGCTATGGTGCTCTCGCGCCTTGACTATGGCAACATCATTTACAATGGCGCCCCAGCCTACGCCCTTCACCGTCTGCAGCTAGTGCAGAACCAGGCCGCCCGCCTGATTCACGGCCTGCCCAAAGTCCACCGAGCTACTCCTTTACTGCAGGCCCTGCACTGGCTGCCGGTGAAAGAGCGAGCCTTGTTCAAGCTTGGCTGTACCACCTTTCAGGCCAAAATGGGCACCGCCCCGGAGTTCATCTGCTCCGCCATCAAGCCCTACACGCCGGGTAGAGAGCTTCGATCCACCCATCAGGCCCTGTTAATTACCCCCCGTTTCAGAAAGAAAAAGGCGGGCGGAACAAAATTTGCAGTTCTCGCTCCTGCGTTCTGGAACTCCCTCCCGACGGAACTCCGTATGACACCCTCTTACATTGACTTCCGGAAAGGTCTTAAAACTCTGCTCTTCTCCCGAGCCTATAATGTCTAGATTCCCTCCGCTCCTGTTTGTCTCCTCGCAATCTAAAAGCGCCAAGAAACCGCGTGGTAGAAGTGCGCTATACAAATGTTTTTAAATTCAAATTCAAATACTCCCTCCCCTCTGTGAATACCCCTCCACCCATGCTGCCCACTTACGACCAGTTGACAGAGGCTGCCTCTCCTTGCTTTTGTCAGCAAGTGCTAGCTCTCTTGGCAAAAGGAACCTAAGAGAGGGTGCCGGCATCAGAAGTAGGCTGTGGTTGCTATTCCCACTACTTTCTGGTGTTCACGAAGGACAGAGGCCATTGTCTTATCCTAGCCCTGTGCCTTCTCAATCTCTTCCTGAAAAAGGAGAAATTAAAAATGCTTGCGCAAGTTCTGTCTGCCCTGGACCTGGGAGACTGGATTATAGCGTTGGACTTGCAGGATGCATATTTTCACATCCCCGTCCTGCCTGCACACAGGTGTTACCTGCAGCCCATGGTGAGGCAAGAGCACTTTTAGTTTGCCATGCTTCTCTTCGGCCTTACCAGCGCCCCTCAAGTGGTGAAGGTCGTTGCAGCTCATCTGCAGGGGTCAGGGGTTCCAGTCTTTCCCTACCTGGATGACTGGCTGCTGAAGGCAGGCTCGGACCAGGCAGTCGTTTCCCACCTCCAGACTAAGGCGAACCTTATGCACTCGCTGTGGTTCACTATCAATTATCAATATGGCAAAGTCACACGTGACTCTCTCATAAATTCCATTCATCAGAGCTTTTCTGGACACAGTGCAGTTTCGAGCCTAACCGCCTGATCAGCAAGCCCAGGATATTCAGACTAGGATACCGATTTTTCAGCCTCTATCTCCCCGGATTTTCTGTGAGAATGACCTTGAGGTTGTTTGACCTTATTGCCTCCTGCATCCTGCTTGTAACTCATGTCTGTTGGCATATGCACTCTCCGCCGTGGGACCTGAAGGCCCAGTGGGCGCAGCATCAGGGGAATCTAGCCAACATGGTCCAGATCTTAGAGGGAACTGCACTGATGGCTGATGAACAGGGATTGGGTCAGTGGCAGACTCATCTCCCTTCCCTAACCACAGCTGACGGTGGTGACAGATGCGTCACTTCTGGGATTTGGGGGCCATCTGGGAGAGGTGGAGATCAGAGGACACTTGGCTCCAGCAGAGACCGTGCTCTACATCAACCTGCTGGAGCCTCAGCAAATTAATTTTACATTGAAAGGCTTTCTTCCTTCAATCAAGGGAAGTCTACTGCAGGTGTTCACGGACAACACCACCGCCATGTAGTTGTGTAACAGACAGGACAAGGCTCTGTGTCTCTGGGCATGGCTGGAACCCCAGAGCATTTCCCTGGTTGTTCTACACCTGGCAGGCTGACTGAATGCCATGGCGTACGAACCCAGTTGAGTGGATAACAAATAGTGTCTTCACCTGTAGCTGGTGCAAGACCTCTTTTAGCAGAGGAGAGAGCCTTGGTTAGATATGTTCCCCACCACCGAGAATATGAAATGTCTGCAGTTTTGCGCACTGGAGTTTCCAAGGTGACTTTCGCTGAGAGTCACTTTTCATCTTGTGGAGCTCTGGCCTTCTGTGTGCTTTTTCGCCTATACCACTCCTACCCTGAGTACTCAAAAAGATCCAGAACGACCGGGCCCAATTCTTTCTTGCGGCTCCAGATTTGGCACAGATAGTCTGGTATCCTGAGCTGTTGAGCATTATCATCAGTTCACCGATCAGGCTGCTTCTTCGAGAGGATCTTCTGTTGCAGTAACAGGGGAGAGTTTTGCACCTGAACCTGTGCACCTATCACCTTCATGCGTGGAGATTGAGCAGCGACAGTTGACTGCTTTCGTACTTCCTTCCGAAGTCCATGATATTATTCTGGCAGCTAGGCTTTTTCTCCACCAAGTTGATATACGACTGCTATTAGGAAAAGCGTGTGACCTGGTGTAATTCTAAAAATATCAACCCTATTTCTGCACCTTTCTCTGCACCTTTCTCTAAGGTTCTTCTGTTTGGTCTATTGTTGGGCCAGCAGGTCTCTGCTCTGGGCACAGTTAAAGGTTATCTATCCGTCATTTCAACATTTTGGCAGTTTCCGGACAGCCTTTCTTTATTCAAGTCACCCGTGGTGGCTAGGTTTCTTAAAGGCTTGCAGGACATGTTTCCTCTACTCTATTCATCATTCCACAGTGGGATCTAAACCTCATTCTGCATTGATCACACAAAAGAATTCTGGTTGGATGATCAGCCGTTATTGAGGTACGTAGGAGCTGTGCAGAAATGGACCATCTCAAGGTGGATAGTGCTCTGCATCAAGATGTGCTATGTACTGGCCAAGAAACAACCCCCTGAGGATGTGCATGCTCATTCCACCACAGCTAAGGTGCCGACCATTGTGTTTGCCCGCATTTTTGCCAGCCTTCCCCTACCTTGACTACTGGCTGTTGAAGGCGGGCTCGCTGAAAACAGTCGTCGGCCACCTCCAGATTATGGCAAGCCACCTGTCATCTTTGGCATTTACTATCTACGAAGTCATACCTGACTCCTTCTCAGGTGTACATCTTCATCTAAGCCATTCTGGACAGGCTGTGTTTTTATGCCTTTCCCCCGTAAAAGAGTGCAGAACTTTTAGACTATGATCCCGACCTATCAGCCTCAGTCCTTGATTTCAGTGATATCGATTTTGAGGCTGCTGGTACCGATTACCTTCTGAATCCTGCTGGTCGAGCTTGCCAGGATGTCTGTGGGCCCAACATCAAGAGGACCTCTCTAACCACATCCATATTTTGTAGGAGACTTCAAAAGACCTACATTGGGGGTTACTGGATGATGATTGGTTTAGTGTCAGACCACTCTCCTTCCTCCACCAAAAGCTGCCAGTTGTGACTGACGCATCACTGCTCTGGCAGAGCCCCAACTTCATATCAACTTTTGGAATTGAGGGCGATCCGCTTGAGGCTAAAAGCCTTCCTTCTGTCACTTAAAAGGAGACTGCTACAGGTGCTCATGGACCACCACCATGTGGTATTGCAACAAACAGAGTGGGGTCACGAACCCTGTGCCAGGAAGACTTGCAACTCTGAAAGTAGCTGGACCACCAACCAGTTTTCCTGGTAGTGAACCACCTGAGAAGATCATTGAATGCCAGGGCAGAAAAGCTCAGCTGTGCCTAGCTGATCATGAGTTGCAGTTACACACAGAGTTGGCACAGGTCTCTTTTTCCGCAAATGAGGAGAACCTTGGCTCAAACTGTTTGCCCTCTCTGAGAAAGCTCTATGTCAGCCATTTTGCACGTTGGAATTTCCAAGGAGTCTCTCACTCGAATAAGAGTTCCACCACAGGTTGAATTCGGGACTCCAGTATGCTTTTCCGGTGATGCCACTCCTGCCCCAAGTTCTCATAAAGATCAGGACTGACCAAGGCGAAGTTATCTTAGTGGTTCCAAATTAGGCATGGAGAGTATAGTATCCAAAACTCCCGGGCTCAAACATCTGTTCTCTCATCAGGCTGCCTCTCCTGGAGGATATTCTGTCACAGCAGCAGGACAAGATTTTGTACCTGGGCCTTCCCAATCTCCACCTTCATACTCGGAGTTTGAGCGGGGACATCTGAACACCTTCAACCTTCCTCCAGAAATGCCTGATATCGTCTTGACAGCCAGGAGTCCCTTGACACAAACTGTATATGCTTGTCATTGGGATAAATTTGGTGGTTTGGTGCGTCACATGCCAGAAACCGCACCCTCCTCTAGGCCATGTTAGCTGATATTTTGTTTATTTAATTGCTATCCTGGAAAAGCCCTGCTCTGGGCACAGTTGTCTTTTTGCAGTAGCCCGATCAGCTCTCTTTATTTAAGTCTCCAGTTGTTACATGATTTTTGAAACAGTTGCATCATTTATTATTATTATTATTATTAAATTTGTAGCGCACACAGCTACTCCGAGGAGTGTCCCGGCCGAGCCTGAGAAGAGGTCGAAAGTCAACTAAAAGAGTAACTAAAAGAGAAAGGTTTTGAGCTTTTTCTTAAAAGTCACAAGATCTTGAATGCTACGTAGGGCCAGCGGGAGGGTGTTCCATTCCAGAGCAGCTTTCCGAACAATGGAGCTCCCGCCAAGCCTTTGACGATTGAACCGGGGGGTCTGCGCAAGCAGTTGTGAGGAGGAGCGCAACTATCTCCCCGGGACATAAAAGAAAAACGTCCTCTATAGATAGGTAGGTCCCCGGCCGTAGAGAGCACTGTGGGCGATAGTAAAAAAAAATTCTTTTAATCGAGCCTCCACCGGAAGCCAATGCAAAGAACGCAGATGAGAGCGTACACTGCTCCTGCTGGAAAGGCCCAGCAGGAGCCTGGCAGCCGAGTTTTTCACTATCCGAAGTTTATTCAAAAGATAGCTTGTGATGCCAGCGTACAATGCATTAGCATAATCCAAGCTGGAGAGGACCGGAGCGTGAACAACAGTTTCCTTAGCAGACTTGGAGAAGAGGAAGAAACTTCCTCAATGTTTTCAGGATGCCGAAACAGGTCCCAGCCAGCTTCTTGACCTGGATTGAAAAGGTCAGATTCTCCTCAAACCATACCCCCAGATTCTTAGCATAGCCTACCTTCGTAATAGGCACGGGGGAGCCTGGGGGCCAAAGTTTCTCTCCCTCTCCCTTTGTCATGCCACATTGAGGCTGTGAGAAGCTGACCTGGTATATGATGTCTACTATGTAAGTGGGCACCATGCACCAGTCCAGACAACCCTTATGGTGATTTAAGAGGTCTTAGACAACCTTAGAAAGCTCTCTGAATGGTAGCTGTATAGCGTAGCCTTCAGGCTTAGTCCAGAAGAAGTGTAAAGCACCTTGTTTTACTAGAATGCAGTATTATAGTATAGATCAAGTGAAGAAAACCACTGTAAGTATTTATAAAAATATGCATTTATTATATAATACTCTCTAATACGTTCAAGTATCTCCAACACAGAGATAAACACAAGGCACACAATACTTTAGCAAGAAATACAGTAAATAGCACGATATACACAGAGAGCTCCAGAGGGGGACCAAACCATATATTAAGGAAGTGGTATTAGAACCACGACTCGAGTCAGGGCGATGTCGAGGGGACGCAGAGTTGCTAGCGACCGACAGAACTACCCAAGGTAAGTAGATAGGGACCCCATGGAGAGCGTGTGCAGTGTGTGAACACAATCCCGTGCTCCATACAAGTCTATGTGCGAGTCGCGTTTGGATTTTGAAAGATTAAGGACCCTTCCCAGTGTACCCTGAAGAAACCCTTTGGAAGACAGAAGGTTGGAGAGCCACCCCACCTGTGGATCCCCTAGTACCCCCGTTACCTACACCAGGGAAGCCAGGTTCATACATGTGAAGTGGTGTCGGAAACCGCAGTCAAACCCAATGGGGGGCTTCAGGAAAGTGCCACTGTTGAGTAAGGAAGAAGTGTCCGATGGAATCCAAGGATGGATTCTTGATGAGAGGTACCTGCAAGCAGAGGGGACAGAGTCTGTCACTCAGGGCTGACTAGGAGACTTGGAAGACGAATGCCCTCCCATATCGGGTGTTGCAGGATGGATGGCGAGGACCTTGACTCTGCAGCTTTGAGGACCAAGCGATGCTTTGGAGGACCAGGAGTTGTGCATGAGCTGTCCCACGAAGGATGTCGAGTGCTGAGGGGTCATTGTTCGGTGGGAGCACCAACAAGCCTTGGCAAATGCAACCAACGCAGGAATCAAAGAAGGAGCAATGTCGATACCAGCAAGGTCCAGAGGACTCACCAAAAGCAGGGGACTCGGGGTATGCCCTGAGCAATCAGGGGAGCCCAAAAGAAAGATGTGTGACACTTAAATGGACCCAGAGGCCGGAGGCACTGGAGTTGCGAGAAGACCTCAAGCAGCTCACCAAAAGATGCAGGCAACGATGCACACGATACGGTGTGGCTGATGATTCTAGTCACCGGAGATGCTTGAGGTTGGGGCTACTTGGAGCCCGAAGACCTTCTTGGAAGGAAGCCAACAAGCCTTTGAATCTGCA
Source organism: Lissotriton vulgaris (assembly GCF_964263255.1). Lineage (NCBI taxonomy): Eukaryota > Metazoa > Chordata > Amphibia > Caudata > Salamandridae > Lissotriton > Lissotriton vulgaris. Next base: position 1,695,264,217 of record NC_141693.1, on the reverse strand, counting down.
AGTTGGACACAGTACACAGGGGTCAGGTTATTGCATCCCCACAAGATATACTGGCCTCAAACTTGGTGAGTGCAGGGCAGGCATCTGGAGTTGTGGAAACCCACCACCTGTGTTGCAGAACCTTACGGAGTCCGGAGGAGCTCAGGATCAGCAGACCGGTCGACTTAGTTGCGGTGCCTGTGAATGCAGGGGAAGTGACTCCTTCACTGTCTTTGATGCTTCACAGCCTTGGGAAGGTTCCTGTATGATGCACAGGCACAGATGGTGCAGCAGACTGGAAGGAAGATGAAGTCATGCCCAAACAAAGTCCAGCGAAGTCCAGACTGCCCAGACGGTAGAAATAGAACTGTTGTCTGATCTGAATCTTATCCCACGACAAATCTAGGGACCTACACCCAGGTAAACCCTTAAGTAAAGGGTTGGGACTCTCCCAGGGGATGGTCTGGACAGGGGGGAGGTTACTTCCATGTCCTTTGTCCTGTTTCGTGTCAGAGCCAGAGCCATCTGCTCCCAGAACTGGTTTGAACTGGACTATAGACGGGGACACCAAGTGTGCCCCTCATGCAGACTTTCTGGCACTGACAAGCGCACCCTCCCTGTCCCAATACACTAAACCCTGTCTGGGAGGTGGTCACACCTCCCTGTGACAGGATGCCTATTGTTCCACCTTCCTCTGCTCATGCTTGGCTCAGCAGCAGGAGGGCAGAAATGTGTCTCTGGCTGGCAGCAACCTTTTTGTGCTCTCCAGATGTAGAAGATTGGCACCGGGAACACTGAGAGCCTAACGGAGGGCTCGTCCAGATGGTCATTGCGTAATTATGCGGTGCCCCTCTATATAGTATAAGGCTGCTTCACTGACAACCCGGGAGAATGGACTCCGTAGGCTGCAGGGGTGTCCTGCTCATACAGCGGCATGTCTCACTTAGAACCAAGCACCCTGCCTTCCGGATTGCAAAGGCCTGCTATGTTATGTTATTGTAAATTTGTATAGGGCGCGTATATACATGGGTGTCTTGGCGCTTCCGGTGCTCCATACTGTGTTTCAGACCAATAAATCTAAAAAAAAGTCATGTCTTCAGTTGCTTTCTAAACTCAAGGAGCGTTGGAATTTCCCTCAAGTGTCGTGGGAGAGAGTTCCACTCCTTTGAAGTATTGTAGCTGAAGCTCCTTCCTCCCCAGCTCACCTTTCTTATTCTGACCGTAGGCATCAGATGGGTGTTTGCAGATCTCGGGGGTCTGTTTGAGATATACCATTTGAAAAGATCCCATAAAAATGTTGGGCCTTCTTTATGGAGGGCTTTGTGAGCTATACACAAAGCTTTAAATGTTACCCTTTGGGAAACTGGCACCCAGTGAAGGTCCTGAATCCCTGTTCTAACAGACTGATATTTAGGTATATCCAGTACGAGTCTTGCAGCAGCATTTTGTACTGTTTGCAATTTATTTAGAAGAGTAGATTGGATGTTAATATATAGGCCATTGCAATAATCTACTTTGGGTAGAACTAGCGAGGTTACCACCGTCTTTCTAGATTTTATAAGAATAAAAGGACATATTTTCCTTATGATTTTTATCATAAAATGTGCCGAAGTCCCCACTTTGGATACTGTGATATTTTAAGCTCAACTTATCATCTATGATAACTCCCACATTTTTGGCTTTGGTCACTGGTATGGGAGGGGGGCCGAGATTATCCGGCCACCACTCAGGGGACCAGGCTGGAAAAAGATTCCCAAACATGATCACTTCCGTCTTGGTTGAATTTAATTTCAGGCAGTGATCACTCATCCAGGTACTTAATTGGATCATACAATCGTGGAGCTTAGTGGAATGATTGATGTCCTTGTCCACTGTCAAGATAACAAATTGGGTATCATCGGCTTAGGAGGTGGGAATCCGATTGAAACTTCTGATTAGAGGGCCAATTCTGCCACATAGATATTAAAAAGTGTGGGGCTCAACGAAGAAGCCTGCGGGATCCCACATGGCATTGTAAAAGGTGTTGATTTAAAATTGCCCAGGTGAACAGATTGAGTTCTATCTGACAAAAAAGAGGTCAAAAGGGAGAGAGCGACTCCTCCAATTCCTATTGGTTTTAAACGCTGCACCAGAAGATTGTTATCTACAGTATCAAATGCAGCAGATAGGTCCAGAAGTATAAGAACTGCTGATCCCACCGCCATCCAAAGAAGATCGAATTTCTTCTGTGGTTTTTATCAAAGGCGTTTCCGTACTGTGATTGGTTCTAAAACCAAATTGGCTATGGTCCAGAACCTCGGTGTCGGCAATAAAAGCAGAGAGTTCTGTATTTGATTTTCTCTATTATGTTTGCAGGTAAAGGGATTCTTGCAATGGGTCGATAGTCGGTTGGGTCAATTGCATTCAAATTAGTTTTTTTCAAAAGAGGAAGGATGCAGGTCTGTTTCCAAACAGAAGGAAAAGATCCTTGTACCAACATTTGGTTAAACAACTTGGACAGATAAGGTCCTATAAAATGACTGATGCTTTTTATAATTCTAGGGGGCAGGGGTTTTCCGGTGATCCTGATTTGGCCGTAGAAATAGATTTGACTATTTGAGTTACTGAGGTAGGGGTGAAGTTAAGAAAGGGTGTTTTGGCTGTGTCTTCTTGCCCTATCTTCTCAAATGATTTGGAAGAAGCAAATTGATTAAACATTTGATCTACCTTTGATTTAAAGGTGTGGGCAAGTGTATCACAGAATTCTTGGCTATGGCTGGCTGAGTCCTCTTTCATGCTTGAAGTCAGATGTTTAACAGTTTGAAAGAGTTCCTTTCTTGAGTGACCTGCTTTTTCAATTAGAGATGTATAATATTGGCTCTTTTCAAAGTTTACTTTTTTTTAAGTCTAAGAGCAAAGCTTTGTATTTTTCTTTTTCTGGTGCTTCATAATGTTGTCTCCATTCTCTTTTTGTCTTCTGCAAGCCTGTTTATCCAATCTTAAGGCTTCAGAAAACCATAGAGCTGAAGGCGTTTTCCTATTTTTATTAGTGGTCACAATTGGGGCAAGTTTACGGCAATTGGAATCTAGCCATGAAGTATATTTTATGGCTGAAGATTCTGCGTTTAACTCCAAATCCGACTGAGTTTGGGCTAAGTGGTCTACCAATGATAGTGGATCAATGCTGTGCCAAGATCTGCCCGTGTTACTGGTGTGAGCCCTACTCCTGTGATCGCATAGAAGAGGCTTACATCTAAAAAGAATAGTATGATGGGCAGACCATGTTAGCGGAAGAGTAGATATATTATATAGAACAGGATTATTGGAGAAAAGGCCATCTAGAGTTTGACCTGCTAGATGTGCATGTTCTTGGATAAGCTGATTAAGACCCACCTCAGACATCATTTCTAAGAGCTCCTTTGTGTCTTTGTCCTCCAACATTTCTAGGTAAAAATTCCAGTCACCCAGAAACGTAAAACATTTGTGTTGGAGACTTAATGCTAAAAGTGGGCTTAAGTTTGCCAAAAAGTTGATTCTAGGACCAGGTGGACGATAAATTAAAAGACTGTTAAAGGTGTCTTGTCCCTGGATAGAAATGTTATAATGAACGGCCTCGCAATCAGAGGAGCGGACCACTGAACAGTAGGCGCTAAATTCAATTCTGTGAATTAGCGCAAGCCCACCACCTCTGCCCAATTGCCTGTCGTGTCTAAACACTTTATAGCCATGAGGGACAGCAATGTTAAAATCAGGTTCCAAAGTGTCATTGCCCCAAGTTTCGGTTATAAACAATACATCAATTTCATTGTCAGTAATGAGGTTGGCTATTTCATAGCTATGCTTTACAAGGGACCTAGCAATAATGAGTGCTAAATGCAGGTCACTGAACCTGGAATGTGGATAACTGGCATCAGTAGGTAAATATATTGTATGGTTTAATGTTTTTTGTAACTTTGTTGCACCCCAAACATTGTGCATAATCAGATTTGATTAAATCTTCCCTCTTGAATAAATTGCATGAGTGCTGTCTGGGTGGACATAGTGCTCTTAGGCTTTCTCCTGTATAACACAATCTTGTCATTTCTATGGTCCCTGAGCCAGGGGTTCTGGCCCTAGGCCCGGTCTTGGCGCGGATGGGCGCAGTTGGGCTTGCCTTCGGCGCGCCGGCAGCGAGCCCACTGCGCACGTCCGCTCGCGTCCGGTCTAGTGTGCCTCTAAATGGGCACGTCTGGAGACTGGACGGCTAACCCAGGCAGAAGTAGGAGCCCAGAAGTGGTGTCCCCGAGGTCTTCCCTCCGCAACAATCGGCAGAGCCGCGGCGGACCGGGGAAGCCTCAGGGAGGTGTTTCAGATAAGTAAAAACAAGATTGAAAAGGGGGAACCATTAAAAATATACAGTTGTGCAAATATACAATTTAAAAGAACTTAGCTTTTTTTGAAAGTGCAGCCTAGTGTAAAAGCAGCCAAAATAGAGCCATGAGTAAGGTAGTGTGCAAATTAGCAAGAAAGAGTTAGCAGGCAACCTACTAATGGTCGTGAAAAACAGCAGTAGGAGACCGCTGCGCGTCCTGTTCAGCTTGCCTCTAAATAGGCACGTCTGGAGACTGGACCGCTAACCTGGACGGAAGTAGGATCCCGGAAGTGGTGTTCCCCGAGGTCTTCCCTCCGCAACAATCTGCAGAGGCGCGGCGGACCGGAGAAGCCTCAGGGAGGTGTCAGATAAGTAAAAACAAGATTAACAAGCATTGGCATAGCCAATAGGTCTCGCCTTTCGGACCTTATAAGTGTTTAGCCATGCAACACGTGATGTTGTTGCACCAATTGGCTATGCTAATTCTTGTTTAAACTGACTTGCATTTTAAAGGATGTAATTTTTTTCTGCAACAAATCACTGCATTTGGGTGTGTTTAATTTCGCACTGCATTCCGCTTTTTTCCTTCATGCATGATATCTCTCCAAGTTGAAACAGCAATACACCAAGGACTTAAGTTGTTGGCGGAGCAGGACGCAGGGAGACCGTATCACCATGCATTTTAACGAATAAACTGGCCTCTGCCGTACAATACCACATTAAATATGGAGAAAGCACCTTCACAAGCGTACTGGCTATTCCAAGTCACTGACTGGTGCAGGGAACAGTGATGTTACTGGTGACGTAATTCTCTTATTAAAAAAGCAATTACATTCTGCTGTGTATATTAAATGTCACTGAGTCCCGAGCTATGGATAGCGGAGGCATGGGGCTTGACATGGGTTTTTCAGAGTCTGCAGAAGGCAGGTTTGTCCATGGGTTGTGACGGTTCGTTGAGATACATAACGTCCGTGTACCAAAAATCTAGTGTTTGTTTTTTTTAAAGGTTATTGGTATAGCGAAAAAGTATGAAGATATTGGGGGGTGTGGGCTGGAAGAGATGAAGGGGAAGCGCGCAAGCAAGAGAGGCAAAAGGAATAAGGAAAGGACAGAGGAAGTTAGGGAATGTTTAAGAGGAAAGGGAACGTGTCATTCAGAGGGAGGGGGAGAGAACAGAGGGGAATTTGATAATAATGCAGACCAGCAATAAATAAAAATGCCCCATGACCACAAACAGACCTGTAGTGTACAAAGGATACGGACAGCCTGACAATCCTGGATTAAACACCGCTTATATAGAGCTCAACCCCGTGCACAGCGTGAGTCACAAATCACAAGACCATGCCAGCTACAAGCGTGGAGAGCTCTTCGAGATTTCCACTCTTTTGCTCGAAATTCCCAAGCTATATATGTGCCTATTGAGCACCAAACTGTAACAACTCTGATATATTGCCTCGTCTGGCATTTAGAAATGTCCAATTCAAACACTCAGGAAAATCCTTCCTTCCAGATGTTAGACACATGCAAATGTACTCAACTCGGACGGAGTCTCACGCATGTGTAAGTACATATAGCAAGTGCAAAAGTGAACCTTCTTTTGTGCCTAACATTTATATCTTGCTTATTTACAAAGACAATGCATCGTTGTGTGGTTGATGCGGAGAGAGGCATGCAAAGCGCGCACCCGCACACATGCGCTCAAGCCCTAGGCCGGCCATGGCACCATCTGGTAGCACTTTTTTTTACCCCTTTACTAAAAGTCAAGCAACAGCGCATGCGCTGCTCTAGGCTCGACCTAAAAAGGGGGAACCATTAAAAATATACAGTTGTGCAAATATACAATTTAAAAGAACTTAGCGTTTTTTTGAAAATGCAGCCTAGTACAAAAGCTGCCAAAATAGAGCCATGAGCGAGGTAGTGTGCAAATTAGCAAGAAAGAGTTAGCAGGCAACCTACTAACGGTCGGGAAAAACAGCAGTAGAAGGGCCGCTATAGGGGTGACTTATAGGTTTTAAGTGCAGTGACCCTTAGATATAGGAAACCTATATCTTAACTAAGTGGATCAAGCACCTACTTACACCGGCTGCAATAGCAGGCCTGCAGTTCCCTTTTGCATGGTCTCCAATGGGTGGATAATGCATGCTTCTGCCCATGGGATATCTCTGGGGTACCTATGCCCTGGATACCTTAGTACCATATACTAGGGACTGATAAGGGTACCCCAGTATCCAATCTGGGATGTACCTAAGTACTGAATTCAACACTTTAAGGAGAAAGCAGATAGACTGGGGTCCTGATTAGCAGGATCCCAATCAGGCTAGTCAAAAACCAGCATAGTGCCAGGCAAAAAGTGGGGGTAACCATGCAGAAGGATCCTACCTTTCTACAGAAACTTTAGCTTGGTTCTCACTTTCCTGATGTGAATTCCGTTTGAGTCGCTTTACTGCTGTTCATTGCGGCTCCTCAGCCTCAAGACAGTGTTCCTTGTTGCAGTAACATCGGAGCGGCGTGTGAGTGAGCTTTTAAGCTCTGTGTTAACCTACCATATACCATGTTCTTCCCTGACTATGTAGTTTTGCGGACACTGGCATCTTTCTCACCTAAGGTTGTGACACTGTTCCACGTCGATCAATACAACACCTTGCTGGTTTTCTACAATCTGCCTCACCCCTCCAAGAAGTAGGATAGACTCCATAGTTTGGACTCCAGGAAAGCACTGAGCTTCGCATATAGATCATACCAATGATCACCGGATAGACAATCAGCTCTTTGTGGGGTTTGTTTGAGCAAAAAAAGGCAAGGCTGTGCAGAAGAGAACCATCTCCCAATGGACTGTGCTCTTCATTAACTTCTGCTACGCATTAGCTCAAAAGCAGACTCTGGAAGGAGCACGTGCTCATTCTACCAGGGCCAAAGACCCTACCTCTGTGTTAGCACATGGAGTCCCTGTCCGAGACATCTGCTCTGCAGCTACGTCAGTGTCCCTACATAAGCCCACAAAGCACTACTGTCTGGATGGTCAGGTTTACCGCAAAGGGCATTTTGCCTGCTTGATCCTGTAAGACTTCCTACTTTGAGTCCATTCACAGAGCTACCTCCAAATAGGTTCCGGAACGGTACCTATTCAAATGGTGTGAAATCTATGGCTAGAAGTTTCAGAAGAACAAGTTACTAACCTTCGGTAACGCTCTTTCTGGTAGAGTCTCTGTCTAGCCGCAGATTCTTTATTGATCTTCCCTGTTCTATGAGTGGATTCCGTCCGTAATAATGTTCCAAGTTTAGGAATCTGCACACTAGTCATACCAGGCTCTATGTCTTGGGGCGCGGACAGGCTTCAAAGCAACTGAGATCCACATACAGGAGTGGCACCCATATAGGCCCCACACACCATTTCCAGGGCGGCGACAGTGCTGAGCCACCTAGTGGCGCAGAGAGGTACTGCTGAAAAGTTTCCGGATCCAGTCTGACACCAGGCGAATATTCAGAAGATGGGGACTCTGCGGCTAGATAAGAGTCTCTACTAAAAACAGCTTTATGGGAGGTAAGTAACTTGTTCTTTAAGTAAAGAGTAATGTGTTATGTCACTTGAAGTCTCATCACATCTGTATGCAAAATTCATTTGAGATTATTTTCTAAATGATTTTAGAAGTGCAAGACTTTAATGTGTAAGCTTTAGACCCAAAGCCTCAATGTTGCACAGCTTAGGACACCTCCTGATGCACATACCATTTTATTTGGCATCATAGTTGCTTGTATTACACTATCTGTTGGCCCCATCCCATTATTTGAAGCATTAAGAGAGATTGCCAGCCTTAACCCCACTTCCTTTTTTTTTTATCTTGTCAGGAGTCGCCGTGGCTATGATTGAGGATAAAGCCATTGCTGCCATAGTTGGGAACCCCCCCAGTGGCAGAAGGAGGTGGTGACTGAGGCGCAGAACGTGGGAGGATCTTTGCCTGTGGGCGCCCCTTCAGAGGACAAAGTGAAACTCTCATCTACCGTTAACAAGCACTCGGACTTGTGCATGTTTAGTGCAATAGCCCAGACCCTCGTTTACTCATGTCTGTAATATGCTGGTGTTGTCTGACAGATGTTCTGCTGTAAAATCTTTTGCTTGTTTGGCACACAATGGACATTCTCACTTGGTTACAGTTTGTTTGAGGTTGAGGGAACCCCTTCAACCTGTAGACGACTTGAAGCAAGTTGGGGGGGTACCATACCTCACTTGAAGGCTTCTCCTAAACCATCTGTGCCCCTTTCTCTTGCAGCAGAGACATCTTCGCACCTTCACTCGGCTGGGAGAAAACATGCTATGCTTTGCCCCCACTCGCGTGGATTGGCATTCGCATGCAGTGTAATGAGTTATCCCAGACGGGAGTCTGCCTCAATGCGTGGTGGTAGCAGGATGCCCACAGCTAGTATACATTCCCATCCTCCAGTCACTATCCCGGGGAAGATCTCTGACAAATGCTGCTCCACACCTCCCTTTCCCAGGGGACGTAGGTTTGTGTATATTTGCTTCGCAGGGGGCAGCTTCTGTCCAGGACCTGGTATTCGAAATACACATGGTGCAGAAGAGCAGAGTGTTGGTGTCAGCTCCTTTTAATCGTTGCTTAGCTGGTTCTTTTTATGTCTAAGAAAAATGTCCATGCCAATGAAGTTTACACTAGTCGTGTCCTTTACTAGATTTTATAAAGTAAAATAAAGGTTCTGTTGTGTGTTCATTTCTTCTCTCCAGGCTTGGGCGCCTGGGCAGTGCTTCATTTGATGGGTCTTGTGGGTACTAACGTGATCTGCTGCTACAGTCGTGACAAAGTGGTGTTAAAGTGTTGGCTCTAATGTGCCACAGTGTGTGGTGTTTGTCTGGTGCGAGAGGACCCCATGGTATTATCCCGGTCGTTGATGTATTATTGCTTGTCCAAGAAAAGGCAGCCCAGCTGCAGTGAAGACTCCAGCCCAACACGACCTCTGATGAAGATGACAAAACACCAGATCCGCAGGGGAAGCAGGCATTCCTGGGAGAGCTTTAGGGCAGCATTTCATTGTAGGTGCGGGTATTTTGTTTCGGATATCCTTCACCCTTCCCTGCCATCCAAAGGCAGGGGTCCTTCCCCCCTGTTCTTAAATACCTGGTGTGTTCCACTAGATGCTCTCTGCATGCTTAGCGCCCTATGTGAACTTGCCTATCTTTAGGTGTATGTATTCGTGTCTGATTTGAGTCATTCTGTTCTCAGCGCCATTCCACAACTGTAGTTTAGCTTTGAGTCGCACGGATAGTTTGGGGAATTCATCTTTTCGAATCGGTCTTATTTTTTTTCTTGCCTCCCTTACTTTTACTCTTGCAAACTGTTACGTGGCTGTTGGCACATGGCCTTAGTGCGATGATTTCAGTGGATTTCTAGCATGGTTTCTTTCTTTTTCTTTGAAAATGTAATTTCCATCACACGCTTTGCATGTCAACTTTATTTTGAATTAGTTGGTGTATAGCAGTGAACAAGTCACATCAGTTGTCTATAAAAGGGTATTGAAAAACTGGACAGGAGACATTCAGGGTTTCTTGTATAACCTAAAAGATGCAATTGTGTTTTGATACAGATTAGAAGAATCTATCACACCTGCGAACATTATTACAAAGACTTTGGAAATCGCTTTATCAGGAAAAGATCACACAAGGAAATCTGCTACATAAACTCTTTGATCACTAAATGCAACATAGATTCGCAGGTAGACCCATTGTAAACATGCATGGATTTAGCATAGACTGTACTTTTTATTACAATATCGGGTGCTACGTCTCTATGTAGATAGAGGTACAAGTGTAGCCTGCCCCACACTTCAGTCACTTGTGATCTGCTGACCATTATAGTTACAGCTTTCGACTAATGAGAGCTGGAGAACTGCACAACAGCTAAATTCCAGTGCTCTGCTCCAGTGTTCTTTTTCTGAAGATGTACCCCACATGCTCAGTAAAGACAATCGCAGATGGCTTGGCTTTCATTTAGAAGAGCATGGCTACTAAATGCATTGCTGGTTCTGCTCAATAGATCTACGTATGTGCACACGCTTTTTCAAAGCCTCTGGGGCAGAATTCCCAGATGAAGGGAATGCTTTCCTGGCTGCTCGTAACCAAGTGTGAATGTTACTCACCTGCTAACCCAGCTCACTTGCTTTGCTGCAATAGTCCTCATGAATGCCTCCACTTTCCAAGCCTCTTGATCACCTCTTGCCCGAGGGGAGCTAAAGCCATCTTCACAAACTCTGAGCCACTAGCTGAGTCCGCCCAAAACGCAAAATCCGCTCCTATTTTTGCCACGGTTTTTGTCACAACTGTGGTTTCAGCCTCGTTTGTACCATTTTGAAAGGTTTTTTCTTTGATGTTGTAAGTGAAGTGCATTGTATTTTAAGTGGCTAGTGCTCTTATTCTTTCCTCAATTGTGTATGTAACTGCAAATTCCTTTCCCAGTCTGCAAAAGTGACACCAACACAGAATGCAACACAACATTGTATTAATTTATCTCTTTGGATATAATGATGTAAAACTTTTTATTGTATTTTGGTCCAAAGCTACTCTGAAATATGTATACATATCTGGATTACTGCAGCTGATTGGTTGTAATAAAAGAAGAACAGATAAATGCACTCAGGTGACTGTATTGTGGATTTCTGTGAAATATATATGCCTACTCAGTATCTCCCAGTTGGAAAGACTGTTTGGTTGTCTTTAGTTGCTATTCATTCAACTTCATACAAGGCCCAGTGCGGTATAGTCATCAATGTACGTGCCTAGAAAGTTTTCGTATGAGAATAGAAGATAAGAATGCTTAATGGTACCTCCAGCCCCAGAGGAGCCACATGAGGAATCCCTCAAGGCTCTCAATCGTTTACTTAAGGCTGCTCATTGACCACCAAATACAAAATGCCTAAGATTTTATTCCTACGCGGAAGAACCATTTCTGAAGGATAATTCTGACCGCAGATTTCTCACCTTGTAAATAATCCCAGTGGCCATACTGGATTCAGAAGCTTTCAGAATATGTCTCCTGCACACTGTTTGGTGGCATTGTGTGTCTCTGTGCCTACATCGTTTCACTCCAGCAGAGCCGCATATATGGGCTACCCATTTGAGCTGATATCAGTTCTTTTTTTCTGCTCCTCCAGATGTGGATATTGAGCTTTTCCTTGGTCTTTGACCAGACTTTGTCAAAATGTATCAATTGTGCAAGCCAACGGTTCAACCCTTGCAGGGACTTTTGCAAACAAATGTCTGTGACTGACCTATTTGTGGTTCCTGGGGTCAGACCACGACTCCATAGCCTGGGGCAACTGCACCCAGATGTACCCAAAAGCTCTACGGGAAGGCCGAGCCAAACTATATGTTGCCAACCATAAGAAGACTTCGTATTGTGACTGGTCAGTGTCAAAAGGAAGGTCTCGTTCCCACTCCCAAAGTAATTCCAGCGACGGGTCCTCATCTCGGCCGAAGTTTTGGGGTAATTTGAAGAAGAAACATAATAAATCCAAACAATAAATGGCCCTTTCCTGTAAATCTCGAATTCCAAAGAGGGCGTGAGGACATCAATCTGCCATCCAGTCTTGTTCCAATCTCCATCAGAGATGATTCCATTTGTGGTCCTGATGCATCCTGACTTTCCAGGTCCTTCGGCAACGTTGCAGCAAGTTGAAGCCTTCAAGAAGTCTATGCTGCAACTCTTCAGCACTGTACCAGCTCCCCGTGGCATGCCTTCAGGTGCCACGGAACCACAGGGGCCTCCAGTCAGACTCCCACCAGGAGATCTGTCTTCTGCGTCATCTGTGCCCCTTAGCCCCACATCAGATTGAGCACCAACCCCAGTGTCAGTTTCAGCCCCAGTGCCATTCCTTACACCTGTTTCGATTGATTTGACGCTGACTCCCTCGACACTTGTAGCCTAGAGTGCTATCCTACTCCTAAGTGAATCCACCATGCCCTAGATGGAAGTATCGCCTGGCACCATCCTGTGCAACTAGTTGGCAATCCCACTGAAGCTGACACCTTGTCATTACCACATGGTAGGGTCCAGACTTTACATAATTCATCTGAAAGAGGCAATTAGTTATGGATTCCTCACTGTAGAATTACCCCCAGGCGTCAGACTGGATCCGGAGAATTTTTTCTTCAGCAGTACCCTTGCGCGTCAATAGGTGGTGTCGGTCGACTCCACGTTGGCGTTGTGGTCACCGGAATGACGTTGCGGTTTCACTTAGACGCCGCCCTCACGCGCTGACGTCAATTCTTTCTTTTTCCGCACCAGCCACCGCAGATCCGGAGAGAGCGGTACCTCAAGTCACTTTTTGACTCAGTTTTTGTGACTTTTTTCGGCACCTTTTTTGAGTCGATGGACGCCTGGCGCATGGAGGGATGTCACGTCGGAACGTCTTCAAGGCTTGTGACTCTTGTCTCAAATTGATGTCGGTCACGAACCCACTCCTCGTGTACCTTTGATGCCTGGGGCAAGACCACGACCCGAAGTCTTGCTCCGACTGCTGGGTCATAAACATGAAGTCTTTGCGGGAGCGGTCTCAATAGCTTCTCAAGGCATGGCAGTCCTCTCCACCCCGTTCAAGGTCCCAGTAGAGAGGGAGGTCGCGGGACCGGTTGCGGTGCCACCACCACCACTGGTCATCAAAGTCTTTGGGTAAGTCGAAGCACAAGAAGAAGGCAAAGAAGCATTGCCGCTCTTCGCATTCTCCACTTCCGTCGGCCAACGTGGAAAGCAGAAGGTAGTCCAGCTCCGACGGCGGAGCCTGTTTGGTCGTCTCCGGCCTTCCCTCCCTTTCTGGGAGCGACCCCTGCCCAGCTTCGAAGCTTTTAGGAAGCCTTGCACTCTATCTTCAGGCAGCCCGATTCCACCAGCGTGCCCTCGGGCCCCGCGGACTTGGTTGGGGGCTCTAGGCCTTCGATGCTGGTGGCTTCAGCTCCGGCGCTGCAGGGTCCCCAAGGATCCAGGTCTGGATCCGGATCAGCGCTGGTCGACCTTGTGACACCTCTTCCGGCACTGAATCCAGATGACGGTTGTGTCCCCAGCTGGCAACGGCCCGGCCTCTCCTCGTTAAGGACACGGAGCTGGACCAACGTTGTCCGACCTCGGGACTGGTGTCGACCGGTACGTTTGTACCCTTGTCTCTACTGATATTTCCTACCACCCTGAGTGGCTACCAGGAGAGGGTTAGGAGGACTGGGAGGGGTCTGTGGACCAGTTAAAGGAACCGGACTGGAGAGAAAAGTTGTGTGACAGCAGTGGTCTGGACATCTCCCCAGACCTTGGCATGCTTTCTCCCCCTACCATGGCTACGGAGGAAGGTGCGTCTTCGCCTTGGTGCGCAGGTGCTGCCACAGTGCCCGGATGAGGCCCGGGCTGTGCTCTCCCGTGCTGTTGTCGAAGGGAGAGACACAGCGAAGTTCGCCATCTGGTGTGGACTGGACACTGCCCACTCACCGGGCAGGAGTCGGCAGTTTCCACGTCGGTAGCACAGAAACACTAGGCGTGGTTGAGGTCCTCTGGCTTCTCAGGTGATGTCCAAGCAACGCTTTTGGACATGCCCTTTGATGGCCGTTACCTTTTTGGCGACAAAGCAGACAACACGCTCAAGCGCTTTAAGGTTATCCTGTATTGGGGTATCTTTCATAGATTCACATGCTTAGAATCATCCCAGCCGACGAGGTGGGAGTCTTGCGGTACAATAAAGCATATACATTATAGTCATAATAACATCATACCATAGGCTAAAGTAGATAGCGAAGTCACTACACTAGCCTATCTTAGTCCTTTTGCAAAAAGAACCAAACTTGGAAACCAACCAATCAGGCAGCTGCCCCCTCTAGAACCTTCCCCACAGAGAGGCAAACCCTCAGATTTTCTACCGCACCTCGGGTGTTAGGGAGTCTCCCTAAGCTCTGCTCAGTTTTTTACCTTAAACCTTTCTTCTTGAGAAAAAGAATGTCTGATTCCAAGAAAAGTTTGTTTTTGGCCTGTTCTTCACGTGGGAAGAAGAGATTACACTTTGAGAATCCACATAAATAATATATCTTTTGCCTCTACCCAGCTTACAAGGTGAAAGACTGCAGGATCTGTAGAACCTTTCCTGCCAAGACCTTGAAGGACCGAGAAGGACGTCTGCTGGTTTGGTTGGAGAAGTTGAAGGCATCATCTGAGGTGGTATCTGAAGGTGAAGGCAGTATAAGTTCTCAAGCCTCCACCCCCCTATCCAAGAAGAGGGATAGATCTGGGGATCCTCCTGAAAAGCTGAGTAAGACCCTGAAGAAATCTCATTCTGAGATTGGTCACTCTTCCTAAAAAAAAAAGAGAAATCTTCATTCTCTTTTGAGGTAAAATCTGGAGAAAGGGTGAAGGTTTCTTTGAAAACTACCTCAATCTCTTCATGAGCCTCCGTCGACAAGTAAAACATCTTCGTCGACGAGAAACTCTCCACAGAAGGTGAGTGGATCTTCAGCATTGAAGAAAATTCCGCCGTCGATGAAATCTGTCGACTGCGCCGTCAATGATGGTCCCATCGCCGTCGACGATTCCCATCACGTCGACGCCTGCATCGTCGTCGTCGACGATGCCTCCACCGTCGACGACGATTCATCCTCGTCGACGAGTATCCCGTTGACGATGCTACAAGTTCCGTCGACGAGCCCGCCGTCAACGACGCTGCCGTCGGCGAGCCCACCGTCGACTATGATTTTAGTCTCGATGACGAGTCCACCATCGACGACAACTCCAACCATGACATCGACGACCACATCATCGACGATGTCTTTTCCGTCAACGACATCCATGATTACTACGTCGACGATGCCGTCTGTTACAGCCATCTCGGCAGAATATGAATCGCCATCCCCTTACATTTCAGCTACATTGAAGCGTAAAAAACCAGCGCCTTTACAAATTTCGCCAGTTTTGAGCTCTAAATTATCATCTATAAGGCAATTTTACCATGATGTGTTTCACATTTCGCCTTTACCTCCTAGCCATTATTTGGAGGAATCTGATGATGATGATCCCTTTGGACAGGCGCATGATCCTTCTCTACTCAGAATAAAATATCAAGAGGATGACTATGAAGAGGAGTTCTATGAACCATGTAAGTCTTTAAGAGGACCCCAAGAATCGTTCCATCAAGAACCTATGGTTCGGATGCCTGCAACTTTGCTTGAAGACCTTACAGCAATGTTAAAAGACTATAATAGCCGTTATCCTCCAGTCGCACCTCCACAAAGAGCTCCTGCACCTACAGAGATTCAGCCTGTGACAATTGCTGCAAGATGATGACGGAGACACGGTGGCAGAAGATGGAGAAATTCCTAATTCACCCACTACAGTAGATGAATGGGACGAATATCTGATCCCAACACCAGCTTCACCGGTTCTCTAGCTCTGGACTCCCCTCCTGAGGACATAGGAGGTTTCCATGCAATTAAAAAAAGTGTTTTCTGTATGATTTTAAAGATCTAAATATGAAATCCACCCGTTCAATCCCTATAATTGATCATATATGAGAGGAGGGAGTAAAGATCATGAAAACTCAATTTTCCATTCCTGCGATCCTCCCTAGGATTGACAAAAAATACAAAGCGCCAGATGATGCGCCTGCCTACCTTTCTGGTCACCCTAAACCAGACTCCGTTATCTCTCAAGCAGCGCAGAGAAAATTTTGAAATCCTTCCACTCCAATAACAGCTCCACCTGACAAAGATGGTAGATGCTTTGACAACATAGGCAAACGCTTTACTACCATGGCAGGCGCTACAGTTCTAGCTACGAATTGTTTAGCTATTTTGGGCAGATACGATCAACAATTGTGGTCGGACATTTCGCCTTAAATAGAATATCTGCCTGATGCAAAGAAAATTCTTATGGAAGGTAAAAGAGCTGCTTCTGAAGTCATAGATATCTCTCTGGATATAGCTTCTCTGGGATTTCGTCAACTCGCTGGAGCAGCTACCCTTAGGCTTTAGGGCTGGCTGAAATCCACAAATTTTCGCCCTGAAGTCCAAACAAAAATCCTGGACATGCCTCTTGATGGCGACCTCTTGTTTGGTAAACATATCGATAACGCACTGCAAGAAATAAAGAAGGACACAGATACTGCCAGATCTTTAGGTACCTTGCAGTATAGGAAGAGACCTTTTCGAGGAGCAAGGGGTTGAGGTCCTCACTCCTTTCGTGGAGGTTACCAGAAGTACCAACAACAAGGGAGCCAGGGTTGATACGGATAAGTACCAACAACAAAAGCAAACCTATAGGAATCCTCCAGCAGCTGCTTACAGACAACAAGGCAGGAAACGTCAGCCTCAGGGCAGAGACTCTGCTAGAAAACAGTGACACTCCTACTGCACCTGCACCAGATATGCCTCAAGCATTCAAAATTCCAAGGATTTCCCAACATCTCAAAAATTGGATGGAAATAACCAAGGACAAGTGGGTATTGGATATAATAAAATTCGGTCACACCCTGGAGTTCACCAAATTTCCCCCTCCTCATCCACCTTTAAAGAAAAACCCACCGCATCTTTCTCTAGAAAAGAGGTGAAAGCTATGTTTTCAAAAGGGGCGATGGAAAAGGTTCCTCGCTCTCAAACAGGGAAGGGATTTTATTCTCGCTTTTTTCTGATAAAGAAAAAGTCTGGGGATTGGAGACCAATCTTGGACTTGAGAATGCTAAACAAGTACCTTCAGAAGAAATCCTTTCGCATGGTGACACTCCAGGAAATTCTTCAGCTTCTAGACCATGCGGATTTTATGACAACTTTAGATCTCCAAGATGCGTATTTCCACATTCCAATTCATCCCAAGCATCGAACGTTCCTGAGATTCACTGTCGCAGGTGCACATTTCCAATTCAAAGTCCTTCCATTTGGCCTGCGCTTGGCTCCAAGAGTCTTCACCAAATTTCTAGCTCCGGTAGCAGCTCATCTCAGGCTGCAAGGCATCCAACTAGTCCCATATCTGGACGACTGGCTGATAAAGGCTCCAACCTTTCATCAGGTTTCTCTCGCAACAACAAAATGCCGCCAAATGTTTCACTCTCTGGGCCTCTCACTAAACGCCCAAAAGTCAAGCCTCTATCCGTCCCAAGTAATTCAATTCCTGGCAGCAAAACTAGATACTATTTAAGACAAAGCATTCTTGTCCACAGACAGAATATCTCGCCTCATCTCTCTGGCATCAGATCTTCTAAAAAGAAAGTTCGCTTCAGTGAGAATGATCAAATCTTTTCTGGGGATTTTGTCATGGGCAATTCTGCTAGTGCCTCAGAAACGGCTAAAAATTAGGCCAATTCAAGAGGAGCTGGACAATCAGTGGCTCCAAATCTCAGGTTTGTTCGACGACATAGTTCAAGGGACTCCAGTTATGAAAGAAACGTTTTCTTGGTCGAGGTTTTCCAAGAATGTCTCCGTAGGGCTCAGTTTTCAACCTCCAATTCCGGATTTTATCCTCACTATGGATGCTTCCCTGGAAGGTTGGGGGTGCTCCTCTTCAGACCTCAGCATAAGAGGAAAATGGTCTTCAGCAATGGCAAAAATGCACATCAATTTTTTGGAGCTTCGAGCAATTTCCCTGGCCCTGCAGTCTTTTCTACCTAGACTCCAAGGGTCTACAGTTCTCATCAGAACCGACAACACTATTTGCATGCATTATTTAAACAAACAAGGAGGCACCAGATCTCCCATTCTGTCCCAGGAAGCTCAAAACATCTCGAAGTAGCTTCTCTTGCACAATATTGCAATCAAGGTGGAACATCTTCTAGGAGTCCAGAACACCTTGGCAGACACTCTCAGCAGAACAGAAAAATCTTGCCACGAATGGGAACTGAATCAATTGATTCTGGACAATGTCTTTCGGAAGTGGGGCAAACCAAATCTGGATCGCTTTGCCACCAAGAGCAATGCGAAGTGCCCTTTCTTTGCGAGTTGGAAACCAGAAAAGGGCTCCTGGGGGAACGCTTTCATGATGAGATGGACGGGAATTTTTGCTGACGCGTTCCCTCCTTTTCCTCTGATCCCGAGACTATTACACAAGATAAAGAAGGAACCATGTTGCATAATTCTGATTGCACCGAAATGGCCACCTCGGCACAGGTTCACAGAACTTCTCCTTCTCTCCAAGTGCAAGCAATTCCGCTTTCCAATACTGCTGGATCTGTTGACAATGAGCAAAAGCCAGATTCTTCATCCTTGCCCAGCTCAAATGCAACTCCATGCTTGGTTTCTGGATTCACGGATTTCAAGGATATAAACTTACCTCAAGAATGTAGAGACATTCCTAATAAAGCAAGAGCCCCTTCTATATTACGGACCTATGCCTTAAAATTGAAAAGATTCTGTCACTGGTGCTGCAACAACAATTTGCATCCGCTGGAATGTTCTCCTGATAAGGTTCTGCCTTATTTATTGTCATTATCTAAATCTGGTCTCATGTTCAATTCAGTTAAATTGCATCTGGCCGCAATCTCCACATACAGACGATCCTCAGGGGCGGCATCACTTTGTTCTAATCGTCTCATTAAGCAGTTCCTGAAAGGCCTTTTTAGAACTTTCCCGCCTATTAGAGCTCCTCTTCCAGAATGGAGGCTGAATCTGGTTCTACAACAACTGATGAAACATCCGTTTGAACCCATTCATAAAGCAGACTTAAAATATCTCTCATGGAAGACAGCTCTCTTATTAGCACTCACCTCTTCCCGGCGAGTGAGTGAGATACAGGCGTTCACTATAAAACAACCATATTAGAAGTTCACCAATGATTATGTCCTTCTGAGAACCAATCCCACATTCATACCTAAGGCTCCTACTTCATTTCATCTCAACAAACCTGTGATATTGCGGACATTCTTTCCTAATCAATCTTCCGCGGCGGAAAAGTCATTACATACTTTGGATGTCAAAAGATGTTTAAAATTTTACATATCTCGGATTGTGTCCATCTGAAAATCTGACTAGTTATCTCTCTCGTATGGTGGTCACAAGCCAGGATCAGCAGTATCAAAAGCTACTATTTCAAGGTGGATTGCATCCGCTATTCAACTCTCTCATTGCAAGGCAGGCCATCCATTGTCAAAGAAGCCTAAAGCTCATTCAACCAGAGCAGTGTCCTCATCTACGGCATTGTTCGCTGGTGTGTCCCTGGACAAGATTTGCCGAGCTGCAACCTGGAAAAGTGTGCACACTTTCACTCTGCATTATTGCCTAGATCTGGCAACAGAGGCTGAATCAGCTGTTGGGCAAGCAGTACTACGAAACCTTTTTAAATAAGGTAAGCCTCATGATAAGAGTATATTGTCTCTGCCATTGTATATAACTATTGTTGCGTACATGTATGACTTACTCTTTATGTTGGTATATATATATATATATATATATATATATATATATATATATATATATATATATATATATATATATATATATATATATATATATATATATATATATATATATATATATATATATATGTGTTTTGCACTGTTGCACTGGTTTGGTAGGGTGTATTTTGGATTCTTCTTATGAAGCCCACCATCCACTATGCATCTATATATTGTTTGCTGCTAGCTACTCTGATTCTAAGCTTGTGAATCTATGAAAGATACCCCAATACTGGATAAGAAAACGAGTTACTTACCTGTAACTTCAGTTATCCAGTATTGGTATCTTTCATAGATTCACATGCGACCCTCCCTCCTCCCCGGAGAGGCTTACCTTATCATTTTGGCATACTTATTGTCACTTGTGCTACGAAAATCTGAGGGTTTTCCTCGCTGTGGGGAAGGTTCTAGAGGGGGCTGCTGCCTGATTGGCTGGTTTCCAAGTTTGGTTCTTTTTGCAAAAGGACTGAGATAGGCTAGTGTAGTGACTTTTGCTATCTACTTTAGCCTATGGTGTTATGTTATTGTGACTATCATGTATACGTTTTATTGTACCGCGAGAGTTCCACCTCGTCGGCAGAGATGATCCTAAGCATGTGAATCTATGAAAGATACCAATACTGGATAACTGAAGTTACAGGTAAGTAACTCTTTTTCATTCTAGTGCTACGGCCAGATTCTTAGGCCTCGCTTAAATGTCCTGGCCAGTGCATTCTGCTTCACGCCTCTTTCTTTGCTGTGGAAGGGGTGCCCCGCCATGTTCCACCCAGAGCTACAGGCCTGTGCAAGCTGTCCAGCCTCTGCGCGGCCAGGGACATGGATCCCACCTCCATGGGTCAGGGGGCCAGTGGGCGGGCTAGTCCACCAGCGCTCCCTCTGCAGCAGTCTCCAAACCCTCCTAGTCTGGCCTTTCAAGCCCATCAATCACCAGTGGACTGCAGGATTCACCATCATCTCTCCCACTGGCTCAACATCACATAGAACAGGTGGGTTTTTCGGATAGTCCGAAGGGGCTACTCCCTCCCCTTCGAGACTACCCCTCCATCCATGCCACCTCAATGCCATTGCATGTCTGAGGATCACCTGGCCCTTCTCCATCAGGAAGTTACAGCTCTCTTGGCCAAGAGAGCCATTGAGGGAGTTCCTGTCCCAGAAGTAGGTTGTGGTTGCTATTCTCACTACTTTCTAGTGCCCAAGAAGGACAAGGGCCTGCGTCCTATCTTGGATTTCAGGAATGTCAACCGCTTCCTCTGGAAGGAGAAGTTCAGAATGTTGACCCTGGCTAAGGTCCTGTCTGCTCTAGACCCGGGAGACTGGTTGGTAGCGTTGGACTTGCAGGATGCTTATTTTCACATCCCCGTCCTGCCGGCCCACCGGCGTTACCTACAGTTCACGGTAGGCCACGAGCACTTTCAGTTTGCAGTGCTCCCCTTTGGCCTTACCAGCGCCCCTCAGGTGTTTACGAAAGTGATGGCGGTGGTCGCAGCTTATCTGCGCTGATCAGGGCTTCCAGTGTATCTTGACTTCAACTAGCTGTTGAAGGCGGGCTTGCCCCAGGCAGTCGCCTCTCACCTCCAGACTATGGCGGACCTCCTGCATTCGCTGGGGTTCACTATCAACGTGCCGAAGTCACACCTGATTCCCTCTCAGAAGCTTCTTTTTATCAGAGCGGTTCCGGACACTACGCAGTTTCTGGTTTACTCTCCCGAGCAGTGAGTCTTGGGTATTCGGGCTATGATTCCGATCTTTCAGCCTCTATCCCGGGTTTCGGTCAGAATGGCTCTGAGGATGCTGGGGCTCATGGCCTCCGGCCTCCTGCTGGTGGATCATGCCAGGTGACATATGCGAGCTTTGCAGTGGGACCTGAAGTTCTAGTGGGCACAGCATCAGGGAAATCTGTCAGATTGCGTCCAGATCTCAGAAGGCACTGCTTTACAATTGCAGTGGTTGCTCACAAACCAGGATTGGGTCAATGGCAGATCCCTCTCTTTTCCCCAACCAGAGTTTACAGTGGTGATGGATGCATCACTTCTGGCGTGGGGCGGCCACATGGGAGAGGCGGAGATCAGAGGCCGCTGGTCTCCGGTGGAGTCTAGGCTCCACATCAACCTTCTGGAGCTTCGGGCGATTCGTCTTGCACTAAAGGCATTCCTTCCTTCTGTCCGGGGAAAAGTAGTGCAGGTGTTCTTCGGACAACACCACCGCCATGTGGTACTGCAACAAACTGGGCGGGGTGGGGTCGTAGACCCTATGTCAAGAGGTGCTTGGCCTTTGGCCATGACTGTAACATCAGGGCATATCCCTGGTGGTTCAACACCTGGCAGGTTCTCTGAACACCAGAGCGGATGAACTCAGCCGCAGGTGCATGATGGATCACGAAAGGCATCTTCACTCGCAAGGTCTCTTTCAGCAGTGGGGAGAGCTTTGGTTAGATCTAATCGCAACTGACGAGAACGCGCAATGTCAGCAGTTCTGCGTGTTGGAATATCCAAGGCGGCACTCGCTAGGCGACGCTGGATTTGCGGTCTTCCATACACCTTTCCACCTTTATCACTTCTGCCCGAAGTGTGGAACAAGATCAAGCGCGACCGGGCTCAAGTCATTCTTGTGGCTCCGGATTGGGCATGAAGATTCTGGTATCCCAAGCTGTTACACGTGGCCATTGATTCACCGATTAGACTGCATCTTTGGGAGGATCTTCTGTCGCAGCAGCAGGGGACGGTCCTCCACCTGAACCAGTCCAGCCTCCACCTCCTTGCATAGAGATTGAGCGGCGACAGTTGACGACTTTCGACCTTCCTCCCAAAGTCTTTAACGTTATCTTGGCAGCCAGGCGTCTCTCCACTAAAACTGTATACGCCTGCAGATAGAACAAATTTGTGGCATGGTGCACAGCAAAGGCTGTGGATCCCCTTTCCGCTCCTCTTTCTAAGTTTCTCTTGTTCCTCCTTTCTTTGGCCCAGCAGGGCCCTCCTCTGTGCACTCTTAAGGGCTATCTCGCAGCTATTTCAGCCTTTCGTAGGCTTCCTGATCAACCTTCTCTTTTCAAGTCCCCTATTGTAAATAGATTCCTTAAGGGCATTACTCATCTCTTCCCTCCTATTCCTTTTGTAATGCCCCAGTGGGAATTGAACTTGGTTCTGACTTATCTTATGTGCGTGCCCTTTGAGCCGCTACATAATTGTTCGCTCAGGCTTTTAACTTTGAAAACTGTCTTCTTGGTTGCCATCACCTCTGCTCGCAGGGTGAGTGAGCTTCAAGCCCTTTCTTCTAATCCTCCATTCCTGCCTGTTCATTCGGACAAAGTTGTCTTTAGCACTAGGCCTTCTTTCCTTCCCAAAGTGGTTACCTCTTTCCACATAGGACAGTCCATCACTTCGCCCACCTTCTTCCCGCCTCCGCATCCTTTGAAAGAGGAAGAGCGGCTCCATCATCTGGATCCAAAACGTGCGTTTTCCTTCTATCTGATTCACACAAGACAATGCCGGGTGGATGACCAACTCTTTGTTGGCTACTTGGGAGCCATGAAAGGTTGGGTCGTACAAAAACAGACCATCTCTCGATGGGTCATTTCTTGTATAAAAATCTGCTATTTCTTTGTGAAAAAGGAACCTCCAGTAGGGTTGTGTGACCATTCCACCAGGAAATGGCAGCTACTACTGCTTTGGGACGTGGAGTACCTCTTAATGGCATCTGCCAGGCAGGTACGTGGACTTCACTGCACACATTTACCAAACACTACTGCCTGGACAGCCAAGTCCGGAGAGACGGCTTCTTTGGCCGTTCGGTTCTCCAGGACTTTCTGGTGTGAACTTGTTTCGCAGACCCCCCTCTCGGGTTGGTATTGCTGGGTATCTATTCTAAGGTGAGGAATCCATAACTAATTGTCTCTTTCAGATGAACAAGTTACTTACCTTCGATAGCGATATATCTGTAAGAGACCTAGATTAATTATGGATTCTTCACTGCCCCACCCATCCTAGCCCGTTCTGCGAACTAACTTCTAGAGTAAGGTACTCCCTCTCAGGGCCCTAGTTTTCTTGCACCAGTGGTCAGTGTCTTGCATGGCTCTGCGCTTCTGGCCTGGAATGTCGTGTAAAGAACTGACAGCGCGCAAGGGCGGCGCTCTAAGTAGATACCGCAACGTTATTCTGGCGACCACGACGCCAACAACGATAGCGGAGTCGACCGACGCCATATATCGATGCGCAGGGTACTGCTGAAGAAAAAATTCTCCAAACCAAGTCTGATGCCTGGGGTAATTCTAAGGTGAGGAAACCATAACTAGTCTATGTTTCTAACAGATATATTGTTACCGAATAACAACTATGATGACAGTATGATTATGTTTCCCAATATGATGAGAACAACTAGAATGAAGAGCTTCAGGATGCCACTGGGCTTGACAATTGACCTGATACAGGTATGATGTCTCCTCCAGGTCCTGCTACAGAGGAAAGAGTCTTTTTCACTGTCAAGATGCTGTCACGGTTAGGTGAATTATAAAACCTATAATCCCTGGAAATAAAAAAAAAATCTTGATCTAAGTTCTATAACTCGACCAGCAGCAGCTGCTGCAACAAAAAGGAAATAGTGGGGCAGCGCATGGCAAATATTACATTCTTTTAAAAACGCACTTACCTGCTTCTGCTGCTCTGTCTGCTGGACGCCTCGGTGCTTCTTTCTTCCGGAAGTCCTTTGGCCAGCATAGGCTCCTAGACTCTCCACCCAATCCAGCTCCTGCACTCATGCTGTGAGAGCAATGCATGGATTGGTCTGAATGGCCTGGTTAGACGCTCACGAAGGGACTGGGAGTAAGCATGGGCGGAAAATCCGTTTCGCTCGCGGATTTTGCGGATTTTCGGTAAATTCGCAATCCGCGAGATTCGCGAATCTCCCGCCAAATCCGCGAGCAGCGGATTTTGCTCGCACTGTTCGCGTGAGTTCGCGGCTTCCCAGTACAACTTCGCGCCCCGCGAATAAGTGCAAAATTGCAGAAATACGATCTTAGCAAAACTGAAACTACTTACCAGGTTCAAAAGTTCAGGCTAATCATTAGTAGCCATTTCCTGTAGTGCTTCCTGAGGGGCCCCTCCAGAGTTCAGTTGCCAGTTGCAACTATTATGTGACCCTGCTCTGAACCTCAGAATAGTTACACATATGCCACAAAGGTCCTGAATTACAGCTAAGGGAGACAAGCAGGAGCCAGGCTGGAAGTTCAAATCCATTAATCAGCCCCTAATTCATTATTGTCAGTTGGGGCAGGGCAGGTGTTGTAACTAATTTTGCAACAATGAAAGCACTTAGCAAGTGCAAAAGATCACTAATCAGGAAGCACTAAGGAAGCAGGTGCCAGCTAAAAAAATATTCTGTGACACATTAATCAGCCCCAAATTAATTCAGGTCACTTGAGGCAGGGAAGGTGTGCTTGCGTTGCCACAATAATGTACACTGACTGGACAACCAGAGGGTGCTGTGATGAAACAGAGGGTGGCATGGGTGGGCCAGAGGGTTGCATGAGTAGTCAGAGAGTGGCAGTGGTGACAGAGAGTGGCAGTGATGAAGAAGAGTGTCCCAAACAGGCTGGACACGTAGAAACAACAAGTTCGCGAAACTTGCGACCCGACAGGTAAGTTCGCAATTTGCAACATTGTACAAAACCCTCGCGAACTGCCAGAAACCCGCGCAAACACAAAAAAAAAAATCCGCAAATTCGCGAGAATTCGCGGATTGCGAGTTCGCAAATCCGCAAAATTCGCGAACGCGAGATTCGCAAAATTCGCCCATGCTTAACTGGGAGCCTGTGACATTTCTCCACCCAGCTGAACAATACAGCTGGTTGGAGAAATTCTAAGTGTGCTTTTCTGTTTGGACGGGCAAAGATAGGCGGCCAAACTGACATTCGCACTTACAAGTGCCCTCCAGTCCTCTTCCAGTTCCTGGCTAGTTGGCTGTTGGCTAGTGTTGAGAGGATTGCCTAAATTGTTTTATTATTGTTTTATTTTTCATTCTCAGCGGGGTTAGGCTCCTCCCCCATTTCGGAGGAGCTGCTGTCTCTGGTCCGGTTCCCACTGAGCCACTGTTAAATTTAGCAAAGTACTTACTGCCAACATTTTGGGCTCCTAGGCTAAACCCTGTTCAGGGCAGCCTGTTATTAGACAGGCAGCTCGTCGTCTTCACCCCGCGCCTAGCGACTCTGCCTCCCTATTATGCCCTCCCACTCCTCAGTCTGGTAGTTCAAGCTTACACAGCAGGGGCCATCCAAATGCTTTTCCCACCACTCGTCCTGACCATGAGAATAGCGACTTTTGGCTAAACTATTTTTACCTTCATGCGCCTAACTCTGAATTCAGTCCATGCCAGCTGTTTCCTTGGCCATTATTCCCATGCCTTTGGGTTACGGTAGCTCAAGTTTTACGTTTATCGGCTGTTCTGAATGACCTTCAGGCATCTATCATGCAGGCTATTCATGATGGCTCCAATAGGGCAATATTTGTGATACGTTCAGGACTGGACACACCTGATTGCCTAGGATGTCCCATGGGCACCAGTGTAGCTCTCCTCCACCACGCCTTTGAGGTTTACAGGTTTCTCCAGGGACATGCAGGCATTTTTAATATACATGCCAATTGACAGATCTCTCCTTTTTGGGGGTAAAGCAGACTCGTTCTTGGAACACATTCCATGAGCCTGTTTACTCCCATAGGAAATTCTACCAACAATTTTAACCTTTGTGGCTATGGTAGACGTTACCCTGTCTGTCAAAGCCAAACCCCTCTTCTAGTAGACCAGCCTTCCCAGCCCTTTTGTGGCCGTGGTTCCCAGAAACCATGAAGCCAGCGTCAATAATGTGTGTGCCAGTCCCTCACCCATCTCACGGCGGTAACCTCAAAACTGCTCCAGTGTGTCTTTGGTGGCAAGCAGCCACCCTGTTAAAGGCTGCTTCCCGTATTTCCTCCGGTGGTAGCAGGCCATTAAGGTGGACAAGTGGGTCCTGGGCATTGTCCATGAGGGCTATACCGTCCCTTCATTTATACCCCTCTGCACCTTCCAACGCTTTTAGGGTGGCTGACGGAGGACCATTGGTTTGTCTTGTGGCAGGAAGTAGTGGCCTTTTTGACCAAAGGGTTCTGGCCTCAGAAGTAAGAACTGGGTGTTACTCCTGCTACTTACTTGTACCAAAGAAGGGCGGCGGTTTAAATAGCATTTTTAGATTTGTGTCCTCAAAATGCCTTCCTGCGGTTCAAGATGCTCGTACTAGCCCACATCCCGTCTACCCTGGACCCCAAAGACTAGATGGTGGAGTTGGACCTGCAGGACTGTTATTTTCACATCCCTGCAAGCCCTCTGGCACTACCTGCAGTCCACAGTGGGCCAGGAGCATTTCCAATTTGCAGTGCTCCCCTTTGGCCTCACCAGTGCCCCTCGGGTGTTCTCAAAAGGGTTGGCGGTGATCTCGGCACAATTAAGGAGAGCAGGGGTACCCTTCTTTCCGTATTTCAATGACTGGCTGTTTAAGATGGGCTCGCCCCAGGCAGTTGTTTGCCACCTCCAGACAACAGTGAACCTCCCAATATCGTTGGGATTCACTATCAACAAGCCAAAGTCACCCCTGGCTCCTTCACAGACACTCCTCTTCATAAGAGCCATTCTGGATACGGTACAGCTTTGTGTCTTTCCCCCCAAACGGACAGTCCAGGCCATTAGGGTTATTGTCCTTTTGTTTCAGCCTGTGTCCTTGTTCACAGTAAGGTGACTCTGAGGCTGCTGGGATTGTAGCTCTCCTGCTATTGTTACATGCGGGCTCTGCAGTGGGACCACAAATTCCAGTGGTCACTACATCAGGGAAATCTGTCAGATTGTATTCGATTTTTGTAGGAGAATGCAAAGATCTGCCGTGGTGGCTCCTGGACTTTGAATTTGTCAGTGGCAGGCCCCTCTCCTTACCCCACCCAGAGTTGACGGTGGTCACAGATGCATCACTACTATGCTGGGGAGACCATCTGGGAGAGGTAGCGATCATAAAACTCTGGTCTTCCAACTCTTCGACTCCACATCAGCTTGCTGGAGTTAAGGGCGATTTGCTTGGTGCTTAAGGCCTTCCTGACAACCATCAAAGTAAAGGTGGTGCAGACAACACTATATCATGTGGTACTACAACAAGCAGGTTGGAGTAGGATCCTGACCTTGAAAGCCACCTAGTGAGATATTTAAATATCAGGGTGAACAAGCTCAGCCTCAGGTACAATTGGCAATTCTACCCAGTGGTGGAGCAAGCAGTCTTCCAGCAATGGTGAGAAGCCTGGCTTGGCCTTTTTGCCATTGCCAATGTCAGCACTTCTGCACGCTGTAGTTTTCAAAGCAGCTCTCCCTTGGAGACACCTTCCATCTAGAGTGAAGCACTGGATATTGTATGCCATCCCACACTACCTCTTCTGCCTGAGGTGTGAAGATCAGGAACAACCGGCCCCAAGTCATCCTAGTGAGAGTGTGGCACTCAGGACTCCTGGGTATGAGCATTGGTCCTCCGATCAAGCTACAGCTTCTGGAGGATTTTGTATAACAGCAGGAGGTAAAGGGGTTTCCCCAGCATCTCCATGCTTGGAGATTGAACAGCGATAGTTGACCTCATTTGAGCAGCATCCCAAAATCCTTGATGTCATCTAGGCAATGAGGCATTCCTCCACTAAATCAGTATTTAGTCAGCCAGCCGTTCGGACAGGTTTTCAGATTGGTGCGGTTCCCTCCACTTTGACC
The DNA here is from genome assembly GCF_964263255.1 of Lissotriton vulgaris. Taxonomy (NCBI): domain Eukaryota; kingdom Metazoa; phylum Chordata; class Amphibia; order Caudata; family Salamandridae; genus Lissotriton; species Lissotriton vulgaris. The sequence continues at coordinate 1,695,235,743 of NC_141693.1, read as the reverse complement.
CTTTTTCAAGATAAGTTATGTGGAGTTATATATTGGTTGTTCTGTTCCTACCCCGGCAAGTACTTGCCTTGGGCATTGTTATGGGCTACTTATCTGCTCTTTCAGCCTGTCCTCGGTTGCAGCAGAAGCACTCGATATTCAAATCACCAGTTGTGTCACCGATTTTGAAAAGTTGACAGCATTTGTTTCCACCAAAACAGTCTGTGATGCCCTAATGAGACTAGAACTTAGTTCTTACATTCTTGATGTGTACCCCATTTGAGCCATTGTACAGTTATTTTTACTTCTGACAGTAAAAGCAGTCTTCTCATCAACATAACTTCAGCTAGTCCTGTGAGTTACCTTCAGTCTCATTGTCTTAATCCACCTTGCAAAACCAAAGGGGATGATGGATGGAGTGTTGAACATTGCAAGCACTCCACGCCAGTCAACTAATCTGGGTTTAATCCATCATCATTCTTTAGCTCACTCCGCCACCCCAGTTCAGACAGTGCCAAATGCAAATCAGTCTGACCCTGTGCCTCATGGGAACAGTCCAGCCTGAACTTCCAAGCCATGTCTTCCCTGGACCGGAAACAACATCCTCAGACCGGTTTCTGGCTAATCAGCCATCATCAGCCAGGCTAGCTTGAATCCAGTGGTAAAGTGAGCAAGGGACACACCTTTGGGCATGTCCTGCCAACTTATGGCGAACAAAGCAAAACCAAATGGGATGATGGACGGAGTGTTGAACGTTGCAAGGACTCACCCCCAGTCAACCGATCTGGGTCCCGAGTGGGACGGGTATGCTCAGACGTGAGTCCCTTGCTTTCCATGCCACTGGAATCAAGCTATCCTGGCTGATGAGGGCTGAAAGCCCAAAACCGATGCTAGGATGCTTGTTTCCAGCCCAGGGAGGACTTGGGTTGGCACTTTGTGTTGGACTGTTCCCATAGGGCACAGGGTCAAGATTGATTTGCATATGGCTAGGTCAAACTGGAATGGCACGGTGAGCAAAAAAACGATGGATTTAGGCCCAGATCTCTGTACTGGGGTGAGTGTATGATATTGTTCTGCATTCTGTTCATCAACTGTTGTTTTTGCATTTGTCACCCTGAGTGGGACGGGTAAGCTCAGACGTGAGTCCCGTGCTCTCCATTCCACTGGAATCAAGCTATCCTGGCTGATGAGGGCTAAAAGCCCAAAACCAGTCCTAGGATGCTTGTTTCCAGTCCAGGGAGGACTTGGCTTGGCAGTGTTCGGGCTGGACTGTTCCCATGGGGCACAGGGTCAAGATGGATTTGCATACAGCTAGGTTTAAACTGGGATGGCATGGTGAGCAAAAGAACGATGGATTTAGGCCCAGATCTATGTACTGGGGTGAATGTATGACATTGTTCTGCATTCGGTCCATCAACTGTTGTTTTTGCATTAAATCCTCCTTGCACCACCTTCTTCCCTGATACGTTGGTTTTGAGGACCCAAGCTTCCTTTCTACCGGAAATAGTTACTCCTTCCTGGCATTCATTGCTCCTCACCCCTGAAAGGAGGAAGAGAGCCAAAGGACACTGAGGGGACGTTAATGTTGTTGTAGGGTTTCCTAGAGAAAATAAGGGTAAAGCAGTGCAAACATGGATCATCTCCCATTAGATTGTTCACTGCAGGAAGACCTTCTGCACACTGGTAACAAAACAGCCCCTTGAAGCTTATGGGGTCATCCTACCAGGGCCAAAGCTGCTACTACTAAGTTAGCATGGAGTGTGCCTGTCTTGGACAATTGTCAGGCAGCCACATAGGCTTCGATACACACCTTCACAAATCACTACTGCCTCGGCAGTCAAGACTGTTAAGAGGGACATTTTGCCCACCTGGTCCTTCGGAACACTTTGGCCTGTGCCAGTTTACAGACCCACCACCTTGAAGCGTAGCCACACAATGGCACCAAGTGGTGCACAGAACTGCTCTGAAAGTTTACGGATACAGTCTGCGCCTGAGGATTATTCACAAGCTGAGGAATCTGCAGTGAGATACATTGTCAACCAGAAACATAATTACCGAAAGTAAGTAACTTGTTCTTTTAAGCCTTTCGGGGTCAAGATTATTTCTGGGAGCACCCTTCCCTGGTGTGGTAAATTGTGTAGTTGTAAATGTTGCCTACTTTATACCAGTTTTTCTGGCCAAACTCACTTTTTTTTCAACCAGTTTACCTGAATTCTCCAACCCCTGTCAAGTAAATTTTAAGTTTTGGTGTATGTTATTGGCATAGCATTTTTTCATTTGGGATCATTTAAAGATACTCTTGCAAGACACTACAAGTCTGTATTGAAAATGAAATCCAGTAAACTTTAAAATGAAGGGCCTCTTGCACATAGCCCTTAAGCGATCATAAACCCTGCGATTTAAAAAAAAATCGTAGGGTTTGCGACCACAAAAGGATTTTGCTTACATACAAAAGTACTTTTACAAGTCATTAAATTATTTCTGACACGGAAAAGGGCTTTCTCCAGTATTGGGGTGTCTTTCATAGATTCACATGCTTGAATATTCCCCGTCGTCGGAGTGGGAGTCCCAAGGTAAATAAAATAGCAATAAATACTAAATATATATATAAACATATATACATATATATATATAATCAGGAGAAAAAACCTGAAATACATATTAGAGAAGGCATAAACTGGCTAACCAAAATTCTACATAGGAATGCATGGGGAAGGAAAAGACCATATGCAGCCTATCCTTTTCATTATGTTGGTCCAAACTGCAGCCAATCAGGCGACAGCAGCCCTCTAGAACCTTCTCCTCAGAGCTCAGCACCTCAGATTTTCTACCGCACATCGTGTGTAAGGGAGTCTCCCTGAGCTCTGCTCAGTTTTTCTCGTCTCTTCAGGTTTTTTCCTGTTTCTCAACATGTCTACAAGTAAGAAGTCTCTTTTCAGAGCTTGTTCATCCTGTGGAAAGCTAAGACTTTTTTCTGAGGACCCACACAGTAAGTGTATTTACTGTCTTTACCCTGACCATGAGGTGGGGAGCTGTAAGTTCTGTAGAACATTCTCCACAAAGACTTTAAAAGGCAGAGAAGGCCGTTTGCTCCTCTGGCTTCAGAGGCTAAAAGATAAAGACAATGTACTTTCTGATGCTGAAAGTTTAATTTCCGGCCATTCTAAAGCAGCTTCTAATTGTGGTAGTGTGCAGGAGGTGCCTTCTCCATTTTTGAAAAAGAAGAGGATGTCTCTCTCCTTGACCCCTGCGGTGTCTTCACCACTTCCTACCACTTCTGGGTCCACGAGACCTGGCTCTCAGGCTCCTTCTGCATCTGCTTCCAGTTTTTCTGTGAAGAAAACTGATTTTCCGTCGACGACGGTGTCGTCTACAGTTCCGTCGACGAGATTTGCTGTCTCTGGTTCAAAGTCGACGACGACGGTAACGACGACGCTTGCATCTGGATCGTCAACAGCCCCTTCGTCGACGTCTTCGTCGTCGATGAGGGTAATTCTCAGCTCTGACTGTATCGGCATCCCAATTTCGTCAACGAAGAAGAAACCTCCGTCGTCGACAATCCGATCGTCGACAATCCGATCGTCGTCGACGAAAGGTTTGAAGATGTTGATTTCGTCGACGCCTTTGACGACGAGTGTTCCGTCGACGGGTGTCCCGTCAACGAGTGTTACGTCATCGTCCGTCTCGTCGACAGCTGTCCCGTCGGCGACTGCTCCGTTGACAACTGCCCTGTCGACGACTTTCCCATCGACGAAAAAGATAAAACAGAAGACTCCGTCGACATCGACGTCAATGAAGGTTCCGTCGACGGCTCCACTGCTGTTGACGATGTCCCGGTCGACGATGTCTTCATCGACGACGGTTTCTATGGCGATTTCGATGAAGAAGACCGCAAAGACCATTGCACCGTCTATGCCTCCGAAAGCTCAGTCGACGGAAGGATTGTCGTCGATGTCAAAATCGCAAAATGTAGTCACAATGACACAGTCTTCATTTGCCTCATTACCTTTGTTGCCACTGTCTTCCAGCAAATCGGACCAGATCGCAACTTTACCAGAAGGGGGAATGGCTCTTCCACCCTCTCCTTTGTTCGCTACGGACTCAGATCAGGAGTCTGAAGGGCAGGAGCATGAAGCTTTTACAGAGACTCAAAGTCCATCAGATTTAATTATAAAGTGTCACGACTTCAGTAATGACCAACATGATGAGGTTCAGACTCAAATGCCAGCTGCGATGTTGCCATTCTCAATGATTTCAAGCCTCCAAAATATGTTGGATGACTATAATCGCCGTTTCCCTCCATCACCTCAAGTGTCTACTGTCCCATCTATTTTGACCCCGATTACGGAGCCGTCTACCGCTCCTCCAGAACCTTCACTGCCTGCTACCAGTCAGAGACACACTTCAATTCAGGTTCACGCAACTTTGTATCCTGATGATGACGACGAGAACCCTTTGAGCGAGAGGATGGTGAAGTTACAGATGTGGATGGTGATGATCAGATGGCGGAGTGGGATGACTATCGGGCACAGACACCATCCCCATCTCAGGTGACGCCAGGGGATTCTCCTCCGGTGAATATTGCAAGCTTCCATCAATTGATGGACAGAGCAGCACAGCGTTTCAAGTTGCCACGAGTCCAAAGAGCGGAAGATCGTTTCCTATATGACTTTAAGACCCAACCATTTAAACAGATTCATACTGTTCCAATCATAGATTTCATCTGGGCTGAAGGGGTGAAACTCATGAAGACCCCAAACTCTTTACCTGCACAATTGCCGAGGAATCCTGCATCTACTATCACAGCTCCCCCAGACCGTGAGGGCCGACGCCTTGATGCTATAGGTTGCAAATTTTCATCAATGTCTTCCACTACTGTGCGAGTGGCTAACGCTATGGTTATTTTGGGTCGATATGACCGTCAAGTTTGGGCAGATATTTCCGCCTATGTGGCGTTACTTCCGGATGCTTCTAAGGCAGAAGCGCTACAGCTTCTTCACGAAGGTGAAAGAACATCCGAGAAATTGATTGATTGTGCAGTGGATGTGGCCTGCACTGGATTTCGACAACTCGCTGGAGCGGCCGTCTTACGTTGGCAAGGTTGGTTGCGCTCAACCTCTTTCCGTCAGGAAGTTCAAGCAAGAATTCTTGATATGCCTTATGATGGCGAATCACACTTCGGAGTGCACATTGACGAAGCGTTGACATCTATAAAGAAGGACATGGACACTGCACGTGCCTTAGGTACTCTTCAATTTAAGAAACAGCCCTTTTGGGGTGCTCGAGGACGAGGCACTTATTCCAATTTTCGAGGAGGAAGCAATCGATATCGCTCCTATTACCAAAGCAACAAGCGTTTCTCCGGAAACCGTCAACAGTCTTTTCGTCAACAGCCTGCCAAAACCTATAGAGGAAAGTCCACTTACAGGGGAACTTCCAACAAACGTCAATGACTTGCCTTTAACTCTGCAAATTGGAGGTCGAATCTCTCTGTTTGGTTCTCAATGGTCCTCCATCACCACGGACCGTTGGGTGCTCGACATTGTATGGAATTCATCGAAATACCTCCTCCGTCGCCACCTTCCGGGCCGCCACCTCCGCACCTCAAGGAACTTTTCCATCAGGTTCGCCTTCTGATTCAGAAGGGTGTGGTAGAAGGGGTACCAAGGTCTCAGAGAGGGAAGGGGTTCTATTCCAGTTTTTTCCTAATTGTCAAGAAGAACGGGGAATGGAGACCCATTTTGGACTTGAGAGCGCTCAATCAATATCTCAAGAATCAATCCTTCCGCATGTTGACGCTTACAGAAATCTTGCGTTTGCTCTCAGTCGGAGATTTCATGGCGACTATCGACCTCCGAGACGCCTACTTCAATGTCCCAATACTCCCAGGTCATCGGAAGTTCCTAAGATTCAAAGTGGGGCAACAGCATTTCCAGTTCAAGGTCCTGCCATTTTGCCTCCGTTCCGCCCCTCGAGTCTTTACCAAGATGTTGGCTCCGGTCATGGCCTTTCTTCGCCTCCAAGGTGTCCAGATATTCCCATATCTCGACGATTGCCTCCTAAAGTCACAGTCCCGCTCACAATTGTTGCACCATACCTCCATTTGCCAGAGGGTGTTTCGTTCCTTAGGTATGTCCATCAACCTGGAAAAGTCCCAATTGCACCCTGCAACTTGCAAGGATTTCCTAGGGGCCACACTAGACACCACGCTGGCAAAGGCGTTCGTCTCCCTGGAACGTCAACAGAGGATTCTTCGTCTAGTCTTTCTTCTACTGTCAAAACAGTACATTTCAGTTCGACTGTTGAAGTCCTTTCTGGGGATGGCTTCATCGTGCATCGCTCTCATCCCACATTGCAGACTACGGACACGTCCTATTCAAGAGGAATTAGACGGACAGTGGCGTCAGGTCACCGGATCTTTCAACGATCTGATTTGTGTCACGACTCGCATGAGAGCAGCGCTCAAATGGTGGACACAGCCATTGCATCTTGCAGCGGGGATGTCGTTCCTATCAAACACCCCAGATCTTACACTAACCACGGACGCGTCTCTGGAGGGATGGGGGGTGCACCTCCAGGTCCTGTCTATAAAAGGAAAATGGACTCTACATTTGAAAGCCTGACACATCAACAAATTGGAGCTCATGGCTATTTTCCTAGTGCTGAAGTCGTTTCAACATATGCTGCAATGAGAGTCTGTCCTCATGCAAACAGACAACACAACCTGCATGCACTACATAAACAAGCAGGGCGGAACTAAATCTGGCACAGGCAATTTGGGACTGGTCACTCAATCACCAAATCACGATCACCGTAGTTCCTCTCCCGGGGTTGTCCAACCTCCTGGTGGATTCCCTAAGCAGATCCCGATCATCAACCCACGAGTGGGAACTACATCAACCGACACTCGACATGATCTTTCGTCGATGGGGTCGCCCGGCGCTGGATCTCTTTGCAACGCCAGAGAACCGCAAATACCCAGCTTACGCAAGTTGGCATCCTCACAAATGCCCTTTTGATGAACTGGTCGAATCTGTTTGCGTACGCCTTTCCTCTGGTGCCGCGATTGCTTTGGAAGATACGAAGAGAACCCTACTACATCCTTCTCATTGCTCCCAGGTGGCCACGACAGGCATGGTTCTCGGAGTTGCTCCTTCTGTCCCAATGCGAGCCCATCCTTCTTCATCCTCGGATGGATCTTCTTTCCATGGACAGGAGTCTCATCTACCATCCGGACCCCTCTTCTCTGAGCTTATCAGCCTGGAACCTGAACACTGTGAATTTGCACATCTAACCATTCCTCAAGAATGTCGAGAGATCCTATAAAGACTTACAAGTTGAAATGGAAAAGTTTCTGACATTGGTGTGCGACTGCCGGTGTGCATCCTTTGCGTGCAACACCCGCTCAGCTTCTCCCTTTCTTTTTTCATTTAGCTCAGTCAGGATTGTCTCATGCTACTTTAAGAGTTTTTCTGGTGGCAATTTCACGTTTCCGCCACGATGGCTCCACCTCAGGTCAGGTGTCTCCAAACCGGTCCTGGAGGGCCGGATCCATGCCAGATTTTTTGGATATCCCCATTGAGATACAAGCAGTTATTTTACAAATCTGGCATGGATCCGGCCCTCCAGGACCGGTTTGGAGACCCCTGCTCTAGGTTAATACGCCAATTTTTCAAGGGACTCTTTCGTAAATTTCCACCAGTTCGGCGCCCTCCTCCTGCGTGGCGCCTCAACATTGTTTTAACACAGTTAATGAATGTACCATTTGAGCCAATACATAGAGCTGACCTCAAGTACATCACCTGGAAGGTTGCACTTCTTCTTGCATTGACGTCTTCGCGACAAGTGAGTGACATTCATGCATTCACGATCAAAACCACCTTTTCTTCAGTTTCAGCCGGATTGTGTAATGCTACGCACAAACCCAACCTTTCTTCCTAAAGTACCTTCAGATTTCCACATCAATGAGCCTGTTATTCTGAAGACTTTCTTTGCTAATCCGCAGTCTCCCGCGGAACAACGCTTGCATTCCTTAGACATTAAGCGGTGCTTGAAGTTCTACATCAGCAGAACGGCCCAGTTCCGCAAATCTGACCAACTCTTCGTCGCCTATGGCCGTTTTCACAAGGGACGACTAGTCACCTGTAATGGCTGCCTTTTTGCTAGCTCTTTGGAGAAGGAGAATGATGGAGAGTGACTCCAGCCTATCACCCCCATAGTATAGGGATTAGGCCGATAGACAGGGACCCTTTCTTACATATATTAGGGCATTTTCGTACCATTTTCCTTAAAGTAAGGCTTATGAATTTAAGTTAGGGGATAGATATATAAGTATTAGTTATGATTTGCTCATTTGCTAACATGCTGGGCTATTTTCCATGGAGCTATGCATATTGTGGGCTCCGTAGGCTTTAAACGAGACAGACTCCATTTTGCTTTCTGCCCGGTAGCTCGAGAAGGCTTTCTAGGTGAAGTGTAATGTTTTAGTTTCAAGCTGTTGTTCGCTTGGAGAGAACCGGTTCAGGCTGACCCTTATCGAAGGAATGTATTTTTCTCCACTCCGAAGACACAACTTCAGGCCGGCCGGCTGGGAAAGTGTCCTTGGTACGGGGAGGTACAAGAATTTGGTGGGCGGCAGGTTACTGGCCGTGAATTTCCATGAAGGAACGGGCTTTGATATTAGCGAAGGTGTTAGTCAGTTTTGTCAGTTAGTCCGTAGGTGGCATCTAGCCGTTAGCATCTCTGCCATTACTCATTTTCATGGTGGACAAGTCGCCATTTTTTGAAGTCGGAGAAAGATTTAAGACCGAAACTCTCTGAGAAAGACCGAACGAGAAGTAGCGCGGAGCGCACTGATACAGAGAGAGAGAGAGACGGTAGCTAATAATCAGCAAGGTTCTGGTGTCCTGAGGGGAAGCAGACGAGGTTGAGCCTAGCGGTGCAGACGTGTACTTGTGACGGCTGAGGGTGACTGCAAGGCGATGGTGTCCTCAGTGGAGATTGGGTTCCAGGCGTTAAGGGTGTTCTCGGGGGGAGGATGGTCAGCAGATGGTAGGGTGAGTTGGTTTCCGGGTTGGTTGTCAAAGCTGTTGTGGATGTCTGCAATCTTGTTGTGGAAAAAGAGGCTAGGGAGTCGCAGAGGGTTTGAGAGGGGGTGATGTCGTTGGAGTTGGCCGAGGGATTGGAAAATTCCTTGACGATGTTGAAAAGTTCTTTGCTGTTGTGGGCGTTGTTGTCAAGTCGATCCTTGAATGCTGTTTTCTTGGCTTTTCGGATCAGTTGGTGGTGAGTGCGGGTGGCGCTTTTGAAGGCGTCCTTGGTGCTGGTGGTTGGGTCTTTTTTCCAGGCCTTTTCAAGGGAACGGCAGACTTTCTTGGATTTCTTGACATCATCGTTGAACCATGAGGCTTTCTTGCTGCCAGGTTTGCTTTGACGTTTTTTCGGTGGTGCTAAGGTGTCGGCGGTGTTGGATAACCATAGGGTGAGGTTGGAGGCGGCTTCGTTGGCGTTAGAAGAGAGGGCTGGGGAGTTTCGAAGGAGCGATGCGGAGATTTGGTCCGTGGTGATTTTGTTCCAGTTTCTTTGCAGGGTAGGTTGGGAGTGGTTGATGGGTTTCGGCTTGTTGTAGGTGAAGTGAACGCAGCTGTGGTCGGTCCATAGGAGATCCGTAGTGTGGCTGAAGGAGACATGTTTGCTGGATGTGAAGATGGGGTCGAGTGTGTGACCTGCGATGTGGGTGGGGGAAGTGACTAGTTGTTTAAGTCCGAGGTTGGCGAGGTTGTCCACGAGGGTGGCGGTGTTGTGGTCGTTTATCTTCTCAAGGTGAAAGTTGAGGTCTCCCAGAAGGATGTATTCTTTGGAGGGAAGCGCGTGTGGAGTGATGAAGTCCGTGATGTCTTCACTGAATTTTGCGCGGGGTCCTGGTGGTCTGTAGAGGAGAGTGCCTCTGAGTGTTGTTTTGGGGTCGATGTGGATCTGGAAGTGAAGGTGTTCGGAATTGGCGAGGTTGGCGTCAGAGCTGGTTGAGATGCGGATAGATTTCTTATGGACGATAGCGATTCCTCCTCCTGTGTGGCTGGTACGGTCTTTGCGGGTGATCTTATAGTCTTCAGGGATGGCAATGGTGATGTCTGGTGCGGAGGAAGCATTCATCCATGTTTCCGTAAGGAAGGCGACGTCTGGAGAGAAGGTGTCTAGTAGGTTCCATAGGTCAATGGCGTGCCTGTGGACCGAGCGGGTGTTGAGAAGGATGCATTGTAGGTGGTTGGGGTCGGGAGTCTGTGGTGTGGTCGTAGCGGAGATGTTGTCGGTGCCGCTGAATTTGCAGGAGTAGCAGGAGAAAGGTCCATGGGTGTGTCCAGGAGCGGCTTGGACGCAGTTGGGGGCGCGACCGGGGTTAAGGGCTAGGAGGTTGGCGGCATCGTAGGTAATGCGGGAGGGCTGGGGAGCGCGAGGGGCAGGGGGTCTGGCGCTGGGCGCGGTCCAGGCGCGGACGGGCGTAGACGGGCTTACCTTTGGCGCACCTTCGGCGCGGATTGGGCGCGAACGCTGCGCGTGGACGCTGCGCGCAAGAGCAACTGTCATAAGTGGGAGGGGGAAGGGGCGAGGGAGGAGCAGCTGGGAGGCGGGTGCGTGGTGGAGGGGGCGGGCTCTGGCCAACAACAACAACAACAGCAATGGCGGCTGGGGCGGAAGCGCCGACCGGGTCGGGTGAAACCGATCAAAGTACTACGCGGGCGGCCACACAATGCCAAAGCAGGTCACAATGCCAAAGCAGGGAGCAGCTAATGCAGGAGCACAAATACACAAATAATTCAGCAAAGAACAGCAACACAGGCACACGATCTCGGGCAGGCAAATACAGCGTGAAATTAATTAATTAATGCAGCACAGGACAGCAAACACGGGCACACGCTCACAGGCAGGCAAATACAGCGTCAAAATAAATAAATAAAGCAGCACAGGACAGCAAACACGGGCACACGATCTTGGCAGGGCAATACAATGTTTAAAATAAGCACAGGACAGCAAACACGGGCACACGATCTCGGCAGGGCAATACAATCTTTAAAATAAACAATAAGTGCAGCAAAGGACGATAAATATGATCAGCAGCAGGGCTGCGCAACGATACCCAGCTTGAGGCAGGAGAGAGCGGGGGCAGGAGGGAGCGACCGTAACTGACCAAGTCAGGACGGACACAGCGCTACGATGTCCGAAGTGGAGGCTATGTTGTTTTGTGGGAGGGAGGAGCAGCTGGGAGGCGGGTGCGTGGTGGAGGGGGCGGGCTCTGGCCAACAACAGCAACAACAGCAATGGCGGCTGGGGCGGAAGCGCCGACCGGGTCGGGTGAAACCGATCAAAGTACTACGCGGGCGGCCACACAATGCCAAAGCAGGTCACAATGCCAAAGCAGGGAGCAGCTGATGCAGGAGCACAAATACACAAATAATGCAGCAAAGAACAGCAACACGGGCACACGATCTCGGGCAGGCAAATACAGCGTGAAATTAATTAATTAATGCAGCACAGGACAGCAAACACGGGCACACGCTCACAGGCAGGCAAATACAGCGTCAAAATAAATAAATAAAGCAGCACAGGACAGCAAACACGGGCACACGATCTTGGCAGGGCAATACAATGTTTAAAATAAGCACAGGACAGCAAACACGGGCACACGATCTCGGCAGGGCAATACAATCTTTAAAATAAACAATAAGTGCAGCAAAGGACAATAAATATGATCAGCAGCAGGGCTGCGCAACGATACCCAGCTTGAGGCAGGAGAGAGCGGGGGCAGGAGGGAGCGACCGTAGCTGGATCCCCTCCGAAACAAGGAAAACAGTCACCCACGCTCTGGTCACGAGCCGACTGGACTACGGAAACACCCTCTACGCAGGTACCACCGCTAAACTCCAGAAGAAACTCCAACGAATCCAAAACGCCTCAGCCAGGCTCATACTTGACATCCCACGCAACGAACACATTTCTGGTCACCTTAAAGACCTCCACTGGCTACCCGTCAATAAGAGGATCACTTTCCGACTGCTTACCCACGCACACAAATCACTCTACGACATCGGCCCAGATTGCCTCAACTCTCGACTATCCTTCTACACCCCCTCCCGCCAACTACGTTCTTCCAGCCAAGCCCTCGCCACTGTACCCCGCATCAACAAGACCACCATGGGAGGCAGATCCTTTTCTTACCTGGCTGCTAAAACATGGAACTCACTCCCCGCTTACCTTCGCCTCACCCAGAACCACCTAGCGTTCAGAAAGCAGCTTAAAACGTGGATATTTGACAAATAATCCTCCTCCCCTTCCTAAGCGCCTTGAAACCCTCTGGGTATGTAGTGCGCTATACAAATTTTTATGACTTGACTTGACTTGACTAGATGACTGCCGAGTCCAGACTTCCCACTAATAAGGTGACCTCTGTCTAACTCTAATAGAATGTGCACTCTAATCTTTACCTTTTCTTTGCAGAATTTATGTTGCATAGTAATGTGATTTGTGTCTATTATTAATAAATACCTTAATTCATATAGAATTATTGTGTATCTGGTGTTCGTGTTCAATCTTGGTAAACTGCATTCCTAGTCGAAAGCTGTTTGGGTGAACGGATGAGAAATCCCGATCAGGTAAATGGTGATCGAATAAAGAGGGAGTGAGTGGACCTTTGATGCCAAGAGCAGGGAGTACACTATACGATTTGGAACTATATTCAAAGTTATTATTATTATAGTTTTACCCCGGGTAGGTAACTGAAACTTGGTCCCGACAACTGTTCATAGGAATGTGGTCGTCGTTGATATGCGGCGTTAATGAGAGCACTGGGGGGGATTACCGGTGTGTATACCCACTGGATTGTGGCTTGAGTAAATGAGAGCACTAGGTGGTCGAACTAGTGTGTAGTTTCGCAGGATTGCGAACACTTGTGGAAAAGGGAGCATTGGGTTCTGCAGGCCCGTGTGTAGACGCACCGGATTGTGTGTCATATCTGCCCTAGGGTAGAACGGTCTGGGTCAGGGTGGCCGCGAGACCAACTGATGTGAATAAGATATTGTAGAAAATCCATACATGTATATTGTCATTCCCCATCCTTAGGTGCGATCTGTATATATCTGTATATTTATCCATTGTGGATGCGATCTGAGGAGGGAAGGTGAGTACGTTTTGGCTGGGTCATAGGGGCCCCTGGGGGCTGATCCCACCTACTCAGAAAAATCCGGCCATTACATCACCAAACCTACAATAGCCCGCTGGGTGTCTTCAGCTATTGCCTTCTGCCATCAAAAAGCAGGCAAACCTTTGCAGTCTGCAGTAAGGGCCCATTCCACCAGATCCATGGCGTCCTCTACTGCACTTTTTGCCGGTGTCCCGCTGCATCAGATTTGCAGAGCAGCCACGTGGTCCAGCAGGCACACGTTCACGAAACACTACTGTCTGGGTGCCATGAATGAAGGGGATACCGCAGTAGGACAAGCTGTGCTTCGTAATCTTTTTCAATAAGGTGAGCCTCTGTTCTACCCTCCTCCTATTAGTTTCCATATGCTTATTGACTGTTTGATATATATATATATATTTATGTGCTCCATACACATACATTTTCAGTCTTTTGTTATGCATTGTGTTTATAGAAACTATTTTCCTTGGTACTGACTGCTATCTATTCTATATTCAAGCATGTGAATCTATGAAAGACACCCCAATACTGGAGAAGAACAATTGTTACTTACCTGTAAACAGGTGGTTCTCCAGTATTGGTGTCTTTCATAGATTCACATGCGACCCTCCCTCCTCCCCTCAGAGGCTCTCTTCTCCTCATAGACTCTTTTGGTCACTTTTGTGGTACGAAAATCTGAGGTGCTGAGCTCTGAGGAGAAGGTTCTAGAGGGCTGCTGTCGCCTGATTGGCTGCAGTTTGGACCAACATAATGACAAGGATAGGCTGCATATGGTCTTTTCCTTCCCCATGCATTCCTATGTAGAATTTTGGTTAGGCAGTTTATGCCTTCTCTAATATGTATTTCAGGTTTTTTCTCCTGATTATATTTATATATATATATATTTATATATATATATATATATATATATATATATATATATATATATATATATATATATATATATATATATATTTAGTATTTATTGCTATTTTATCTACTGTGGGACTCCCACTCCGACGACGGGGAATATTCAAGCATGTGAATCTATAAAAGACACCAATACTGGAGAACCACCTGTTTACAGGTAAGTGACAATTGTTCTTAACGACCTTGTCCTAATTGCATAGGAGGGGGTATGAAAGGGGCTCCACCTTTCATTTATGAGTTAGAGGAAGGTGTCAGGCCATTGGCCATATACCAACACCTCATAAGTGGCCGTATTTGCTTTACAAAGGGGAAGGAGTCCTGTTTGAATCCCTCCTCTTTGTGAATCTTAAAAACATTTTCGGGGAGAGTTGCCTGTGGTCCCAAGAACCACTGCCAACTGTCAGTGAAACTTTTTAAAAACACAAATTGTTTTTTTAAACACAGCCCCTTTTCTTCAAGGAAAATGGATTGTATTTAAACGTTTTCTGTATTTAAACCCAAACATGGCAGTCTGCTGTTTCTTGCTGGCCACCATCCCTTGACTGTGGCCAATCGCAGAGGATCATAAATTGCGACCTTCTAAATAATATTCATTAGGCCAGTCATTCTACAACCCCATGCAATTTGGTATTTTATGAGTCGTCCAATTTGTACATAAGTCGGTTCAGAAATGCCTTGCAGACAGTCTGGGCAATTTGTGACCAATTTCCTGCCCGAAGAGAAATCTACTCCGAGATGATCATCCCAGCTCTAATAAAAAATTCCTGGTTTTGTTCTGTTTTGGCACTCACATGCTTTGAAATGCACTCTACTTTGCAAAGTTGTTGTCCATAGAAACTCAAGTAGCACAGAAACCGAGCACAGTGACCTTTTCTGTGGTATTTGCCACAACAAAGGACTTGTACCTGCCAACATTTCTGCAGGGGACATTATACTGCCACATTTTGCATAGTTGGTCGGTCAAAAAAGGGTGGCTCAAGTAGAGTTATTACAAAAGGGTGTGGAAATCTCTGTATATATGTGAAAAGTCTAAAGCACGTGATCCTTTTTTTATTGTTTTGATTTTGCCTATTGGTAGCAACTATGTCACATGATTAAGTGGTTTCTACAAGCCTTGCAATTTCCACATTTATAAAAACCTTTGGGTGTTTCTAAGCATGAATGTTGTTCCGGGGTTTTAAAGTGGCTATTAACTAGCATGTGTTGGCGAGCTCTAATCTTTCTATAGGTGGTGGAAACATATGTGCCAATAATTGATCTAAAAGCTGTGTTGGATTTAGGAATATTCCAGTGTTTGTTCAAAAGTGATCTCGAAGTATGTGACTTCTTACAAAAATGGGCGATGGCCCTTACTTGGTTGTCTTTGGTGTTTATTTATTTTTAGTGTTAAATAAATTATTATCTAGCTGTTTGTTTTGCTTTCAAGGATGCTTCATTCAGTACCTTACTAGGATAAGCTCCCTATTTAAATCTAGTGAATACATACCGTTTTTCTGCTGAGAATAGGGTGTTGTCTGAACCATTTCTTTTGGCTCCTAATTCCACATCAGTGACACTGCATTTTAGGCCAGCAGTATAGCTATCAGTGTGTAAGACACTGTTGCCACATGTCTTTTTTTTTCATTGAAATCTCTTGGTCACATGAATCTGTTTTAGCTCTAGAAAAATATCTAGGTACTCCATTGCCATATCACTGATCTTTGTGTGTGGATGTTTTGTAACCTATTGCCTATTCAGCTTCAATTATCATAAAATCATCAATATATCTGATTCATAAAACTATATGGGAGTGGACTTCCTCCTATACAGACCACTTGCCCCTCCCACCAGCCCATAAAAAGAGTTGCAATGCTGAGGGTGAAATAGGTGCCCATACCCATCCCGGAGATTTGGCAGTAGTAAGTGCTGCCAAACTCAACAATGTTTTGTTCCAGACAGTATCGCATCATGTGTTTTAAAGTGTTAGCATGGTCAAGCAGTTCAATAGATCTGCTACTAAGGAAATGGGTGCATGTCTGTCCCCTGGTCATGTTACTGTACGTATAAAGAGAATTAACGCCAACTGTAATCATGACCTAGTTTAATTCTGAGTGGGTATCCTGTATCTCCGTAAAATAATCTGATGTGCCTTTACAATAGGGTTGTAATAGGAGTACATGGGGTGCCATAAAAAAAGTAGATCAATGGCCATGTTTTCAAGTAATCACTCACATGAAAGTATAGGTCTGCCTGGTAGATTGGTAGTGTGCTACTTAATTTTCTTCAGACAACAGTGGGAACTAGTGGTTTGTCAATTCTAAGAAAGCCATATTTGTGAAAGTCCAAGAGCTCTCGTCTGCATTACAAAAGACGGACTGTTACATGATTAATCATTTGGTATGTTCAAAAGCCCTTTTGTGCATGATCATCGCCCCTCAATAGAAGCATTCATGCACTTTGGATATGCAGTCCCCGATGGTGTGAGCGTTTCTTGATAAAGAGACTATACACCCATCCCTTCTCCTTTACCTCCCTTGCATATCGGTAAGGACAGCCTCAAACAATGTGCCCATCTTTGCCCACTTGGGCACCATAATAACTGTTACATGGTTCAATCACCTGGCCAAAATGTTTTTCTGGGTATTACTGCAGTTCATAATCGCATCTTGGAATAGAATCTCCCATGCAGTGAACAGATTATGTTTCGATCTATAATTAAGGAATGTGATAGTGAATTATTTCTTTTTGTTTAACTACAAGGCTTACAACCTGGGAATGCTACAAATAGAAATGCAATCATGTCTATCCCTCGTACTCGTCAAGGACAGTTGACTCACATACATATAAAATGTATGGAATTGTGAACTTTTTCATTGCACATAAATGGTTAACGTTTCGATGAAATGTTCTAAGTATCACGAAAGACTGTCTTCCATATTATGTGTGTAACACTATTTGTTTTGATAGGGAATAGGGAACTTTACTTGAAAGAGTCCTGTGTAGCCGAAATGCATAATTTCTAGCACCACTCTAAAACTTGGTGTGTAAGGTAGTAGAGTGTTATTTTATCATTTTTGCTCTCAACGTTCCTGATGGGTCCCTCTTCTGGCATCACCTGGTGGACCACTTTGAGGCATCCTATTTTGTGTGGGTGTATAGGTATATATCTCTGAAAAAATCAAAGTTTACAGGGACGTTATAGTTGGCCTCAAATTTCACTCGTAGAAAAACCAGTTAAATTTAGCAGTTATAGTTACATGAGCTAGCTACAAGTTACGCCTCTGCAATGTACTGTTATGACCTTACATATTACAAGTAAGTGTTCTAAGAGTTTATGGGCGCTATGCATATATACTAGCCAACTACAAAAGTTAGATTATTGTACTAGTTGTACAACTAATGAGTGATACTGTCTCTAACGTGATCTGAGTGGGTGTGTTACTGCATTTGTGTGAGTGGCTGCATGAGTGTGTGAGTGCATGCATGAGTGTTTGAGTGCATGCATGAGTGACGATGGGTGAGTGAGGGGATTTCTGACTAGGTCTGTTGGTGAGTGAGTGGTTGCATGTGTATTTGATTGGGAATCTGAGTGGTTGTATGGATATATAAGTAGGTATGTGAGTAGCTGTGTGGGTGAGTGAGTGACTGTTGCTGAATGAGTGGGTCTGTCAGTGACTGTATGGGTGAGCGAGTGGCTGTGTGAGTGACTGAATGAGTGAGTGGGTGTCTGAATGACATTTGTGTGACTGACGGTGTGTAAATGGCTGTATAGATGAGTGAGTGGCTGTTTCAGTGAGTGTTTGGTTAAGTTTGTCGTTGTGTGAATGGTTGTATTGAGGACTATTTGAATGACTATATGGGTGAGTTAGTAGATATGAGAGCTCTTGTATCGATGCGTAAAGGGGTATGTTAGTGCTTGTGTGGGTGGGTGAGTGGCTGTGTTGAGAGGCTATATGGGTGAGTGAGTGGGTGTGTGAGTGTGTAGGTAAATAAGTGGGTGTGTGAGTAGCTGTATGGGTGAATGTGGTTATGTGACTGGCTGTATGGGTGAGCGACTGGGTGTATGAGTAGCTGTATGGGTGAGTGAATGGTTGTGTGTGTGTGGGTCTACACAAGTGAGTGAGTGGTGTGAGTGTCTATGGAGGAGTGAGTGGGTGTGTGAGTACTGGTATGGGTCTGTGAATGGGTATGTGAGTGGGTGTACAAGAGGTTGTATGGGTGTGTGAGTAGGTGTGTGTGGCTTTGTGAATGATGTCATCAGTGATGTCACTGACCATGTCATGAGTGATGTAATATGTGAGGTGATAAGCAGTGCATTGCGGGGGGGATAAGTTATAGTTGGATCAGGTTGCTATAACTGCTGAATTTCACTGGTTTTACAAATGAAATCTGAGCCTAACTATAATGTCCCTGTAACCTTTTGTTTTTTGTACAGAATTTCTAACTTTAAAAAAATTCTATTTCCTAACTATAACGTCCCTGTAACCTTTGGTTTATTAAGTGAATTTCTATGATTTTTAATTAGTAATCGCATTTGCAGAGTGGTGGAGAAAGAAGGTGGGGGGGGGGATCCAACCAGCTCTCAGCAATCACACAGTGTGGGACTTACTGGAGGTAACAGAAGGGGTTCTTGGGTCCCCAGGGAATCTCAGCATCCAAGAGGACTTCATCCCCCAGGAGGAGCATTTGCAGAGTGGTGGAGAAAGGGGGTGGATCCTCTGCCCAGCTCTCAGCAATCCCATAGTTTGGGACTTACTGCAGGTAACAGGAGGGTATCTTAGCCCCCAGGGCCCTCAAGAGCCAAAGGGACTTCATCCACCAAACAGTAGTGTGCCAAGAGACATGTTTGCACAGTTGTGGAGAAGAGGGGCTTAGCCTGCAAAGACCTAAGCAATCCTGCTGTTTGGGCTTACTGGAGGTACCAGGAGGGCTTGTTGGCCCCCAAGGACCCTCAGCATTCAAGGGGACTTAATTCCCCAACCAGTAGTGCTCCAGGAGGTGCATTTGCAGAGTGGTGATGAAAGGGGCGCGGCCTTCGGAACTTGACAGGGAGCTTTAAAAATATATATATATATTTGTGTTATTAGGGAAGGGGGGGTTGTGTGGCAAATGTAAAAAGTGACTATTACATAGAAACACTTTCCACTTAGCCTGGAACCCAGGACTACTTTACGCGTTTCTGTTGATATCACACCTGCCTCTGGATCTCAAGAAGATCAGGACTGACTGGGCTCAATTCATCCCAGTGGCTCTGGATTGGGTACGGAGAGTATTGTAAGAAAGTGGCTCTGTGTATACTGGACCAAAGTAAAGTACAGTGTGCACAGAGTCTACAGTCCCCAGATGTTTGGCAGAGGCTAAAGTTAGATATAACCTTACACTTTAAAGTGGTAGCTTGGTTGAGCAGTAATGCAGTATCAGAGGACAGTGTAAAGCATTTGTTGTACACACTCAACTCTAAGTCAATTGTTTGTATAAAAATATATAGTTGTTTTATTTTTAGAACCAACAAGGTATAAAAATATACTTGCTCAGAATGAGTTGCTATAGTTAAGTACTTTTCAAATAGGCAATAGACCTTTGAGTACAATAGTTACACTTGTTGCAATAGGCAACACAATTTCAAACACAATGTTAGATTGAGCTCAATGGGAATTTCTAGTTAAATGCAATTAATTATTTTATGGATTTCTTTTCTAACCACTGGACTGGATCCTAGATTCAGTCCTGGGACATCTCCTGTAAACAGTTGAGTAAAAGCGTTTTGGTTACAGTAGTGATTTTTAAGGAATATTATTGTACTTTAAAAGTTGGCAAACTTTTTCACATAGAATCACCAATATTATCCTATGGGAGGAAATTCACTTAGCAGGTAAGTAGTCTTAACGTTACTTTTTCTTACTCAGTTTTGGTTCCTGGATCCAGCACTGGTGCATCTCCTGTAAACAATTGAAAGAAGTTGATTATGTTATACAGGCAGTTTTTAAGGAATATTTGTAAGTTTGGAAATTGAACACTGAAGATTTTCTGGTGAAAACCAGACAATGGATGCCTATGGAGGAAAATTGAGTTAACAGTAAATCACGTTTATATTTACTTTACAGGTTCAGTGCTGGCCTGAAGGATACAGCGCTGGTTTTTCTCCTGATAACAGGTGAGTAAATCGAAATTCGTTGTTCGGCTGATTTTAGATGAATATTTTAAAGTTCCAAAACACCACACACTTAAAAGAATTTCCACGTGAAACCAGTCAATGTTACCCTATGGAAGAAAAGTGAGTAATGGGCTTTTGGGTAAGTACTCGACTGGCAGAGTTAAAGTTCTGGGCATAGACTCCGGGGTCTCCCAGGATCAGGTAGGTACAGTTGTTACACCCTCAGCTGCACAGGGGCAGCCGGGTGCAGAGAGAGTTAGGCCCAATGTTAGCCTATGGGGGACAGGGGGCCCTGTGGTTGGTGGCTGCTGGCTAGCAGGCCACACGGCTATGGGAGCTGGGCTCCTGGTCACTTGCTCAGGGTAAATGGGGAAGTAGATTAGGATAGAGGTTGCACTCCCAGGGCCACTCGGGCAGCTGGGTGCAGGGTGCTTTTGAGCCGTTGGACGCTCAATGTTATTCAAAGGGAGACTTGGAAGGTGAACAAAGGGTGCAGGCTTGGGGACGGAGATTCTTTAACTGCAACCACCACTTTGAGAGATAAGTTAGGATCTTGGAGGATAGGTAAACACCCAGGCGTTGGGCACAGGGGACCGTGGGGTGCCGGGTGCAGTGTTGTCTTTTGACGTTGTGAAATCTTACCCTCGGCTGGTCGCAGTTGGAGGGGTCCCTTGTTGTCAGGTTGCAGGTGTCATCTGGGTCGTTGATGAGGGACCTTGGGCACTGGATTCGTGGTCAGGATCGCCGGGGGGACATCCTCGTGGTCTTTGTCCACTCAGGGTCAGGCAGGGCTCGGCGGGTGCAGAGGTTGCTTGATTCGCGGTTCCTGGCTGGCACCAGGGGTGTTGCTGTTTGAACAGACCACTGCTCATGGGAGCCCCAGTGTTTCAGATGAGCGAGGCAGGCAGGCTGGTCCTCCAGGGTTTTTGAGGTTGCTGTCCGCAGGAGACGCCTAGGTTTAGCAGGAGCAGGTTGAAGGATCAACAGGCCGGTAGGGCTGGGGCCAAGTCAGTTGGTGTTGTCCTCTTATTAGCAGCTGCACGGCAGGTCTTCTTCTTCTTGGTCTTTTTTCATGTTTCGGAATAGGGATCTGAGGAAGGAAGGTTCAGGGTGACCCTAAATAGTGAATTTAGGGGTGTTACAGGTAGGGCAAGGGCAGGGACCAATGGGTCCCTGTCTTGCGGAGAGTACACCCCGCATCCTGCTCCTCTCCTGTGGGTAAGGGGGAGCAGGGCCTATCTCTGATTGGTTTGGGCTCCCCATCCTCAAGATTGCGGGATCCCGGAGTTGTGTTTCACCTAGCCTCTTCCAACTGAGGGGTGGAGTTGGCACAGGCTGGCACACCCCCTTTCCTCGTCTAGGGTTTCCCTCATGTCTTCCCGCTAGAGTGAAGGTCAGAACCGGTGGGGGCCAATGGGCCTGGGGAAGCTCACAAAAGGTGGCCTGCTTTTGAAGCTTCCACTGTCCATCCTGGGGGTTGAGGCTTGGCACCTCGTCCCAGGATGTGCATTGTTGAAGGCCCCAGAGAGCGGCAAGCTCTCAACCCAGGCGTCCAGAAACATGTCTGGTGGTGGCAGCCTCGGTAGCCACGCAGTCAGGACACTGGGAGTTGGTTAGGTTTTAGGAGGCATCTCTAAGATGCCCTCTGTAGTGCATTTTACATTACATCCTACACTGGCATCAGTGTGGGTTTAATGTGCTGATAAGTTTGATACCAAACTTCTCAGTCTTCAGTGTGCCCATCATGGTGCTGTGGAGTTTGTAATGACAACATTCTAGCACCATATACTCTTAATGGGATCACTACACTTACAGTGCCCAGGAATGGCCCTGGGTACTGTAGGGGCACAGGGCTCATGCACCTGTGCTCACACCACTGGCATAGTGCACCCAGTTAGAGGGGTGACTGATGTATGCCAGGGCATTGTGGTTGTGGGCATGGCACACAGGGATGTGTGCCATGTTGACTCTTTGTTTAGTTCTGCAACAGGACACTCGGCCTGCAAAGGTAGTGTGTGTGTGTATGTGTCAGTCAGGGTACAAGGCCCCTAAGGGTGGCACAATAAGTGCTGCAGCCCTTAGGGGTCAGCTCTGGGTACCTGGGGTACCATTTACCAGGGACTGACATGTGGCCAGAGATGCCAATTGGGTTTGGGCTTTAGTACAGTTTTTAGGGAAGGAACACGCTGTGGGTTCCTGATTGGCAGGGACCCAGGGCACACCAAGGAAAAGTGCATCAGTTATCAGCCAAAAGGTGGGGGGGGGGGGTTTACTGTAACAGAAACCCACTTCCCTACAAGTATGGTATCCCGAACTCCTGGGCATGAGCATCTGTCCTCCGATCATGCTGCCCCTTCAGGAGGATCTTCTGTCACAGTAGCACGGCAGGGTCCTGCACCCAAATCTGATGCCTGGAGATTGAACAGCAACAGTTAAGAAAAGTGAAATAAATCACAAGGGGTAATGGAAATAAGATTATTGGTCCCTTCATTTTGAGTAAGTACAACACAGATTTGGCAACTAGATACTTTGTTAGTCTATATAGTTTAAGGAGGCCCATTCTACTTGGCAGCTAAGGGCCCAATCCCCTTTTTTTCATGTATTATTCTAAAAGTGGCATTTTCAGAATTGTGACTTAAAATTTGATTTACCAATTGAAGATGGTTGTAAATTGCAATTAATTAGTCTACACCGCATATCTCTATGTGCTCCCAATTCAAAATATCACTTATTAAATGTAATAAGGTAACCCAGCATTAGTCTAAGGAAGAGATGAGCCTTACAACTGTTAAAAACTACTTTAGAAGCTTTTCACAGGCAGGACATATAAAATGTAGGCACATTTGTCCCACTTTTTAAATACAATACTCCCTACTCCATGAGCCTTTAGGGCCTACTTTAGGGGTGACCTATATGTATCAAATAGGAAGGGTTAGGCTTGGCAAAATAATTATTTTGCCTGGTCAAAATGGTAGTTTAAAACAGCACTGAAGACTGCAGTAGCAGGCATGAGACATGTTTTAAAAGGCTACTTTAGTAACTGGCACAATGAGCCCTGCAGGCCCTCTATTAGCATTTAACATGCAGGCCCTGTGTACATGTAGTACCATTTACTAAGGACCTATGAGTAAATTAAATGTGCCAATTCGGTATAAGCCTGGGTATAAGCCAATTTTACCATGTTTGGGTGAGAGTGAATAAGCACTGTAGAACTGGTTTGCAGTGGTAAAGTGCACAGAATCCTAATGCCAACAAAACCGAATTCTGCAGAACTGGAGGAGAGAAGGCAACATGTCAGAATACCAAGCTTAGGATGTCAGGTCTAACATATGTCATCCTGGAAGTCATGCATCCTTCAGCTATTACTGTATGTGGCTGCCTTTGGGACAGGTTTGTGGCTTGTACTCCTCTCAGCAAGTGGACCCACTTTATGCATCTCTGTCACAGGTGCAGCTGTTTGTATTATCTTTAGCCTGGCAAGGCCCACTGTTAAGTGTTACCTTTCTGCTTTCCCGCTCAGCAAACTAGTGAAGACTGCTTCCGCCTGCACCGGAGGTGGCTGCTGGCTGGGGAGCCAGTGGGTCTACGGGGGTCTTGAGTAGCCCCCCACTTTCCCCAATGTTTCAGATTTGTTGGGGGCCTTGGGTGGGAATGGGGCATCTGCGATACAAAAGGATTGTCTACGAGGCTTGGGCTGAGGGGAAGCATATGCCCCCTCTAAACAAACAAGCATTTGCCATGCAATAGGTCTTGCATTATTACAGTTTGAGGTATTGGCATTGCTAAATAATGCAACACCAATAGCTCACACTTTAATAATGCAGGAACTATTGCATTGCAAATGCTATATATGTATATGCATACACATCGCGTACATGTAATACTATGTAATAATAAATAATGCCCTTAATAATGTGATTAAAATGATGGTGCCCTGTCACAGAAAAATGATAAAAGTCTGAATTATACTCCGTATGACATAAACACACTGAGCAATTCTATCCTGAACAAGTCTATGCATTAACTGAAAAAGGTATTCTTTCTTGGAAACTCTCCATGTTTTGTGCTAGGTTGTTTCACTTAGAAGTAAGTTTATACGTGGCTTCATCTTCACTCCCTGGAAACCCAGCCATCAAAGTAATTCATGTTTCGAGATGGCTTTTCCTGAAACCACCACCAGGTGACACTTGGGAAGCATACGCAGGCATATACACTCCAAGGAGCAGGCTGGCAAGATTGCACTGAGGTGTGTTCAGCTGCTTATCCAAGCACAAAACTAGTTTGGGGGAGCAAAGTCAGCCTGCAGTGAACAGC
This sequence comes from Lissotriton vulgaris, assembly GCF_964263255.1. Classification (NCBI taxonomy): domain Eukaryota; kingdom Metazoa; phylum Chordata; class Amphibia; order Caudata; family Salamandridae; genus Lissotriton; species Lissotriton vulgaris. Next base: position 1,695,211,216 of record NC_141693.1, on the reverse strand, counting down.
TACGCATTCCCAAGTGTACGCTGTAAACTTACTACTCCATATAATTTGGGATACGTGAATTATATGGAAACGTACTTCTCGAGGAACACGTTTGGTGTGAATGAAATAATGTAAACACTGATTGCCTGATTCACGTCATGTTTTGTGTCATTTAAGGCTTTTCCTAGAGGCCAAGTAGTGGAACGAGGGCAGGGAAATACATTGATTTTTAAACAAAAGAAAAATAAGCATTTCTCTGATGAACGTTTTTATCGTTTACTCTTAGTTTAAAATAGCTAACATTTTATCATATATGTCCCTAAGTTGTCAAATTATTGAGAAACCATCCATGTACGAAATGTTATATACAGCACGTGTTCTCTGTTTTGCAAAACTAAAGGTATTTCATTATTATTTCATTAGAAGTGAGCATTTCCGCAGAGCGGTAGCCCGGACATGAATTCTTACAGACAATACAAGCATTGGAAATGCAATAGGTCTCGGATTTATTTGAGTTAGAGCTAATGGCATTGTAATTGGCAATGTCTTTTAGCCATGTGTTATGGAGTGTATGCATGTGGTGTGTAATGGAATTATGTGGTTTGGATTGGAATTGTTCACCCTGCACGCTCACACACTGTTCACCCTGCATACTCACACACTGTTCACCCTGCACACTCACACACTGTTCACTGTTCACCCTGCACACTCACACACTGTTCACCCTGCACACTCACACACTGTTCACCCTGCACACTCACACACTGTTCACTGTTCACCCTGCACACTCACACACTGTTCACCCTGCACACTCACACACTGTTCACCCTGCACTCACACACTGTTCACCCTGCACACTCACACACTGTTCACCCTGCACACTCACACACTGTTCACCCTGCACACTCACACACTGTTCACTAAGCATGAGCGGGAAATCCATTACGCTCGCGGATTTTGCGGATTTTTGGGAAATCCGCAATCCGCGAATTTTGCGGATTTCCCGCAAAATCCGCAAAAACAAATCCGCGAGCGTAACGGGTTCAAAAGTTGAACCCCCACTCATGCAAGCAAGCTGCCAGCGCCGTTGTAAAATAGTTACAAAGTTAGCTTGCACAGGAACCACTAGATAAAACGAAGCAGGTGCTGCTTTATTTTATCTAAGTGCTTCCTGTGCAAGCTAACTTTGTAACTATTTTACAACGGCGCTGGCAGCTTGCTGGCGCCATTGTAAAATAGTTACAGGCACAGCCTCACACAGGTCACTCAAGGGACCCCTGCGCCCTTCAGGGCGATTGCATAGTAACACACACATGGTCACTCGAACTAGTTGCTCAAATTCAGTGACTCATTCATTAGCCCAAAAACAATCCTGAGCGTCTTCGAGGCTGGAGAGGTGTGCCTCTTCCCAAATCTACCGTGGAAAATCAGCTGTGATGCTGGGTAGAGGGCGGCCTTTGCATGGTCGCTCGAACTAGTTGATGCTCAAATTCAGTGACTCATTCATTAGCCCAAAAACAATCGTGAGCGTCTTCGAGGCGGGACAGGTGTGCCTCTTCCCAAATCTACTGTGGAAAATCAGCTGTGATGCTGGGTAGAGGCCTTTCCATCCTTGACTTTCATGAGCGCAATTCCCGTGCTGTTCCTGTGGCCAGGAGCTTCTTTCTCTTCATATAATTGTGTTCGCACGGGTTGCTGCAAGTTCGCACGCGTTTTGTACAATTTCGCAATTTGCGAAATTGTACAAAACCCTCGCGAACTTGCAGAAACCCGTGCGAACATAAAAAAAAGAGAATTCGCGGGTTTTGCGGATTGCGAGTTCGCAAATCCGCAAAATTCGCGAACGCGAGATTCGCAAAACTCGCTCATGCCTACTGTTCACCCTGCACACTCCTGCACTCACCACTCTGCACTCACCACTCTGCACTCACCACTCTGCACTCACTACTTAGTACTCTGCACTCACTACTCACTACTCTGCACTCACTACTCAGTACTCTGCACTCACTACTCACTACTCTGCACTCACTACTCACTACTCTGCACTCACTACTCACTACTCACTACTCTGCACTCACTACTCTGCACTCACTACTCACTACTCTGCACTCACTACTCTGCACTCACTACTCTGCACTCACTACTCTGCACTCACTACTCTGCACTCACTACTCTGCACTCACTACTCACTACTCTGCACTCACTACTCCTCACTCACTACTCTGCACTCACTACTCTGCACTCACTACTCACTACTCTGCACTCACTACTCTGCACTCACTACTCTGCACTCACTACTCTGCACTCACTACTCTGCACTCACTACTCACTACTCTGCACTCACTACTCTGCACTCACTACTCTGCACTCACTACTCTGCACTCACTACTCTCTACTCACTACTCTCTACTCTGCACTCAGTACTCTGCACTCACTACTCTGCACTCACTACTCTGCACTCACTACTCACTACTCTGCACTCACTACTCTGCACTCACTACTCTGCACTCACTACTCTGCACTCACTACTCTGCACTCACTACTCTGCACTCACTACTCACTACTCTGCACTCACTACTCTGCACTCACTACTCACTACTCTGCACTCACTACTCACTACTCTGCACTCACTACTCTGCAATCACTACTCACTACTCTGCACTCACCACTCACTACTCTGCACTCACTACTCTGCACTCACTACTCTGCACTCACTACTCTGCACTCACTACTCTACACTCACTACTCTACACTCACTACTCACTACTCTGCCCTCACTACTCACTACTCTGCACTCACTACTCTGCACTCACTACTCACTACTCTGCACTCACTACTCACTACTCTGCACTCACTACTCTGCACTCACTACTCTGCACTCACTACTCTGCACTCACTACTCTGCACTCACTACTCACTACTCTGCACTCACTACTCTGCACTCACTACTCTGCACTCACTACTCTGCACTCACTACTCACTACTCTGCACTCACTACTCTGCACTCACTTCTCTGCACTCACTTCTCACTACTCTGCACTCACTACACTGCACTCACTACTCACTACTCTGCACTCACTACTCACTACTCTGCACTCACTTCTCACTACTCTGCACTCACTACTCTGCACTCACTACTCACTACTCTGCACTCACTACTCACTACTCTGCACTCACTACTCTGCACTCACTACTCACTACTCTGCACTCACTACTCTGCACTCACTACTCACTACTCTGCACTCACTACTCTGCACTCACTACTCACTACTCTGCACTCACCACTCTGCACTCACTACTCTGCACTCACTACTCTGCACTCACTACTCTGCACTCACTACTCACTACTCTGCACTCACTACTCTGCACTCACTACTCTGCACTCACTACTCTGCACTCACTACTCACTACTCTGCACTCACTACTCACTACTCTGCACTCACTACTCTGCACTCACTACTCACTACTCTGCACTCACTACTCACTACTCTGCACTCACTACTCACTACTCTGCACTCACTACTCTGCACTCACTACTCTGCACTCACTACTCTGCACTCACTACTCACTACTCTGCACTCACTACTCTGCACTCACTACTCAGTACTCTGCACTCACTACTCACTACTCTGCACTCACTACTCTGCACTCACTACTCACTACTCTGCACTCATTACTCTGCACTCACTACTCACTACTCTGCACTCACTACTCTGCACTCACTACTCTGCACTCACTACTCTGCACTCACTACTCTGCACTCACTACTCTGCACTCATTACTCTGCACTCACTACTCTGCACTCACTACTCACTACTCTGCACTCACTACTCTGCACTCACTACTCTGCACTCACTACTCACTACTCTGCACTCACTACTCACTACTCTGCACTCACTACTCTGCACTCACTACTCTGCACTCACTACTCTGCACTCACTACTCTGCACTCACTACTCACTACTCTGCACTCACTACTCTGCAGCCACTACTCTGCAGCCACTACTCTGCAGTCACTACTCTGCAGTCACCACTCACTACTCTGCACTCACTACTCTGCACACTCACTACTCACTACTCTGCACTCACTACTCACTACTCTGCACTCACTACTCTGCACTCACTACTCACTACTCTGCACTCACTACTCACTACTCTGCACTCACTACTCACTACTCTGCACTCACTACTCACTACTCTGCACTCACTACTCACTACTCTGCACTCACTACTCACTACTCTGCACTCACTACTCTGCACTCACTACTCTGCACTCACTAGTCACTACTCTGCACTCACCACTCTGCACTCACCACTCTGCACTCACTACTCTGCACTCACTACTCTGCACTCACTACTCTGCACTCACTACTCTGCACTCACTACTCTGCACTCACTACTCACTACTCTGCACTCACTACTCTGCACTCACTACTCACTACTCTGCACTCACTACTCTGCACTCTCTACTCACTACTATTATTATGTTTCTTATATAGCGCCTGAATCGACCCCCGAAGGGGTATCTCCGCGCTTGCCTTGGGAACCCGTCCTGGCTTTTCCCTGTGAGATAGCCCCTACAGGGCATCCCCAAGGTGAAAGCCAGGCATCCCGCCGCGGGGGGCCGTTGTGGAGATTAAGCAAGCTTAATGCCCAGAGTTGCAGAGTGTGAACCCATGATTAGGTCAGGCACCGAAGCGAGAATTATAGAGTCCATGGACATCTGAGCTCAAGACCCTGCCGCGTCGGGAATTGAACCCTGGTCCCGGGTCTGACCTCTGCTTCAGGGTCTGCCTGCTCTAACCAGTGAGCCACACTTCTCCACACTACTCTGCACTCACTACTCTGCACTCACTACTCTGCACTCACTACTCACTACTCTGCACTCACTACTCTGCACTCACTACTCTGCACTCACTACTCACTACTCTGCACTCACCACTCTGCACTCACTACTCTGCACTCACTACTCTGCACTCACTACTCTGCACTCACTACTCACTACTCTGCACTCACTACTCACTACTCTACACTCACTACTCTGCACTCACTACTCTGCACTCACTACTCTGCACTCACTACTCACTACTCTGCACTCACTACTCACTACTCTGCACTCACTACTCTGCACTCACTACTCTGCACTCACTACTCTGCACTCACTACTCTGCACTCACTACTCACTACTCTGCACTCACTACTCCCTAATCTGCACTCCCTACTCTGCACTCACTACTCTGCACTCACTACTCTGCACTCACTACTCTGCACTCACTACTCTGCACTCACTACTCTGCACTCACTACTCACTACTCTGCACTCACTACTCACTACTCTGCACTCACTACTCTGCACTCACTACTCTGCACTCACTACTCTGCACTCACTAGTCTGCACTCACTACTCGCAACTCACTACTCACTATTCTGCACTCACTTCTCTGCACTCACTACTCTGCACTCACTACTCACTACTCTGCACTCGCTACTCACTACTCTGCACTCACTACTCTGCACTCACTACTCACTACTCTGCACTCACTACTCTGCACTCACTACTCTGCACTCACTACTCTGCACTCACTACTCTGCACTCACTACTCTGCACTCACTACTCTGCACTCACTACTCACTATTCTGCACTCACTACTCTGCACTCACTACTCACTACTCTGCACTCACTACTCTGCACTCACTACTCACTACTCTGCACTCACTACTCTGCACTCACTACTCTGCACTCACTAGTCTGCACTCACTACTCTGCACTCACTACTCTGCACTCACTACTCTGCACTCACTACTCACTATTCTGCACTCACTTCTCTGCACTCACTACTCACTACTCTGCACTCACTACTCTGCACTCACTACTCTGCACTCACTACTCACTACTCTGCACTCACTACTCACTACTCTGCACTCACTACTCACTACTCTGCACTCACTACTCTGCACTCACTACTCTGCACTCTCTACTCACTACTATTATTATGTTTCTTATATAGCGCCTGAATCGACCCCGAAGGGGTATCTCCGCGCTTGCCTTGGGAACCCGTCCTGGCTTTTCCCTGTGAGATAGCCCCTACAGGGCATCCCCAAGGTGAAAGCCAGGCATCCCGGCGCGGGGGGCCGTTTTGGAGATTAAGCAAGCTTAATGCCCAGAGTTGCAGAGTGTGAACCCATGATTAGGTCAGGCACCGAAGCGAGAATTATAGAGTCCATGGACATCTGAGCTCAAGACCCTGCCGCGTTGGGAATTGAACCCTGGTCCCGGGTCTGAGCTCTGCTTCAGGGTCTGCCTGCTCTAACCAGTGAGCCACACTTCTCCACACTACTCTGCACTCACTACTCTGCACTCACTACTCACTACTCTGCACTCACTACTCACTACTCTGCACTCACTACTCACTACTCTGCACTCACTACTCATTACTCTGCACTCACTACTCACTACTCTGCACTCACCACTCTGCACTCACTACTCTGCACTCACTACTCACTACTCTGCACTCACTACTCTGCACTTACTACTCACTACTCTGCACTCACTACTCTGCACTTACTACTCACTACTCTGCACTCACTACTCTGCACTCACTACTCACTACTCTACACTCACTACTCTGCACTCACTACTCTGCACTCACTACTCTGCACTCACTACTCACTACTCTGCACTCACTACTCTGCACTCACTACTCTGCACTCACTACTCTGCACTCACTACTCTGCACTCACTACTCACTACTCTGCACTCACTACTCCCTACTCTGCACTCACTACTCTGCACTCACTACTCTGCACTCACTACTCTACACTCACTACTCTGCACTCACTACTCACTACTCTGCACTCACTACTCACTACTCTGCACTCACTACTCACTACTCTGCACTCGCTACTCTGCACTCACTACTCACTATTCTGCACTCACTTCTCTGCACTCACTACTCTGCACTCACTACTCACTACTCTGCACTCACTACTCTGCACTCACTACTCTGCACTCACTACTCACTACTCTGCACTCACTACTCTGCACTCACTACTCTGCACTCACTACTCTGCACTCACTACTCACTATTCTGCACTCACTACTCTGCACTCACTACTCACTACTCTGCACTCACTACTCTGCACTCACTACTCACTATTCTGCACTCACTACTCTACACTCACTACTCTGCACTCACTACTCTGCACTCACTACTCACTATTCTGCTCTCACTTCTCTGCACTCACTACTCACTACTCTGCACTCACTACTCTGCACTCACTACTCTGCACTCACTACTCTGCACTCACTACTCTGCACTCACTACTCTGCACTCACTACTCTGCACTCACTACTCACTACTCTGCACTCACTACTCTGCACTCACTACTCACTACTCTGCACTCACTACTCACTACTCTGCACTCACTACTCTGCACTCACTACTCTGCACTCTCTACTCACTACTATTATTATGTTTCTTATATAGCGCCTGAATCGACCCCGAAGGGGTATCTCCGCGCTTGCCTTGGGAACCCGTCCTGGCTTTTCCCTGTGAGATAGCCCCTACAGGGCATCCCCAAGGTGAAAGCCAGGCATCCCGGCGCGGGGGGCCGTTTTGGAGATTAAGCAAGCTTAATGCCCAGAGTTGCAGAGTGTGAACCCATGATTAGGTCAGGCACCGAAGCGAGAATTATAGAGTCCATGGACATCTGAGCTCAAGACCCTGCCGCGTTGGGAATTGAACCCTGGTCCCGGGTCTGAGCTCTGCTTCAGGGTCTGCCTGCTCTAACCAGTGAGCCACACTTCTCCACACTACTCTGCACTCACTACTCTGCACTCACTACTCACTACTCTGCACTCACTACTCACTACTCTGCACTCACTACTCACTACTCTGCACTCACTACTCACTACTCTGCACTCACTACTCTGCACTCACTACTCACTACTCTGCACTCACCACTCTGCACTCACTACTCTGCACTCACTACTCACTACTCTGCACTCACTACTCTGCACTTACTACTCACTACTCTGCACTCACTACTCTGCACTTACTACTCACTACTCTGCACTCACTACTCTGCACTCACTACTCACTACTCTACACTCACTACTCTGCACTCACTACTCTGCACTCACTACTCTGCACTCACTACTCACTACTCTGCACTCACTACTCTGCACTCACTACTCTGCACTCACTACTCTGCACTCACTACTCTGCACTCACTACTCTGCACTCACTACTCTGCACTCACTACTCACTACTCTGCACTCACTACTCCCTACTCTGCACTCACTACTCTGCACTCACTACTCTGCACTCACTACTCTGCACTCACTACTCACCACTCACTACTCACTACTCTGCACTCACTACTCTGCACTCGCTACTCTGCACTCACTACTCACTATTCTGCACTCACTTCTCTGCACTCACTACTCTGCACTCACTACTCACTACTCTGCACTCACTACTCACTACTCTGCACTCACTACTCTGCACTCACTACTCATTACTCTGCACTCACTACTCTGCACTCACTACTCTGCACTCACTACTCTGCACTCACTACTCTGCACTCACTACTCACTATTCTGCACTCACTACTCTGCACTCACTACTCACTACTCTGCACTCACTACTCTGCACTCACTACTCACTATTCTGCACTCACTATTCTGCACTCACTACTCTGCACTCACTACTCTGCACTCACTACTCTGCACTCACTACTCTGCACTCACTACTCTGCACTCACTACTCACTATTCTGCACTCACTTCTCTGCACTCACTACTCACTACTCTGCACTCACCACTCTGCACTCACTACTCTGCACTCACTACTCTGCACTCACTACTCTGCACTCACTACTCACTACTCTGCACTCACTACTCACTACTCTGCACTCACTACTCACTACTCTGCACTCACTACTCACTACTCTGCACTCACTACTCTGCACTCACTACTCTGCACTCACTACTCTGCACTCACTACTCTGCACTCACTACTCTGCACTCACTACTCACTACTCACCACTCTGCACTCACCACTCTACACTCACTACTCACTACTCACCACTCTGCACTCTGCACTCACCACTCTGCATTCACCACTCTGCACTCACCACTCTGCACTCAACACTCTGCACTCACCACTCTGCACTCACTATTCTGCACTCACTACTCTGCACTCACTACTCACTACTCACTAATCTGCACTCACTACTCTGCACTCACTACTCTGCACTCACTACTCTGCACTCACTACTCACTACTCACCACTCTGCACTCTGCACTCACCACTCTGCACTCACCACTCTGCACTCACCACTCTGCACTCACCACTCTGCACTCACCACTCTGCACTCACTATTCTGCACTCACTACTCTGCACTCACTACTCACTAATCTGCACTCACTACTCTGCACTCACTACTCTGCACTCACTACTCTGCACTCACTACTCTGCACTCACTACTCACTACTCTGCACTCACTACTCTGCACTCACTACTCTGCACTCACTACTCACTATTCTGCACTCACTACTCTGCACTCACTACTCACTACTCTGCACTCACTACTCTGCACTCACTACTCACTATTCTGCACTCACTACTCTGCACTCACTACTCTGCACTCACTACTCTGCACTCACTACTCTGCACTCACTACTCTGCACTCACTACTCTGCACTCACTACTCACTATTCTGCACTCACTTCTCTGCACTCACTACTCTGCACTCACTACTCTGCACTCACTACTCTGCACTCACTACTCTGCACTCACTACTCTGCACTCACTACTCTGCACTCACTACTCACTACTCTGCACTCACTACTCACTACTCTGCACTCACTACTCACTACTCTGCACTCACTACTCTGCACTCACTACTGACTACTCTGCACTCACTACTCACTACTCTGCACTCACTACTCTGCACTCACTACTCTGCACTCACTACTCTGCACTCACTACTCTGCACTCACTACTCACTACTCACCACTCTGCACTCACCACTCACCACTCTGCACTCACCACTCTGCACTCACCACTCTGCACTCACCACTCTGCACTCACCACTCTGCACTCACCACTCTGCACTCACTACTCTGCACTCACTACTCTGCACTCACTACTCTGCACTCACTACTCACTATTCTGCACTCACTACTCTGCACTCACTACTCACTACTCTGCACTCACTACTCTGTACTCACTACTCACTACTCTGCACTCACTACTCTGCACTCACTACTCTGCACTCACTACTCTGCACTCACTACTCTGCACTCACTACTCTGCACTCACTACTCTGCACTCACTACTCTGTACTCACTACTCTGCACTCACTACTCTGCACTCACTACTCTGCACTCACTACTCTGCACTCACTACTCTGCACTCACTACTCTGCACTCACTACTCACTACTCACCACTCTGCACTCACCACTCTACACTCACTACTCACTACTCTGCACTCACTACTCTGCACTCACTACTCTGCACTCACTACTCTGCACTCACTACTCACTATTCTGCACTCACTTCTCTGCACTCACTACTCACTACTCTGCACTCACTTCTCTGCACGCACTACTCTGCACTCACTACTCACTACTCTGCACTCACTACTCTGCACTCACTACTCTGCACTCACTACTCTGCACTCACTACTCTGCACTCACTACTCTGCACTCACTAATCACTATTCTGCACTCACTACTCTGCACTCACTACTCACTACTCTGCACTCACTACTCTGTACTCACTACTCACTATTCTGCACTCACTATTCTGCACTCACTACTCTGTACTCACTACTCACTATTCTGCACTCACTACTCTGCACTCACTACTCTGCACTCGCTACTCTGCACTCACTACTCTGCACTCACTACTCACTATTCTGCACTCACTTCTCTGCACTCACTACTCACTACTCTGCACTCACTACTCTGCACGCACTACTCTGCACTCACTACTCTGCACTCACTACTCACTACTCTGCACTCACTACTCTGCACTCACTACTCTGCACTCACTACTCTGCACTCACTACTCTGCACTAACTACTCACTACTCTGCACTCACCACTCACCACTCTGCACTCACCACTCTGCACTCACTACTCTGCACTCACTACTCTGCACTCACTACTCTGCACTCACTACTCTGCACTCACTACTCTGCACTCACTACTCTGCACTCACTACTCACTACTCTGCACTCACTACTCTGCACTCACTACTCTGCACTCACTACTCACTATTCTGCACTCACTATTCTGCACTCACTACTCACTACTCTGCACTCACTACTCTGCACTCACTACTCGGCACTCACTACTCACTACTCTGCACTCACTACTCACTACTCTGCACTCTACTCACTACTCTGCACTCACTACTCACTACTCTGCACTCACTACTCTGCACTCACTACTCACTACTCTGCACTCACTACTCACTACTCTACACTCATTACTCTGCACTCACTACTCTTCACTCACTACTCTGCACTCACTACTCACTACTCTGCACCCTGCACTCACCACTCTGCACTCACCACTCTGCACTCACCACTCTGCACTCACCACTCACTACTCTGCACTCACTACTCACTACTCTGAAAGCAAGCAAGGCTACTGACTAATTTTACACTGGTCACGGTTAACACTCTTATTTAGAAGGGAATAGACACGTTTATCTCGGTGGGTTGAATTTAAAAAAACACATGGCGCACCCTGGTGTCCAATAAAGAATAGGCGATCAGTAACGTGCACGCTCAGAGAGCAGACTGTACTGAATGTTCTGTGTACATTCGCAGAATCCTTCAAAGCACATCTGACATCATTCTTTGCTCCCGCCATTCCGGTACTTTACACTGCAAACACCCCCGCAAGTCCATGCAATTAGAGGACATAACATTCTGAACAAGCACCTACCTCTCAGTGCCCTCACTGCGTGAAACTTCTCGATGCCGGCCAGGAAGAGAGCAGTGACCGGCGCGCGGCGGGGACGCTGGCGCCGTGAGCGTGCGCGCGACCGAATCCGCGCGTGGCCAGCACTTGTCGCACCTCTCCCATTGAGAATGCTGGGCGCGTGCCCAGCTCTTGTCTCCTTTTGTCGGCTTTGGAGACTGAAACGATTGCAATAATTCTCTGCCGAGAACACGCTTTCAGCGCGTCTCTAGGCCGAGACCTAAAAATGGACTGAAACGGATTCAGCTACAGACTTTTCCATCGAACTCAATCCCCCAAAATACTCCTAAGTATATGAGGCTGTTGGAGATCAACAAAAAAAGCAGCAGCAGACCCTACAACGCCGCACCTAAAATCCAGTTCCAAAATAAGTCCTCTTTAACACTTTGTGCTGCCAACCCCAACGTCAGCTGCTGTTTGACGCTGCTGTGCTTTCCAGATCAAATAGATATTTTGCTCAATGTTTATGGGGGCGCACCAAACAGAAGTCCAAAGAGAGTTTTGTTCAAGTACATAGAAAAGTTCTTTATTTATTTTTGTCCATTCTTAAAATACAAATCACCAGATATTTTACATCCCTTCCAGGGAGTTTCTTCAGGGCTGAAAACAGAATAGATAAAAGAAAGCTAACATCAGTTTCATGTGTCGTAGGTCTTATACACATTTCACATTTCATTTTAATAGAAAAAGAAAGGGATTGAAACGCGTTGGCTGACCTCTTTGTAAAATATCTGGTGATTTGTATTTTAAGAATGGACAAAAATAAATAAAGAACTTTTCTATATACTTGAACAAAACTCTCTTTGGACTTCTGTTTGGTGCGCCCCCATAAACATTGAGCAAAATATGAGGCTGTTGGGTGCAAAACATAGAACAGGCGACCCAACCACCCCACCATGCACCACACGAGATATAACTCGGATGCATTTGTTTACTGCATCTCTCGACTGAAGCCCAAGTCATAGCCTTGTAGCTAGGCATCTAAATGTTTATAGCGAGGTGTGTCTTCAACAGTCGCATGTTAACAAGTTCATGGCTGCCAATGTTAACTGCTGACCTACGTTTTGTCACCTGCAGACAGCCCCCCTGCGGAGTGCGGCTCGTGCTGCTCGTTCACACCACTGTATGTGCCCTCCTTGACATTTCCCCGAGCATTCTTACTTGCAGCCCTCTCGTGCCCATGTATACCAGAAGAATGCACGCGCCCAATGGTCTCCGAAGGTCTATGCAAATATGCGAAGGCCCTGCTTGCTCGGTTTAAGAGAGAGGTGTGACGCCACGGCCAGGGCGACTGACGCTGGACTCTGGGGATCACGGTTCGATCCCGGCTCTGGCAGCAAATTAGCCCAGCACCATGTGACTCTGGGCAATAACTTGCTTAATCTTCCAGACGGCCCCCAGTGCCTAGAGACCCTTACGGGTGATTGTTTGCGCTTTATACATGTGGATTATTATATTATTATTATTTAAAGCAGAAACGTCAGGTGGGAACAGAGTTATATTGAATTATACCAGGCTGTATATTGGGAGAACACTTGGTTGGCCTACGGAATATAAATCGGACCATCTACCAAACTGTATGAGAGAAACAGTTGTCCAAAAACAGAAAAAACAGCAATCACACCATTTAGGTTAATGCTTGGTTAAAACTAACAAATGCCACCTTAGTTTACAAAGTTGCGCCAGAATCTTTGCTACTGTAAACTCTGAAAAACTGCATGCGAACTGTGATAGCATTCAAATACAAAAAACTAAAATCCGCATCACTGAAGCAACCCACTGCCAGCAGTCCGAGTGTATCAACTTTTCGTCAGGAGACGGCGCTTGCACCCGAACTAAAAGCAACTTTATAAACTGCTGGTTTCATGCAAACTTCCAGTGTGCTCTGACTTCAGCCACCCCCGGGCCGGACGCGTCCACTGTTCGCCACCCGTTATTGGAAGAAAAGAGGCAAGACGTACAGACATGGAGGCGGCAGCGCACCTTGTCACAAGAAGCCGGTGTACATATAGTAACGGTCCTCTAACCCTTGTTGTGCAGGGACAGTAGCATCAGCAGGGACGCATGGAGCTGCCAGCTGGGCTCCTCCAGCCAGGCGGTGGCGGCGGTACGGTGCAGCGCTGCTCGTGTCCCCGGACTCGCCTGCTGCTGCTGCTCCCGGCTCCTTCGCCTCACTCACAGCCCTTCATGCGGCAGCGCGGGTGCCTCGAGACGCCAGGGAGGAGAATGCAAAACACACACAGCTAAATTCACAAGAAATGGCCCTGTACCCTTACCAAATGACCACATAATGGACGGATCGATACTTCATTTAAGAAACTGCACCTGAACTTTATTTTGTCCTTTGAGAAAAGATTCTCTTGACCACTTATCTTAAAATTGACTGATTATTTTCAGCAGCTAAAGATTTGAATAATGACTGTTATGAAGCCAACAAAGCCCTGAAGAAGTCCAGTAACGGACGAAATGCATTGGCTATCCATTTTGAACAGAAAATTGAATAAAGAATTGAACACAACTGAAGAGCCTTCTTTTCACTTTTTCTTGGGAAAATTGTTAACCATTGTTGTATTATATGTTTCTTGTCAAGAATACCTAAATATCATGTTGAGTAACTGAAGGGTGCAGGGCCATTTCTTGTGAATTTTGCTGTGGGGATTGGGGTTCTGTCACCTTTCCCCCATATTGGACGTATAGGGATTGTGTCCCTTGCCATTAGCACCTTCTTTTGAGATTCATACTTGTGGAACTTCAGTACTGGTGCAGGCACTCTAGCCTTGATCTCTAATTTTTGTTGTCAAAACACACACAGCTGTTACTGCGGGGCTCTGGCACCCGGGGAAGGGGACCCCGCCGGCGCACCTCGTGGGAAGGAGCACCGCTCGGCTCCCGGGCTGGCTCGCCTCTGGAGGCAGAGCGCGGCTTTGTAAACACTTTCAAGCATTTACCCTCGCGCCGGCTCTTTAACCCCTTCCTAACTGCAAGCGGCGCACGCACAGGCTGGGCAAGGGCACGAGGCTCGTTTTACACATGAATACTATGTCCTGTTGTAGCCCGCGTCAAGGACCCACAGACTTCAAATGTAATATTGAAACTCAGTGCGACTATACAAACAAATAACACATTGTATAGTATTCTCTGCCATTTATGATATTGCTATTGTGAAAAAAAAACACGCTTGCTAGTAGTGCGTGCGCGCGCGCCACAGCGAACCAAATGTCTTCAATTATCGCGCCCGTGTCCTGGCACGATAATTGAAACCATATGGCAGGAATGCGCGTAATAGACACCAATAGGCCATGGGCGGAGCAATGTATCTGCCTTTGGCCTATTGTGTGCTATCTTATAAAAAAAACACACAGGCAAAGGCCGATAGCAGGCCACAAAAGTAAATACACACGCCCCAGCATGTACAATTCCAGGGTCCGTTTCAGAACCCCGGACAAAAGGACTCTCGCCTGCACGAGCACCGCTGCGCAGTGCAATGCAGGGCACGAGCCCCAAAAATGGCTCTGGGGACTGGTAGTATTGAACGTATTAACAGTGAGCTAAATGTAAAACAACTTTAGACTTGCCTGTTGAGTTCCAGGGCATAATAGAAGTAATGGGATCAGTGACATGAAAGCAGCATGGATTGTGGAATCTTGCCTTGCTTGAGGGCAAATACATTGGTAAACAAAGGAGGATGATTTTGAGTTGATTCAGCTATTGCTGGTTTTGACAATCCAGCCCGAGTTTTATTAAGCAATGCTGAAGTGTGGACAAATGAGGGATGACCGCTGTCGTTATCAAATGGGAAAAAAATGTATTTTGACACTTAGCTACTCAGGTTTCAGTTTCAAAAGTAGAGGCTGTCACCTAAACCTGAAGGATGTTTCCTACATCGACAGTGCATGCAATACTAAGTAAGTAAAACATTTATTGTATAGTTGATTAAAACCATAACAATGAAACAAAAAATAATCAACATGATACTCAAAAGGTTCAGGTATTTATTTAACAATAAAATCAGCGCTATTCCATTATTCAGGTAATCTGCCCAATATACCTTATTAAAGTACCATGTGCCTATATGTAGCCCAATCTAAATGAGCAAGTCCCTTCATAAAAGTAAAACATAATCTCATAACCACTAAAATTAATACTCAATGTAAAATGTTCATAATACTGAGTCTGCAATATACACACAGATCTGGTTTATTGTTATGGTAAACCGAATTACAAAAATGACTAAAGCCTTTCCATGGGCACCAATGGAGCAGTACAATCTCAGAGGACAAAACTAATATTGCACTCTAGTCTTATCATACTTGGAGCCTCCGATATACTTGCTTGAGCTTAATGCGTACTGGACTTGTCCCTCCAATTAACTAAGACCTACCCTCCTGGTGCCTCCCTCTCCAGAAGGAATGTCAAAATACACGGGTACCCACAAAAATGCCCAACATAATCTTCTTTTAGGAGCCTTAAAATGCCAAATATTCCTTCTTAGAAGGTTTAAACCTCACTCACAGGTTCCATCCATCCTTGGGGACAACTTTCCTCCAAATCCACTCTTACTTACACTCCAACTGTTGAGCACCTAGCCCATTACTAATTGTAAATTATGTAATTGGTAACTGACTTTGTTTCAGTGGAAAGGCTATCACCTGGGCTTCGACAATAAGTGATTTAAAATATTCACAAATTTAGCATGTCTCCCCAGCCCACAGCTGATCTGCTGAAGCAGAAGGAAGATGCCTGTGCACAAGAACGAACTCCCTCTGTCAAAAAATAGGTTTTAACAGTAGTCTCCTTTGATTATATAGGGCAGGGCAACCACATAACAAATGAAACCATGATTCAATTGATGTTGCCCCCTATGCCAGCCCAGCGCAGGTTAAAATCTCTTATTGGTAGCGCAAGCACTCTCATGTAGAGGATTTGATCCCAAGTATTTGCATTAATGAGATCCGAAAAATATTTTTGTGGCTTCCCAACATGATAGCAATCTATTAGGGTCTGTGCCAATCCTCGGCACTCAAGGGTACGTACGTCCGGTTACCAGGAAGACTCTTTCATTTGCTTGTTAATAGCTCTCTTCCTTGCCCGATATGTGATCTCACTGTCCCCCAAAGCAGACTCCTCAATCTTAAGTAACTGAATAACCTCATTAAGTTGTCTAGATCATGGGTAACCTGGTTTTTCGTTAATCGATTTCAAAAGATTTTTTGGCAAATTCTTGGAAACCATCCTATACTTGATAAAATATTTTAACATGGATGCCATACACTCGATTGATTGAATTACTAACCCTAGCTCAAGTCTTAATCTGGAGCGTCGGACGTGTTGCAGTTGATGGAATATGTTTTTGTTTGCTCTAATGTGACATAACTCCAGTGCATCATCCAGTGTGCCACAGTAAGCAAAGTGACCATGCTGCAGGGCTAGGTTTAAGTTTGCCTTTATTAATCTTAAAATAGGGTAAGCAAAAAGGCTACTTGATAAGCGATTCAGTTGATCAATTCCCTAAGTAATAGCTGCCGGTTTCTTGTTAAGATCTTTGACTTGGACAACAGCAGAACCAGATTCACTAAACCACACACCCAGATATTTATAATGCCTTGCTGTAGTAATGGTCTTACCCTCCAATTGCCAAGGTGCCAGCTTCTTCCTTCGGGTAACCCTGAATATCAAGACCATGGGCGTCCGCAGAAATTTTTCCAGGGGGGGGCAAATGTTAAGGCATCACCATCCTTTGACATGATGTGTGCCAGGTGGGGCACAAGAAACACGGGGGTGCAGGAGGAGCCATGGGGGGCAGGAAGCAGGCCACATATTATCTCATACACCATAGGGTTGTTGTGCCACAGCCATCTTTCTTTTGTGGCTCCCCAAAATCCATACCTTCACTGGTCCCTAAAATGACACACTAGCAGCCCAAAACCCATATCCACCCTGAACCCTAAAATTACTCCACCCCCCTAAAAACTCATACCCTCCCTGAACCCTGGCACCCCAAAACCCATACCCACCCTGAACCCTAAAATTACCCCCTAGCTCCCTGAAACCCATACCCACCCTGAACCCTAAAATTACCCCTGCCCCCCAAAACTCATACCCGCCCTGAACCCTAAAACTACCCCCCTGGCACCGATAACCCATACCCACCCTGACCCATTAATTGTCCCCCTGGCACTCCAAAACCCATTCCCATCCTGAACCCTAAAATTAACCCCCTGGCACCCAATAACCCATACCCGCCCTGACCCCTAAAATTGTCCCCCTGGCACCCCAAAACCCATATCCACCCTGAACCCTAAAATGTCCCCCCTTGCACACCAAAACCCATACCCGCCCTGAACCCTAAAATTACACCCTGGCACCTTAAAACCCACACCCACCCTGAACCCTAAAGTTGTCCCCCGGCACCCCAAAAGCTGAACACTACATTCTGATTGGGTATCGCGCCGTCTCCCTGCTCAGGGAGGATCTGCTGGTCCGGATCGGCTCGCCCTGATCCGGTTCTGCTCGCCCTTCTCTGGAGCTATTCTGCCTGCCCTGTCCCTCTTCCGGACCCACCGAGCCTGCCTCCATGCACACTGCCTGGACCTGCTCTGTCTGGTCTGGTTGTTTCTCCTTTGGACCCGCTGTCTTCACTGGTGGAGTTAAGACACAGGTCTCACTTCTCTGAAGCTGCTCTCCCTCACCCAGACTCCCCACTCCCTCTCCACTTGCCTAGAGGCCCTTAGGAATAAATGAGAAGACATTCTCAATTTGAGATTCTCAATTAGAGAATCGCAAATTGAGAATGCAATTTCAAGGGTGCCAGGGTGTCAACAGGAGACCCTGATACACCCCTGAAATTGATCCATGCACATATGTTGCGCACACACATGCCCTTAGGGCATGTGTGCGTAACATGAAACTTTGAAAAATGCCCAAATGTGCATTTTTCAAAGTTTTCGCTTTAAATTACCATGAAGTTCAACTTCATGGTAATTTGCTCCCCCAAATTGCGAATTCGCTATTTTTAAAATTTTCATGCATTGCATTTAAGGAATCGCAAATTGCGATTCCTTAAATGCAATCGCAATTTAAGAAATCGCAAAAAATAGCGATTTGTTAAATTATGCGTTGATACATCCCAAACAGTGATTTTTTAATCGCAAACGGACGATTTTTGCGATTCGCACCGTTTGCGATCCCAAAATCACTTGATGCATGTGCCCCTAAAAGTGAAGGAGTCACATGTCATCCATAGTGGTAGGCAGTATAGTTTAGGAGTGCTTGGTGTGGAGAAGCACAAACTCAGAGTCGAAAAAGAAACAGCATAGTTGGGAGTTTTCTTTGATAATAAGAATCCATTTCTAGCCAAATTAACCCTTGTTGCAACATTAATCTATGTTCTATACTTAGCAGAGTGTATGCACTTCTATGATGAAAGTTAATACCTCACTATTCTATATTAGGGGCCTCATTTATGAAGGCCTTGCGCCACTGGTACACTTTTCCCCATTTTAAAAGTGACGCACCGGCAGCGCAAGACCTTCATAAATAAGGCCCTAGGATTTTAAGTTATAAATTGCAAGTAACAAAAGGATGGCTCTTTTAAAAGCAGTAATCTGCTGATCTATTTACATTAAATGCACTTTGTGATCTACTTGGTACACGTTCTTTGCAGTAGGCATATTAACCCTCTGTACTACCTTCACATAATTCAAAAACCTCAACTACACAAAACTCTGATCTCTGGCCAAGAAGAACATTAATCACAGGAGTTATCTTACATGTTTGTGAGGCCCCGTAATTGCAGGAGGAAATGAACGCGCAGCAGCAGGTGCTTTTAAAATCATAATTCAGTTGTAAACACGGCGCCCCCAGAAAGGCAGCACCCGGTGGGATGGCACGGTCAGAGCAGGCCCTGGCAGGGGGGCAAGGAGGGGAGCTCCAGTGGGGGGGCAAGCGCCCCTCCTTGCCCCCCCTGCGGACGCCCATGATCAAGACTATAGTTTTGGACTAATTTACCAATAGATGATTAGCCTTGTTGAATCTACCCAAAGCGTTTAGAGCCCTTTGCAAACCCGACTTGGTATGATCCATAAACACAATATCATCAGCATATTGAATTATTTGTAATCGTACTGAGCTTAGATTAGGGAGAACCAAACTGCATCTGTCCAGTGCTTTCCCTAGACCTGAGGTTCTATAAAATGCGAATTCGTTCGTGCTCAGCCTCCATTTTGTAGCTGCCGCCATTTTGTGTTGCCCTCACTCAGGCAGCGCAGCGAGCGTGATGTTTTTGTCATTTCGACATTTACGTGTCAGGTGGCTTCCTTGCTAACGTTTACTAACAAGTGTCAGGGTCTGGTCGAGTACACTAATTCCTGTCTGAGTTGATTAATCCCCGTCCAGGCTGTTTATTGGTTCGCACCATTCTTTCCTGTGGGTTATCTTATCTGCTGTCCTTCGCTACACGTCTCATGCATTCTCCTGTTTCACGACTGTCTTTCTAGAGCATACAACTGTGTTTTCTTCTGCTCGTAAAGTGAATTGTGTGGATTCATTTGTAAATTACTTAAAGGGTCGAGTGACAAACATAGCCGGGAACTTAAGTTACTTTAGACTTAAAGCATTGTCTATAACATTTGATTGTACCTCATGATCTTGTATGTTTGTATTTTGCATTGTATTGTACTATATATAAACCTGTGCGCCACGGAGTTAAGTGGCAGTCTCTTTTGAACCTCGTTAAATTAACGACTTCTAAGACCACTGTTCTGGCTGCAGCTAATAAATACCATCTTCTACGCCAGACGAAGAGTCTGTGTCTTTGTGTTTGATAAGGCAGGTGAACCCCGGGGATTTCAGGCGTACCCTGCGCCGCCGGGCCTTAAGGCTGCGGTTCTCCAATTGACGCCCAAAGGTGGGGCAACGTCAACGGTAGCAGTTGAGCCCAAGGATCGTGAGGAGCCACGCAGGAAAATTCAGAAGGAAGCGCACCTCAAGATCGACCCCTGTATGTTGAAAGTGGACCGGATGTTTTTTTACAGCGCGTCTACTTTTTTCTGACAGCTACTGACGACTGCTGCCCTGACTGTCTCCCTGCCTTGGCCCTTTGATGATGTTTGGTAAAGCGAGACGATAGACGGACCTTCTCTGGTGTAGGACGATCCTTAGTTAAGTATTTGGTGGGTCGCTCCCACAAACTTTGTTTTGTTTTTGTGTTTTTATTCAGTTATTGTAATACCTAAAGCCAAGGGGTAAGTACGTTTGTGCTGTTTCATTGATTCATACCCCTTGTTGTTTGTGAGCAGTCTAGAGAAGTAACGATGCCTGGACTGAGTAAGTTTAAAAGAATTTGTTGCTTAGGTTGTACTAGGGAATTCCTAGTTGGAGGATTCATGTCCGATTCCTCCAGTTGGAACTCCTGCTTAAGAGCTCTATTCAAAATATGGTATTGGTCCCATTACCTTTAATGAGACATGGGTCCGATACACGAAAAATAGTGGAGTTCTAAGATGGCCCCAAAATGGTAGTTTTGACCCCGCCATATTAGATAATTTGGAAGCGATTCTGTTTAAAAGGAAAGTCCGGCCGGCAATGTTTGACTCTTTTTCGCCTTTAGCATAAGAAAGCCAAACAGAAAGAAATTAAGCAAGCAAAAAAAAAAAAGATAAGAAAGCACAAGACATGTCAATTATACAGGCTGCTCAGCAGTTTAAACATAATGAAGTAGATGGTGCGAATGAGATACTGGAGAGACAACATTGCATGACGAAAGATAGATGCTATCCGATGTTGCCCACTTCTCCTACAGACAAAAGTAGGGAACTGGAAGAAGATTCCCTAATGTCTATTTTAATGAATTCACCTCCTCCCTATGCCCAAACTCCTAATGTACGCCCATTATCCCCTCCTGTTGCTCAACCAGTGGTTGCTCCATTTCCGGTTGTTCAGCAGCCGGCTCAGCTCACTAAGGCTCCTCCGTTTGCCTCTGCTCCGCCTTCACATCCTGTAATTCAGTCCCCACCTTCTCTACAATCCCCTGATCGTGGTTCTCAATCAGCTATGTCTCAGTCTCCGTTGCCTTCTACATCTGTCATGTCTCCTGTTCTTTTGAAGGATTCTCCTACCTCACATAGGAGAATAGCAGATGCTGTCTCGAACTTCCTTTCCCCTTTCCTTGGGTCCTTGAATATGTCCCCAGCTTTTTCTAGACAACAATCTCGTTGCCAACTTCCTCTTACGGACGGGAAAGTAGTTTTGGGATCTCTTGCTCGTAAATGGATTGAGAGAGGACTAGAATATAATACAGAGGACATTATGAGTTCTTTTCATCAATGGGGGGAGCTCACACAGAGATATGTTTTTAACGTTATGTGTCAAACTCTTATTAAAGGATGGGAAGATATGGAGCTAGATTCAGTTCCTTCGGAGCTACTGAAGTTTCAAGCTGATTTTGATAAAGGTTTTAGCGTAGGACCACAAGTTGGAGACGCAGTGGATAAACTCATTGCGTTTAGGGCCATGTCTCTTTCCCTGACTCTTCCTGAGGCTGATTCTGTTAATAGGCAGGGTATTAAGAATTATCCGATGCGTGAAGTACCTCCCGTATGGAGAGAAGCGGTAGCTGGTCCACCACAGGTCCCTGCCCATTTCCAGCGTATATGGGTCCACGAACCCTGGAAAAGGTCTGAAGTATTGACGCTTAAACAAACTCTTCCGGACCCCCGTAAAAATCCTGCTGGATATTATAAAGAATTGTCTCAAACAGTTGAGGCTTGTATCATGAATTTGGCTGATATTGATATGTTGTTTGGGAATGTCGTTCCGCAAGCATTATGGGCACGGATTCGTAGAGAAAATCATGTTGCTGAATTAGGTGGTGATTGGAATGCCCTTAGAGCCGCCGATAGAGGTCAAGTGGGTGGTGCGAAGCCCAATGATCTGATTACTGCCTTACCTGGCAGAATAATTGAATTGATGAAGACAATGATGCCTGCGGTGCGAGTAAATTGGGATAAGCTGGCCGCATGCAAGCAGACGAAAGCGTCTCGGATTTCTTCACTCGTTTTGAAGAGACGTTTATTGACCATAGTGGTCAGGATCTGAGTGTAGAGGGTGGTCAGCGATTGTTTGTGGATAAGTTTGTATATAATTTGCTTCCCGAATTATCGAATAAAATAAAGAGTTCTGAAAGTGCATGGGATGTTTCTTCCCCTGCTAAAATATTGGCTACTGCACAGTATTATGAGAATAGAGATAAGGAGGAGAAAGAGAAACAAGAGAAGAGAAATAAAGACCTGAAAACGAAGGTTCTTTTGCAACAGGCTTATCCTCCACGTCCTGTGAAGTCTCAGTTTTCTCAATCTCCCCAGTTTCAGAAGGTGTTTCAGAAGCCTGAGTCTTTTGCACCGCGACCTTTGGTAGGTCCCAATCAATGTGCGTATTGTAAGGAAGAAGGACATTTTAAGAATAATTGTCCAATTTTATTACGGCGTAATAATGGGAAATCTGCTCCACGAGGTCGTGGTAATTTTCAGTCAGGATCTAGGGGTAGAGGACGAGGTGTGTCCTCTCAGGAGCAG
The DNA here is from genome assembly GCF_964263255.1 of Lissotriton vulgaris. NCBI lineage: Eukaryota > Metazoa > Chordata > Amphibia > Caudata > Salamandridae > Lissotriton > Lissotriton vulgaris. The sequence goes on along the minus strand of NC_141693.1, from coordinate 1,695,187,668 downwards.
CGTTCTTTCCCTCCATCCGCTATGAACTTCTTTGATCAGCAGAGAGTCCAGTCTGCACAGTATTATAATGATGATTATTGTGTCGAAGATAGGATTGAAGATCTTCATACCAAATAGGCAGCCAAGGACGAAGCAAGGGAGTTGTGTCGATTCCAGTAGATCAAAAAGGACCGTATGTCACTGTCAATGCTATGGGTGATTCAGAGCCGTTTCTTTTGGATACTGGTGCGATGAGAAGTTTTATTATTCATTCTAAACTCCCTGGGGCACCTTTGTCCGGCTTAATAAATACTTCTGTAGGATTTTCTGGCACCCCAGTTCGGAATCCAGTTTCTTGTCCCTTGCCTGTTTCGATTGGTCCCTATGAGTTGGATGCTTCGCTTATTCTGACAACTGGTTGTGGTGAGAATTTGTTGGGTCTAGATTTGTTGAAAAGACTACATGCAAGCTTGCATTGTCTCCTTCTGGCATGCATCTTACGTTAGGGAAGAAATTGACATCTTCTATGTATTTATCCCGAGATCAGTTTCCACCGGAGTTGCTCTCTCTTCCTGAAAGTCTTTGGGCTACGGGTCCAAAAGATGTGGGTCGTCTTGCGATCCCGCCGTATGTTGTCACAGTTAAGGAAAATGTTAGAATGCCAAGCATTCCCCAGTACCATATCTCTAGTGATGGTGAGAGAGCACTTTTGGCTAATGTTGATGATTTTATTCAGAAGGGCGTGGTCGAAGAAACGAGAGGCAATGTCTGTAATAGTCCTGTTCTCCCAATTCTTAAGAGAACTGATCCTTCACAGCCCCCTGTTTATCGATTTGTTATTGACCTTAGAGAAGTCAATAAAATTGTCGTGCCACAGTTTCCTGTTGTTATTATTATTATTATTATTTCGCGATTTCTAAAGCGCCTGGTGACCCGTAGGCATCCCCGCGCTATTAACCTGTCGCTATCCAGAGAGGGGAGAGGGAGTGTGTTTAATTGGGAAACAGGAATGTTTTGAGTTTCCTACGGAACACTATGTGGGAGGGTTCCAGACGAAGGCTGAGGGGGAGTAGGTTCCAGGCTGAAGAGGCTTTGACCGAGAAGCGGCGTCCGCCGGAACGAGCCTTCCTGAATTTGGGCACTTTAGCAAGATGCTCGGCGTCGGAGCGAAGTGATCTTGAGGCTTTATATGGGGTAACCATATGTTTAAGCGCGTCAGGGCCAGCTCCATTCATGAGCTTGTGGGTGGTACATAGGGCCTTGAATTCTATTCTCTGGCGGACGGGGAGCCAGTTTAGGGCTTTGAGGGCGGGCTTAGCCGACACTCTAGGGGAAAGGTTCATGATGAGCCTGGCCGCCGCGTTCTGAGTACGTTGGAGTTTGGCCAAAGAGTACTCAGGGGCTCCTAGATAAATGGCATTGCTATAGTCGAGCCGTGCCAAGACAAGGCCCTGGACAAGTAGTTTCCTGGATGGGAGGGGGAGAAGAGGCAGGATCTTGCGAACGGACCGAAGCAGGCCAAAGCAGGTGCCTGCTGTCTTGGTTGCCTGCGTTTTCATAGTGAGGTCCGGTTCTAACCAAACCCCTAGAGTCTTAATTTCATTTTTGGGAGATGGAATTTCACCGAAGGTGTCGGGCCAGGAAGTGGGCGGCAGGGTTATCCGTTTATTGCCTAAGAGCATAATCTCGGTCTTTGCGCCGTTCAGCTTCAAAGCCGAGTCACACATCCATGTGTGAATGTCCTGGAGACAGTGGAGCAAACTGTCCGGATGGGTATCCAGGTGGGACAGGGATACGACAAGTTGGGTGTCGTCAGCGTAGTTAATTATTTTTATCCCGTAGGGGGTCACTACGTCTTCCAGGGGCGCCATATAGACATTAAAAAGGGTTGGGCTGAGCGACGACCCCTGGGGAACTCCGTTCTTCAGTGGACGAGGCTCTGACCGGGAGTTGCCGTCCCACACCTGAAAGGATCGATGGGAGAGGAAGGATTCGATCCATGCTCGCGCCGTACCCACAATTCCTGCCTTGGCCAGGCGGTGTAATAGGACACGGTGATCCACCGTGTCAAAGGCGGCGCTGAGATCCAGGAGGATCACTGCCACTGAACCCCCTGAGTCTAAGATACACCTTGCCTCCTCGATGACAGCGAGGAGTGCGGTGTCCGTGCCATGGCCAGGTCGAAACCCGGTTTGGGATTGGCGCAAGATGTTATGGGTTTCGAGAAATTGGGATAGCTGAGCGCTGACTAGTTTTTCAGCCATCTTACTGATGCAGGGGAGCAGCGAGATCGGCCTGTAATTGGACATGTCGTCCGGGTTTAGTTGGGGCTTTTTGAGCAAAGCCTTTACGACTGCATTCTTCCAGTTGGAAGGCACCGTACCACTCGCTAGGGAGGAGTTGATCAGGTCCCTGATGATAGGGGCTGTGGTGGAGGACACCTTTTTAAGGAATCTTACTGGGGCTGGGTCCAGGGGGGAGCCACTTTTCATTTTATCAAGCGTGGCCGTCACCTCAGGGAGGGAGACTGTTCTGAAGGTTTTCAGCTGTGGTCCGCAATTATCGTCTGCTGTGGCCAGGATGGGAGGGCTGATAGTAGGAAGGGAGTCAAGTATCCGTAGGATTTTGGAGTCAAAGTAATCGGCAAGATCCTTGCTTCTGTCTGTGACGGGGGAATGCGGAGGAGGTGCAGTAGGGATGTTTAATAATTCTCTGACAATCTGGTAGGATTCTTTGGCTGAGTTAGTCGAGGCTTTTATTCTGTCGTCGTAGAATAGTGATTTAGCTGCTTTTAAGGCAGTCTTGTATTGTCTAACCGCGTTGCGATAAGTGTCCTTGTTGCTGTGGAGCCAATTTTTCCTCCAAGATCTCTCAGCCGTTTTACACACTTTGCGTAGGGCTCTAAGATCGGCGTTGTACCAGGGGGCATGGCCCTTGGTTTTGATTATCACCTCACGGTTTTTGATGGGGATGAGGCTGTCAAGGGAGAAGGAGATCCAGTCTCTGAACTGGGTATCAGCCTTGGTCGGGTCGACTGCAAGAGTGGGGGTGGAGGCGTCAAGCGCCAGGGCCCAATTGTCGGTCGAAAGTCTGGACCAGGCTCTATCCTTGGTAAAGGTTGGAGGCTTGTGTGGTTTCTTAAAGGGCCCCGGGAGATGAGTCAGGACCAGGAAGTGGTCAGTCCACGGGAGGGGGATGGAATTAGTGAACTGGAGGGAAGGGATGTTGGAGAGTATCGGGTCGAGTAGGTGACCTTTCGCATGCGTGGCTCCTGCGTTAGTCAGGGAGAAGCCAAGGGCGCCAAGTTCGCTGATTAGATCGGACGACCCGGAGTCAGTTGGGTCATCGAAGTGAATGTTTAGGTCGCCTGTGATCAGGAAGTTGGAAGTTTGGTAGGCCAGGGAGGAGACGGATTCCAGTAAATCGGCGGCGAAAGGGCCGAAGTGGCCAGGGGGTCTGTAGATCAGAAGGCCTGATAGGGAGTAGGTAGGCGAGAGCGTTAGCGTGAACAAACAGCTCTCCGACTCCTTACTCTGGATCTCGGTGGAGCGACAGGTGAAGTGGTCTTGTTCCAGACATTACAGCCTTATTGACGATGATTCCTGCTTCGGCAGCTTTGTTTTCAGTGATAGACCTCAAGAATGCTTTCTTTAGTATTCTATTGCTGAAGAAAGTAGGGATCTTTTTGGTTTCTCTCTAAGTGGCCGAAGTTTTCGATTTAAAAGAGCACCTCAAGGCTATTGTGAAAGTCCCTCTATCTATAGCAAGGCTCTTAAGTCACAACTTGATGCTTTCTCCTTGCCACCAGGCGCTACGCTCATTCAGTATGTGGATGATTTGTTGGTGGCTGCTGATACGAAAGATGTGTGTAAGAGTGTTACTGTTGCGTTGTTGCATCATTTGTCTGATCTAAATCATAAGGTGTCGCCCTCTAAGTTGCAATATGCCCGCCAATAGGTTACCTATTTAGGTCATCTCTTGTCGAAGGAGGGAAGGCGATTGACCCCAGAACAAATTCAGACTATTTCTCAGATGTCTGTACCTACCACACAGAGAGAAGTGCGTGCCTTTTTGGGTATCACTTCCTACTGTAGACAATGGATTCCCAATTTTTCACTTTTGGCTAAACCATTGTTGGCACTTTTGTTGAAGGATACGCCCCATCCGCTCCCTTGGACGGATGAATGTCAGAAAAGATTTGTTGATTTACGTACTGCTCTATGTTCTGCTCCAGTGTTGGGTACCCCAGATTATAGAAGTCCTTTACACTGTACGTTCACGAGAGAGAGGGTTGCGCGTTGTCAGTTTTGACACAGCAATTTGGAGATAAGCAGAGGCCATGAGCCTACTTCTCCGCTACACTAGACCCAGTAGCTAAAGCTTTGCCCAGTTGTCTCAGAGCTACTGCAGCCGCAGCAATTTCTATCAGACAGTCTGCTGGATTAGTGTTAGATAACACACTCATTGTTATGGCTCCACATGCAGTGGATACCCTGGTGAATAGAACAAGAACAGGCAAAAACAACAGGTGATGGACCGAATGTGGATCAATGTCACACACTCACCCCAGTCCAAGGATCTGGGCCCAAATCCATCGTTGTTTTGCACTCCACACCACCCTGGGTTAGACAATGGCGATATGCAAATCAGCTCTGACCCTGTGCCCCATGGGAACAGTCCAGTCCGAACTACAAAAGCCATGTCCTTCCCAGAACGGAATCAAGCATCCGAGGACCGGACCGGTTTCGAGGTAACACCTCTCATCAGCCCGGCTAGCTTGACTCCAGTGGTGTGGAGTGCCTGGGACCCACGTCTGGGCATCCCCAGCGCACTTAGGGCGGAATATGCAAAAACAACAGGTGATGGACAGAATGTGGTTCAATGTCACACACTCACCCCAGTCCAAAGATCTGGGCCCAAATCCATCGTTTTTTTGCACTCCACACCACCCGGGGTTAGACAATGGCGATATGCAAATCAGCTCTGACCCTGTGCCCCATGGGAACAGTCCAGTCAGAACTATAAAAGCCATGTCCTTCCCAGAACGGAATCAAGCATCCGAGGACCGGACCGGTTTCGAGGAAAAGCCATTATCTAACCCAGGGTGGTGTGGAGTGCAAAAAACGATGGATTTAGGCCCAGATCCTTGTACTGGGGTGAATGTAAGACATTGATCTACATTCTGTCCATCAAATTGTTTTTTGTAATTTTCTCCCTGAGTGTACTGGGGTAGCCCAGACGTGGGTCCCAGAGCCTCCACACCACTGGAGTCAAGCTAGCCGGGCTGATGAGAGGTGTTACCTCGAAACCGGTCCGGTCCTCGGATGCTTGATCCCGGTCTGGGAAAGATATGGCTGTGTAGTTCGGACAGGACTGTTCCCATGGGGCACAGGGTCAGAGCTGATTTGCATAAAGCCATTATCTAACCCAGGGTGGTGTGGAGTGCAAAAAACGATGGATTTAGGCCCTGATCCTTGTACTGGGGTGAATGTAAGACATTGATCTACATTCTGTCCATCAAATTGTTTTTTGTAATTTTCTCCCTGAGTGTACTGGGGTAGCCCAGGCGTGGGTCCCAGAGCCTCCACACCACTGGAGTCAAGCTAGCCGGGCTGATGAGAGGTGTTACCTCGAAACCGGTCCGGTCCTCGGATGCTTGATTCCTGGCTGGGAAAGATATGGCTGTGTAGTTCGGACTGGACTGTTCCCATGGGGCACAGGGTCAGAGCTGATTTGCATAAAGCCATCATCTAACCCAGGGTGGTGTGGAGTGCAAAAAACGATGGATTTAGGCCCAGATCCTTGTACTGGGGTGAATGTAAGACATTGATCTACATTCTGTCCATCAAATTGTTCTTTGTAATTTTCTCCCTGAGTGTACTGGGGTAGCCCAGACGTGGGTCCCAGAGCCTCCACACCACTGGAGTCAAGCTAGCCGGGCTGATGAGAGGTGTTACCTCGAAACCGGTCCGGTCCTCGGATGCTTGATTCCGGTCTGGGAAAGATATGGCTGTGTAGTTCGGACTGGACTGTTCCCATGGGGCACAGGGTCAGAGCTGATTTGCATGAAGCCATTATCTAACCCAGGGTGGTGTGGAGTGCAAAAAATAATGGATTTAGGCCCAGATCCTTGTACTGGGGTGAATGTAAGACATTGATCTACATTCTGTCCATCAAATTGTTTTTTGTAATTTTCTCCCTGAGTGTACTGGGGTAGCCCAGACGTGGGTCCCAGAGCCTCCACACCACTGGAGTCAAGCTAGCCGGGCTGATGAGAGGTGTAACCTCGAAACCGGTCCGGTCCTCGGATGCTTGATTCCGGTCTGGGAAAGATATGGCTGTGTAGTTCGGACTGGACTGTTCCCATGGGGCACAGGGTCAGAGCTGATTTGCATAAAGCCATTATCTAACCCAGGGTGGTGTGGAGTGCAAAAAACGATGGATTTAGGCCCAGATCCTTGTACTGGGGTGAATGTAAGACATTGATCTACATTCTGTCCATCAAATTGTTTTTTGTAATTTTCTCCCTGAGTGTACTGGGGTAGCCCAGGCGTGGGTCCCAGAGCCTCCACACCACTGGAGTCAAGCTAGCCGGGCTGATGAGAGGTGTTACCTCGAAACCGGTCCGGTCCTCGGATGCTTGATTCCGGTCTGGGAAAGATATGGCTGTGTAGTTCAGACTGGACTGTTCCCATGGGGCACAGGGTCAGAGCTGATTTGCATAAAGCCATTATCTAACCCAGGGTGATGTGGAGTGCAAAAAACGATGGATTTAGGCCCAGATCCTTGTACTGGGGTGAATGTAAGACATTGATCTACATTCTATCCATCAAATTGTTTTTTCTAATTTTCTCCCTGAGTGTACTGGGGTAGCCCAGACGTGGGTCCCAGAGCCTCCACACCACTGGAGTCAAGCTAGCCGGGCTGATGAGAGGTGTTACCTCGAAACCGGTCCGGTCCTCGGATGCTTGATTCCGGTCTGGGAAAGATATGGCTGTGTAGTTCGGACTGGACTGTTCCCATGGGGCACAGGGTCAGAGCTGATTTGCATAAAGCCATTATCTAACCCAGGGTGGTGTGGAGTGCAAAAAACGATGGATTTAGGCCCAGATCCTTGTACTGGGGTGAATGTAAGACATTGATCTACATTCTGTCCATCAAATTGTTTTTTGTAATTTTCTCCCTGAGTGTACTGGGGTAGCCCAGACGTGGGTCCCAGAGCCTCCACACCACTGGAGTCAAGCTAGCCGGGCTGATGAGAGGTGTTACCTCGAAACCGGTCCGGTTCTCGGATGCTTGATTCCGGTCTGGGAAAGATATGGCTGTGTAGTTCGGACTGGACTGTTCCCATGGGGCACAGGGTCAGAGCTGATTTGCATAAAGCCATTATCTAACCCAGGGTGGTGTGGAGTGCAAAAAACGATGGATTTAGGCCCAGATCCTTGTACTGGGGTGAATGTAAGACATTGATCTACATTCTGTCCATCAAATTGTTTTTTGTAATTTTCTCCTTGAGTGTACTGGGGTAGCCCAGACGTGGGTCCCAGAGCCTCCACACCACTGGAGTCAAGCTAGCCGGGCTGATGAGAGGTGTTACCTCGAAACCGGTCCGGTCCTCGGATGCTTGATTCCGGTCTGGGAAAGATATGGCTGTGTAGTTCGGACTGGACTGTTCCCATGGAGCACAGGGTCAGAGCTGATTTGCATAAAGCCATTATCTAACCCAGGGTGGTGCGGAGTGCAAAAAACGATGGATTTAGGCCCAGATCCTTGTACTGGGGTGAATGTAAGACATTGATCTACATTCTGTCCATCAAATTGTTTTTTGTAATTTTCTCCCTGAGTGTACTGGGGTAGCCCAGACGTGGGTCCCAGAGCCTCCACACCACTGGAGTCAAGCTAGCCGGGCTGATGAGAGGTGTTACCTCGAAACCGGTCCGGTCCTCGGATGCTTGATCCCGGTCTGGGAAAGATATGGCTGTGTAGTTCGGACTGGACTGTTCCCATGGGGCACAGGGTCAGAGCTGATTTGCATAAAGCCATTATCTAACCCAGGGTGGTGTGGAGTGCAAAAAACGATGGATTTAGGCCCTGATACTTGTACTGGGGTGAATGTAAGACATTGATCTACATTCTGTCCATCAAATTGTTTTTTGTAATTTTCTCCCTGAGTGTACTGGGGTAGCCCAGACGTGGGTCCCAGAGCCTTCACACCACTGGAGTCAAGCTAGCCGGGCTGATGAGAGGTGTTACCTCGAAACCGGTCCGGTCCTCGGATGCTTGATTCCTGGCTGGGAAAGATATGGCTGTGTAGTTCGGACTGGACTGTTCCCATGGGGCACAGGGTCAGAGCTGATTTGCATAAAGCCATCATCTAACCCAGGGTGGTGTGGAGTGCAAAAAACGATGGATTTAGGCCCAGATCCTTGTACTGGGGTGAATGTAAGACATTGATCTACATTCTGTCCATCAAATTGTTCTTTGTAATTTTCTCCCTGAGTGTACTGGGGTAGCCCAGACGTGGGTCCCAGAGCCTCCACACCACTGGAGTCAAGCTAGCCGGGCTGATGAGAGGTGTTACCTCGAAACCGGTCCGGTCCTCGGATGCTTGATTCCGGTCTGGGAAAGATATGGCTGTGTAGTTCGGACTGGACTGTTCCCATGGGGCACAGGGTCAGAGCTGATTTGCATAAAGCCATTATCTAACCCAGGGTGGTGTGGAGTGCAAAAAACGATGGATTTAGGCCCAGATCCTTGTACTGGGGTGAATGTAAGACATTGATCTACATTCTGTCCATCAAATTGTTTTTTGTAATTTTCTCCCTGAGTGTACTGGGGTAGCCCAGACGTGGGTCCCAGAGCCTCCACACCACTGGAGTCAAGCTAGCCGGGCTGATGAGAGGTGTAACCTCGAAACCGGTCCGGTCCTCGGATGCTTGATTCCGGTCTGGGAAAGATATGGCTGTGTAGTTCGGACTGGACTGTTCCCATGGGGCACAGGGTCAGAGCTGATTTGCATAAAGCCATTATCTAACCCAGGGTGGTGTGGAGTGCAAAAAACGATGTATTTAGGCCCAGATCCTTGTACTGGGGTGAATGTAAGACATTGATCTACATTCTGTCCATCAAATTGTTTTTTGTAATTTTCTCCCTGAGTGTACTGGGGTAGCCCAGACGTGGGTCCCAGAGCCTCCACACCACTGGAGTCAAGCTAGCCGGGCTGATGAGAGGTGTTACCTCGAAACAGGTCCGGTCCTCGGATGCTTGATTCCGGTCTGGGAAAGAAATGACTGTGTAGTTCGGACTGGACTGTTCCCATGCGGCACAGGGTCAGAGCTGATTTGCATAAAGCCATTATCTAACCCAGGGTGGTGTGGAGTGCAAAAAACGATGGATGTAGGCCCAGATCCTTGTACTGGGGTGAATGTAAGACATTGATCTACATTCTGTCCATCAAATTGTTTTTTGTAATTTTCTCCCTGAGTGTACGGGGGTAGCCCAGACGTGGGTCCCAGAGCCTCCACACCACTGGAGTCAAGCTAGCCGGGCTGATGAGAGGTGTTACCTCGAAACCGGTCCGGTCCTCGGATGCTTGATTCCGGTCTGGGAAAGATATGGCTGTGTAGTTCGGACTGGACTGTTCCCATGGGGCACAGGGTCAGAGCTGATTTGCATAAAGCCATCATCTAACCCAGGGTGGTGTGGAGTGCAAAAAACGATGGATTTAGGCCCAGATCCTTGTACTGGGGTGAATGTAAGACATTGATCTACATTCTGTCCATCAAATTGTTTTTTGTAATTTTCTCCCTGAGTGTACTGGGGTAGCCCAGACGTGGCTCCCAGAGCCTCCACACCACTGGAGTCAAGCTAGCCGGGCTGATGAGAGGTGTTACCTCGAAACCGGTCCGGTCCTCGGATGCTTGATTCCGGTCTGGGAAAGATATGGCTGTGTAGTTCGGACTGGACTGTTCCCATGGAGCACAGGGTCAGAGCTGATTTGCATAAAGCCATTATCTAACCCAGGGTGGTGTGGAGTGCAAAAAACGATGGATTTAGGCCCAGATCCTTGTACTGGGGTGAATGTAAGACATTGATCTACATTCTGTCCATCAAATTGTTTTTTGTAATTTTCTCCCTGAGTGTACTGGGGTAGCCCAGACGTGGGTCCCAGAGCCTCCACACCACTGGAGTCAAGCTAGCCGGGCTGATGAGAGGTGTTACCTCGAAACCGGTCCGGTCCTCGGATGCTTGATTCCGGTCTGGGAAAGATATGGCTGTGTAGTTCGGACTGGACTGTTCCCATGGGGCACAGGGTCAGAGCTGATTTGCATAAAGCCATTATCTAACCCAGGGTGGTGTGGAGTGCAAAAAACGATGGATTTAGGCCCAGATCCTTGTACTGGGGTGAATGTAAGACATTGATCTACATTCTGTCCATCAAATTGTTTTTTGTAATTTTCTCCCTAGAACAAGAACAGAGCATCTCACAAGTCCCCGTTTGCCTGGATACGAGCTGACACTTTTAGCGAGTCATGTGCATATCAAAAGATGTAATACATTAAATCCAGCTACACTGTTGCCACTCCCAGATGAGAAAGACGTTCAGGAAAAACATGATTGTTTTCTTCATACGGAAGAAGAAACGAAGGGTAGGATTGATTTGAAGGACACTCCGCTCAAGGACCCGGATGGGACCCTATGGGTGGACGGTTCTTGTTTCAAGCTTCCAAATGGGGAGACTACTTCTGCCTATGCTGTCACCACCTTATGCACAATTGTTGAAACGGCACGTATCGGACATAATTCAGCCCAAGCAGCTGAATTAATAGCCTTGACTAGAGCGTATGTGTTGTCAAAGGGAAAGAGAGTGAATGTGTACTCTGATAGCCAGTATGCTTTTGAGGATTCTTTACCTCTCACGGGACAAAGATTCAGCATGGTCAGTTGGTGACCGATCTTCTTGAATCACTTACTTTACCTATACAGATAGCGATCATAAAGTGCAGTGCACATAAGAAAGTAATAGATGATGCTGGTCGTGGAAATGCGTTTGCAGATGAGGTAGAAAAAACTACAGCCAGAGACACTACTAGTCGAATGTGTCTGACAGGTCTTGCAAACTGGGTTAGGGAAATTGGAATGTGTGAAGACACGATTGAGAGTGTAAAAACGATTCAGGGAGAGGCTACTGAGAGGGAATTGAGTACATGGAAAGAAAGTAAGGGAATGTTATATTCGATAGGTTGTTGGACGGAGTTGTCGGAACATCAGTGATGGTTATTACCGGACGCTTATGTGTTGCCGGTTGTGACTATGGCTCATGGTCCAGCTCACATTAGTGCGAAAGGCATATAAGCTCTTGGCTTCTGTATGGCAGAATGAAGGAATTCCAAAATGTGCCGAGAATTTGGTTAAGCATTGTATGGTTTGTTTGATGCATAACCCCGGAAAGGGTACCCCAACTCCAGCAGGTCATTTTGCTCCCCCGTCATATCCTTTTGAGGTGTTGCAGATTGATTACATTCACATGGATCAATGCAACAACCTCAAGTATGTTCTGGTGGTGGTATGTGCCTTTTCCCATTGGATAGAGGCCTACCCCTTGAAAGAGAACACTGCTCTGTCAACTGCTAAAGTGTTGCTTAAAGAGTTCTTTCCCAGGTAGGGTTTGCCGCGAATTGTCTTGAGTGACAATGGAAGTGAATTTGTGGGTCAAATTATGCAAAAAGTGTGTTCTGGTCTTGGTATCAGACAGACGTTCCATGCGGCAAACCATCCACAGTCAGTGGGTTTGGTTGAGTGTTATAATGGTACACTCAAGCCTAAACTAGCTAAGATTCAAGCTAGCACAGGTCTTGCCTGGCCTGATGCCTTGCCCCTAGCTCTTTTGTCAACCAGAACTACTGTGCACTCTCGTATGGGAGTTAGCCCATATGAAGTGGTATGCAGATGTCCAGCTAATGTTTGGGGTGTCCCTCGTCCCAGGAAATATTCAGACATAACATATCCTTTGTTAATTGACTACCTGCATGACTTGACTGCTAAATTGGGTGTTGTTCGTCAACAGGTGCAAAGTGCTTTGCCAGAGGCCTCCACAGACCCAGGTCACCCCATCTTGCCCGGTGACTGGGTCTGCATCAAGAATTTTCAGCGGACTAAGAACTTGGAGCCTCGCTGGTCAGCGTCTAGACAAGTTCTGCTTGTCACTCGCACAGCTGTGAAAGTGGTCGGGAAGAAGAATTGGGTGCATGGCATGCCCTGTAAGAAAGTGCCTCTGCCGTTACCATTTGATCAGTGGATCCGCAGTGGCATAGGAGAATCTGAATCTGCAGCGATTCCTTGCTTTGTGCCTTTCAGTGACACTCAAATTTACGGAACCCAATCCGAGAAGGTTGATGACGACATTCTTCAAGCGGCTGTGCCTGCGCATCTTCGAATAGACACTACCAATCCAGAGACTTTGTTTAAGGACCAGACCGTGCCGAGCAAGACACGCTACAATCTGAGGTCGAAAGTTGACCAGAGGAACTAAACACTTTGACATTTTCTGTTCCCTTTTTACCCAAATACATTTCCTTTTGATCTTTCAGCCCCCTTGTTTCTTGTGTGACATTTAGTGACATGTGGAGAAGTGTGGCTCACTGGTTAGAGCAGGCAGACCCTGAAGCAGAGGTCAGACCCGGGACCAGGGTTCAATTCCCGACGCGGCAGGGTCTTGAGCTCAAATGTCCACGGACTCGATAATTCTCGCATCGGTGCCTGACCTAATCATGGGTTCACACTCTGCAACTCTGGGCATTAAGCTTGCTTAATCTCCACAACGGCCCCTCGCGGTGGGATGCCTGGCTTTCACCTTGGGGATGCCCGTTAGGGGCTATCTCACAGGGAAAAGCCAGGACGGGTTCCCAAGGCAAGCGCCGAGATGCCTCCGGGTAGTCGAGCGCTATATAAGAACATACAAAAAAAATAAATTTAGTATTAGATGTGCCATCTGTCTCCGTCGCAGGGTCACGGTAGGAGACTCAGACTGTAACCTGTTGTTTTTGTTCTTTTAGTAAGTGGCTAGTGCCTCAGGATATACAGAAGTGAGTAGCTGAGTGATTAAGGAAGATTGCCGTGAGCGACATTTTTTTTAGAAAAAGATGGATGGTACAATAACTGTAGGTAGGGAAAATAGGAAGCAGGAAATTAGATCGAAGTATTGTAAATTATTACGTAGTCGTTTTGGCGTAACTTTGTGTGTTTTTATGTTTTTGTGTATTTCATTAGCCTGCACGGGTTGGATCGTACATGATCTGCAGCAGAATTTTTTCTTTTTTTTTTCTTTTTTTGTTCCTCATCTCCATCATGGTACTAATCTGTCAAGATATTCGGACAGGGTAGTCTGGCTCATAGTATGACTGACACGCTGCCTCAGCCGAAGGCTGGAAGGGGCCATGTTCGATGTATGATTCCGCCAGCACCCCTCAGCAATGTCATTTAAAATATTCCACCTTAAGGCCCCATTATGTTTGCGTTAGACAGATATTTACCAATAGCCAGTTACCACCATTGCTTTTGCCACCAGATCGCTGAATAAAGAGCGAAGATGTGTTAGCAGAAGAAGTGTATCATGGCTTCGTAATCATTGGAACTGGGGAGGGAAAAAAAACAACAACAAAAAAACCCCAGCTCAAACTCATAGGACTAGTATCTGCCAAAATGCTCTTTTATTTGTTGTTCCAGGCCTGGACATGTCCATCTTTGATGTTTGCAACATTGAGGAGCACCAATCGTAGAAAGTATGGGGGAGAAGCCTCTTTCCACCGCTTGCATATTTCTCGTCGGGCCAACAGCATGGAATAGAACAATAGGTTATTATTTGGGCTGCGTTTCTGCTCCACAACTCCGAATATTACCAACCGAAGATCTATTACTACGGTGGAGCCTGTAAGCGATGTTAATTTGTTACCTATTGATTGCCAATATGATGTTAACTGTGGGCATTCATAGAACATGTGTGTGTCTGAAGCCTCCACTAGGCCACATCAGGCACACGCAACCGGCTCCGCTCTTGTGAATTTAGACAATCTTTGGGGGGAGTAATATGCCCTATGCAAAGTAAAAAGATGATTTCTGTGAAGCCAAGCCGGTTTCACTAAGTTCCAGAGAACATTACAGGATGTTAACCATAATTTGTGTAGATTAACAAATGGCAACAGGGAACCCCAAAGTTGATCCGGGAGATGGAATTCACCGTCTATTTCCTCCAAGATTAAATTATAGAAGAAAGAAGCCTCCTTTGGTCCTGATGTTTTATCTAGTAGAGAAGATTCCAAATAACTGCTACCACCTATGGGCAAATGGACGCGGCGAGACGTTCGAGAGGATAGTGCTTGTGCCCAGCTTGAAATTTGTAAGTACTTCAGTCTAAAAAGATTGGGGCCCACTTACTAAATATTCCCAGGATAGCATAACCCCTTCTACAAACAGGTCACCCCAGGTTGAGATGTTAGCATCTTTTAGTGGATATGTCAATACATCGTTTGGCCAACCAAGAGAAACCGGAAGGTCCCATATGGGAGAACGATTTGAGTAATATCCTATTTTGATGGCAACTCTGAGATTATACCAAGTTTTTGCTAGGCCTGACAACACCTTCAATTTGATTTTTTTGAAAAATTTGGGGTCTCCAAACTTAAAAAGACATTAATCCGATGCCATGATCTGATAGAGTGTTTAAGAGCATTCGGGCATGCGACATCTGAAAAACCAAGGCATAGATCTGAGGGTCTGGGCCTGCCAATCCCCCTTTTCCCTGCGCCGCCTTATTTTCTTCCATGCTATTCTTACACTTTTCTTCTTCCAAACGAATGAAGATATATCAGACTGCATCTTCGCTATTAGTGAGGTTTCAAAAAATAGAGGGATACTATTAAAAATAAAAGTTAACTTGGGTAAAATGGTCATTTTCACTAGATTTGAGCGACCCAAAAGTGTCAAAGGGAGATGACTCCAAGAGCCCATTAACTTCCTACATTCCTTGGCAACTAAGTTAAAGTTTGTAGAAGCAATTAGGTTTATATCTTTAACAATTCTTATACCTAAGTGCCTCATGCTGCCACAGAGTTGCACTGGAAGCCCTGTTGTTACACTGTTCCATTCCATGACCTCAGTCTTGGAGGCATTTACTTCATAACCGGAGATCTTACCAAATTCCAGTGCTAGCTTAATGGCAGATGGAAATGCGGAGCTGATGTCTTTTGTAATTATCATGATATCGTCCGCATATAGGGACACCTTCTTTTCCCAATCTCTATATTTAAAAGGTATAATGCTGCTCTCATCTCGAATTTTTGAGCAAACGGCTCAATATAGAGATCAAAAAGGAGGGGTGACAAGGGGCAACCCTGTCTAGTTCCCCTAGTTATTATAATAGTTTCTGATAAACCACCATTAACCATAACAGAAGCTGATGGCCTATGGTACAACAGTTCCACTGCTCTGCGAAAGGACTTACCCACTACAAACTTTCCCAAGGCCTCCGACAAGTACAACCAATTGACCCTGTCAAAGGCCTTGGTCGCGTCCAACGTTAGAACTGCCAGGGGTAATGAAGAGCTAGAAGCCATATCTATTGCTCCAATCAAATCATATGTCAGCTCATAGAGATGGCGACCCCCGACAAAGCCCTTTTGATTTAAATGCAGGACTGAAGGAGCAACCTGACCTAACCTCTTAGCCAAGAGGGAAGTAAAAATCTTGTAATCGGTATTAAGTATTGAAATGGGGCGATAAGAGCCACAATCGGTGGAGGCCTTGCCTGGTTTCAGGATAAGTGTGATAGTTGCATTATTCCAAGATATAGGTGGTAAATCTCCTTCCAACAAAATTTGATTAAATAATATTGTTAGGAAAGGAGAAATATCTTCCGTAATACGTTTATAAATCTCTGCGGGCAAGCCATCTGGCCCGGCCGCCTTGCCATTTTTGCTGTTATGTATAGCCATCACTACTTCTTCTTCCGTTATAGGCTGATCTAAAAAGGCCATTTGCTCTAGGGAGAAGGATGGCAGGGAGATCTTACTCAGCCACTCCTTTATACTATCAGAAGTGATATTATTATCCTCCTGATATATGTTTTGAAAGAAGTCTTTGAAGGCAGACCTTATTTCTACGTCCAATGTTTTAATACCCGAACTAGCTTTTATCTCCCCTATATTATTACGGGTTCGGTCGGTCCTGGACTTCCAGGCAAGCAATTTACTTGCCCCTTCTCCAAATTCAAAGTGGGCAAGTTTACTTGCTTCCCACCTTTGTAGTACACGTTGGTTAAGTGTTGAGGCTAATTGCCCCTTAAGTTTCAACACTTCTTCTAGTTTTACTGATGTTACAGATTCGGATTCAGAAGCATCTAGCTCATTTTGGGCCATTAATAAATTCGCCTCAATAGATGCTACTTACTTGGTATATTGCCTCCCACGGAACGTAGTCTTATTTTTGATGATCCCCCTTAGAAAACATTTGAAGGTGTCCCATACAGTACTTGGGCTAGCAGAACCTATATTTCTTAGGAAGAATTCTTTTGATTCTGCCCTTATATACTCTAGATCTTCAGGTGATGTAAGAAAAGACTTATCAATAGACCATAACCTGATTGGAGGATGAGTAAGTACTTCAAGATCTAAAAGTACCGCGGAGTGGTCCGAAAGATGAGATGGCAAGTAGCTAACATTCTTTGTTGAGTTTAGTAACACTCTACTTATTAGTAAAAAGTCTATCCTAGATCTATGGCGATATTTATAATTTCGAAAAGAAAAACTTTTTTTCTGCCCAGACCTAACCCTCCATATGTCTATGATGCCATATTGTGACATGGTTTTAAGTAAAAAGTCTCTGGATTTCGACAAAATATGTTGTCGACTAGAACTGGTCTTATCTAGTAAAGGATTGAGTACAATATTAAAATCTCCTGCTGTTATAACTGGTTCTGTAAAGTGTAGGAGTTCAGAAAATAGTGATTCTAAGGCAGATGGGTCATCCCTATTAGGCCCATAGTATCCCACTATCGTAAGGCGTGAGCCACCTATCACTACTGTTGCAATGGCCCACCTGCCTGCAGGATCTGTTTTCTGCTCTAAAAGTCTAGTGTTTATAGTTTTTTTTTTAAATAGTGACCCCTCTGATGTTAAGTGTCTGCGTTGTAGTAACGGCTAAATCTATCCAGTTGTTTTTCTTTACCAAATTATGAACCTCAGCCTCAACCAAATGAGTCTCCTGAAGTATAATGACCTGCGCATCAAAGTCTCGCAGATATTGTAATATTGTATTAGATCTAGGTTTGGTGCGCAGGCCATTAACATTCCAGAAGAGTATCCTAACTGCACTCATAGTTAGTGTATCTATTGAGGCAGAATCTTTCAAACTTATTGCCCATGATATAGATCCGAGATTTACATGCCGTCCATTTTTTAACAATGATAAAGATGATTAACAACTCAGAGATGAGAAGCATTTTATACCCTTTTACCCCACCCACGCCCCCGTGCCCCTCACCCACCTCACCCACCCTCCCTTGAGGAACCCTTGATTATCCACCGGAACACGTCCGGGTTTGGTACCCCTAACCCAATCCTAGCTCTGCAGAGCGGTATTTCTTGGAAAATAAAAAAATGATTAGGGTTTATAAGGCTACACCGATTTACTGGATGTACTAGATTGAACTCCGAGAAATGAGATAATTATTATTATTTTTTTTTTTTAATGATTTTATTGTTTTTATTTTTTTTATATATATATATATGTATTTATTTATTTTTTCCATCCGAATAAACAATTAGATAATATGTTTGACTCAGAGCTGTTAGGCGATATTACACCCAGACCAATCGGTGGTTGTTAAACTTTAGCAAAGCCATGACAATGTATTGAGGGGTTTATTTACAAGTCCCTTGGACCACCAGTGCGTCACTTTTTCCCCCATATTTAAAGTGACGTACCGGCGGCTCAAGGGGCTTGTAAATAAGCCCCTTAGAGTTCTCCACCTGGTCGAAAAGACAAGAAAGAAGGCAATTCCAGATTTGATGACTGGGTGGACTACCAATATTTAATTAAGGTGCTTTAGATAGATGGTTTCAGACCCATTTTATGCCAGTGTCCTTAGCAGGGGACAAAGAGCCCACCTCAAAAACTGAGCTGATCGCCGCCACTGATGACATTCGCACCCTTCTCGACAGGGGACAATCAGTGGCCCTGATCCTCCTCGACCTCTTCAGATGGATGGCATCCTTCCTCACAGGACGAACCCAGAAAATATGCCTACCACACTCGGAACCAAAGAGCACCCTCTGCTGTGTCCCTCAAGTTTCATCCCTCAGCCCCAGGCTCTTCTACACTTACATGACGCCCCTCGCTGACATTGGCAGAACCCATGACTTCAACATCTTATCCTACACAGATGACACCCAGCTCTCATTGTCTCATTCTCAGCAGATCCCTCCGCCACAAGGACCAACTTCCACAACTGCATGATGATTGTCGCCAACTGGAAGAGGACCAACTGTCTAAATGAAGCTCAACACAGACAAGACCGAAGTGCTGATCCTTGGGAACAACGCCTCCTCATGGAATGATACCTAGTGGCCCACCAAACTCGGATCTACCCCCACACCTACAGACCACACCCGCAACCTTGGCATCATACTGGACAGCAGATTCACCATGAAACGACAGATCAACTCAGTCACCTCCGCCTCCTTCCATGCACTTCACATGCTCTGAAGGATCTTCAAATGGCTCACCATCGACATAAGGAAAACAATCACTGACACCCTAGTCACCTGCGGGCTGGACTACGGCAACGTGTCATATGCAGGAACCATCACACAACTTTTGAAGAGCCTACAGACGATACAGAACTCAGCAGCCAGGCTCATCCTCAACCTACCCAAAAGACTCACATCATCCCCCCCATCTCTGAAACCTCCACTGACTCCGCGTCCAAAAAAGATGCAATTCTAGATGCTGACACATGCCTACAAATCCCTCCACAACCAAGGACTAGCATACCTCAACCACAACCTGAACTTCCTAGCCTCCAGAGACCTTCGCTCCTCCTCCCTCTCACAGACACCATGCATCTGTTGAAACTACAGTGAAGGTTGTTCCTTCTCCTACCTCACCGCCAAGTCCTGGAAAGGCCTCCACCTCCGGACATCACCTTCTCTGGCGGAATTATATTATTATTATTATTATACGAAACTTATAACGCGCTCAGTTACCCATTCAGGAAGGGACTCAAGACCTGGCTTTTGGCTGAACCCAGCAACCCAGTGCCTGGATACCCTATCAGGTGAGGAGCTGTGCTATACAAATACGAATTAATTGATTGATTGAATGGCAGTTGCACTTGGATGTGACACAGGGCATCTTCCAGCAATGGTGAGAGCCCAGACACAATCTATTTGCCACCGCAGAGGACTCGCAGGAGTTCCCAGGGCAGTCTTCCCTCAGAGACTCCTTCTATTTAGATTTGGGCTGTTGACTCCTGTTTGCATTTCTGCACCCCCCTTTCCTACCCAGAGTACTGAAAAAATTAAGGAGAGACCTGGACCAAGTCTTCCTAGAGGCATCGGCCTGGGCGAGGAGAATGTGGTACCCGGAACATATAGCCATGAGCATATGTCCTCAGATCTGGCTGCCCCTTCTGGTGGATCTCTTGTTACAGCAGTAGGGAATGGCCCTGCGGCAACAGTTCATGGCCTTCGATCTTCCTCCCAAAGTGGTTCTTGTCATCTTGGCAGCCAGGTGTCGATCTATCAAATCTGTCCTACATAGGATGCTGGGAGAAGTTTGTTGGCTGTTGTCGTTCTCCAACCGCTTAATGCACAGCTCTCTAATGATCTGTATTGTTTGTCCTTTGCCCAGCAAGGCCTAGCTATGGCAACATAAAGGGTTCTCTTTTTGCCTTTTCGGCCTTCTTATGTTTACCAGATCAGTCTTTCCTGACCTTGTTAGGTAGGTCGCTCCCCCTCCGCACAGCACTGCCTGTGCGTCCTGACCCTGCCCCAGCTGCCGCTGCCGCAGAAAGTTGAGGCACTCCTTCACCCGCAGGGTACCACCTGCGCCTCATCCCTGGTGGCCAGTGGTAGGCCTTAGGTTTGTTCTATTGTCGGTGTCATTTATTGTATTGCCCTTATTGTGACTGCTATTGTCTGTCTTCCCCCTGTGCCTGTATTTACTTCTGTACCCTTTTTCCTTCTGTTCCAATCATGCCCCCGTGATTCTGTGCCCTTTTTCCTTCTGTTCACATTGTTGCCCCCGTGATTCTGTGCCCTTTTTTCCTTCTGTTCCCATCGTTTCCCCCGTGATTCTGTGCCCTTTTTCCTTCTGCTCCCATCGTTGCCCCCGTGATTCTGTGCCCTTGCTTGACGTTCCCTTCACCGCTCCCGCTGCTGCGTCCCCTGCTATCCCCCCTGACTGCCCATTCACTACCCCTGACTCCCACCTACTTCTCACTCCCACCTCACCATAAATGGTGGCCGCGCCGAAGGCGCACCTAAGACCTGCCTGTCAGGGCCCGTCCGCGCCTGGACCGCGCCCAGCGCCAGAACCCCTGGTCCCTGTGCCTGCCACGACGACCGCCGCCACTACGATGCCGATTCAGAAAAGGGGGTGGAGATGAACAGAGTGTCTGAATTAAGCAGACCACTCTTACCCAGTCCAAAGATCAGGGCTTGATCCATCACCGTTATTTATCTCACTGCCCCATCCCAGCTCAGAACCTGGCTATATGCAAATCAGTCTGTCCCTGGCCCAGTGCATCATGGGAACAGGGCAGACTAAACTACCAAGCCAATTCTTCACCAGAAAGGAGACAAGCTACCGGGGACCGGTTTCTGGCATTTCAGCCGTCTTCGGCCCGGCTTGCTTGAATCCTGATGAAGCAGTGAGAAAGGGACTCATGTCTGAGTATACCCTGCCAGCACACTGCAGGCCCTCAACTCGGGACGGACCCACACCTGCATCAAGGCCGCCCGAAACGCACACATGGTCCCTTCACCTGCCAGAACTGCAGCTACACCAGCCTCAGAGCCCCAGAACCACCCGCCAAGAAAGACCTCAACCACCTCCGATACATCCTACTTAACACCCGCTCCGTACGCAAACACGCCGTCGAGCTCTAGGACCTGCTCGACACATCATCCCCGGACGTCGCCTTCCTGACAGAGACCTGGATAAATGACTCCTCCGCACCCGACATCGCCATAGCCATGGCAGACGGCTACAAGATAACCCACAGAGATCGCACCAACGGAGTTGGAGGAGGAATCGCCATTGCCCACAAGAACAGCATCAGTGTCTCGACCAGCACCGACGGCACTCTCAGCACCGCCGAACACATGCATTTCCAGATCCACACAGACCCCAACACCACCCTCAGAGGCACCCTCGTCTACAGACCCACCGGACCACAACCCCAGTTCAGCGACTCCATCGCCGACCTCATCAGCATGCACGCCTTGACCTCCACCGACTACATCCTCCTCGGAGACCTGAACTTTCAACTTGAGAACAAAAACGACAGCAAGTCAGCCAAACCATCGAACTCTTCTGGACTGACCACCGCTGCATCGACTTGACCTTCCAGAAACCCACCACACACCACAGCACCCAACAGATTCCCCGCAGCTGCTAGAGCAAAATCACCGAAGACCAACTACATGCAAACCTCACTCTCAGCCCACTCAACGACCCCTCCAACACCGACATGTGCCCACAACCTCAACGCTGGATCGACGACTGCGCCAACAACCTCGCCCGCTGAAGAAACCCACCCACAGAGACACCAGCAAGAGAGCTAGCTGGTTCACCTCAGAACTCCTAGCCTCCAAACGAACATGCCGGAAACTTGAGAAGAAAAGCACAATGAAAAGACACCAGACAGCCTCGCAGCCCAGAAAGACACCATCCGTACAAACACCATCACCTCATCAGGTCTGCCAAGAGGACCTCCTTCAAAGACCACCATGACAACAACGCACGCAACAGCAAGGAGCTCTTCAACATCATAAAGGAACGCTCCAACCCCAGCTCCAACACCAATGACATCCCGCCGTCGCAAGCCCTGTGCGATTCCCTCGCCACTTTCCTCCACCGCAAAATCACTGACATCCACGACAGCTTCAACACCCAGACAGCCCCAACAGACATTGACACTCCAGACTCTCCGCACACCATCGACCACGACCCCCTGCCAGCCTGGGCTAACGTGAACATCGATGACACCATCAAGACCATGAGCACAATCCATTCCGGCTCCCCATCAGACCCATTCCCGCACCACATCTTCAACAAAGCCAGCAGCTCCATCGCACCCCACCTGCGCAACGTCATCAATCTCTCTTTCGAGACTGCGACCTTCCCAGAGAGCTGGAAACCTCAAGAACCTCCAGCCCATCTCCCTACTTCCGTTCCCAGCCAAGGTCATTGAGAAGATCATCAATAGACAGCTAACCCGAAAAACACAGCATCCTGGACCCATCCCAGTCAGGGTTCCGCAACAACCACAGCACCGAGACTGCCCTCATCACCACCACCAACGACATCAGGACCCTACTGGACAATGGTGAGACCGCTGCCCTCATCCTCCTGGACCTCTCCGCTGCCTTTGATGCTGTCTGCCACTGCACACTACACAAACACCTCCACGACGCAGGGATCCGAGACAAGGCCCTGGAATGGACCACCTCCTTCCTCTCTGGCAGAACCCATAGCGTCCGCCTCCCCCCCATTCCGATCCGAAGCCTCCAAGATCACCTGCGGCATACCCCAGGGATCATCCCTCAGCCCGACTATGTTTAACATCTACATGGTCCCGCTTGCACAAGTCGCCCGACAACACGACCTCAACATAATCTCCTATGCCGACAACACTCAACTGATCCTCTCCCTCACCAAGGATCCCCTCACCGCCAAATCCAACTTTCACGAAGGAATAAAGGCTGTCGCCGACTGGATGAAGATCAGCCGACTGAAGCTGAACACGGACAAGACGGAGGTCCTCATTCTTGGCTCCAACCTTTCAGCCTGGGATGACTCCTTGTGGCCCACGGCACTGGGGGCAGCCCCGACACCCACCGACCACGCACACAACCTGGGAGTCATCCTAGACTCAATGCTCTCCATGACCAAGCAAGTCAATGCAGTCTCCTCCTCCTTCAACACCATCTGCATGCTCCGCAAGATCTACAAGTGGATCCCGACAGATACAAGAAGAGCAGTCACCCAGGCCCTCGTCAGTAGCAGACTCAACTATGGAAACGCCCTATACGCGGGAGCCCCAGCCAAGCTCATCAAACGACTGCATCACATTCAAAACGCCTCTGCACACCTGATCCTTGACGTACCATGCCTCAGTCACATCACCCCCCACCTGAGAAACCTGCACTGGCTCCCCATCAACAAGAGGATTTCCTTCAAGCTCCTCATCCACGCACACAAGGCACTCCACAAGACCGGCCCAGCCTACCTCAACAGACAACTTTTCTTCTACATCCCGAACCGCCATCTCCGCTCCGCCGACCGCGCCCTCGCCACCTTCCCTTGCATCCGAAGAACAACCACCAACAGCGGCAGATCCTTCTCCCACCTTGCTACCTAGACCTGGACCACCCTCCCACTGAGCCTACGACAGTCCCCAAGACCTGCTGACCTTCACAGGGCTACTCAAGACCTGGCTGTTCGACCAGTAAAGCCCTCCCTCCTTTTTCCCCCAGCGCCTTGAGACCCTCATGGGTAAGTAGTGTGCTCTATAAGTTCTTGATTGATTGATTTCCTCTTCAAGTCACCCTTTGTGATGCGCTTTTGAAGGGGTTGATCCACATGTTCTTGCCAACACCTTTTATGATGCCGCAGTAGCACATTAATTTGGGTCTGGCCTAGCCTATTTGTACTTCCTTCAAGCCTATGCACAGTTGTCCTGTTTGCCTGCTCACCATCAAGACAACATTCCTCATCGCCGTAACATTAGACGAGTGAGTGAACTTCAGTCAGTGTCTGTGGTCCCCCCATATACGTCATTCTTCCTAGACAAACTTGTCCTCCGGACGAAAGCAGCATTCCTGCCCAAGGTAGTCCCGCCTTTGCACATAGGGCAATCCATCGCTTTGCGGGCTTTCTGTGCACCGCCTCATCCCTCCAAAGAGGAAGAATTGCGCTTCTGCCTTGACCCTGAGAGGGTACTTAGCTTCTAGGTAGACCGAACCAGGACAACCCCCTTTTTGTCAGTATATTGCATTAAGATGTGCTATGGGATAGCTAAAGACAGCCCCCAGAAGGCTTAGATGCTCATTCTACCAGAGCAAAGGCTTCTACCACTGGTATGGCAGTTTTGGAAATTTGTCAGACCCCTACGTGGGCATCCCTCCACGTGTTCACAAGTAACCCTGGGCGTAGGACTATGCTACGCTCGCGGAGCGTGCGTAGTTTGTGCAACTACCCACTACGCAAATAGCACGTAGCACAGTTTAAAAACACGTACCGTAGCTGGCATTTTTTGCTTGCTCGCGGTCCTCAACGTCAAGTTGGCGACCGTGAGCGCGCAAAATAACATCCAGGCTAGACTTTTTCCTCATTCGCGAATCGTCAACATCAAGTTGCCGATCGCGAGTGTAGAAAATAAACCTCCCGGCGAGATACTCAATGCAGGGACGTCCGGTTTCTCATTGCGAGTGGTTGCGTATGCTAGTGACTGCTCGCGATGAGAAACTACCAGTCCGCGTTGAGAAAGCTGCCGCTGGATTACAAATCTACTCGAGCCGCAAAAAAGGACCGCTTGCACTGTGCAAGATGTGGTTTACAATGATTGCACAGTGCGGATAAGCATCCAGCACTGTGCAATCAGTGTGAACAGCATTTTCCCTACCTCACTACGCAGTTCGCGTAGCTACGAGTAGCTTGCGTAGAGCACTATGCATAGCTACGCGTAGCGCTAATACGCGAACTATGCCCAGGGTTATTCACAAACAGCATAACAGCCTGGGAGAGCAGGTTTAGTGGAGCGGGTACTTTACCCGATTTATCCTGCAGGATTTCCTTACCTGAGTCATTCCACAGATCTATCACCCAAGGAGCCAGTGCTTGGATATCTATTTACTAGAGGCGAAATCTGCAAGTAGAAGTCTCTATTAGAAGAGCATTACTTAACTTCCATACCACATTTTCTGGTAGAGAGTTTATCCAAATACAGATTACTCAATGACCCACTGTCCTCCCTGGTCTGTGGAATGGTCTAATACATTAAAAAGATCCCTATCAGTCACCTGAACACTGTCATTTTGATTTCTATGGGCTCCACATCTGGCGGTGCGGACACAGATCAGAAATAAACTGCAGTCAGCACACGAAGGTGGTACAGACACAGTGGTCCTGACATCACATCTGGCATGCGACGGATCTGATGCGGAACTGCATGATGCCACCTACAGACGCATGAGGGAATTGCTACAAATGTTCCTGGATCCCGCCTGGTTCCATGGTTAAAATTCATAAGGTGAGGAATCTGCTGTTGGGTAGAGTCTCTCCCAGAAAAGGCATTATCGAAGGTAGGTAACTTTTTTATCAAGTGCTTCTCAAAAGAACTAGAGCAAGGCAGACGGTGGAACCTTCTTTGCAAATGCACCCTAACCAAAATGACCCCAAGAGTAATTTCCCCTTATGTTCTAGGCTGGGGCTTGTGTGCACACCGGAAACACCCACCATCACAGTGATAGTTCTAACTAGAACTTGACATAATTTCATTCATTATCACAGGTGCACCACACGTAAGAATTGTGAAGTCTATGTCACAAGCTTATTACAAAGTCAATGGGAGTAATGTCCAATTTATTAGAAAAATCCACTTTATTGTTCCATTTGTAAGCAAGAACAGCCGAAGCGTTTCGTCCCAGATGCGACTTCTTCAGGGCGTGATTTATCCTTGTGGACAGTTCAGCCGGTAATATTGTGGTGAGTAAATGTTGGAATAGCTGCTGCTTGTTGCACTGTACGTGTGAATGTTCCAATATATGTAGTGAAATGTATCTATGCACTACTGCTTCAAAGGAGAAAAGATTCCTGGTCAGGGTAGATGGAGAGAAGGCTGTGGTATAGACCCTATAAGTCCCAAAAGTCGAGAGGCTTATGTAAACAGGAAGGGTTTCATTTACACCTCGGAACGCTGATCTGATACATAACTTTGGAGACCAGGTTTTAAGTGGCACATCAATTTGAAGGTGCACTTCCTGTTTACATAAGCCTCTCGACTGTTGGGACTTATAGGGTACAGTGCAACAAGCAGCAGCTTTCCAACATTTACTCGCCACGATATTACCGGCTGAACTGTCCACAAGGATAAATCACGCCCTGAAGAAGTCCCATCTGGGACGAAACGCGTCGGCTATTCTTGCTTACAAATGGAACAATAAAGTGGATTTTTCTAAAAAATTGGATATTACTCTCATTGTCTTTGTAATAAGCTTGTGACATAGACTTCACAATTCTTACATGTGGTGCAGCTGTGCTTATGAATGAAATTGCTTCTCAAAAGACTTTGGGGTATATTATCAAGGGGGTTTATCTCCGCTTTTTTGGCTTTAAAAGCCAAGAAAGCGGAGATAAAATTATCTCCCTATTACCTAACTGTCGCTAACACCAGTTAGCGACAGCTAGTAGGAGATAGCGACCATCTTGGGCCCCACTTTGCATGTCAGAGAAATGTATCACTAATGACATGCAAAGTGGGCGTGCCAAGATGTTAGCGACTGGAAACAGTCGCTAACATCGCTATCTCCTATTACCAACTTTTGGAGATATTCGCTCTAAACGCGAATATCTCCAAAAGCTAACACCTGCCCTGAGCAGTTCTTAGCCATGTTATCCACTGGGAGGTGGATAACATGGCTAAGAGCATTAGCTCGGTAATGCCTGAATATTGCTGACTTTTCAGCGATATTCATGCATTGCAGCCGATTTTTATCGCTTTTGCGATAAACCTTGGTAATACCAAGGTTTATCTGCGATAAAAATCGCCGCAGGTCGGCGATACATTTTTGTCTCTAACCAAGCAATAGCGATAATTATCGCTATTGCTTGGTAATATGCCCCTTTGTCTACAGTGTCTACGTCTAAAAAGATCATTGGCATAACTACAGCATTCATCTATTTACTAATTTTTGTGAAAAGTTCAATTATGATAGTGCTTTTCACTGATAGTAATGGTGTTCTACAATAGTTTGTTTTCAGCTTCTCCATGCTGTGAGTCTCTGACTTACATCATGGTATGAATAGCAGAGAAATGATAGACAGGAGTGATGGACATTATATATTGGCTTGCTGCTTTGTCCACTGCAGACTGTGGCTGTGAGAGCACATTGGCTATTATATGGACATCCCAGTTGACTGAGGCAGTGGGTGGACATTCCTAACATCATGCTCAGTGAAATGTCTGCATGCTGGCCACTTGGCTGTCTGAAAGGCATGCCTAACTTGTCAAGCTTTGAGGGTGAGGATCCCACATACTGAGCAGGTTGCCACATCTGGGTTCCATTGGATTTGTGTCTGAAGCATGCAGACCATACAGCGACTCAAGACTAGAACAACTTTGTTTGCCCCGCCACCCTGCTCCGGTAACATGAGGGGATGTGTTGCACTCTTGACGTCCTGACACCTCAACACAATGAGGTGTGTGAACTCAACAGAACACAAGGGGTTGGAGATCAACTACAGGTAAGTTTCCCTGTCGCTCGTCGCCAAAACAGTTGCAGTGAGAGCTACACATGAAAACAGAGGAGCTGTGTGAACAATGTTATAACTTTAAACTGCTGTCGTACATATACCTAATTGTATTGTATGTTTCCTTTGCCTTTTTCTCCCACATCAGATCCTCTTCTGTGTTGTGTGAATGCATATGCTTCCCCATGCACTGTAGGAATGTTATCAATTTTCATCTGTTGGAGTGGCAGTAGTTGGTGCTCCTTTTTAGTGAACAAATCTATATTTCTGAACTATCACTGTTCTCCTCTAGCGCTGTCTCCAGCACCATTACATGTCGATTTGGCAATAAGGATAGGGATCAAAAGCCATCTCTACAAATACCAACTATGCTTGTGCGGGTTTGCCACCAGTCTGGTGAACACGCTCCTTTGTGCTGCTGAAGTTGGAGGTGGGCTGTGCACTCACCACTCCTACACTATGGTGCATCCCCGCTCCTGTGAGTTCCTTTCAGTGTACTTTGAACGCAAGTGGAACCGCCTACATCCTATGCAGCTTCCCACATCATTCAGTGGTGATAAGTGTAGGTCGTTGTGGATACTGGTTCAAGAATCACCATAGTATCTAAGGAAACAGGGGAGACTCAATAACAAGAAAAATCTGACTTCAAGTCAAACCATGCCAGGGGCCTAGGGTGCCCATTGAACCGATAACAAAGGGTTATTCCAAGTAAGATTTATCTTTAAAGAAAGGAACACCACATTGAGGGTATATGCTGTGGACATCAACATCTTAGGGTAAACTGAGCAGTTGAAAATTAAGATATTAACATATCTATGCACACCATATTTCATTTTTAGTGTACAAGAGTTGGATACTGCATTAGCACTTGATGAATATTAGGACGTTTTTAGCAACAACTTGCGGTGTATGAACAATTTTAAGCATTGCAACGTCTTAAAGGACAATGCGATCCCCGTCAGACAGACCGTTTGCAATGTACCTATGTCACCATGATCTGAAGTAAAGGCAGATGTTGTTGAGGGGTGCAAGAATGAGGTCGTAGGACCAGATGACACTGAAAAATGGTTGTCTCTTGTTGTCATAGTTTAATACTGCTGCTTTTTTTTTTAGGTCTCCCCTACGCAACGCGCATGCGCTACATAGGAGGGGACCTCTTGGGATCAATTCGCTTTTTCGCCCAAAAACATGCACGCTTTGCATTGCTTCAATGGCAACACGTGCACGTTTGGCGATTCCCTTGCGGGAGCGAGCTTTGCTGTCATCTGTTTGTAATTAACTTGCAAACAGATGGTGCCCCTGCTCGCTCCCGCAAGGGAAACGCTTTTTGGGTCTGTAGTTATTGTTATTTTTTTTGCTCGTCAGTTTCTGCGGGCACACTTTCCCCACTTCAAATAAACGTTAGTTTACCTAACGCCACACTCACAGCCTCTGGCGTTCTATTGTTTCTTTCAAAGCTGTATTTTTTTGCTCGTCAGTTTCTGCAGGCACACTTCCCCCACTTCAAATAAACTTTAGTTTGCCTAACACCACGAGCAATCAACAAAGATCACCCTCTCCGGAACAAACACCCCAGTTCCTTAAAATCTAAGACATAAAAGATCTACACACCAATCTTCTTGCAGATCCTCTCTGTGCCTCCATATTCAGAGAGCTTCAATTATATTCAGCTGTTTGTCCTGCATTTTCTAATGGGGTTGTTTTAATACTGTTTTGTTTTTTGCAAAATACAGTCTGTTTAAAGTTACACTGAGGAGAGGTAGGAAAGAAAGCACTTTTGCCTTGCCCCGTTTCTACAAAGTACTGGGCACCATGTTCATGTGGGGAGATGGCGCGGACAAGGACGTCACGCAGGACGGAACGCACAGAGGGTTCCAGTACGCGGAACTTTGCAGCCTCGATGAAGGCTGTGTAGCAACATCCATTATTCTTTCAGAATTCCGTGCCTTTTATTATTTGTGTTATGGCAGGGCACAAGGAGACGACAAGGGTCAGCGCGCAGGTGTGGCGGCTTTTACCCCCTGCTGAATAGTTGTTATGGCCTACAGTTCCCGTGTGCTCTTTACTGGAGGCGGGCAGCAACAATGTCTGCAGCAAACCTGTTCTCATCTGCCTTTGAGGGATCCACACATTTAAGTTCAGGGCTTGTCGTGCAGGAGGGGTGCATTATTCAACGTGTTTGATGCTTGCATTTTATGCGTGAATGCACGCAGTAACACAGATGAGGGTTTGATCCGATGTACTTGATTCTGAAATGGTATTATACAGACAAAGCGTTAATTAATCGCTCATATGTCCACGTTTGACCAGTCTACAGGAAATTTTGCTAAACCGCCTATATAGGTTTTTGTCAGATTGTGAGCAGCTAGCTCAGGCCAGGGCAGAGTAACGGGTAATAGAAGTGTATGGCACGTTCTAGTGCATAAAAATATTTCAGAATACCAGTTAGAGCAATAATTACTCAATATAGTTATACCAAGCTGTGCGTGAGATTCGTGTCTGTTCCTCTTATCATTCTCCTGGGGTTTTGGTGCAAAATTGAACAGTAGATTTTAATATATAACCATTTAGAATACGTAATATTATCGGAATGGAAACTGTAATTTTGACTCAGTTTCAGTCCCCCGCATTTCATTAACTCTGATATTAGGGATTTAGTTTTTTAACTGGAATGCTAAGCTCCTTTATTTACAACAATTAAGCAAAAGGGGGTGGTGATGGACAGAGTTTCTGAATTAAGCAGAATACTCACACCCAGTCAAGAGATCAGGGCTTGATCCAACACCGTTTTTTAGCTCACTGCACCAACCCAGCTCAGAACCTGGCTATATGCAAATTAGTCTGTCCCAGGCCCAGTGCATCATGGGAACAGGGCAGACCAAACTACCAAGCCAATTCTTTCACTGGACGGAAACAAGCTTCCGGGGACCGGTTTCTGGCATTACAGCCGTCTTCGGCCCGGCTTGCTTGAATCTTGATGGTGCAATGAGCAAGGGACTCACGTCTGAGTATACCCTTCCACGCTTATGGTGGACAAAACAATTAAGCAAAAGGGGGTGGTGATGGACAGAGTTTCTTTATTTATAACATCAGTGACGCACCTCGGGCCAAACCACCCCTGCCAAGTATGCAGGGGTCACCACACTGCAGTTTTAGTTTGGAGGCAACCAAATACCTAACATTCCTTCAAAACTTACGAATGACTTTGCAATAGTGCAAACAACACACTAAATATAGTCACAAGCTCTCCAACAGATTCCATCCTGAATTTCTCCACAGTATGGGGGTTGCAGATTTGTGCACTACATGCCGCTAGACCACAACAAGAAACAATAACTGCCAGATCTAGTTTGATATGTAATCAAGCAGCCACATTGCTCTGCAGCATAGCCTAAACACATTGCCAAAGCCAAAAGCTCCGGCAAAACACTTATCAGGTCCCAAAGGCGAGGCCTATTGGCTATGCCAATGCTTGTTGTCCTGAGTTGACCTGATAACTTTGTTGCGCTAGCGCTTAGCAGTGATTAGGACTGCTACAAGCGCTTCCATTGTTTTATTCTGTTTATTGTTTTTAAAAACTTGTATTGCATTACCTGCATTCAGCATTTAGCGCGCTTACTCCCCGGTCCACCACAGCAACCAGTGCTGTTTGTTGTGGAGGGAGGCAAGCGGTACCACTTCCTGGTTGCTCCATTCTTGGCGGCCATTTTTAGGAGGGTTGACGCGCTAGTCTCCCACTTCGCCTAATCTTTATAGCCCCTTATTCTTTCGCGCAGTGGTGACGCGCAGCGGTAGCGCCGTAGACGCGCCGAAGAGGTGCCAAAGAGAAGCCAGTCCGCGTCCAGACGCTTCCTGCCTGCACGCGGCCAAGACCCTTCACCATGGTAGGGCTCACACTCTCATACAACTCCTCAACACTCCGCGCCCTACGCCCTCCTACGATTTTGACTTGTAGTCACTCGTTTCTTCCATCTTATACCGAGTATCATTGTAAAAACTGTAACTGGAGCCCACGTCCCCTACGCATCTGTCACTCGCCCTCTGTTCAGGATTGGAGAATGTTTCTCCTCAACTGTCGGTCCTTACCCAAACATCACACCGAACTGTATATATTGATTGAAGAGCTCAATCCCGATGCTCTTTTTTTAACAGAAACGTGGCTGCAGGCAGATAACGACCCGGCTATTGTATGGGTCACCCCACAAAGGATACACGCTAAAAAGACTGGATCGCCAGTCTGGGAGAGGGGGTGGACTGGCCATCATATATCGAGACAGCTATAAATGCCGCATCACCCCTACCACCTCTCCAACCTGCGAGAGTTTTCACTTCTCGCTAGAATTCTCCCCCACCATCACGTTTTCTGGCATTCTAGCCTACCGTCCACCTGGCACCCTCAATAATTTTATCACTAATATTACAGACCTCACTGCAAGTGTTGTGTTGTCCTCGCCCAACTTTACTCTGTTGGGGGATCTTAATTTACACCTAGATGATCCCCACGACACCCCAGCTAATAACCTTCGCTCCAATCTACAAGCCTTGGACCTATACCAAAAGGGCTTCCATGTAACCCACAAAAAGGGTCACCTTCTTGATCACATCTACAGTAATGCAGACGATCTTACGGTGGAGACCCCTATACCATTACCATGGACCGACCACTTTCTTATACCTCTCACTTGGCGCGCCAATCCCCCTTCCTCCTCCCACCACCTCGCTAGGCATCGAGCAAGGAAGTGGCCCTCACTTCCCATCCCTGCGTGGGAAGCCGCCCTTACCAGTGACTCACCCAGGAAGGTAACGAATTCCAATATGGCCACCAACAATTTTGACAATTGGATCTCCAGCACCCTTGACCGGGTCCTTCCCAAGCACTCTTGTAACCCCGTAAAAAGAACTAAAGCCGCCCCTTGGTATACACCGCCCTTAGAATCATGAAATTAGCTTGCCGTAAACGTGAGAGAGCCTGGAGGCAGGATCACTCTCAACTCAGAAAGGCTGAGTACAGAGCTGCTATAAAGCTCTATAAACAGGAGATAAAGGCTGCACAAGCTTCTTTTTATGGAGGGAAAATCAACGCGGCCGCGAATGCCCCAAGGGAAATCTTTAAAATTGTTAAATCCCTCATTTCACCCCCTGCGGACCGCCCCTCTGCAGAAGGTGCCCAAAATCGCTGCAATGACTTGGCCGTCTTCTTTTCCCAGAAAATCCAGGCTATATATTCCTCATTCAGGGATACCAACAACGATACGGAACCACTCGTGCCGAAAACCTCTGACCCCTGTGTTTCTTGTACACTTGATACAATTCCTCTCTTGGACACTCTTGGCTTGGACAAACTAACCCCCAAGATCACATCCGGCTCCCCCAACGACCCAGCACCCCCTCAGACCCTGATTAAGGTCATGGACGTTATTCGCCCAGTCATATTGGACGTTCTCAATACATCCATCACCTCCAAATCCGTACCACCTCCTTGGAAGTGTGCGATGGTGAGGGCTCTATTGAAGAAGCCCAATCTTGACAAGAACAACTTGGCAAATTACCGTCCCATCTCCTTACTCCCCTGGCTAAGCAAATTACTGGAGAGGCACGTAAATAACACCTTGGTGGACTACTTGGAGTCCAACAGCCTGCTGCGTGCCTCCCAGACAGGGTTTCGCCCTCTGCACGGGACCGAAACCGCCCTTCTAGCGGTAACGGAAGAGGCCAGAGCCGTGTTGGACCGGGGTGGAAAAGTCGCCATTATCTTACTAGATCTCAGCGCCGCGTTCGACACGGTCAACCATGTCACGCTATTACAACGACTGGCGAACATGGGCGTGTCGGGCGCGGCCCTGGAATGGCTGACGTCCTTCCTGGCCGACCGTTTCTTCCAGGTCTTTGAGGGTGAGACGGTGTCCCCCAAACACCCACTCAGGTGTGGGGTCCCCCAGGGCTCCTCCCTGAGCCCACCCTTTTTAATGCCTACATGGAACCCTTAGATAGGATAGTCCACCCTTTCAGTGTGCGTATTGTCACCTACGCGGACGATACCCAACTGGTGGTCTCCTTAGACCACTCGGAGGGATCGTCCCACACCTTAGGCCCCTGTCTAGAGGCTGTCGCCAGATGGATGCAATCTTCTTGCCTAAAACTCAATGGGGAGAAGACAGACATCATCCTACTGGGCAACCCTTCTCCCTCGGCCCTTGCATCCATCTGGCCACCATGTCTGGGCCCGCCTCCCGTCCCTAAGCCCCAAATAAAGAGCCTCGGGATCTGGCTCGACACAGCTTTGGACTTCTCGGTCCAGGCTACTAAGACCGCCGCCACATGCTTCGGGCTCATGAGGATGTTGCGGAAGGTGCTCCCGCTGCTCCCACTCCAGGCAAGAAGGGTCTTGGTCCAGGCCTTATACTCTCTCGCCTGGACTACGGGAATGCCCTTTATATGGGAGCCCCGATTTTCGTCACCCAGAAGCTCCAAGTCACCCAAAACAGTGCGGCCCGCCTACTCTATAACCTTCCTCGCTGGCAGTCAGCGAGAAATGCCCTAAAGGCGCTTCATTGGCTCCCTGTAGTGGCAAGAGTACAATTCAAGGCCATGTGTATCTTACACAAGGCCTTCTATCGTACAGGTCCTGCAATCCTACATCCCCTGGCTACTCCCTATGTTCCGTCCCGCTCCCTCCGTTCCTGCACCCTCCAGCTGGCCACTTCCATCAGAGTCAGGAAAGCCCGCTGGGGAGGACGCTCTTTCTCCCACACTGCGACTAAACTCTGGAACTCCCTCCCTCTATCTCTTCGAGGTAACAGTAACCACATGTCCTTCAGGAAAGCCCTGAAAACGCACCTGTATGTCAGAATCTGATGAACTGCCGTGAGCTCGCACGAAGCAATCAGTCACAAGCGCTGCGAGGCCTCCGGGTAGTTTAGCGCTATACAAGTGCAATTTTCATTCATTCATTCATTCATTCATTGTTAACTATGTATTACCCTACTCTAACTCATTTGTAATGTTGTAACAGACCGTTACTCCTTGCCTCTAATTAATGAGATGATCATGACGTTATCGAACATTTTTACTCGACTGTATTTCAATTCTGGTTACAATAAAAATACTTTTTCATGCGTATTCTAGGAAGTGCACCACTTTCATCATTCCTGAAAGGGCATGTTAGTTCTGCAGGATGCAGTGAGCGATGAACAGAATATGTGAGGCTTTTGTTTCCGAGCTTAAACAAGTTTCGTGCAGAACTAAGCAGAGTGGGCTGACTTTGCAAAAACAACGCGTACATTTCTAAAGCTAGTGTTGAATATTTGGGGCACGTTATTCGGGAAGATGGTGTACAGCCCAAACCGTCACTTAACACAGCCATCTCCAGATCACCAGCACCGAGTAATACGGAAACAGCCTTCCTTGGTGTGTGTGACTTCCATGACAGGACAAGCAGTTCTCAGTCAGCAGATAGAGATGGCACTAACGCTCGCATCACGCAGGTTCAGAGGGGCAGAAGCAAAGTACTCTGTTATTGAACAAGAGTTGATGGCTTATGTATGGGCTGTTAGAAAATGTAAGAAGTTCTAAGACGTTTATTATCTGCACCGACCAAACGTCCTTGGTTACGATTCTTGAAGGTGGTGGTTCAGGCATAGTTTCGCCAAGAATTGCAAAATTGGCTTACAAGCTATGCATTCAGGCATCAGTCACTGGTCTAGGTCTGCTTCTGCCAACTTTGCAATGTGCCAATCTGCAGCCTCTGACTCCCTCGCTTCTCCGGGATATGTGGATTGCACCTGGGAATGAAAGAGGGATGCTTCTCCTCAGCTTTGTCTCCCTCGCTTCTGCCAAATAAAATAATTCAACCTCCTGTCACGGCTCTTGCTTTCCATATATGACAATTACTATCATGGACCAGTTCAAATTACAACACGTATCAGGAACACTAAATGTGTCTGCCGATTATATCTCTCGCACCCCATGTGATTGAAAACCAAAAAGATAAGGACAGAAGGCAGGATGATGAAGATCTAACTTTAGCAGGTTGTCTGGTGATAGTGACACGGTTGGGTCAGTAACTAGGAGAGAGTGGTTGGAGGCCTTGAGTGCTGATGTTGTATTTAGCAGAGTAATGCAACACATCATCAAAGGGATAACCACTTTAGAGAGTGCTGCATATGAGTACCCAACCGTTCGCGAAAGAGAAGGATGCATTCAATGGTGAGGCTGTGATTGTCCTGAGTGGTGATGTACTTGTTCCTGCATGTTCCCTGAAAGGATGATTAGTTATCCTATCACAAGACGGCCACATGGATATGACTGGTACCAAAAAGAACTCATGCATGGAATACTGGTGGTGATCCATGGATCATGATGGGGATGTTTGTCGGCAGTGTCATATGCAGCGTTAGTGTCAACAATAACACAGGAGCATATTACCAACAACTAGCGATAATTATCGCTATGTTGGTTTAGCGGCAATATTTTTATCGCCGAGCTGCGGCGATTTTTATCGCTTAGGAACCTTGCTATTATCAAGGTTTATTTCCTAAGCGATAAAAATCGGCCGAAATGCATGAATATCGCTGAAAAGTCAGCGATATTCATGCATTACCGAGCTAATGCTCTTAGCCATGTTATCCACCTACCATTGGATAACATGGCTAAGAACTGCTATGGGGCAGGTGTTAGCTTTTGGAGATATTAGCGCTCAGCACGAATATCTCCAAAAGTTGGTAATAGGAGATAGCGATGTTAGCGACTGTTTCCAGTCGCTAACATCTTGGCACACCCACTTTGCATATCATTAGTGATAAATATCACTGACATGCAAAGCGGGGCCCAAGATGGTCGCTATCTCCTACTAGCTGTCGCTAACTGGTGTTAGCAACAGCTAGGTAATAGGGAGATACTTTTATCTCCGCTTTCTTGGCTTTTAAAGCCAAAAAAGCGGAGATAAACCCCCTAAATAATATGCCCCACAGTACGCAAGTCTCCTTAGGGCGTCTTTTGAACTGCCAGAGAACCCTTGGAGAAAGGTTGAGATTGGCTTTATCAGTCCATTGAATGCCTTGTCACTTGACATGCATTATGCCATAGTCTTTGAGTTGCTTTAGTAAATGGATTGAAATCAAATGTGTCCCTCAGCCAAACACTGTAAAAGTAATCAATTTTCTCAAACATGTTTTTTGTAGTGAAGGGTTCCCTAGTCCGTGATAATGGGGTACAGTTCACCTTTCATGAGATGCTGAATTTCTTCAAGAGGAATGGTTTAGAGCACCTAGGTTCCTCATTATATTACTCCCAGAGCAATGGGCAGGTTGAAATGGCCAACCGGCTAATCAAGAAGACCATTCAAATGGCCCTCACATCAATGTAGAAGTTTCACTCAGGAACAAGCTATGGTCTCACTGTATGACTCATCATGGCGCTACAAGGAAGACTCCTTTCAAATTGTTCCATGGCAGACTGGCGCTTACTAACGTCTAACCCTTTCGGTCATTGGTGTTGAAGAGGAGGACAAGTAGTGTTGAGAGGGATGCCACTGAGTGATTGGCGCAGAAGTATTAAAGAGAAGCAACTTAAGATACGTATCGCAACTCCAGAAATGCTGTTAAGACCATGTCTAATCAAACAGGTGACAGGGTCAAAATGAAGCCTACTGGGAAGAGTTCCGGTGGAAGTAGGTTTAGGGAGCCAAAACTATTCTTTAAAAACAAATAAGCACTGCCATCCTCTCAGAAAATGGCCAGTGCTGGAATGGCTGATGTTTGGCTTCTTCTGAGTGTACATATGCTAATAACACTAATCTTCTCCAGCTTGGAACTGCTTCATCTGACCAAACAAGCTCTTCCCATACTCCCATGGATGCGTTACCAGAAGCCAGCAGTAGTGTTCCATTAAGGAGTGTCCCGAAGATTGGTTGTTCCCCAAGCATGAAGGCACATAAGACCGGGGTACACCCTTACATTAGGGTTTCACTAAGAGAAATGCTGCGTTAACATTCCGGTTCAAAGGCTTTAAGATGATTTGAACTTCCTTTTATTAGAAGGACAGGGATGTAGTATGCTGTAACTTTGAATTGCCCCAGTTCTTGTTTGTATATGTGTGTATATGCTTCCCCCACGCGCTGTTGGAATGTTATTAGCATTCTTTATCCGTTCAAGTAACAGTTGTTGGCGCTCCTTTTCAGTGAATAAACATGTTCTTATTACCTTTCATTGGCCTTCTCATCAAGAGCTGTCTTCCGGACCACTACCCAACGCTTATCGGCATTCACCTCTAAAGTATGACCCTTTCTAATCCCAATTACCACCCCTGAAACCTACCCTTACCGACATCCTTAACACAATAACCGGTGAGGTGTGGGAGGAGCTGGACAGTGGCCATGACCTCAGCACCTTCAGAGCTCAGTGTGTGGTGCCTCATACTTGGAGCCAGAGTCCCACTTACAGGTTGTTTCAAACCCCAGGAGGCAGTGAAAAGAGCATTAAAGAGATGGACAGGCAGCTACCACTGTGTTAAATCAAGAGGCCCGTAGGAAAAAGGTGATGAAGAGGAGGTTAGTGCAGTGACTGGAGGTGACCAGAGACAAGAAGACACGCAAGTTCGACATAGTGGAGAAGACAACTGTGGCAGTGGACTTGATGGATATGCCCTGGTTAAATGGACATACACCAAACCTTCTTACTCCCTGGGCACCGGTGACAGGCTTACAATTTTATTTATTTATTTATTTAAAAGGTTTTATATAGCGCTGGCTGGACCCAAGAGTATCAGAGCGCTTTACAGGCTTAGGTAATACAGGCTTTGGTAAAAACAGAATCACAGTATGTCTTTAGTACATCCGGGTCAAGAGACAATTAGAAGATCAGAGACATTGTACTTTAAATGGAGACAAATTAGCAAGGAAGAACTAAGTTGAACAGCAGAACAAAGATAGAGGGACAAGGAAGAAATCAAGGTTGGGTTAGTGGAAGCAAAGGGGGAGGGCGAGAGAGTGAGGGCTACTGGGGAGGGAGAGGGAAAGGAGAGAGCAGGGGTAGGAAGATGAGGATTATCCTAAAAAAGTAGAGCGGGGTGGCCCAAATGAATGAATAGGATGGGATGGGGAGGGGGTGACACACATAGAGGTGAAGGTAAAGATGTCAGGAAAGTGTAGTAAATAGTAGCCAGAGACAATATATTAAGGACGCCAGTATTTGTTGAGTAGTAGCAGCTTGAGGTCGTTTTTGAAGCTGGAGTAGGAGGAGTTGCAACCTAGTTCTTTAGGAAGTGCATTCCAGATGGAGGGTGCGTTACCAGAGAACGATCGAGATTGTGTTGTTCTTTTTTGTTGGAGAGGTAAGATGGGGTATTTTGATGGAGGGCTTTGTGTGTGATGCAAGCAGTCTTGTAGGTGGATCTGCCTTCAACAGGAAGCCAATTGAGGTCTTTGAGGACGGGGGAGATGTGTTCAAAATGCTTGCAGTCAGTAATAAGCCTGGCAGAGAGGTTAAGAACGGATTTGATAGGGACAAGGTGAGCTTTAGGGGTACCGGCGAGAGTGGCATTGCCATAGTTGATTCTAGACAGGACCAATGATTGCACCACTGATTTTAAGTCTTCAGCAGGGATAAAGGGGTTAATTTTTTTTAGATGTGGTGTAGTGCGAAGAAAGCACCTTTGGCCAAATTTTTTATGTGGGGAGTAAGCCTTAGGCTCTGGTCGACGCTGATGCCCAGAGATTTGACAGAATTAGAGATGGAGATAGAACAGTTAAGGGTTTTGATGTCGGAAATCCAGAGTTGAATAGGGAGAGAGTTGTTTTTGGGAGAGAATAGGATGATTTCTGCTTTATTAGGGTTTAGTTTCAGTTGGTTGCAATGGAACCACCATTGAATCTTAGGCAGGGCATAGTTCAGATGAAGGACATCCGCATGAGATTTGATTCTATAGTCAAGTTGGGTGTCATCAGCATAGAGGTGATAACTGATTTTTGCTTGTTTGAGAATTAGGGTGAGGGATTCCAAGAAGAGGTTGAATCGAGTGAGAGAGAGAATAGAGCCCTGGGGGATGCCCAAGGTGACTGGCAGGGGTTTGGAAAGGCAATCACTGACTTTGATTGGTTGGATTCTATGTTGGAAGAAGGAGGTGAACCATTTGAGAACAGCACCGTCAAAGCCAAAGCGGTCTTTGAGAACATTAAGTAAGGCGGCATGGTTAACAGTATCAAAAGCAGGAGAGAGGTCGAGAAGGGAGGATTCACCTTTGTCTAGAGAGCGGTGGATGTCATCAATGATGTTGAGCATGGCTGTTTCAGTGCTACAACCCTTTTGAAAACCTGATTGTAAAGGGTCCAAAAAGGTCGAATGCGTCTATGTGATTGTCCAATTGGAGTAGGGCGCATTTTTCCAGGGCCTTAGATAAGAAAGGAAGGTTAGAAATCGGGCGTACATTAATTAAGTCATTAGGGTCGCTTGTAGCTTTTATGATGATGGGGGTGATTTGTCCTAGTTGGAGGGATGCAGGGACAACACCAGAGGCAAAGGAGTAGTTGATGATAGTGGTCCAGTGTGGGGCGATGATGTGTTACAGGTCTTGTACACGATAGGCCAGGAGGGGATCTTTGGTATGGGAGGATGGTTTGAGCTTGGAGATGATGTTGAGGACATCCCTTTCACAATCATTGTGGTCCTATGTGACCAAGACCTTCACGATCCATTTCTAAGCAGGGCCCTGACCTGAAGCAAGACCTGCAAATGGGAGGACATCCCTGACCTGCGTTCAGCCACTCAGACAGTCCGGACTAGGAGGAAAGAAAGGCAACTGATATGCAAGGAACTGGAGAACATGGTAGTGTCGACATTGGTGTGGTTTCCTGTCTGGCTGAAAGTGGTGAGGGATGGGAGGCCTTATGTTTTTGTCAAGTTGAGGCAGAAAAAATCCTTGGAATCTCTGAAGACACCCTCTGGATGGCGTACTGGTGGTGGCTGACAGTCCTGGACCGCAAAGCAGTGGTAAGATCCAGGGATTGGGAACTTTCAAGGTCGTTAGGGCCACTTGGGGGTCGTGGTTTGTAGTTGTTCCTGGATACTGGATAGTTTCTTCTTTTATCATAGTGTGCTATTTTTTTGCTACTACGTTTCCCCTATTTCGCTCATCCACATTCCACTGTCTTTCTGTCTTGTTTCCCCGCTCCTGTGATTTCCTTTTCGATATCCTCCATCTATTGGGCAAAATATCCTTTGTATCATGGGGCACAACATTGTTTGATTTTTGAGTGGTGCTTTACCTCGGTTTCATTTAGCCTTTTTTTGTCTCTGCTTTTAATTTTGGTGAAGTTGGTTATTGATGATTTTCTGTTTACTGTACAATTTAATAAAACATAAACACGATAACAGGGTGTACACAAGGAACAGTCAGGTATGGAACAAAACAAAAATGGAAAAATAACTATAGAAGTAGACCTTGTTATTTCCTCGTCTCCTGTACTCTGTCAAGTGCACGCTGAAGTGCTCACCCCAAAGCCCACTCAAACACAACTTTATTCAGTCAGTCGGCTGTCATCCATCGAGTGACGTCTTCTATGGGCATGCAGTGGGTTTCCGGTTTTGCGCAATGGCAGCTGCTTGTGGGTAGTCTGAGGTCCACCTTTCTCCCCCACAGTGGCCACCACAAAATTGATTATAAAGCCTGCCTTCTCCTTTGGTTTAGGTCAATGATGTATTTTATTCAAACTGTCTATCTAATTTTCTGACAAAATATGTATTTTGTTAAGAAAAGATTAAACATACGATCATCTCCATGTCTGCATATCTGCTTTATTGTTGTTTATTGACATAAGAGTGAAGTATTTGTACCAGAAATACGGGAGCAGCTCGATGTAGTTTAGAATTTAATATTAGTAATTTATGTAAGGCTAGATGTACACAGAGCTGGTCTCAGTTTGCAACCAATATTTGGGCGACCAGTGTGGTGTTTTGTAAACTGACCTATGTACTAATTGCTCAGTACGCAAATTACTGATTCCCAATGGGTCTTAATTTGACCTACCTAATGAATGTTAATGAGATGTCACAAATTGCGCACCACTAAGAATAGCTGCCATCACTGGGATCGTGGCCTGCGGAGGTCAGCAGACCGCTATGTCTGTGATTGCTTTTAAATAAAGCAATTTTTATGTAGGTCGTTTTCCTTAACCCCTTGCGTGCTGGTGACTGCTCCCATCCGTCATGCATCACGGTGGGCGTGTGCTGATGACAGCCGGGAGCCGTCATGACCACGCCCGCGATCGGAATCTGCCTCACAGTCGCAGAATTCTGGCCGCGGTCAAGGGGTTAAAGGAAAATGGGATGCCTTTAAATAAAATAAAAATGTTATTAAAAAAATGTTAGGAGTATTTTGAAGGGTCGCCCTAAACACGCCCCTTCCAAATACAGATTCGGACTTTGGTCCCAAACCCAAAATACGATTCAGTAAAGTGTTACAGAATTGCAATTTGTGGTTTGTACATACAAAAAAGGCCATTTTACCATCGCAAACAACCTAATTCTCTGAATCGAGCCATTTACTACAGAAAAAGGCTTTGTATATCTGGTCCATAGGTTCCTGGCTTTTACTGAAAGCCACCAACCCTGAATGCAAAATTGGGTGGTGTTTGTACATGGATGTTGCAAAGGGCTCTTGTGACCATTTTGTCCTGGGTTACCAGCAGCTACTGAGGAGGACTGTCTGGGAGGGTGTTACAAAAGTATGAATGGTGCATTGATGAGGCACTGGCCAGTGTGGAAAGGGGATAGTGGATGATTCTGCATACATTCGGCATTTTGATGACGTGGCATCGTGGAAGACAAAAGTCAGGTACTAGGGCGGATTAACAGTCCACTTCTTATGGCAATAGGGTTAGGGGTAAGGATGTCAGATGGAAACAGTAGTCGGGGTCTGATATACGCTGTGAAAAAAAAGGTTTATGAAATCTGAAAAGACCAGTTTGTTGCTTCTTCCACTTAGGCAGTGGAGTGGCGTCAGGCAACAACCACTGGTAAAGGCCCACTTCAGTCAACTTTTCAAAGTCCTAATCTACAGCCTCTGACTTCCTCGCTTTTCCAGCATATGTGGATTGCACATGGGAATGAAAGAGGCAGAGGCTGTGGAAGGGGGGAAATATGAAGCTTACCCCCTTTGCCCTCACGTTTTAAAGCATCACTGAAGCCAGGGAAGGAGGAAA
Source organism: Lissotriton vulgaris (assembly GCF_964263255.1). NCBI lineage: Eukaryota > Metazoa > Chordata > Amphibia > Caudata > Salamandridae > Lissotriton > Lissotriton vulgaris. Next base: position 1,695,144,746 of record NC_141693.1, on the reverse strand, counting down.
GGGGGGTGATTCTCCCCTGCTTTGCCTCTCCTGATTCTGCCAAATAAAGTTAATCATTCAACCTTCTGTCACAGCTCTTGCTTTCCATATTTGAAAGTCCCTACCATGTAACAAAGTTTCAAAATCTTCATATCGGCGGGGATGAAGGAGGGGGGTGGGGCGGGGTGGATTTGAACCATAGCCTGATTTTTGATTTATTAGAATGATCTAATAGCCTCATTTTCCGCCATAGCTGGACAGAACGACCATTGAAATCCCAATGCTGACCCTCAAACCCTTTTAATGGCTGGGATAGCCTGCCACGGCAGGCTGTAAGGGTATATCATAGGTCATTTGGGAGCTGACCTAATCATCACATCAACCCTCAACTGGGGTAGAAATGGAAATAAATGCTTTGAAAATGCGCATTAAAACTTGTAGACTAGACCTTGCCGATTTCTTAAAAATCAACGAATTCACAGACTCCCTCACTAGCATATTTCATCATCCACTGGCTTATGTATATAATTTATCACGGTCCAATAACTTGCAACTTTATAAAGTGTTTCTAACATACATATTTGCTGGTATTGCTGGAGTGCTTTTAACATGTACATTAGGCATTAGATGGTCACAATATTATTTTAGCTATCTGTTTCAAAAGTTAACACAAAGACTATAATGCACAGTTAACCATTTAAGAATTCAAAATATGGTACATTAAAATCTGAAGAAGTCTAGATCCATGATTTATTTCTCTGGTAAGTGCCTTCATCCAATTAGAATCTCCTTCCTGCAACTGTAGTCAGAATTTTATTGGGAAAAGATCTGATATCATCTACTGAGTGTGAGGCCCAGATTCTCAAAGGTTTAGCATCAGGTTAGCGTTGCTTTTGTAGCACTAAACCTTTTTTGGGATTCACCAATCAACGCAAATTGGTATACGCATTGGTTTGTATGGAAAAGTAATGCAAAGCGAGGGCAAAATGCTGCTTTGCATTACTGTGCATCCAGTGGGGGATACATGGGGGTACCCACAGGCCCGGACTGGCCGTAGCTGGCACCGGGCAATCCCCCGGGGCGCCGCAAGGGTGGGGGCCGGTTTTGGGCCCCTGGGGGCCGATTTTGTTACAGGGCTGTTTTTGCAGCATAATCGGACAAAACCGGCCGAAGTGGCGATGATGTGCATGGTACACTATACGAGACAGGTCCCAACCCCCCGAGGGGGGGGGGGGGGCGCTGAGCACTTTGCCAGGGCCGGTTTTGGTTCCCAGTCCGGCCCTGGGTACCCATGCTACCACCCATGCTTTTTGATGCTAAACCCCATTCTCAACCATAAGTAGAAAGGGTGTAGCGCCAAAAATGTATGTTGCTGAATACATGCATTAAACGGAGAAATGTTTTCATTTCTCGGTACTTTACCGACTATGCATGTGTGTTGCGCTGTGCAGCACACATACAAAAAAAGTAAAATCATTTTCACTTGTCTAAGCATCATATTATGTGCAGGAAGGATACCCTTCCTGTACAAAACCCATGCTAGACTCACTTGCACAGTATGTGTGCATGGCGCTCGGCAGTTGAAATCAGCACCCGCACTAACTGGAGAAGGGAGGAGAGAACCATTTCCATGTGAATATGGCATTCTCCTGCTTCCTTCCTGTCACACAACGCAGATCAGCATCTTTTGGTTCTGTGCTCCTTTGCCTGTCAGCCTTCAGAATCTGGACCTGAGTGTTTTCTAGTTTCTCCTCCAATGCAAATGTATACATTCCTAAAAGGAATATATGCTTGCTGGGAATTTTAAAGCACATTGTTACCAATGCAGAATGAAAATGTTAAACATACGATACATGTTTTAAGACCGAAAGATACTTTCTCTTTAATAACTTAGCAGAAAACAAAAAATGTAAGACCATTTTTCTTTCAAATACATACATATATATAATATATATATTTATATAATATATCATCTCAGTTTACTTTCCGAAGGTATATACATTGTATAATAAATAATATTTATAAAAACGAGCCATTTATGAATATAAAATAATAAGGAAGGATGAACAGCCTCTACAAGTTCTGTACAAAGCTTTGGATGCAGAGTGTCTGTGAAGGGGAAGCCCTCAGTGCTAACTTATCAGCCTACTGGTAAGAGAACTGCAGGATGAAAGACCAGCGCCATGTTGATTCATGTACCAAAGAAGTGGAGAATGCCAACAAAGTCTACTTGGCCAAAGAACTGGAAGGCATCTGGCGCGCAACAAAAAACCAGTATTAAAGAATTAATGTACTTGTTGCTTCCATGCCTATACAGATTAGGCCCCTTGTCATTCCATTGCTCGCAATGCATAGGTGAGCTTTTGCCAAACAAAATCGCTTGCAGGATCACCTAATCTGGTACCAGTCTTAAATCTCTGTCTCTTCCATCAGCCGTGAGACTTTAATGTAAGCAAACAGGACCCTAATCTATATTTTCGGTGGGATATATTTATCGAACAAGCCCCCGGATAGATTTGTGTCAGATATAAAATGTAACAATTTGAATGTGTTCTTAAGCGCTTTCGTTGTTGTTTCGGTGGGATAAAGTTCATGTTCACAGAAGACCAATCCATATATTAAGAAGCTGATGCAGCTGGCACTTAGTCTAGTGATAACTTTGTGGTTCTAGATCTACACTTGGGGACCTCTGATGCATGTGTCCCGGCGTTCGCTGAGTAATCCGGTGATCCAGATGCACACTTTGATGCCCAGTCTCTATTATAGATGGTCTTAATACTCAACACTGGGTCAGGAGGTTGCGAGCAGAAGTGGCGATGATGTGCATGGTACACTATACGAGAAAGGTCCCAACATTTTTGTCGACGTTTCAAAGGGTTTCTTTTCAGGTATAAAGCCATGGTCATTATTAACAATTAATGTAGCCAAACCTTGAGATCTTCACCAAATCTTCCCCTCAACAAGGATATAAAATAATGGCAATAATTTTCACCATTTGAAATGAAGGCATGAGAATATCATGGGTTTATCAAAGCATTGGTTTTGACCTGCTCCCCATGATGACCAAGTTATATGGATAACTAAATGCCTTTTGTCCTCTGGGCCTCTATCACTGCTCAACTCATGGTTTCTTGCTCAAACTGTTGCTCTAAACTCTTGCACCAAAAATGACCACGTTATGAGCCATAAAGGGGTTTATGCGGTGAGTGCACAGATGCTATTAGCCAATGTTCGTCAAGGGGAGCGGATTACTGGAGACTACTAAAGATTTCTGAACAGAAGAGACCTCCCATTATAAGAACCAATGAATTCCATGTTCAGCCATCCCGCTCACTTTTTCCAAGATAGTTTTTGTTTTATAACATCTTTAAATATGTGTGTAGAATGTTGGTAAAACTCTTTGATGCCATCCCAAAACATCCCGGTCAACAGGACTACCTTCCTTTTCCAAAATGCAATTCCCAACAAGCAATCTGACCAACGGGTGGTGAAGTGTGTGTGATTTGAGTGCTGAAAGGACACCACGTTGGAAGAAGCTCCCACTGAACAGGTAAGGTCCAGCTGACGTTCTACGTTAGACTTCAAATATTTATCCTGCTAATTCTGCTGCCAAGATCTCTCAAGCCCATGAAGCAGGTTTTACAAACCCAGCGGGGTTGTCATAAATGTTCCCGGGCAATCAGGTTACTTTCTCCCAATGGACTCCTAGAAGAAACCAAAATCAGCAGTGAATAAAAAGCAGTCCTGAAGGTAAGTACTCATCAAATAACATCACCAAGAACAATGGTTCATCTGGACAATTTTCAGGGTAATATTGCACCACAAAGGGTGTGTGTGTGTGTGTGTGTGTATATATATATATATATATATATATATATATATATATATATATATGTGTGTGTATATACATATATATATGTGGGTTGGTGGGAGGAACAGGTCCTCAGGCGGCAACATGCTCCAGTTTTTTCCAGTCATGTTTTGCTTTGGCTTCGTTATATTGATGACGTTTTTTTGTTATGGCAAGGTGATAGGAACAGTGCACAAATGTTTATTGACTCCATTAATAACAACAATGAAAACTTGAAATTCACGAGTTCCATTAGTGATTGTGAGGCGGAGTTTTTAGATGTAAAAATCCTTATTCGCAATGGCCAGTTAACAACCAAGCTACATCGGAAAAGCACTGCTGGCAACAGCATTCTTCACGCCAGCAGTGCACATCCGCGTCATGTAGTTGACAACATCCCTCTGGGTGAACTCTTGAGAATCAAGAGAATTTGCAGTACAGACTCTGATTTGGAATCTTGCACTAATGAAGCCCTGGCCAGGTTTCGTGCTAGAGGTTACCGCGAATCGGTGTTAAAAACAGCAGTAGATAAAACCAGGAGCAGATCCCGTGCCTCTCTTTTAGAGACCAAAAACACTGCTGACACATCAACTACATCTGATGATAACACTACTAATCCTAGGTTTATAACGTCCTACAGTAGACAGGCCAGACAAATAAGATCAATTTTGTCCAAAAGATGGCCTGTCCTTACTACGGATCCTGTACTAAAACCCCAACTTGCGGAAGCTCCCATTGTTACCTTCAGAAAAGGTCCCTCACTCAGATCTCATATTTGCCATGACTTTCCTGAACTTAGAAAAAAGCAGGAATGGATGAAAATAAGGTCAGGTTTTATACGTTGTACCTCTTGCAGGGCCTGCAAATTTGGCAAAAGTACTCGGCAGTACCACACGCCGTTCAGTCCTGACCCAATTCAGATCAGGGGTCAATACAATTGTAAAACTGAATTTGCCATTTATGTTTTAACTTGCACATGTGCATTAAGGTATGTCGGCAGTACACGACAGCCTGTCCACGTTAGGATCCTCCAGCATTTACGAGCCATCGTCAACAATGACCCAGCCTATCCGGTGGCCAGGCACTTTAAAGCGGTACACAACAACAACCTGGAGTGCCTATCCTATTTTGTTATCTCTGCAATTGACAAGCCTAGAAGAGGCGGAGATAGGGTCAGGATGCTCAGAAGAATGGAATCCCATTTTATTCTTGAGCTGGACAGCAGATCCCCCAATGGCCTTAACAACACGGAGGACCTACATGTGTTTCTATAATTTAGTTCTGTACAGGCCGCCCCTTTCTGTATTACTTTGGGTATGTGAGTCCTGATAGGCTGCCGCCTTCCCCCATGTGATTAATACGATATCTCCTTGTTGGGTTTTTGCACGTAAAATTTATTATTCTTATATATGTTTCACGGTGATTCACAATTTATGTTCCTGTATTCTTGGGTAACACCTATTCTTTGAGGACATAGACAATAGGCATTCTCTGTGTTTCCTGATAAGTATGCTTTTTTAACAATCGGATCTGTGACAATGATATTCCTGTGGTATCTAAATCAAATAGTCCTTGCCTTATAAACATGCTGCTACAGTCGTATGTTTACATATTGCGTTGATTTGCACAGTGATAAGTATAGATGCAACATTACAATGTTTACAATATGGCTTATTTTGCACAAATTATTAGTATTACTAATAATTTTTTATTGCATCTATCGTGACATTAATTTTTAATGATGCACTTGGCACTTTTCTACGCATTTTTGCACTATGAATATGTTGTGTATGCGAGGGCTATGATTACTAATATTTGGTATTACAAGTACAGGCATTTTATGCTTTTTATGTCTTTTGTACTATTTTTCTATATATCACGGGTTTTCAATATTGTCACTATAATATGTGGATTTTAACCAGAAAATTAACTCTATTTCCGACTGTTTTAAAAATTGAAATGTTTGGAAAACAGACTACTCTATGCACTACCAGTAGTTTGTCCTCTCTTTCTACTATCACGAGGTGTATGACAAAAAAATGAAAAAAATGCACTTTTCACTGTTAAGCATTCAGTATTTAAACGCAAGCATTTCCAACTCTGATTGTCTGTGAGCAAGGGCGGATGCCCGAAACGCGTCAGATTGCTTGGTTCAGCTTTTAATAAAATCTGTGCTTAAAGTAAGTTACTGGATCTGCGTGATTTCCTGGGTCGCTGCGGTCGGAGCCTGGGAGGTTACACTTGCTTGATATATATATATAACACTCCAACCAGTTACTCATGCAACGCCTTTGCACGAGGTCCAGTACGCAGACACAGATGAATGAATCCAAAGCCAGTCTTCTTGAGTTATCTTTCTTTTATTCCATCAAAAAGTGCAGAGGTGCAACAAAACGCCAAACAGACGCGTTTCGGGCGTGAACGCCCTTGCTCACTGTCAGCGGGTTTAGTGGCTGAGTACACATATAAATGCTGCAACAAACAATTACCACAGGGCGCCAAAACGCCAAATTCAATTAATGACATAGAAAGCGGACTTCAGTCAATGGTGAGTGAATTCAAACCTTATTTTCATGGCGGCCATGTTTGAAAGGTACATATGTTGTATTTGGTGTTGCAATTACTGCAGCAAAGGTATTACATAGTACAAATACAAATTAATCAAAGGCACATTCACAAAGATCGACTGCCTCAAATCATGGAAATTATGATTTAAAGTGCAGGTGCATTGTTACAATGATGTGCAAAATATCGCAAAAAAAAAAACGTTCACTGTTAATAAATTGTGCAAATACGCAAATGAAACAATTTCATCACTGTGCAAATACGCTGTAAACATTGATTATCTTTGACATAAATTTCCAAAAGGCGTCCATCTTGCCCTTAGATTAAAGTCATTATTAAAAATTATTTAATAACAAGTTTGGCAGCACCATGATTTTTTGAAATTAACAAAAAAAGTCCACGTGGTGAAAATAGAATTATGGCGTGTTGTTGTTAACACATATCAATTAATGAATTAAAAAAAAATTTTTTGTAACATGTTGCATTTGATAAAATGTACTTGTAATTGAATGCTGTTTCAATATCTCAGACCACTGCGTAAATAAATTATACTAAAGTGAAGGAGTGCTAAATGTCCCGACCGGCAGGTATAAGACACATTGGGGTTGAGGGAAAAAATATAAACCATATAATGTTAAAATATGCAAATGCATAACAATCTTATTCAATTGTATATCTTGAAATGCCTCTATGTGTTGCATGGTGGTATATTCAATCATACGATTATAGAAAACATTGGTCCCTCCCACAGACCAACATCATCCCAGTTATATCGTGGGCAAAAAGCGTGGAAACCCAGATTATTGAGGCAAGGGAACAGGATATTTTATCCATATAATAGAAACATACATCTAGCTGTTCTGATGGTGACATATTTACAGATGGCATGTATTAATGTACGAGATGTTGGACTAAAGAAAAGTACTCAGATCTTCCTCCATGTTCAGACTCCCCGGGATCTTTGTGTTGAGGCGAACAATGTAAAGGGACTCCAACTGTCTCAACTGTCTCTCGTAGTCTCCACCTTTCTTGGAGGTTCTGACTGCATCTATCACAAAGTAACTCAGATGGGATAGGTTTCTACTGTGATACTGGTCAAAATGCCGAGCTACTGGATAGCTTTTATCGCAGTTGACTATGGCTCGTAATTGCTGAAGGATGCGTTGGTGCATATATATATGTGAATAAATAAAAGAAGTTTCCTTTTTTATCAATTATTGCAAAATAAAACATTATGGATAGTAGGGAGAGAAAAGCCTGTAGTCCAATTTTCCGATTACGGGACAGGGCTCGGGGGGTCCAATACTAAATACTAAAACAATAGGGCAGCCTCAAGCAATTGAGAGAGAAGGGTTGAGAAAAGAAACTGAATGGAGGGAAAAAAAATTCTATCTTTGAAATGGGATCCTTCAAGGACATTGACTGCTCTTATGTCCAGTTCAAAACAGTCAACGCTGGCCATGCAGTCCTCTGCCATGATCAGGGCTAAGAAGTGATTGGGGAGCATTTGAGGGAAAAGTAAAAGGCTAAAAAACACTCCCTATAGATTGTAATGTGTTGGGTGGAAAAAAGGTTAAGACACTTATTGGTAAGACTTTAGAATCTTAGGGCTCCTTGCAGGCCCTGAATGACCTAACTGTGTATTTATCAAACAAGTACACAATCGTGACTCAACTTTTCCACCTCAGCTATCAAAGGGTCCTCAGGCAGGAGTTTCAGAGGGGTTAGAGTGCATGAATGTAAGGTGTTGGGAACGCGGTAAGCCCCACCTGCGTACTAATTGCATCCCAGACTGCTAGGGTAGTGTGTGTAGGATTGGTTAGACAGACCCTGTGGGGGTCTATCAGGGTTTGGTATCCATGACAAGTCTCAGAGAGGCTCAGCAGTGACCACTCTTTCAATGTGTGTCCAGATTGCTTTATGGACCAAGCATTCTTACATTTGCTGCTCTCTTATAGAACTGTAAATAGGGAAAAGACAGTTTCCCTCACAACCTCAACAGTGTGAGCATATTTTGTACTTATCCAGAAAGAACCTGATATAAGGTAGCACATTCATCTTAATAGTGTGTGCCCAGTCACTCCAGTAGGCTTCTTACCCGTGGCCCTCGGAAATGTGATCCCTGGTACAAGAAAACCTGTGATTTTATTTTGGAAACTAACAAAACCCCCCCACACAACTCCCTCCTCCTATCCACACCAAAAAGTCAAAAATGACAATGCCTACCTGGATTGTTCCCTTAATGTGTCACATAATAATGAGGAACATGGTAAAAATAACATTAAAAGGGGGCTAGCCAAACAGGAGTCCCCTGGGACGTGCAACCGAGCTTACTCCATCGTGCTGGAATATTGGGTCTTGAATAGGAGACTCCACTTGGCCCTGCCTTGTGTCTTCTGCTACATGAGAAGAAATATAGGGGCATATTATTAAGACAGGCGATAAAATTATCGCCGCTTTATCGGCAGAAAACTGCCGATAAAGCGGCGATAATGGGCTTGATAATATGCTCTATGGAATTCCAATCGAAGCCTATGTTAGATGTTATCACATATAACATGGGCTTCGTTTGGAATTCCACAGAGCATATTATCAAGCCCATTATCGCAGCTTTATCTGCAGTTTTCTGCAGATAAAGCGCGATTATTTTATCGCCTGTCTTGATAATATGCCCCATCAAGACTACATCCTCATCCTCAAATGTAATCCCTTAGTCTTTGCTAATTCCGTCCTAAATAATCACAGTCCGTCCTAGATAGCCACTGAGCTAGCAATGCCTTCGCCCATAGTTCGATCTCATTTCATCAGGTATTACCAAGTATAGAAAGTTGCAAAGAGTTGGGCTTCTCCAAATCAGATTCTAGCCTTCATCTTGGCAGCTCATCTGCACTGAGATCTAGTCTTTGACCATCAATGCATTGTATTGTCTTCAGAGTAAATCTCAGATCACGTGTGTCCCCACCTGAGTCCCACTCCTGCTCCTGACTCCGGAGCTGCTTCCTCCCTGTCTGCGGTGGTGTACCTTGTTCTGCCAATTCAAAGGGGATGCTAAATGAAAACATCCATCGGTGCCTGGTCTTGTCTTTTTGCCACTTCTCCGTGATTGGGCGGAAGTACTTTCTGGGCTGAAGGGTGGTGGGTGTGATGTCCTGGAAGAGAGAGCATTCAGACTTCTAAGAGGCGCTTGAGCCTTTGAGTCTGGCAGCTCGCAGTAGCTCCCCCTTCACTTTGAAGCGAGGATGTCTTTGTGCCAAGTGTCTGTTGTTCGCTCCTGGCCAACCCTGTGGACCCTTTCCAGAAGGACTTCTCAGTGGTGGCGTAACATTAGCCCCTGCAGTGCGGGGGGAACAGATCCAGAGAGCCCCTGCAGCACAGTACATTGACTGGGTCTTGAACCAGTTAGTGTTAACTTGATACACTCTATTTTTTGGTGGTGGGGCAAAGTGACAGGGGGCCTGCTTGTACTTTGCAGGGGGGAGCATCAAGTTTCGTTACGCCACTGCTTCTCAATGCTTCTACCCCAGCATTAAAAAGAACAGCCCCCCAATAAAGTCTGCAATCCATTCCATCCACTCCCTCCTCCAGGCCTGTAACCCGATGCTATCCCTCCCTAGAGCCATTATCTAGGTCTTCACAGTGCACCACTATAGCCTCTCCCTGTGCATATAGGGCGCCAAGATTTCCCTCGAGTGATTCTGGCTTCCTCCAGGCATTTGATTTTACCCCCAATCTCCATCACCCTCTTGTTTACCAAGTTTGGTCTGATCTTAGAGTGTCGATCTTTTAACCAAGGTCAGAGTTTAGCTCCTGAAGGACATAGGGCACATCACTTTATTTCCTCATAGACTCAATTCTAAATAAGTAGTAGGGTGAAAAGCATCACCTTCGTAAGCACAGCCACAGCGGCTGGTGTTGATGTATCAGGCTTCTCAGCTGGGTCAAAGACCTTGTTTGAGATTTTGTTTGTACGAAGAGTGACAATGACGACAAAGCTTCAACCTAGGGCTGGGCTGCCCGTAGAAGGCACCAGGCGTCGTCCCAGTGGTCTTGGAAGGGTGGAGACCAGTTTTGGACCGTGGGGGCCATTTTTGTTACTGGGGGACAGTTTTGCAGCAGCACTGCAATATCTGCCCCCAGTAACACAAGCAACAGTGTTTCCACCAGCAACGCCCCCTCCCCTACTCCCGTGCCGCTCTGAGTAAATGGCCAGGGCTGGCTTGCATTCCCAGTCCAGCCGTGCTTCAACCCAATGTCTCTGGGCACCCCTTCTGGCACCCTAAAGGCAACTGAGTGTCACTCTCAGACAAGGACTCATCAAAATTGGGCAAAAGAGGTCCCAAGGCCCACCCCTTTCCTGCCGTTCCTCAAAGGTGTGTTTCTTCTGAGGCTAAGGCAATGGGTACCATCTTAGGATGCTGTGATACTGAAGTTCTGAGTCTTATGTATCTTTCTTTGAGGCGACAGCTCAGGCGGGCAGCTCTTCCCGATTCTTAGTTGCTCCAGAAAGCTCCATTTGAACCTCTGTTCTCCATCCTCACTGCTGGGACTCGAGACACAGACAGCTCTGATTAAAGGCCCATTAGGTGTGTGCTATGAGGGAGCTTGCTCACATTGCTGCCTAATCCCATCCCATACAGACCATCCTTTTTTAAATGACTCAAATGCTTCTGTAAGTCCACTTACCTCTTTCCACCCATTTCTGGTTTGGGACATAATTTGAGAGATTTCCCACCCTTATTTTCTACTATTGATGCTCTATTTTGGTATTTTTGCCTTATTATGTGGCCAGTCGAGAAAGAAGAATCGCACAGCTCTAGCTTTCCTTGAAAAGGTCACGTGATACCTTAACATGCAAACAAGCCAACTGATACATAGTTACCAACTGGCCGTGTTTACCTGAATGTATACTAGAAAAACGAAACTATAAGTAAGTCCCAGCATACAAACTGGTCTTGGCTAAAAGGTCGAACAGTATAAAGTTCCATCCGTTGCTGAAATCAATGAAGAAAATTTGAAGTTTCACTGAATTTTCTGCCTAGCATTTAATTATATGTAGAGTAAAACCTGATGGAAAGATTTAGGCATAAGGTTTAACATACCCAATCTACTTGCAGGTATGGACGTCATAGACCCGTATACACTCCTGGCAGCTCACGTAGCAGCACCAGTGGAAGATGCAGTGGCACTTCTCTTTGCGCTTCTCCGTTCTCGTGTTGTGTCCTCGCCCGCAGCAGAGCAGGTCGCAGCCATCGATTCCATGGGAGGTTACATTGCATGTCCTGTCCTTGGTCCCGAAGGACCCTGTTTCTGGGTTGGGCTCACAGAAGTTGGGAGAAACTTCATAGTAGACCAAGTCTCGCTCAGTTGGAGGTTTGTACAGGGCATACCTCGCCCGGAGAGTCTCCACCCATCCGCGAGATTCTCTGTGCTTCTCCACCGCCATCTCTGAAGCGCTGTCGTACTTGTCCTTGAGATAGTCGCCAATCGTCCGGAAGTCAGGTTGAGCCCACCAGCAGGTTTTCACCTCACAGCTCCCGGAGAGGCCGTGACATTTGCACTTTAAATGCAGGTGATCCAAGATTGTCTATTGGGAGACACAAAAACAGGCACATTGAAATCAGCCACATTAATTTAAAATGTGCATTTTATGGGGTAACAATTAATTACGCTGGTGAAATTCCTGAATTTCATGTTACGCAAAATTCCACATTTCTTGATGTTGGTGTTTTATCATTATATATGTGAGTCTTCTTTCCATGTTAAATTTGTTTTGAAGAAACTGATATTCTCACTTTGAATGTACTTTACAGTGATATTGTGAATATTACTCAGTAATTTAGCGAACAATTATATCAAATGAGTGTTAAAATTAACATGGAAATGTGACAAGTTATTAATATAATTAAGATGAAGAGAGAAAAAAGATATATGTTATGGAATAAATTCCAAAATGGAGGGAAGCAATGGGTCAACGTTTGCAGAATAGCATGAGCATTCTAGTTGTTTTTAATAGAAAGAATGGCTGGACTAGCATACAAAGTCACTTTAAATGGACTGTTTGTGCTTTTGGACTCTTGGGTCCAGTCGAAGGCAAAAGCGCCGAAACGTGTTGGCTGTCTATTTTTTTGCGCATTATGCACTTTGTGATGAAGGATGAATAAATATTTAGTGGTACTGGAGGATCGGAGTGCCGCTTGTCCTTTCCAACAAAGGAAGAGGGAGGAAATTGTGTGTGTATATATATATATATATATATATATATATATATATATATATATATATATATATATATATATATATATATATATATATATATATATATATATATATATGTTAATTCTGATTACTGAACAATTAGAAAAAATTCTAGTACCTCCATCTGGTGCTTTTTCTCTTTTTTAGTGAGTATGAAATGAAATGAAATGAAAAGTGTTATTTATAAAGCGCGAATCTGCCACTCTGGAAGGAGCATCCTGGTGCTGATATGGAAGTGAGCAGTTGTACCAAAGGTATTTAAATTAGAGATAGCCATACTGCGTCCGGGGCTCCGAAAATCCAAGTTTTTAATTCTTCCTAAATTGAGTTTCAGATTTATGTATTCTCAAATGGGGAGGCTGAAAATTCCAGGCCCTGGGGACTAGTGTGGTCAAGGTTTTTCCTCCCCTGGTTTTGCATCTAAACCGGGGAGGTTTAAGAAGATTGGCTGTCGAAGACCTGAGGGTTCTGGTTGTGGTATAAGGGGTGAATCTTGACGAAAGGTAAACTGGGCCCTGTTTAAGTGAGGCTCTAAAGGTAATCAAGAGAATCTTAAAAAGTATTCTCTTGTGCAGTGGATCTGGTCTCTTTTAGTCTTATTGTTTAAACAAAATGACTATGAATGTTTTTTAAAGATATAAGAACTTCTTTTAGATTGTTATTTGCATTAGGGGCCTAATTCAGTTCATTTCAAAATAAAACTGTATATAGTAGTGATGTGAACTGTAATCAGAACAACCAACTTCCAATTTTAATTTATTGTTTTTAATCTGTGCAAAAGGAAGTCTGTATGAAATGTGCTCATTTGTTTTTATGTTTGTAAACTTTTTTTGGCTTGGGGCTTAGGCTAGTTTCGGCATTTGGTGGAATATAATAATACGTGGCCACCTGAGCCGTGGGAAGGAGCACCATCTGAGTTAATGGAAATGGGAGGCTGTGATAGGGAACTGATCCCTGGCCGAGTACAGCACAGCAAGCCAAGTCTGAAATATACTCGTTCTTAGTAACTGGACCTTACTAAAAGGAGAATAATTGTTTTTATAAAGACACATGCAAGTACACCCACTTAGGGAGAATGTGTACCTGTTCCAGGGACTACATATCCCAGGAAGCAAAGTGCCAAAAAATGCATGAGCAAGGCCCACTAGGGGGCCACATAATCAATAAAAGAACTATGTTGTGTGAAAACCGAGTTGGTACTGCATGTGTTTACTGCCCTGGAAGAAGAGTCAGAGAGACTTGAAACGCATCGGCAAAGTTAAAGAAGTACCGGGAGCTAGAACGAGTGACACAGAGCAATCTGGATGGATGGTGAGGTGTTGTGTGACCTCCTAAGCTTTCAGGCATTTGGTGGAACATATTAATACGCGACCGCCTGAGCCGTGGGGAGGAGCACCATCCGAGTTAATGGAAATGGGAGGCTCTGATAGGGAACTGATCCCTGGTCGAGTGCAGCACAGTAAGCCATGTACTGTATACAAGAAATACGAACTGCCAATGTATATTCCACTTATATTTTTCAATAAAAACTTTTATAAATACAAAATATACTCGCTCTTAGTAACTGGACCTTACTAAAAGGAGAATAATTGTTTTTTAAAAGACACATGCAAGTACACCAACTTAGGGAGAATGTGTACTCGTTGTTCCAGGGACTACATATACCAGGATGCAAACTGCCAAAATATGCATGTTTACTGCTCAGAGAGAATGCCGCTGCCCGCGTCCCATGCAGGGGACATCAGCAGGGCAGCCCTCCTAGTGGCCATTGGTCGTAGCCCCCCCCCTTCTGGGCTAAGAGGGGAGGCCCGGGAGCCTCGCCAGCCCCTCCCCCGGGGAACACCAGTGACCTCTTCCGGGGGAGGGCGCTCCTGTGGGGTCGTGCCGGGTACTTATGCCCCGGCTGCCCCCAGATCAGCCTCTGTTGCTGTTCTCTGCCCGCCTGCGGCGCTGCACCCTCCCTATCCTCGTACCCAGCAGCTGGGCAGGTGGGCGCATTAGGAATGTTTTAATGAATTTTCTTGTGTTGCAGGCGGAGTTACAGGGCAATCTGGAGGCAGACGGGTACAGTAAGGGTACCTCTGCGGCAGACTGGTACAGTAAGGGTACCTCTGCCTGGCACAGTAAGGGTGCCTGAGCCATAGACCTGGAGCCGCAGGAGGTACCGGGAAAACCTTGACGGCGCCCTGTTAGTCCTTCGGGCGGTTGGGGGGCCTTACCAACCGGGGGTGTGCCATACCGCTCCGCCCTGAATGGGGCGGGAGTATAGACACGATCACGTGATCCGGAAAGGGATCTACAAAGGTGCTGCACTGTCCGGGCGTCGACCCTCTGTGCTGACTGGCTCATGAGGCGGGCAGGCAGCAAGGGGCTGCCTGCCCTGGATCGCCCATAAGATAACCCAGGAATGCCATACTTTTGTTGTATGAAAATAAACCTGCAGCAGTTCTTTACCCATAAACAATGTGTCCAGTGCAATCATTATATGGGCAAAATGTGTAATATGTTGGGTGGGAGCGGATGACGGTGTGGGCACTAGAGTCCGAGAGACTCTAAACGCGTCGGCAAAGTTAAAGTACCGGCAGCTGAAACGAGTGACACAGAGCAATCCAGATGGATGGTGAGCTGTTGTGTGCCCTCCTAAGCTTTCGAGCATTTGGCGGAACATATATATATATATATGTGCGCACGCACACACACCCCTCCCCCTTAGGATAGGCAAATCATTTTGCTCACTGTTGGGGGGGTGCCATATATGGTCCATGCCTCAAAATGTTTCCCCAAGACATTTTTTTCTTTTAAAAGCGGTGTTCATGCACCAGACAGGGCCCCAACATGATGTTACTGAACAGCACTCTAGGAAAAGTTACTTGCAGGCCTGAATGCAAGTGTCCTCTCCTGCTGTCACTGAAATGTTTTGTGCATTCAGCAAGTTGTTCACTCAAATCTATTGTGATAAACTGGAAAACACCATTCAATATAAGTTTTTGTCAGCCGTTCTTGAAGGAAATGCTCTCAAGCCCCAATGCATTGTTTTAGTTTGATCACACTGTTTAACATTTTAATTGTGAGAAAATGTTACCTAAAGTGGGTCCTCAACAAAGTTTTTTATGTGATGGAGCTCAGCATGAAACCAAGTGATATCTCTCTAACGAGGCCAACAGGAGGGGGGCTCGTTGACAATGGTTATTGAAGAAGTACTTCCGATTAGGAGTCCTCTGCTTTTATTTAACAATGTAATACAGTCTGGGATTTATTGTTAAATGTCTTTGTGAATCGGTACCAAAACATCTACAATCGGAACATTCAGGAAATATTTCATGGAATTAGTACAAATAGAAAGCACTTTGCACTTTTAACAACAGGGAGCTCATAATGCGGGCCCATTTCACAAGAACATTCCTGATCAGGAGAGAAGTACTCTGTAGTAATAGTTCACATACTCATAGATGCCCTCGTGAATTGGCACCCTACATGTCTTATAGGGGTTACTGTAAGTCAGCGGTTTACTGCCTCCCACACCTTATCCAATGTTAAGTGTCTTTTTGTAACACGTAGCAAGCACCCAGGTACCACTGCAGATCATATGATGATCGAATAATTTAATGGACCAAGTATAGGAAACAAGCAGGCTTCCATAAAGGCCACCAGCCTACCTCTCCATCATGCCCCTGGAAGGAGTGCAACGAGACATGCACAATGACCTCTATCCTGCACCAGTCCTACTCTCTCGTGTATAGTGTAGAAGTCTCTTTGGTCTTTTGATCATGACAAGTGAACCACATTACTGGATCGAATTGTCTGCATGACATACAACACAACATGTAATGTAAAGAGCATGTTCCCCCTTCTGGGTATCTGGATGCTGAATCCAAGTTGTTTATTGCTACCCCACCCAATAGTACTCACTTTATCAACCAGAGAAGGATAACAGGTTGAGTGGAGCCGCCAGAATTTGAATCTGTGACCAGTTCAGACATGGAGCCTTTGAGTGGATACTTTAGACAACACAAACGCCAGACTGGACGTGAAACTGCTCATCTAATCGAATATTTAGGGAACAAATTCCAAGAAACATGTTGGGAGTAGGGAAGCACTATACTAGATGGGTGACTCTGAAGCAGTCACGATATCAGCATGGGCATTTGCCTGTTCTAAAAGGCCATGTGCCAACAGGCCGTTTCAAAGAAGAATGAACATCTGAGTAGGGGTGTCCTGATAACTTTGAGGTGAATTTGATGTTGGATGTAGAATACAACGGCACAGGACCTAATACCAGTGCTCAGTTCTGTGGTACTGGTTGGAAATGTTCATAAACCAGGTCGAACATTGTTGCTCATCACTGGTTCCATCTTAAGTCGACCATGGTTCAAGGGTGCCTGCGTTGGTAAGTGGCTGCTGTTTGTGCACCAGCACAGGGGAGAGCACAGGGGTGCCAGGTATTTTTGTAAATACGGTGCATTCCTGCATTTTTGAATTACGCACCTCAGCGCAGCAAAATTGCTAGTGGCGCCATGCTGTGCCATTTCATTGTAAATATGCCCCCAAGTGTCCTTGTAGGGATCAGAGACTGGAAGGCTACGACGGCCAGTTGAAGCTCACTTACCGTTCTGCCTGCCTCATTATTGTGCCGGTTCATGGCGGAGCGGGCATCTGGGCGGTTCTCCCTGGCATCAGCGAACTCTCTGGACACGAGCACACCAAACTCAGCATCTTCACTGCAGCCGCCCCATTTCCAGCCCTCTCCGGGAGGGCCCTTGTGATGGGAATCACAACCGCAGATGGTGGACGTCCCTTCAGCACATGATCGGGTGACGGCGAACGCCACCCCAGCTGACGCAATGGCGTGGACAAAGGCGGACTCCCGAGTAGCTGAATTCAAGGAAGAAACAGAGAAAAGAATGGTTGGTTGGAATTTGAATCTCTTTTCAGGGTAGTTTGTTGTTTCAATGGGAACTGGTGTTTGGGGGTGAAATAATGCCTTACATTATGGTTGCCATATTTTGAAGATGAAAAAACAGGACATTTTGCAAAAATGGATGACTACAATGTTACACCAACCAAGGGGCTACCTCTTAATGTAATTGCTTTCTAATATGAGCTGACATCTAGTCCTGCTTTGGAACGCACAAAAAACATGGCTGCCACTTTTTCCAGTCGAACTTTTTGAAAACCGGGACCTGAGTCAAATTTGTCAAAATCTGCTGAGACAGATGGTGAAAAACAGACTGTCCCAGCTAGGGGGCTGCAAAACGCCTGGTCAGCCTACCTACCTTAAATGAATGAGCATGTGGCGCCATGTAACAGGGCAACTGGTCTCCACAACTGGCTTTCACTGAATACATGATTGCATCCTAGGAGTTGGGATTCTGGTACACAAGTGACTTGAATGGACTACTAATAGGAAGGCCCAGAACTGGAGACATGATGACCAACATACAAAACAAAAACAATGAGGCACAAAAGAGAATGAACCTCAAATTTTACACACAGTATTACCTTTGTTCGCTAAACCGCTTTCTAATAAGGTGCTTCTAATTCTGCACAGAACACAGGAAAACTTGCCTTGTTCAGACGACCCTCTCTGAAAACCGGACATGTGTTATATTTACTGTCATTTGTTCTGATTACACTTGCTTAAACACTTTGGGGCAGATTTACAAGCCCCTTGCGACAACTTTACGCTGCCGTTGCGTCACTTCGGTGACGCAGCGGCGTCGTAAACAATGCGCCACGTTGCAACATATTTATAACGTGACGCATCTAGGGAGAGGCGTCTCGTTGTAAAGCCCTGCGCTACATTATACCTGCACCAGGTATAATGTATGCAGGGTGGGCATTCGGACATAAGAAACCCTCATAAAAGTGATGCAGGGAAATCTACAATATTTCATACGTCACTGTTTCAAAACCTTGCACCTGCTTGAAGCAAGCATAAGGAGTGACGCAGCATGTTAGGAATAGGCACGCCTGACTATTTCTGGAGTTGCGTCGTGCTTGCGACACGACTCCAGCAATGCAGTGCCTTTACGCCAAAAGGTGCATCACGCATCTGTCTATCCTTGCGCCACGGCACGCCGCATTGTAAATGCACCGCATCCATGGTGGCGCAAAGGTTTGTATGTGATGTATATTCACTGTCGCATCTCTGCTAATATGCAGAGATGCGGCAGTTCTTGTAAATATGCCCCTTAAAGATTTAACACCTCTGTGAACTGTGAAATTAGGCGGAAATGAGGTGCGTATTAGTGGGCCCGGCCACGGATGAAAGGGCATTGAACGACTTTGCACCAGTTACAGTCCTCAATCGCTGCAGTACAATCTAGGATGACCAGAGTTTGGAAAACAACATTTGGGACAGTCCACAAACAGAGGTAGAACTACAAGTTTGCCTTGGCCATGGGCTACGGAATGACAGCGCTCATCTCACCAACATACAAAACACAAACAATGAGACACAAAAGAGAATGAACCTCAACTTTTACACACAGTATTACCTGTGTTCGCCAAACCGCTTTCCAATAAGGGCTGCTTCTAATTCTGCACAGAACACAGGAACGCTTGTCTTGTTCAGACGACCCTCTCTGAAAACCGGACATGTGTTATATGTACTGTCATTTGTTCTGACAGATGTGAAAATAAACGACTGCCAATCCTGGATTACTACTCTACCTAACACACGCCTGCTCGGAGGAGAGCGCATAGATTTGAAACTTACAGTGAGAACCGTTTCCCATGCAGGGAGGGGGGGACACCGAGAAGCCATTGCCTGCCACTACTTTACGGCAGTCCATGCTTCGTGCCTGGAGTCCTGGCTTCGGGCAGCAGCGGGGACCGCGGATACTGACAGGTCAAATGTACTATTGTGACTCCAGGTGAAGGTTAAAAATGCAACTCCCCCAAGTCCCCTAAATTGTAGTGGGTTTATTTACTATTCTAGCTCCAGTCATGGAGTATTTTGGAGAAAGATAAAAATGCCTCACATAGTTTGAGAAAGATTGAAAAGTAATACTTTGTATTGTGGAAAGTGCAGTCTGCCCTCAGGCCGCCGCCACTCAAGCCCCACAAGTTTAAGAATCTTTTTCGAACGTTTATGGTAAGAAGCTGATTGGCTCCCAGGGTAGGAGAGGGTGTGGGTGTAGGACACGTGTGGGGCAAACAGACCGGGTGATGGACGAGGCGCACGTTTAGCTCTCCCACCCCACTGCCGCATGGAGAACCATCTCTACTTTTATTTAACCACATTACATCTCACGGACCAGTCCTGGACGGTTTCACTTGAGGGGGCTCTTTTAATCAGCTCTTCAATGTATATGGAAAATAACATCCCTACCAGAAATCTGAATTAAAGAATAAACCTCTTTCAAGAACACTACATCACAACACTTTATTTGTCAACAAACCAGCTATCTCTCTTCTCACCTGTTGACTTTATGCTTGTCTCTGACCTGATACAATGCTTCGCTGCCTTTTGGTTAGATTTGTGCTATAGAAATACCACATACATACAAACATGTCCCAAGAGTACCTCAGCAAATTAAGGCCGCACTCCGTTACAGGTAAGGAAGCATCCTTTATTTGTACAAGACAGGCAGCTTGCAGCTTCTGATCCCGTATTTTAGTCCTCTTGGCTGACGCGTTTCAAAGACCATTCTTCTTTTTCTGAGCCAAAGTGAGCAATTGGGAATGCTGTGCGTGACCCCTGGACCCTGCGTGCTCTTTAAATTACCGATTGGCCTCCGGTGTGCCCTTTCATTTGAAAACAATCGCATTGCACGCTGGTCTTAATTATGCATGATTTTTGCCCTTTGGTGGGTTCCAAAGCTCACTTGCGATGCAAGGACAAATTAAGCAGCCCACATTGAGCCTCCGGATCAGACTCTGCCTGGCTGGCTTGGAAAACCTGCAGCGCCGCATTCATACATACAAACATATATGCATATATAGGGGCAGATTTACAATCCCCTTACGACAACTTTACGCCGCTGTTGCGTCACTTCTGCGACCCAGCGGCGTCATAAACAATGCACCACATTGCGACATATTTACAACGTGACGCATCTAGGGAGATGCATCATGTTGTAAAGCCCTGCACTACATTATACCTGCGTCCGGTATAATGTATGCAGGGTTGGCATTCCGAAGTAAGAAAGCCTAGTAAAAGTGACACAGTGAAATCTACAAGATTTTACTGAGTCACTTTTACGATGCCACTGCGTCAAAACCTTACGCCTGCTTGATCCTGCTTGCGACACGACTCCAGCAATGGGTTGCCTTTACGCCATTACATGCATCACGCATCTATCAATCCTTGCGTCACGGTGTGCTGCATTGTAAATGTGACGCATCCATGATGGCGAAAGCGTTTTTTTCCGTGACGCAAATTCACTGACACATCTCTGCTAATATGCAGAGATGCGCCAGTTCTTGTAATATTACACCATACCTGGATCGCATGCTGCTCCTGCGTCCTGAGCACGCTGATGCTTCTACTACACAGCTCTGTGGCAACGTTCCAGTCCTGACCTGAAGCACTACTACTACTGGGAACCGAAACCGGCCCTGGCAAAGTGCTCGGCCAGACCCCCCACTCTCCCCCGCGGGAGGGTTTGGGGGAGCAACCGCGCTCTTTGCCAGGGGCGGTTTTCGGACGATTTTGTTACGGCCCTGTAACAAAAACGGCCCCCAGGAGCCCAAAACCGGCCCCCACCCATGCGGCCCAGCGGGGGATTGCCCGGTGCCTGCAACGGCCAGTCCGGGCCTGTACTACTGCTTCAGGGCTATGCCTATCACGTAGACACAGACAATCAGAGAAGTGCCCCTGTCAATCTTCCCACCAACGTACATGCCTCACCCTGATACTTCATGGATAGCCCAAGCATACAGCTCTTCCTCTGCACCAGAGTCCTGCCTGGGAGTACCACTGACATATTGCTATGCCCATCACCTAGGCATCATTCAGGCTGAAATGTGCTTTCTAATGGTTTGCACTCACTACTGAAGAAGTTTTGTTAGCATTCTCCTATACACAGCTCTTTGATGCCACCCCAGTCGTGACCTGGAACCGATCGCAGGAAGTGACCTGGCCCGCAGTGGGCATTTGTTTATGTTTTTTGCTCCTCTGGGGCACTTTTGTTACATAAGGGGGTCACAGATGCTTGTATGGTCTCCTGTAATAAGAGCACATTTGCACCCACATGATAACAAGGGGATGTGTCTTCATTTACATGGTGGCAGGTCCCATACAAATGAGAGAATATCTTTTCACCTGTGCCCATACTGAATTACTGACATGGCTGTTATGGCAAACAGGCTCTTGAAAGACACACTAACTGTGCACACTCAATGAGTGGCACCCAACGTATCCTGAAGGCGACTTTTCTGAGGGACTATCAGGGTCAAATGTTCCCACAGGCATCCACCCCTCAAGTGTGTGTGTGTGTGTGTGTGGGCACACACGTTATCTGACTGTGGAGTAGGATTCCCGCCCCTCTTAAAATTAGACCGGTGCACCACATTAAAATACATACTGATGGTTTGCAGCCACTAATCCACCTCTCATGGGTGTCTTTCACTGCTGTGTTGTCTAAAGTGCAGATGATGGTTCCTTTGTACACTGGGAAAATAGCCTATTTTTTTCAATATGGCAATCAGTGTATGTATGAGCACATGGCATGTGCCAATAGAGAATTCCGCTTTCAACAGACATGCTTTTGGAGTGAGACATGCACACAGTGTGCAATATGGGAGCACTGGTGCCCAACTCATGAATAGGGCTGAGGGGTAGTCCTGGTGTCAAGCTTGGGTACTTGATCACTAAGCATTCTTCACATATGTATTCCACGTGTCTTTAAATACTTTTGCCCCAGATCTAATTGGTTGACCAGCTGAATCCCAATCATGGTGGCTAAGTGCAGATGGCAGGTCTGAGTGTAAACCAGTCTGGTAGTCACACTCAATGCATCAAGTACTTCCCCTAACCCTCCATTTTTAGAGCCCCTGAAGAGTCTGTACTCTGCACCATCTTCCCATGAAGGACACCTTCCTGGAATCCCCAGTCCCAGAACATATTGATAATCCTAGATTGTATTGATGCTCACTACTTTTCACTTTTGACATCTACCAGGATGTGTTGAGCATCAGTGATTTGACTGATTTTAGGTCTTTAGCCTAAAAGCCTCAGAACATATTTATCAAAGTTGTGTGTACTACCATGCGCCACAGAAGGTACCGCAGGGTGATGCAAAACCTAGATGAGATTTACCGAGCCACCCAAAGCTACCTTGCGTGTCCCTGTGGAGCTTGGTAAATCTGGAGTCACGCAAGTCCCCGCCTTGCGTTACTTTGCACCAAGGAGCTGTTTCACAGGTGGAGCATGGGAGTTCCATGCCTCCACACATGGATGTTGGTGCACTCCCAGTTTTACCATGAGTGGTAGACCTGGGAACGCGTCAAAATGTTATGTCTTCTCAGGGGAGGCTCAAGGTATAAAAATATCTTTATTTCTTCCTATTTCCACGTGTGCTGCATTCTGCAGCACACGCAGAAAGAGCAAAAAGCCTCAAAGGATTGTTTTAGTGCAGGAAGGTGTCCCTTCCTGCACAAAAACAATCCTGCTTATAACACTAGCATCCTTGCACCATGGCACAAGGATGCCTGTCTTGGCGCTAAGCAGCACATTGTGCGCCAGTGCAAGGAGAGAGCTGGAATTCGCCATATCTTAATGGATATGGTGCATTCCTGTCCTCTCCCCTTTACACAGAGCAGTGCAGCAAGGTTTTTTGCTGTGTTGCAATGTGTGAAAAAATTATAAATATGGTCCCTCACATTTACTCATAAAGGGGATTTGGGTCAGCGTCTTGCTCCTCATTCAATGACTTTTTGCCTTATTCTTGTTTCTGCAAAGGGGCATAACACCCGCACCTGAACCCCCCTGGTCCCCTGCGGTGCAGGGGGACCACAGCCCTCCAGAGGCCCCCAGCTCTTTGAGGGGGCTCCTATTCAGCCCAAGGACAAGGGAATTTGGGAGACTTTGAACCCTCATCACATTCGACAGGGGGCTCATTATTTCACGATCTGCCCTGTGTTTGGCCTGCCTCTGGAGCATTTCTCTGATTGGATTAACTGTATGGGTCCAATGCTGTGAGGGGACTATTTTTTCTTTTTCTTTTAGCGCTCCATGGGCTTGCCAGGCTCACTTCCTTCGGCCCTTCATCCCCCAAATACGTTTTTATTTTTCTGCAAAGCTTGACACAGACTGCTACCACTTAGCTGACATTTTTCTTTCTGCACAGCTTCTTTATTTTCTAACTACTCTTGTCCAAACGGTAGTGCAAAATGTTAGCATGGTCAATTAAGAACAATGACTTTAAAAACAATCCAACATGGCTAAAATCTGTGCTATTGCCCGCACACGCACTGGTGCTCATCTTGGCATCATTATTACTTTTGTCTGAGAAATGCACACTCAGATGCTGCCAACTTGAAGTGGTTTTGTCCATAAACTGTGCCAAAACGAACAAGCGCTGGCACAACCAGTAGCTGTGTGTTCGTATTTAAAAGGTGAGAACTGCTGGCTTTGCCAGTGCTTGTTTTACTTGCAATGAGACACGTAGTAATGAACAGCTGACCACCAGTTGATAACTACATGCCCCAGGTCAGTGGCCTTTGAGCCAGGTCGAAGCAAACGTACAGGACAAAGATGCAATCTTTCCTGGCCTACCAAGACTAAGGCAATCCTGGGAACCCAGAAGCTCCACCTAAGATGGTTTCGATCTGCGCTACCACATGGTTGACCATCGTCTTTTTAAATTAATGTAATTATATGATTGCTCATTGTTCTCTGAATTAATTTAGAGCCTTATATGCTGCACATTTTTTCTTGGTTGCTCTTATTATTTTTATGTGTCCTGATGATGACCTAAGAAATTGTAGAGGTCGAAACTCAGTTGATGCTCCCCTGGCAAATCAGGATAAAGCATGTGTTGTATTATATTCATAATACGCAAGCAAAAATACAGACACCCTATTATATTGTTATCTCTCTGCCGCTGTTTTTTGTCTACATTGTATATATTTTTTTTAATGTTTATTTAGTGTTGTAACATACTGTGCACAAATTGTCTGTTTATGTACGATTGTTGTATTGTTATTTATGTGAGAATTGTTTTCAATAGCAAACCTTTTTTGCTTTGAAGACATTTCTTTTGTGGGTACCTTCTTTTCTTTTGCTTAACTATTCATGTTGTTTATAATAAGTATTTCTTCCTGAAACATTGAGGTTTTGTTTTTGTTTAATGCCCCAGGTTCTAGGTATTAGGGCTGCCCCTGTAGGGTGTAACCGTCCAGCCTATTCCAGGCCCCCAAGTTTTAAGAAAGGATTGGCTGGCGGGTATAGTCATTTTTAATGTAAAATGAATTAAGAAAAAACTGCTGTGTTCATATTGAAATTAGATTTTTTTTAAATGCCACCATGTGTCAGGCTATCATAAGTGCCAGTGTTCACAATTAAGTGCCAGTGCAGAGCACCGGAAACCACTGGCTGAAATTAAGCACCGGACCTGTGTTGGACTTGTTCTGTGTGCATGAGGAAGCCTTGCATCCTACTGCTGTCACCTGCCCTGTACCTGTTATTGGTTTCATGGAAGCCTGCACTGCTTATGCCCATGCTGTGCCTCTGTTGCGTGCTAATGAACTTTGGTGGAAACCATTTCAATGTATTACAGATTAAATGAGCGTATTACTAATGCCTGTTTTATTGGAGGCGCGAAGAGAGCGCATGATAAGGCTATTCCTTGGTTTTGGTTTTTGGATTAATACTGTAGCATTTATGAAAACGGTGTATATTCAGACATATGCTTTCTATTGATTTCACATCAAACCAAATCTGAAAAGCTGACTTCCATTTCTGAGTCGCATTCCATGGTTTAAGTTCCAGTTGATTAATTGCAGATAATTTCTGATTGACCTACAGAGGAAAAATGGAACTTAAATTGGCACAAAGCAGAAGTGAAACGAACAGACACACATGAACTTGTTCAAACTTGCACTAGTAATAGGGTGACCAGACGTCCCCGTTTTCCCAGGACGGTTCCCATTTTTGGAGAAGTGTCCCGTGTCCCTAAACTTTTCTCCAAGTGACTCAAATGTCCCCGTTTTCAAACCGCGTCCGGTTTAAACAGAGAAATGTCCCTGTTTTTCATTGTTCCGGTTGAGCATGCGCGCGCATGCTCTCTTTGCACTGGCATTTGCTAGCCTGTGATGTTTTATTGATTTTGGCAAATATGGGCAATAGTCCCTAAAAGTGTAAATGTAATAACAAGTACTAATACTGCTGTGTGAAGGAGATGGGTGCCATAAAAGACCTCGGATTTGTTGTCTTTGATGCTTCATCTCGGTCTGTGGAGGGAGCTGTCATTGTAGTCCTTTTTCTATGTCTATGATAGCTGTCAAATAGTTCTACTTTTATGTCAATATTTACTGCAACCCGTAGTCCTACTTCAATGTCTATGACATGTCCCCGTTTTTAGGTCGAGGACTCCGTCGCACTGCGTAAGCAGTGTGGGTGGAGCCCGAAAATTTAATGTTTCTTAGAGGGGGCTTGGAACCCGCCTCTCTTCTCCATTGGCTGGCTTCCTAAACGGAGGCCAGCCATTGGAGGAGAGGGGCGTCACTCGGTTCAAGCCCCGTCTTTTTCAGATTCGGGGGCGTTTTTTTACACTTCTTTCTTGTTTTCTTTCTCTCCTCTTCCCATTGGCTGGAATTTTACCTTCCAGCCAATGGGAAGAGGAGAGAACGAAAACCACGCCCCCGAATCTGAAAATGGTGGCGCTTTGCTGAAGCCATTTCAGCCCGACCGCCTCCGGAAGAAGTCGTCCTCAGAAGAGTGCTTGTCTCTCATCGTCGTCTTTCTTTCCGTCTCCATATCCCCTTTCTCTTCTTGTCTTCTTTCTAGTTTACAGCGTCTCCTTTCTGACTCATTGTCGTCTCTCGTCCTTCTATGTCTCCCGTCTCCCTTCTCTACCTATTTCTTCTCTCACCTTCATTTCTCTCATTCTCCACTGCGAAGCTATTAAAAATAATGCACAGAAAAATGTATGTCCGCCATTGTGTGCAGTGCACCACAACACTGCCAACACAAAGGCCGGCGATCACTGCTCCCTAAAGCTGTGTACTGCGCAGAAAGGCTGCCCTCTTCCGTCCAGACCACTTCCCGCCCCTTGAAGCCCCAGCTGCGCTCAGGGATAGTGAGTGATCTATAATTCATAGCGCCTCGCTGCAGCTTCCGGGAGCGTGAACGTGAGTGCAGAAGCCGGGTTTGCTCTCACGAGGACTTCCGAGGGTGTTTACTCTGCTGCTGAATGAATGGCTCATGCACAGAAAAATGTATATCCGCCATAGTGTGCAGTGCACCATAACACTGCCAACACAAAGGCTGGCGATCACTGCTCCCTAAAGCTGTGTACTGCGCAGAAAGGCTGCCCTCTTCTGTCCCGACCACTTCCCGCCCCCTAAAGGCCCAGCTGCGCTCAGGGATAGTGAGTGATCTATAATTCATAGCGCCTCGCTGCAGCTTCCGGGAGCGTGAACGTGAGTGCAGATGCCGGGTTTGCTCTCACGAGGACTTCCGAGGGTTTTTACTCTGCTGCTGAATGAATGGCTCGCCTAGGCACAAGCTAGCGCCCTGACTGAGGCCCTCGGTACGAGTGAAGGGCTACATTCGGGCCACTGTGCAAGCAAACGTTTGTACGCGAATTACAATTACCACTAGTTGTATGATAATAATCTTTACCAAGGGTAGCAATTACCGCACCAATAAAACCAATAGAGCAGGGCACAAGTCGGGGGTGGACATGTCTCCTCACTCTTTTCAAAGGGTGGACGCTGTCCACTGTGCCTAGAAGTCGGGCCCCTCTGAAATATGCTGAACCCGTCTCCGTGCACGTCCCAGACACCCGAACACGTTCAGCAACAGCGCCTGCACGTTGTCTGCTGTGATTATGAGCAGCAAAGTGCAGGCAGCCAGGGGGCTTATGAGAGTCCAGCCAGGCCTGTAACAAAGACCGAGGCCAAGGGCCATCAGGCCTTCTTGTCTTTAAGCATCCTGGCTCGGGGGTAACTGGAGCGTCACGCAAAGATGCACGTGAACCGAAGAGTTATGCCTTTGACTTTGTTCAGTCCCTGCATATAGGGGTCGCCATATGTTTGGGGTTTCGAATCCCGGGATCCCCCTATACTGCGTTTTCTGCCCAGTCACGGGCGTACCCGGCTGCCCTGGGCAGCAGTTCCAGTACGATGACAGCGGCAACACCTTCTTCTACTTCCTCACATCCTTCTTGGGGCTCATCGTCATGCCGGCCACCTACTACCTGTGGCCCCGGGACTAGAACTCCGGTGAGTGCCCCCCTCGATAAACAACGTCGCGAGCATCAGCAAAGCCAGGCTCCAGGGATGTTGGTTGATTACATCTGTTACACTTGCTGTTGTCACTAGGTATACCTAGCTCCCCCTGTTTCCTCATGTGTCTTTGGTTCTGAGGCCTCTAGGGCAGGCATTATTGATACTTACTTGACAGGTTTTTTGAGGGGTGTGAAAGGCTACTAAAGTGTGAGTCTTTGTTATTGAAGTCAATTGGCTATATGTACTAGCCAAGAGAGAAGCTCCTGGTTCTTCAAGTGACAGACCCAATCTCCACTTTCTATTCTGTTTCCTCCAGTTTTTCTGCAGTTCCTGGGCATTCCAATACAAATTTAAAGTTGTACATGCATTTATGAGTTTCGTTTCTACCTGTGGCAGTCTGAGTGCCGTGGTCACAGTGCTCCAGGTTGGGAGGCTGCAAGAGTTTTTGAAGATATTTAATGCTGGTTTGTGTGACGCATTGCATAGCTGTTTGGTTCCCTTTTCTTTTTGAGTGACCCATGGTAAAGTGGAGGTATATTTCCATGTTCATTTTATATGTGTAAGTCGTACACCTGAAACGTTTTATTCGTTTTGCCCTATCGTAAGCTACGTTATAGGAAGGGTATCCGTAACAGCCGAAATTAACGCGCCTGATGATGTCATCTTTGTTTTCGCCATTCGTTTCTATATCTACGAGGCTAAAGCCTAGCCCTGCCATACATAGCACCGTTTTCTGCATCACATGTCTGGTGTTAAAGTTCCTTTACAGCGAAAGACGTCACCCACGTCCTATCTTCAAAGGAAGAAAGTGCCCTATATAAACCTGTATAACATGACATAACATACTAAAATATAGCATAATATATGGGATAAAGTAGGCCCTGGCTGTGCTTGCTCCCCTGCCCCCTGGCTGTGCTTGCTTCCCTGCCCCCTGGCTGTGCTTGCTTCCCTGCCCCCTGGCTGTGCTTGCTTCCCTGCCCCCTGGATGTGCTTGCTTCCCTGGCTGTGCTTGCTCCCCTGCCCCCTGGCTGTGCTTGCTTTCCTGCCCCCTGGCTGTGCTTGCTCCCCTGTCCCCTGGCTGTGCTTGCTCCCCTGCCCCCTGGCTGTGCTTGTTCTCCTGCCCCCTGGCTGTGCTTGCTCTCCTGCCCCCTGGCTGTGGTTGCTCTCCTGCCCCCTGACTGTGCTTGCTCTCCTGTGTGTGTGGCTCTGTGTGTATGTGGCTCTGTGTGTGTATGTGGCTCTGGGTGTGTGTGTGGCTCTGGGTGTGTGTGTGGCTCTGGGTGTGTGTATGGCTCTGGGTGTGTGTGGGGCGCTGGGTGTGTGTGGGTGGGCTCTGGGTGTGTGTGTGTGGGCTCTGGGCATGTGTGTGTGGGCTCTAGGCGTGTGTGTGTGTGGGCTCTGGGCGTGTGGGTGTGGGCTCTGGGCGTGTGTGTGTGGGCTCTGGGCGTGTGGGCTCTGGGTGTGTGTGTGTGGGCTCTGTGTGTGTGTGTGGGCTCTGTGTGTGTGGGCTCTGTGTGTGTGGGGGGGGGCTCTGTGTGTGTGGGGGGGGCTCTGTGTGTGTGTGTGGGGCTCTGTGTGTGTGTGTGTGGGGGGGGCTCTGTGTGTGGGGGGCTCTGTGTGTGTGGGGGTCTCTGTGTGTGTGTGGGGGGCTCTGTGTGTGGGGTGGTTCTGTGTGTGGGGGTGGGCTGTGAGTGTGTGGGGGCAGTGTGTGTGGGGGGGCTCTGTGTATGTGTGGGGGGCGCTCTGTGTGTGTGTGGGGCTCTGTGTGTGTGTGGCTCTGTGTGTGTGTGTGTGGCTCTGTGTGTGTGGCTGTGTGTGTGTGGCTCTGTGTGTGTGTGGCTCTGTGTGGATAGCTTTTTTTGTAGGTGGCTCTATGTGTGGATAGCTTTTTTTGTAGGTGGCTCTGTGTGTGGGTGGCTCTGTCTGTGTGAGGGTGGCTCTGTATGTGTGTGTGGGTGGCTTTGTGTGGGTGGCTCTGTGTGGGTGTAAATGCAATAGGTCATGCATTTGCAAGCGATTAAGCTATTGGCATTGTAAATGACAATGGCATTTATTTAACGATTAAGCTATTGGCAATGTAAATGACAATGCCATTTATTTATGATTTTTAAAAAAAAATAATAATAAATGTCATGAGCAATGCCAGTAGCTCTACCTTTAATAATGCCAAGACCATTGCATTGCAAATGCTTGTTTATTTTGAGAATCTGGTCACCCTAACCAGTAATGAACTCGGATTTTCAGCCGAATAAATCCATTAGAACCCATTTGTGACTGGCATACTGGAAATTCAACCAAGGTTCTACTTAGACATTTTAAAACGTTTCACAAATCATACATTTAATTAGACACGTGTGGTATACGTGCAAAATTACCAGGAGCCAGCAGTGGGGAAACACAGATTACAAGAGGCCAAGGAGCGAAGGGGGTGCGGGGGCTTGGAGGGGGGGTCGTGAACTGATCATGGCTGTTTCTATGGTGCCAGACCACTGAGCTCCGAGGGCCCCTGCAGCAGCCACCTAACACTCATGGTGGCAGGAGCCTCCATCACTGTAGAGGTGTATGTAGAAAGCAGGGTAGGGGGCAATCAGAGGAAGAGGGTGGCTAGGAAGCTAAAGTGGTGTGGGGTGGGAGTGCGGGGGGATTAGTCTCTGGACTCAGTTGCTGACAGTAGTGCGGTTGTCCCCCTCCGAGGCCCAGTTACCTGCTGGGGCACTCAATCTGCCTTTGTTCCCTCTGTGTCACAGTGCATTACTGCAACAATAGACAACGTTTCCTGGGGCCAGCGCAACCAGTCCACGGGGCTGGCATTCCCTGCCTAACCGTGGCAACGGGCAGCTCCCGGCCTGCCCCACTGTCTGCTTCCAGCCCGCGCAGCGCCCGCTGGGAAATCCCCGCCGATGGTGCTTTTTTTCTTCTTTCGGAGCAAAATCTGGGTAAAGGGCGTGTGAATGGCGCCGTGGATTGAAATAACTAGGGCTCTGGGAAGATCGCTATGGCCGCGCCTCACAGTGGGGGAGAAGGCTTAGCCCCCTTTCATGGACCTAAGCTCATTCTATGCCTCCTCTTCCCTCGCTTTAGGCCCCGGGAGCACGTTCTAAAATGGCGGCAATCTTTCCGAACCTGTTTAAAATGCAGAGGATTTGGGTGTGGGGCAGCAACCAAGCACCCCGTGCAGAAGCTGCTCGTTTAGTCACCTGAGCTGGTCACTTGGTATGTGCCAGCCCAGAAATGACCCAGAGTAACTGTCATATTGGGCTTATCTTGCCCTGGCCGTGCTAGGACCTTAGTGATCTCACAACATTCTGTGATGTCACTCTGGGTTCTGGCGTGGCCATGGTCCGTTATGTCAGTTGGGGATCTTCTGACTTCTGAGAAATAAACTACTCTACTTCTACACTAACGTGGGTGCGACGTTTGTTCCTACATTTTTTGGCGGCTATTCAGACCAGGCGACGCTTTCAGAGAGGTCAGGAAATCCACACACGAATCCACGCATTTATTTCGGAAGGGCGTACGTGAAGCAGGAAGCCATTTTACGTGAGTCAAGGAAAAGAAAGAAATCTATACTAGTGAAAAAGAGTGCACATGCTTGAGCAAAAGGACCAGTCACAGTCATGTTAACAGCTAGACCAGCTCTGGGCCAAGCAATATATGTTGCAAGAGGGAGAGCTACAGTCAGGACAGCGGCTAGGTGGGTGCTTGGACCTAGCAATTCCGCATCAGCATTGCTGAGAAATAGTCAAAGTCGAAATTGAAATTACAAATGTTGGTGAAGCAAAAGGACCACAGAGGTTATTCTGAGAAAGACGAAGTCAGTGTGCTTTTGTAGAAGGATATGATTCAGGTGGAGTTTTAGAAAGGTAGGGTTAGGGTGGCCTGGAGAACAGCAAGGGCTGAAGTGAGTTTGGGTGAGGTTGGGCTTGTGAAAGGAAGGGCTTGGATTAGATATTCAAAGGTTTGTGTTGGTTTTCTGGAAAGTTATAGTTGTGTTAGTTGGATAGTAACAACGGGTATATGGAAGGTTAGTGTTGGGTCCAAAATTAGTTTGTTTTTGTGGATGCAAGTTGAGTGAGTTTGTCTAACTTCAGTTTTAGGGTTGTGATAGTTAGGACACAGTTTGTTGAAAGCTGTTGCGCAGCTTGTCGAAAGTCTGTGCCGAGTATGTGGAAAGTTAGGGTTGTATTTCTGCTAAGTGAGTGCTTTGTTTATCAATAGTGCTGCATTTGTTAAAATGTAAAGTTGGATTTAGGTCAGGTTTTCACAAGGTTTTGTGAGATCAGAGTTGGGGGGTTAGTAGAATGTTCAAGTAAGGTTTGGTTTTTCACTGGAAAGGGTTCGGCTAATGGAAGATAAACCTCAGATTGTCTTTAATACTGGAAAGATGCTTCATGAAATGACCCCTGAACACAGCTCTAATAAGACATTACATCAGATTGATGTATACATTATTATTTCTCAGCGCAAGAGAGTTGTCCAACAAAAGTCATGTGGGTTGGTTTCTTTCAAGTACACATTTAAATTTCAGATTTTGTCCAAGACTATTGGAGGGGAGGAAAGAACAAAAAAACAAGTTGGACAGTCCATCCCTGTAGCGGGTATGGTGCATGTTCAGGGCTGCTGAAGAGTATGTACATAAATGTACAAGAGTAGAGCTTTCTGCCCTACACCACTCACCACTTCCTGGAAAACAACTTTGCCAGACCAGTAATGCCTCCTACCTTTATCTAGAACAGGCCCGAAGATTGCGAGGCTATCATCGATGGTCGTGCAGTTCCACCGCCTTCCGCGGAACTGGTGCTGGCATTCCTGGATGCCCAGCTTCACCCCCTCAGCAACACTGGGCATGATCTCAATGTAGTTCCGGCAAAAGCGGAGCTGCTTGGGGACGAGTCCGGGAATCGAGCCACAGAGGATGGGTTGCGACCCAAGTGAAGTATACTGTTGCCCCAGAGCCAGAGACCTAACGGAACAAGAAACAACATTTGTTAGCATCCAACTACGTCCTCTATCTTGAAAGATCAGAGGTTGGAGAATTTAATGGTGGGGTGCTTCACTACACACATTCTAACTCAAGAGGCAATCAAACCTTCAGCTGAGTAATTTCACCACTTTATGAGAAACCATAGAGGTAAGCAAAATCAATTCGGCTATTTATAATTTTTCACCTTCTAAAAGTAATATTACTCTGGATTGGGTAATTCAGTACTGGCCCAGGAATATAAAGTCTTTGGCTTGCATCCAGAGACAGTCTAGAAGAATGTTGTCACATGCCCCATGACAGTTTACCAAGATAACTACATGGCAAATGAATCTATGAATATTTTTTATTTAGTGTAGAGATATTCAAAATCTTTGGATATTTAACAAGTCTGCCTAGACTTTCGGTACTGGAGTACAGAGCAGGCGATAAATACTGGTGCTCATGTAAAGGGCTCTGATATCTTTGGGTCTAGGTTGCGCTATAAAAAAACTCCCCCACTCACAAAACAAAAAAAATCACTAGGGTAGATTAATGCATCATTTTTATTGCTCATATTTACGCAGAATTTGGCCAGTGAGTTTTGGCATCTTAGTCTCTGTCACACGGTTTTAATTCTCTAATTGTGGTAATACCAACCATACATTACTTGTAGCTTTAGTTACCATGTATAGCCAACTGACCTTTTTTCGATGACTTTCCACTTGACCTCTAAAAGGTAAACCCTAAAAATGTGGCCAGATGTAGTCAGTGCTTAATGTGAAAAAAATAAACGCTCAGGCTCTCGTCAGGAGACCACGGCAGCTTGCACCAGACATTGCCCCTGCCATGCTGACAATGATAGTAACAACACAACTGCTAACCATCACACTCCTACAAGTGTGACAATTCAGGCTATTTCAGGCCTCCAAAGCTATAAGAATGTCTTAGGCGGCAGGAAATAATCATTTTTAATATATATTGAATTATTAATTACCTGTTGTTATGGTCATCCCTAAATTAGCCAGACAGTGCAATTTTGTGGTAGACTGTCACAAGCACTGGTGTTGACAATTAAGTGCTGGTGCCAAGGACCGGAAAGCAGCGGCTCAAATTAAGTACTCGATGTAATCCCTACTAAGCCAGGGCATGAATGTAGGAGCTCGAGAACGAACTCCTTGTCCGCATCAATGTGACCTTTCTGTGACTGGGATCTGCAAGAGTGAGATGACACTGTTAACTATTTCATAAGACCACTCCTTAGGGAATTAAACCAATGATCCAGAGGTCATTCAAATTAAGTCATAGAAGTAACCTATCCAATAGTAGCCCAGGGGCAGAGCTCCCTTCACTAGTGGTGTTCCCTACAGCAACAAAGCAAGGGGTGAATGGACACTGAAGACAGACTTCTTTCTATAACACTTGCAGGCTGTCTCTCCAGTCCTAGGATAATGGCCCAGTAGGTATCAGGGCTGTATTTCCCCTTCCTTCTTTAGGGTGATCGCTAGAGTACAGACCAAAAACTGAATAGGCATTGTAACCAACTACGTACGACTCCAGCAGCAGAACAAGGACTGAGTGTACACGTTACGAGCTCCATACCAACACTCAGAGTTCCTGCTCCAGGGAGAGGCAAAGGACTGTGAGGACATGCATCTGAACTACCTGCTCACGCCACAGGGTCTGTCCCATTGGTAGTCCACTGTCCGATGTCGGCCCCATCTTATTCTCAGGGGTGATCTCGGTATGGCACACAGTGGTGAGAGTCCAATGAAGGAATGGTTACATACTGATAACCTAGCCTAAGTTGCGGCAAAGACTCAGCAGGTATGAGCCCTGAGCTCCCCTACAACTGGATGGGCATGAGACTGTGATCGCTTCTGACTCCCCGTGATGACAACTCGGAGCAGGGAGGCCGGTCACTGAGTGAGGACTCTGCTACTTCAGCTTGGGCGACATCTGTCTTGCCTGGTCCTCAGTGCTTCTGCAGACGAGGGAGAGAGACCCACAGCCTTCACTGCTTGCAAAGTGACCCCTTTACATGTGCAACTTTCACAGCAACTTCTGAATGAAGCCGAGTGTGCGTGTCCCTCACATGTCCTTCACACCAGTGACAGACATGCATCGCGGATCATCAAGGTGCTACATTTCAGCATTGACGCTTAGATCTCTTTCGAAGACAATCAGACACTTCAAAAGTACAAGACTGCCCGTGATGTCTGGATACTCATTGTGACGACCGTGATATCAACATCCCGGCGTGGCCTTGAGGGTCCAACCCATGAAAAGGAAAAACAAGTCCCACCATGTCTTTTAACACAACCTGGCAGGATGAGCAGTTACCAACAATAAGGATTCAGAATGTTTGATAATGTCTGTTTGGGTCGAGACCTGCTCTGACAAGTCACTTGATAGCCCCTACAAAGCTTAAACCAAAGTTGTTCTATGCTTCCCCTGCCTCCCTGGACAGGAAGTTGCTTGCAGTGCCCCTTTCTCTCAATTTCTGGGCCTCAGCACCCAGACGACAAATCCATTTTCCTAGTTAACTATGATCCTATTCCGTATAGGAACTCGTGTTTATTTCTGTGCTCTTGCAAGGATACCCATCCAGCAATGTACTGGCGCCTTTCGCCCACCATCCTCCATTCATGCCCTCAAACCCTGTGCGTGCGCTTCTTATAATTTCACCCTCCATCTTCAGTTCATGTCCATCACACACTGTGATGGCTCCTCTTGTTATTCCCCCTCCATCGACCATTCACGCCCATCAAACACTCTGCTGGTACCTCTCATCCTCCACTGATGCCCAACAAACCCTGTGCTTCTGTCTCTTCTTATTTGACCCTCCATCGACCATTCACATTCATCCAACACTCTGCCTGTGCTGCTTATTATGTCACCCAACATCTGCAAATATGGTGACTCTTGTTATTTTACAGCCACCTGGATTCATGCCCATCAAACACTGTGCTACTGTCTCTTATCATCCATTCTCCATTCAGGCCCATCAAACACTGTGCTACTGTCTCTCATCATCCATTCTCCATTCATGCCCATCAAACACTGTCCTACTGTCTCTTATCATCCATTCTCCATTCATGCCCATCAAACACTGTGCTGCTGCCTCTTATCAGGGACTGGAGTTGGATAGTAAATTAAAGTATTTACTATCCTGGAGTGCCCCCCAGCGCATTTCGTTGTAACGACCTGCGTGGTAAAAGTAGCGTGCTAACGGTACCGCGTTGTAAAAAATGCGTGGTAACCGTTGCATACCTCCATTCTCCATTCAGGCCTATCAAACACTGTGCTACTGTCTCTTATCATCCATTCTCCATTCAGGCCTATCAAACACTGTGCTACTGTCTCTTATCATCCATTCTCCATTCAGGCCCATCAAACACTGTGCTACTGTCTCTCATCATCCATTCTCCATTCATGCCCATCAAACACTGTGCTACTGTCTCTCATCATCCATTCTCCATTCATGCCCATCAAACACTGTCCTACTGTCTCTTATCATCCATTCTCCATTCATGCCCATCAAACACTGTGCTGCTGTCTCTTATCAGGGACTGGAGTTGGATAGTAAATTAAAGTATTTACTATCCTGGAGTGCCCCCAGCGCATTTCGTTGTAACGACCTGCGTGGTAAAAGTAGCGTGCTAACGGTACCGCGTTGTAAAAAATGCGTGGTAACCGTTGCATACCTCCATTCTCCATTCAGGCCTATCAAACACTGTGCTACTGTCTCTCATCATCCATTCTCCATTCATGCCCATCAAACACTGTCCTACTGTCTCTTATCATCCATTCTCCATTCATGCCCATCAAACACTGTCCTACTGTCTCTTATCAGGGACTGGAGTTGGATAGTAAATTAAAGTATTTACTATCCTGGAGCGCCCCCCAGCGCATTTCGTTGTAACGACCTGCGTGGTAAAAGTAGCGTGCTAACGGTACCGCGTTGTAAAAAATGCGTGGTAACCGTTGCATACCTCCATTCTCCATTCAGGCCTATCAAACACTGTGCTACTGTCTCTTATCATCCATTCTCCATTCAGGCCTATCAAACACTGTGCTGCTGCCTCTAATTTCACCCTCAATCCACTATTCACATCTATCCAAGACTTTGCTGGTGCCTCTCGTCATTTCACCCACCATCCAACCTTCTGGTGCCTCTTATTATTTCACTCCCACCTGTATTCATGCCCGTTCAACACCGTGCTGGTGACTCTTGACATCTCAACCTCCATCCACCATTTACACTCATCGAACACTGTGCTGGGGCCTCTCGTAATTTCACCCTCCACCTGCCACTCACTGCACCAAAGACTGATTGGCGCCTGGCACTCATGCCCATCAAACATGGTGTTGTTGCCTCCTATCATTACACCTTCAATTTGCAATGTTCACGCAAAAACTCTCCAGCTAAAGAATTCCTGTGCTATAAATGGCTCTTTACAAAGTTTTCTATTGTGAACGTTTTGGAATTTCTATTTTTTACTTTGCGCAGTTCACAAAAAAAAACCTTAGAAGAGATGTAGGGTGACACATTCACAACTTTGCCCACGGGGATGGACATATTAAGAGGAATTCACCTTATATTCAAAATGTACATAAATGTAGGAAATGCAGAAAACTATGCATTTGAAGTCACAAGGGAGCGTAATACTCTGGAAAAGGGCCCAATTGGATCGTTTCACCTCTTCAGGTTGTGCTGCTACCGGCAGGGATTATAATTTTAAACATTAATGTAGCACTGCAGACTAGGAAGTGGATTAGGACCAAAAATGGCGCTATAAATCTGCTCCAACATTTCAATGCTTGTCCTACTGTTTCCTTTTGTACAGCTTACCCAGAGGGTGTGGAATGTTCTAATAGCATTAGAGCCCTTCTGCTTCCATCTATACATAGTGTTAAAGGCCATTACAATTGAGTTCTGACTCACACTACCTCCAGCAGGTGCCAACAGGCACGGTGGAAGGCATGTCACAGTTGCAGCTTAAACAAGGAAAAGGCCAAATTACTTTTCCTGTTTCTGATCTGCTTTTCTAAAGGGAAAAGTGGTGGCTTTATGAAAATACAGGATCTGCAGCGCGTTCCCATATCTTCATCGATGAAACCTCAGAAAAATCAATGACGATAAAACTATGAAGACATCAGGCTAGTCTAGCCCTATTTTCGAGCTTTTTATTGGGGTTCTTATCGCGTTGAACCATCTCTGCATCGTTCTATGTACTATTCCTATTTTAACTTGGACCAATTTTGATTACTATATAGAATATACTTTTTTGGAGGTGGATCTCCTGAGGAAGGCAGCGTGAGTTGCCGAAACACGCGTTAAGACAGAACTTGGAAACCACTCGATAAATTGTTGTTCCATGGATATTGTTCTCAACTACTTGAATTGCTGTTTAATTAATTGCTTTTTATCAATATGAATTATCGTACTTGAATAGGCCGAATAATTGACTGAAGTACATAATTTTGCTCATGTCACTTTTTGCCCAGAGATGTATAACCATTATACGACCTATTTTTAGAAAGACTGCCATGTTTAACAAATAACATTATTTTTGTATTTTCCTATATATTAGTGTCACTATTGATTATTTGTCTAATTTTATGTATTTTGCTATTGTTGAGTTGTTCAAGATTAATGAATGATGGGCAGAGTATGACTATCTTACGAACACGTTTAAATAGTGTGTATACAATGAGGCTTGCATGAATAAGTAAGGCTTCATCAAACATACATGGGTTGAAGGTAGAGAGGCATCAGCACCCCTTTCATCCAGTTGATACAGCTTACCCCTAGATTTTCAGACACCAAGAAATGTTTGAAATGCCGGATGATTGTCAGAGCTCTCAACTTTCCCAGTGCCATGGTGATATATTCATATAACTCCGTTTTTTTCTTTTCATTATGGTATTTGTAGGCTGCTAGGCACATTTTATATTGGGATGCATAGAACTACAAGTCCCAGAATTCAAGGCAAAAACTGGACTGGTTCGCCTTCTCATGCAAGGACCTACGAAACACGAGACGAGAGCTCTTGATTACGCAGTAAATAAACGTGTAAAATAACAAAGCAGGAAGACAGATCGAATAGGCGGGAAGAGAGGTTCCAGTGAAAGCCAGGTTCGGTTTGTGGAGCACAGCAACAGCGCTTCCGTGCTGCAGATTGTTTCGGCGCCTAAGTGCTTGGGGGCTGCGACATCGAGTTGAGAGCATCTCGAAGTCTTGCTTTCTCTCTCTCTCTCTTTCCCCGGTGACCTTTCGTGACCTTCTCTTCTCCTCGGAGGCAGCCATTGTGAAAACACGTGTCTGTGGTGCATGTAATCAATGCCTCCGAAGTTAGGAGGGCGGTGAATGTTTTCACTTTCTCTATTGTGGTGCTTTCTGTGCCCTTTGTGGTGTCAATGAGTGGGAGTTTGAGAGGATGAGGAGTTAACGAGGCAGGAGGGGAGAGGAGAACTTCGAGTAAGGAAAGAGAAGAATAGAACGAGGTTCAGTCGTGGTGCTCTCCACTACCTCGCGCCAGTTGTTCCCTTCGGTGTCAGGGCAGGGCTAAGGCCCCACTCTTTTAAGGAGCCCGCGACAACGGATTAAAATATTATTGATTTGATCTTGGAAGAAAATTACAATTAAGCTTTCTTAAATTGTTTCCAAACTATAGAAAAAAATGAACCAACTTAAAGAAACAAACACTTTACCTAAACAATTCTGTAGAGAAAATACTGTATTAATGTAATGTACCCATTGAATATTTAAAGTTTTGTTGGTTTATTAAAATAAAAAATAAACATTAATTTTTGTTTAATAACAAAAATTGTTAATGTCTAGTTTTGTGTAATAACAATGGTTAATTAAAATTGTTGAATGGTAACATTAAAAACATATTAGGAGTCAATTCGCCATGGGGGGCACACAATTAGAACTGCTCAAGGGCTTCCACAGGGTTTAATCCGGCACTATGCCACTGCATCAGGCCTTTGATTCTTCTCGAGCAGTTTGTCTATAAATTCATCCCTGATAGACAGCCAATCACATGAGGAGCAGTGGGTTGGAGGCTAAATTGCTGACCTGCACCCTGGGTTCTAATCCTGCGTTTGGCAATTGACTGAAAATTGTGTTTTATTGGGCAGATCACTTTACCTCCTCAGTAATGAGAAAATGGTATGAAGTTTGGCTGTATTGACAACATTAAAATGTTGTCCTACGATTACACTCATCATTGTCTCTGTACTTCAATACTCGGTGGTCCTCTAAAGAAAAAGCAAACTACTCAATGCTTAATTTGAGTTGGTGGTTTCCAGTGCTCAGCACCGGTACTTAATCGCCAACACCAGCGCTTATAGCACAAACTCAACCCAAAAGTACTGGAGCACTTTTCATGAGCAATAGTTAAGGACACATACATTTTTTGAAGGTATGTGGAGATTAAGTGATTTGCCCAGAATCACAGTATGTTGAGCCTACGCTGAGACTCAAACCTGGTTCCCCAGCTCCAAAGTTGGCAGCTCTGGCTGTTACGCCAAATCCTCTCCCCACTTGTAGGGTTTCTTGGTTAGTAGTTAAATCTGTTATAGGCAATGGGCTGGTTCAAGCTGCCTCCTGATGAGAGCCCCAGCCCTTATTTTTTCTTACTCCAGGATTGCTGTGTTGTTGCTGCCCGGACGAACATTCCCCCCGTGGAAGTTATCTCTACATTAACCCCTTCGCAGCGGGG
Organism: Lissotriton vulgaris; assembly: GCF_964263255.1. Lineage (NCBI taxonomy): Eukaryota > Metazoa > Chordata > Amphibia > Caudata > Salamandridae > Lissotriton > Lissotriton vulgaris. Next base: position 1,695,104,005 of record NC_141693.1, on the reverse strand, counting down.
GTAAATCCTCCGCTCTGCGGGGGGCGCGCACAGTGCCCCCGTGCTCATGACGAGGTCAGCTTGTCATGAGGAACAGTGCTCGTGTGCTCATGACGAGCTGAGCTCGTCATGACCACACCTGTGGAACGCTCAGCACAGCAGGGGAAATATCCCTGCGTGTGAGCGTTCCAACGTTCATGACGAGCTGAGCTCGTCATGAGCATGGAAAAGGTTAAGATATCTATATTATTTGTGTTGGGGACTTGCACCCAGCCCGAGCCTCCTGGTATATTCCTTTAATCGATCTCTAGGCGTGGCTGCCTTAAATGACCCCGTCCTCCTCTGGCCATCGATTGAATTGGAACATTTACAAGGGCCGATTTGGACAACGCTTGATGTACACCGGAGCCTATTTTTCCATTCCTGGAGCCTAACAATAGTTGGGGAATAACCTTTTTGGTACACAGGTGTGTTGTCCCACACCACTTGTCCATTCTTGCCCTGATGAAGGTGTAGCCTCGGCCAGGGCTAAACACCGAAACGCGTGTTGGCGTTTCAACCGATGTGGGGAGCTGGATTGTCTCTACCCCTACTTTCTGATGATATCTGAGAACCTGTCATCCAATCATCATGTGGCAGCTTAACCATCTTGATGTACTTGTTGATGTGATGATATTGTTTTGTGGTGCATGAATGACTGTGTTATTTGGAATGCATGATAGTATGACTGTGTAACTTGAATGATATGTGTGGGACATGGTAATTATAATAATCTGTTGTTGAATACCATTTTTGCTATGTATTTATTCTATTAAAGACTGATTAAGTGTCTTTTGATAATATGAAAATAAAAATGAAAAACAATTTTGTTTAAATAATGTCATTATTGGATCACTATGATTTGTGCAGTTGTCTGCACCAGTGGTTGTATGTAAGTATTAGGACCCTTCCCTCAGGGCCTTTTTGTAATTTAATTTTTAGGCAGGTATTTTCTTTACATTGGTTGTTCTTATTTCCCCTGCGTTACCAGCCTCCATCTACCTTTCAGGGGTTCCCCCTTTTGAGCTCTGGCTGTTACATCCTCTCCCCACTTGTAGAGTTTCTTGGTTAGTAGTTAGTTCTGTTATAGGCAATGGGCTGGTGCGAGCTGCCTCCTGATGAGAGCCCCAGCCTTTATTTTTTCACAAATTAACCACTGAAACTACCTATCTGGTTTGGCAACCCTGTAAATTAAGGGCACAAAGCTGGATGTTTGGGGTACAAATCTGAGGTGAATGACGTCAAAAAAGAAACAATTCTTCCTACTCGAGCCTCTCAAGAGACATCAGCCCCAGAACTAAAGAAGCAGGTCCTCTTGCTCCAGCAGAAGCTCCTTAAGAAGACATGTAACTCGGAACAAAAGAAAAGGCCTTTGTGTTCCAGCAAAGGCCCCTCTAGAAGACCTGTATCCCAGAACCCAAGAAAGGGACCCTCATGTTCCAGCAGAGGCTCCTCAAGCATACCTCCACCACTGAACTCAAAAGCATGTCCCACTGCTCTAGCAGAGGCTCCTCGGGAACACCTCCACCACCGAACACAAGAGCATATCCCCCTGCTCTAGCATAAGCTCCTTAAGAATACCTCCACCACAGGTCAGAAGAAACAGCCCCTTGTGCTCTATCAGAGGCTCTACAAGAACAGCTGTACCACAGAACTCAGGGAGTAGTTCCTCCCTAGCAGAGGCCACTCAAGACAACTTCTACTCCAGAACCCAAGTGGCATGCTCTCATTCTCCAGCAGAGACTCCTATGAAGACCTTTCCCCTGGAACTCAAGAAAAAGACTCTCCTGCTGTAAGAGGTCCTCTCGATCTAGCCGAGGCTGCCCAAGAAGACCCCAAGCGCGGAACTCAAGAAGCAGGCCTTGTTTCTGTCCCAGTAAGATACCGCAGTGGACTAAAGCATACATGGTTGAGATCTATGTGTATCCTAGAAGTCATAGATACGAATCCTGGTAGGTCCACTGTGTCTTTCATTTGTATGAGGTTGATGGAAGGAGTACCAGTGAGTCTAGTAATGATTAACACCTTTTATCTGCACATTGCAGCCAGATTAGTAGTTGAGTGTGCTGTATAAGTGTAGTAATTATTATTATTATTAGAGGAGGCTTACCACAGGCCTCATGAAGCAGGTCTGGGATGATTGATGGATTAGGGGTTCATTGCTACAAGTCTCAGAGCAAGATGATGTAGAGACACAAGATGTTATAGAGCAATGATTCTTAACCTTTTGACTTTTGGGGACCCCCACTAAATCATTACTGGAAGCCAGGAACTCTGGCCTAAGCAAGGTCTATGATTTGAACCTTAAAGCAATACACAAAAATACTGACACAAACATACATCAAATAAATATACAAATGATTAAATATTTAATTCAATGCACAAATATAAATATAAAAAAATAGAACATTTAATGGGAAGGTTGGAGTTTTTCTAAATTTGTGTTTTTAATTCTAGCAGAGCGAGAATTATACTACACTCTAGCATATCACTTTGCCTTTTTTGCGTCTAATGCATGCTCTTGTTTTGTCTGTGCTGTAACTGATGCCACTTATTGTCCATACTATATTCAGCTTGCTGTACTTGTGGTGCTTCCATGAACCAACGGATACCAATGTAATTTTTATCCCGAGAGTCAAATTCCTTCATGTTTATATAACATTTTAAAATTATTGATTTTACATTTGGATATATATATATATATATATATATATATATATATATATATATATATATCACTTTCCCTTGGTTCCTTTTGCCGGGAACTGCAGCCCTCTCAGTGCCGGTTCGTTAACCCCTGCGGCAGAACCACGCCACTTTGAACATCCAAACCAAACTCTTTCCGATGAGAAAAGAATTGCGGGGACGAACTCGTGTACTTTATTTTTCCATTTTTATTGCCATCCTTTTAAATCATGAGGATTATTTCAGCCGGCAGGCACAGATCTACGCGTTTCAGGCTGCCACAGCCCTTGTACACGATCAACCTTGCTTCTGACCAACTACATGATTAATTTCAAAATTACCATGACATCATTTCCTGTTTGGTATTTTCGTAGCCCTAAGCCTTATAGAGGATGTAGATTTTTAGTTTTTTTTATATAAAACCATACATTTTAAGCGTACCTTTATACAAGATGAAATGCTTTAATTTTGAATTTAATCATGTAGTTGGTCAGACGCAAGGTTGATCGTGAACAAGGGCTGTGGCAGCCTGAAACGCGTAGATCTGTGCCTGCCGGCTGAAATAATCCTCATGATTTAAAAGGATGGCAATAAAAATGGAAAAATAAAGTACGCAAGTTCGTCCCCGCATTTCTTTTCTCATCGGAAAGAGTTTGGTTTGGATATATATATATATATATATATATATATACATATACATTGAACAACACAATGGCAACCAGGAAACACAAGCAACAAAGAGGCGCTCAGCAGTGTGTATGGGTAAGTATAGATCATAACTGTCTATGGGTGGCACTCGAAGGAAAAAGGGTTGGTTACCATACCTCCATATAAACTTCACCAAAGGCAGACAAACAGGTAAGCAGGCAGATCCAAGCACTGAACAAATTTTAGAAATTAATTTCAAGTCCAAAGTTGATAGATCACAGTCCACTTTAATCCATTTCCTTGGTTCGGGCTTACGGGTTTCATCCAAAGTCCTCTTTTCAGTCTAATGAGCACTTTTACAGCCAGTATACTTTCCAGACAGATAACGGAAGTACAGCCAACATATGTTTTGTCATTAGGTAGGTAACACCTCGACTTCTTCAGGGCTGATTCGTAAATGTGTTCCTATTCCTCCAATTATCAAGGATCAGGAAAAGGGCACAAACAATAGTACAATGTAACTAACAAACTATGAGGCATATTAGCAAGAACCTTGTTAAAAGGAACAAGCAGCGAGCGCTACGAAACTTGTCGGGTGAATTTTGCCAGTAATCCTCACTAAGGAGCAATTGGGCCAAAGCTTGTTGTCTGGTTATTATTGAGACGGCTTCTGTGTTGGATATATATGGTATACACCTGTTACAACGCATTCGTTACTCCGCACTACCATTACAACGCGACTTTTACAACGCATACCATTACAACGCATTGCGCTGGAGGGGCGCTCTAGGATAGGGAATAAGTATAATTTACTATCCAACACCTTCCCTAGGGTCCTCGGGGACTGGAGTTAGAATAGTAAATTATACTTACCACTATCCAGCACCTCAAAGCGCTATGCGTTGTAATGGTATGCGTTGTAATGGTCGCGTTGTAATGGTAGGTAGTTGTAACGGTATGCGTTGTAACATGGTACATCCGATATATATATATATATATATATATATATATATATATATATATATGGAAAAAAAAATATACATATATATATATATCTCCAAAGGATCAGCGCTTAAGCTCCACAGGGTGAGGCGTTCCCCCCACTCCACAGAAAGACACAGACACGGTCCAAGTACGTGCAATTCATTTAATCAGTGCAAGCACATCGCATGACGTTTCGGCTCCGGGGAGCCTTGTTCACATATATATATATTCGGAAACAAAAGTTACGCGGCACACTTCTTGGCAGTAGATATTTTCTTTTATTTCAGGTCAAATCGCAAAAACTCCTTGCGATTTGACCTGAAATAAAAGAAAATATCTACTGCCAAGAAGTGTGCCGCGTAAGCTTTTGTTTCCGAATTGAAAAGGAGACACGTTCCCGGTCTCGAACGCGGGCACCAACAGAAAGTGTTCCCTCTGCGACGGGAACAATTGCGAGGAATATATATATATATATATATATATATATATATATATATATATATATATATATATAATATTTTCTATTCCAAACAGCCGTGGACATGCCGAGTCTGCGTCACAGACCACAGATTAAGAACCGCTGTTCTAGAGCACAGCACATGCCTTATAGATCAACTACATGTCTTATTTTCTTTGGAACTGGTAATGGTGCTTTGGTGAAAGTGCAGTCAGCGGTCAGTGTATGTCAGAGGAGGGCCTATCATCTATGCAAGACAGTGAGCCACGTTCGATCCATTAATGAGTCTCTAAACAGATGAGTATTATCTGCCTAGTCACGCTGTCCCACAGGTAGAGAGGACCTTAATTCCGAAGGTCTCCTTGAACTAATCATAGGTTGCACGTAGATGGTGTCTAGCAGTTTCTTCTCTGCATGACAGTTCCATATTTTATGTTTGTGGTTGCAGACACTGCTTCTCAGATAGTATGCAGAGTCCATGAGCTAATGTGCTGCTAAGTTTTAATGCTTAGTTGAGGTGAGGAACTTTTCCTACATCTCTTCTGGCTCCCTCTCCTCTGTGGTACATACCACAAATGTTATCTTTTAAAACTATCTCTCAAAAACCTCACCAACATCTTCAACTCCCTCACAGCCACTGACCACAGGCCAAGTCTGACACCAAACCCCTGCTGCGTGTGGTGAAAGGATGTGTGCAGAAGGGGTCGCAAATTAAGTTCATCATTAAAAACATTAAAATTCACTGAAACAAATATGTTAAAACCTGGGTTGGGGTTCTGGCTCAAATGTATAACACTCCTAAAATTCACTGGTTATGAACGCATATAACACATGCCATAACTTAGGGTGTCCGCAATGCGCAAAACACTTATTTGCCAAAATTGCACAGATACACAAAGTTAACAGGAGAGCAACATAATGACGTGCCATGTGTTTATTCGTGTGTTGTGTGCATTCATAGCCACAAATGGTGAATTTCAGTAGTTTTACACATTTGAGCCAGAACAATAACTCAGGGGCATATTATCTAGGACCGGTGTTAAAACTATCACCGTTTTATCAGCAGGAAACTGCCGATAAAACGGCGATAATGGGCTTGACAATACGCCTTTGTTAATTCCCATAGAAGCCCATGTTCTGATGTTAACATGGGCTTCTATGGGAATTAACACGGGCGTATTATTAAGCCCAATATCGCCGATTTATCGGCAGTTTCCTGCCGATAAAACAGCGATAATTTTAGCACCGGTCCTTGATAATATGCCCCTCAGTTTTTAACTTTGTTTCTTTGAATGAAAATATATGAATACCAGGGCAGTGAACATAAATGTCGCCCGATAACCCACGTTAATTAAAGCAACTGTACTACTAAATGCACATACAGACAGTTATTATGACAGTGCAAACATCATATTCAGGTTTATTACCAGAGTACAATGGGATCTGTTTTCACCGGTAATCTATGGCAGCTTATAAAGAGATTCTAAGATGTTTCAAATCCTCGGTGGCCTTGAGCCATGCGTCATCATTTACCAGGGAATCCCTCCCATCCTGAAAGGGAAGACTGAGAAGAAGGGGTGAGATGGAGAGACGGTCAAGTGAGATGGAGAAGCCTAAATGAAGGACGCTATAGTATGAAAGCAAATGTAAGTGTGAAAATGTAAAGACGGGGACGAAAATAGGAAAACGAGAGTGTAATAATGGATGCAAAGTGGGGGACAAAATTAGGAGCACAAGAGGGGGAGAGGGAAGGACGAATGAGAATAGATAAAGAATGGGAGTGAAAGGAAAGGAGAAGCAGATGTTGAAAATAGGAAAAATAAGACTAGAATGGGAGGAAATAGGAGTAATGGAGAAAACAGAGGACAGGAGACAAAAAGGAAGAATTAGAGGAAACTGACAGAAAAGAGCGGGAACATGGAAGAACGAGAGAAAATAAAAATAAATTAGAGAAAAATACTTCGGCTAGAAGAGGATGGAGAAACAAGAAAGAGCTGACTGTAAAAAACAACCACGGAAAAAAGAGAACTTTAGCCAAATGAAGACAGAATGAGGAAAGGAGAAACTCGAGTCTCAGTGAAGAAGGTGCGAGATTATCGCATGCGGACCCAGCTAGCTTGTGAAATCGGAGATGCCACCTCCGCAGGGGTAGCGCGCCCAAGTGATCGTCGTGCATGTGGACAATAGTGATACTCCTGCTGGTGGTAAATGTTTAGCCTCGTTTTAACTGTGTCCCTGGGCCAGAGGAGCGCCTCGGAGGGCTGGGAGCGGGGAGAATGTCCCGGAGAAGACATTCTTTCCAGGGCTGTCGGTCTCGCTCACACGTCTCCAGTTACCCATAAACACACCCCGGCACCCTCGCGAGAACCAGTGGGACGTGTTTAGAAACCGAACACGCCGCAAACCCTTCAGGATACGTACAGGTGTGTACGACGGGCGCGCCACCCCTCCCAGCAGTGCACGGGAGGTAACTTGCAGGGAAGAGAGGGTCTCTCCCTCGGATCTCAAGGCCCGCACAGCGTCTCCTGCTGGAAAGAGAACAGAAGGCACGGGCAAGTTCCTCAGATCTTAACTATCAAAAGTGCAGCAGGTGCAGTGACACCAGGATCCAGATGTGTAAGGGGTCCAATGCACCCAACATATAGCAGTTTTTTTTACTACCAACCCAGGTGATTGGGGGGCATTTTCCTCGCTTGCACTTAGGCTCATGGTACCTTTCCTACGCTGCTAGGAGTGTCAGACCCAAAGCACACTATCTCGTCTCCCTTCCTGGGTCTGAAGGCTGTCACAGTTCCGTTTACTGGAAGAAGGAAATAACGCATGGCCTCTCTTCCTGGGTCTGAAGACCACCAGAGTGACTCCTACAGGTTAGGATCGAGAAGGCATAGTTCCACTCTTTACTAAGGACTATCACAGTGCCATCTGCTAAAAGGGGCAGAAATGGTCCTGCTCCCCAGGTATGAAGATGCCCGAGTGTCTCTGACTCGAAAGGAAGGGACGGTTTCTCCATCAAGTGGAGACTCTGGTACTGCTGCTAGCTGGAAGGAGTACAGAGGACAGTCTCACTCTCCAGGTCAGAAGACTGTCCCCATGCTTCCTGCTGGATGGAGAAGAGACAGCAAGGTCTCACCCCCCAGGCCTGAAGACGATCACAGCGCCTCCTGACGGATGGATGAGAGGCAGTATGGTCTCACTCCACAGGCATGAAGGCTGTCACAGCGCCTCCTGACGGATGGATGAGAGGCAGTATGGTCTCACTCCCCAGGCATGAAGGCTGTCACAGCGCCTCCTGACGGATGGATGAGAGACAGTATGGTCTCACCCCCCAGGCCTGAAGGCTGTCACAGCGCCTCCTGATGGATGGATGAGAGACAGTATGGTCTCACTCCACAGGCATGAAGGCTTTCACAGCGCCTCCTGATGGATGGATGAGAGGCAGTATGGTCTCACCCCCCAGGCCTGAAGGCTATGTAAATGTGTTGTATTTGTATAGCGCGAACAGTAACCCGTAAGCATCCCGGCGCTTGTACTCCTACCACAAGGGAACCCCTCCTGGCTTTTCCTTGTGAGGTGTCCACTCCTGGGCATCCCATGGTGAAACCAGGCATCCCTTGTGTATCAGGGGGCCGTTGTGGAGACTAAGCAAGCTATTGCCCAGAGTTGCAGCGTGGGGCCCATGCCTAGATTCGGCACTGAGGCGAGAATATCCGGTCAGAGGAATTTAAGCCCGATCCGGCCCAGGCGGGAATCGAACCCTGGTCCCTGGCCAGCGCTCTGCATCAAGGTCTGCCGCTCTAACCATTGAGCCACACTTCTCCACTTCTCCTTCTATCACAGCGCCTCCTGATGGATGGATGAGAGGCGGTATGGTCTCACTCCCCAGGTATGAAGGCTGTCACAGCGCCTCCTGATGGATGGATGAGAGGCAGTATGGTCTCACTCCCCAGGCATGAAGGCTGTCACAGTTCCTCATGCTGGATGGATGAGAGACAGTATGGTCTCACTCCCCAGGTATGAAGGCTGTCACAGCGCCTCCTGATGGATGGATGAGAGGCAGTATGGTCTCACTCCCCAGGCATGAAGGCTGTCACAGCGCCTCCTGATGGATGGATGAGAGGCAGTATGGTCTCACTCCCCAGGCATGAAGGCTGTCACAGCGCCTCCTGATGGATGGATGAGAGGCAGTATGGTCTCACTCCCCAGACATGAAGGCTGTCACAGCGCCTCCTGATGGATGGAGAGACAGTATGGTCTCACTCCCCAGGTATGAAGGCTGTCACAGCGCCTCCTGATGGATGGATGAGAGGCAGTATGGTCTCACTCCCCAGGCATGAAGGCTGTCACAGTTCCTCATGCTGGATGGATGAGAGACAGTATGGTCTCACTCCCCAGGTACGAAGGCTGTCACAGCGCCTCCTGATGGATGGATGAGAGGCAGTATGGTCTCACTCCCCAGGCATAAAGGCTGTCACAGCGCCTCCTGATGGATGGATGAGAGGCAGTATGGTCTCACTCCCCAGGCATGAAGGCTGTCACAGCGCCTCCTGATGGATGGATGAGAGGTAGTATGGTCTCACTCCCCAGGCATGAAGGCTGTCACAGCGCCTCCTGATGGACGGAGAGACAGTATGGTCTCACTCCCCAGGTATGAAGGCTGTCACAGGGCCTCCTGATGGATGGATGAGAGGCAGTATGGTCTCACTCCCCAGGTATTGAGGCTGTCACAGCGCCTCCTGATGGATGGATGAGAGGCAGTATGGTCTCACTCCCCAGGCATGAAGGCTGTCACAGTTCCTCATGCTGGATGGATGAGAGACAGTATGGTCTCACTCCCCAGGCATGAAGGCTGTCACAGCGCCTCCTGATGGATGGGTGAGAGACCGTATGGTCTCACTCCCCAGGCATGAAGGCTGTCACAGCGCCTCCTGATGGATGGGTGAGAGACCGTATGGTCTCACTCCCCAGGCATGAAGGCTGTCACAGCGCCTCCTGATGGATGGGTGAGAGACCGTATGGTCTCACTCCCCAGGCATGAAGGCTGTCACAGTGCCTCCTGATGGATGGATGAGAGACAGCATGGTCTCACTCTCCAGGTCTGACGGCTGAATAGACAGAATAGAGAGAACATTGCCTTATTCTACCGGTTGAAGTCTATAATAGTGTCTGCTGATGGGAGAGAGCAGACAGGGCGTGGTCACAGCGCCTCCTGATGGAATACCACGCAGAACACATGGTCTCGCTAGACAGGTCTTACGTTTGTGACAATACTTTCTTGACACCCCCTTTACCCCCGGCCCTTATCTCTGTCACTGTGCTTCTTGCAGGAAGGAGTCACAAGGCAAGATTTCTCTGTATGACTCAAAGATGTCACAGTGACTCCTACTGGGAGGCACAGGGACTGTCTGCTAGAAAGTCCAGTTGACCAGTATGAATATTTCTTCCTGGATCCAGGCCCAGCTTCTGATTTGTCGAACATTAAATATATATGCCCAGTGCTGAAATCTCTTCCGTCCTTCCATTACATGGAGCCCCGACCCATCATAGGGCGGTCTCTCCAAGAGTCTTTGCGTCTGGTGTTGGTAGTGCTTGGTTACTCGCCCCTCTTCCGATCTGAGATCTTTAGGCCTTCGATACACTGGCGCGTCTTTGAGGAAGGCTTAGCTAACAATGGCTGGACCACCTCCCTCCAAGGATTACAGTCTTCCTCGCGCTGCCCCTTCTGAAGACGCTCTAAGTCGAGCGGATACGTGCCATGCATTGCTGCACCAGGCCTGCTGCTCTCTAGGACAACCTCATTAGAAAGAGCTTAAAGTCTCATCTGGGCGCCCCCCCTCCACAGCCAGAGACCATTGTGGAGGATAATCCGGGAAGACACACTGTGTGGAGATTACTTGTCCTCAATGCCCCTCGGTCCAGGGAATGGGGACCTCTCCTGGCCTTGCTTGCCCAGATCACAGATCAGACGTGTTAGAGATGGAACAAACATCCTCTTTACCAGTATTGGCCGTGTGCTCTTTACAAACACTGACTGATAGGAACCTCTCTTAAATCGACATAGCGTCTTCAGATAATTAATTGCTTTTTGATATCATATGTTACTTTAAGTGTATTTTTGCAAGCTTTTCTGCCAACACACTAAAACAAAATAAGCTTAAAAGTAGCGAGAATAAGTTTGAGATTGCAAAGCATGCATTTACTGAGTGTTTTCCTGTCCATGAATATCAAAACGTTCCAGAGACGTTTTACGGCACGAGCGTAATGGGAGGGCCCCCACCTTCCAAGGGGACCCCTGGGAAAGTGAACTTTTTCTCTTTCACCTCTGCCTATTTTATTTCTTTAGCTAAACCTCTCTACCTCTGCCTACTTCTACCTCTGTCTCTCTATCTCGTATCAATAATTTCTGGGGTCCCGGGTAAAACATAATTCAACAGTTTTTTCTGTGATCCTGTTAAAGTTTAGCATATAATTTGGTTTCATGCCGGCTTGAGTTAGCGGGAAATGGGTAATAAAATTCAAACTATGTTTTGTACAGAGGGTGCCAAAATATGTCTTCCTGAGGGCCCCCAAATACTTAAGTTGACACTGAACTGTTGTTTTCGAACATGTCCCCAGTTTCCCACCCCAAACCGCCATTGTAAGCAGTGGCACTTGCTTTGATAAGAGCTGAGTAAGTGTAAGGGCAGACTCTGTTTACAGGGGATAGTTCTGGAGGGGATGTGCCTGGTGACCTGGAACTGCTAACCTTGGGACTGGGGAACAGTGTTCAAGTCCTGGCCTTGGCTCAGCATCCTGCGATTTTGTACGAATCACTTAATCTCCCATGTTATGTTATGTCGATTTGTAGAGCGCACTAATCATCCACTAGGGTATCCAGGCACTTGAGTAGGTGTGTGGGTGTGTGTTCCTCGCAGAATTATTTAAAGAGCTCCATGCCTAAAAAACATAAAAGTGTAATGTAATTGGTGCTCATGTAAAGTGCTCTAATCCCCACGGGCTAAGTTTGCACCATATAAAACTGCCAAGCAAAATATATATATATATATATATATATATATATATATATATATATATATATATATATATATATATATATATATATATATATATATATATATATATATATATATATATATATATTTATTTATTCTTGCCATGAGACTGAGCAAGAAACTTGTTACAAGCCCTTTCGGATTGGAGATACCCCGGGTCGTGTACTGGGAAGAACACAGCGTGATTGAAATGTTTGAGTCAGTGCTTCTTAACTACAGGGGTTCTTGCTTTCATGTACTAGAAAAATTATTCCTACATTCTGTTTTGTTTGATGCATGAGGGGAATGGGACAATTATAAACAAAATTAAAAGACCATCAGAGAGGTCTAATGCGAAAGCTGATAGGGTACAAGCCTGTACCTATCCAAAGTACACTCGAAAAGAGTTCGAGGGTGAGAGGGTAAGCAAAGAAAGGAGGGTAAAGAATATCACTTCCGGATTTGCGTGAAGCCGGCATATTGCCATTGAGCATGCCGTCCGCATTTTGCTCGTATCGCGAGTAAAGCAGCATCGCTTCTGCTCTAAAGACCCTGAATTAATTTGAATGCCCACCCTCGGGAGGTTTTGGATAGACTGTATACCTCCGTGACGTTTGAATCATTCCAAGCAGGATAGCAGCTAATAGTTACATTCCTAACCATTTGGATTAGGAACTCGAGGCACCAGCCTTCCACTCAATCGTCTCTTCTAGACTCACAGGAGTTTCTTGAAGATCACTCGAACAGGTTTCTTTAAAAAGTACATACAGGCAATATATTGTTAAAGTCCTGATGATGATCCCAGTTCACTAGGAGCCAGGGATAGAAACGCCGTTGACACTTTTTCAGTTCTGTAACTTTCCCATTGTGTTAATACTTTTACAGGAACTGTTTGTCTGAACTTGCCTTGCGAATATGCTAATGATGCAAGGGACAATTGGCTCCCATGTTCTTTTTGCCTGATATTCTTTACCCTCCTTTCTTTGCTTACCCTCTCACCCTCGAACTCTTTTCGAGTGTACTTTGGATAGGTACAGGCTTGTACCCTATCAGCTTTCGCATTAGACCTCTCTGATGGTCTTTTAATTTTGTTTATACTTGAAATAAAATTTCAGGCCCGGCTGGGCACTGAAAAAACTGGCTAATATAGTACTGATTGGAGTCTATATTTTCATTTGTTTTGTGAAAAACTTAACCCTATGGACCATTGTTCTCCTTAATAGTTGATTGCCCAAGGTCCTTAGGTACTTATTGGGTCCCCCTTGTTTTTGCTGAATAGGGAATGGGACAATGGCATGTCAAAATATGAATTCTGACCTTGCTCTAAAGAGAGAGCGGAGTCTTAAAACTTCTTCAGGGAAAAACAAGGGCAGATGTTCACTTGACATTGATGGCCTTTCCTTGACCAGCTTCTTCTAACGCGCTGACTCCAGAGCTGCCCCTTTCTCGATGCAGACCCTACACTAGACCCCATTGGACAAGACAGCAGCGCTTTGCCTTGCTCCGCTGATCTACCATTGGACAGATCTCCACTTAGGTCTTAATGAGAGCCTGCACATACTGGCAGATAGGAGTAAGGGTTAGGGCTAAAATTAGTGCTAAGGTTAGGTCTGGTATTGGGAAAGGATAAGGGATTGTGAAAACATTATGGTGGCAAAAGTGAAAACTTTATTCGAGATGTTGGCCAAAATGTGTCCAACCACTGTCCACATACTTGAGCTGTGTTCCATCTGCAGGATGTCATACCAATAATTTCTAGCTTATGAAAGATGCCCCCCCTCATTATACTTAGTAGTGTAAGGCTAATTTTTGAAAACTTACACAGAGTACGTCATTTCTTGGTCTGAAATGGAACATAGAGAGATTATCTGAAGGAATACAGAAGAACGGTCAGTGAAGGAGCCAACCTCGTCTACAGGCCGTGCAGCATGGTTTCAGTGGCGTAACGAAAGACCCCAGAGCCCATGCACTGCGGGTGGCCTGAGGCTGAGCTCCGGGGGCCCCATCTGTCAGGTCCCTGGGTCCGGAGCGTGGGGAGACCTTGCATGTACTTTACAGGGTGGCCCCCTCTTGTTTCATAGTGCCACTGTATGGTTTGATCGCACCTTAGAATCCTCACCCATAGACAAGGCCAGGATTGATAAAGGTAACCGTTACCCTACAGATAGTCTGTGCCACTGACAGGCTATGTGCGGTAACTATTCCATGTGCGATTTCTCCTTGTGGACACTTTGTTTATTGGATATAATGCGGCTGGTCCGGCCGCGGAGAGTGAAAACAGACTTCCATAACCAGATTTTCAGCCTTACTAGGTGGAGTTAGAATGAGAACTCACTGTCCCACTCTTGGAGTGTACAGCACTTCAAATGACATGAAACACTCACACAGCACATGCTACAGATTTATAGTGAGTTGGCACCAGCGGTGGCTCCGCCGCTACAGTGGAAGGGCATCGCCCCCCCTACCAGCCTTAAAAATAAAATGATATAAAAATGTTTATTATTGTTTTACTTTTATTTCAAGAGCCGAGTCTTGGGGGCAGGCCTAATTGGGGGCTGTCATGGAGGGGGAGTGGTGGGCACGACACTGTTGTCAGTGCGCATGTGGGTTTGGCCGGCCGTCTCAGAAATATAACTATACAATATCATAATGACCATTCACAATCAGTTATCATAATACATGCAGCTAAGAAAATAGTATACAAGTTATAGAAATAATTCCAAAATGGTAATAATTACAGAATATTGTGGATGGTGATACAGAGGGGATGGCAGATCATCTAAAAAAAGGTGCAAAAGAGCATGAGTAAAAACGATATGAAATTGTTCACATGCCCCATTACATCCTGCCTAGAAAAAAAGTGCCAAAGTGCAAGAGGTAAACATCTTTGTCCACAGATGACAGACAACTCAGACGATTACAGACTACAAGATAATTAATCCCAAAACATGCGGTCAAACCACAGTTAAACAGAAAGAGGTGGGCCAGTGGAAAAATATAATAGCAGCTCCTTAAGGGAGTTAAAAAGTAAGCCAAAAGGGATTTATCCCTCTTCGTGAGACAGTTGGCGATAAACACCCTATCTTTGCAGCGGGACACAGATCTGTTAACCTCGTTTCCTGGCTTTCTCGGCATTCTGTAAGTATCAGTGCCTAGTTTGAGCCAGTGGTTTCTGGTGCTCAGCACTGGCACTTAATCATCAACACTAGCAATTTTCATGAGCACCAGTTAAGGACACATTCATTTATGGTAGGCGCGGGGAGATTACGTAATTTGCTCAGAATCACGGGATGTTAAGCCGACACCGAGTCTCGAGCCTGGTTAACCAGCTCCGAAGTCGGCAGCTCTGGCCATTACTCCACATCCTCTCCCCACTGTCATGGTTAGTAGTTGGTTCTGTTTTAGGCAGCACCAAAAGGAGAACTGGGCCGGTGCAAGCTGCCTCCTGAAGAGAACCCCAGCACTTATTTTTTTACGAATTAACCACTAGCAAGTATAGGCAAGTTTCCAGATTATAAATGGACAGTTGTCAATTTAGCCATTGATGAAATGTGGGGAGATGTGGGTTTCGCCAGTTAGATGCCATGGATATATACGGAAGACTGCCAAGGCAACAAAAACAAAATACTGCTCTGCCCCAGTGACCATGCCGGAATGTATACCCAGCACTATTAGCTAAGGAGTGATTGTGATATCCAGCAGCAGGTTTGTTACCATGAACCTAGCTATACCCTGCTTCAAGGCATCAAGTTTAGGGCAGGAGCCAAATGTATGCACTAGATCTGCCTCCCGACTGTGGCAACGGGGCCAACTCATCCCGGCGTTCTCACTCCATTTGGCAATCTTAGCCGGAGTATAATAAAGATTAAATATTGTTTAAAGTGCGGTGCCTGCAGTCCACCAGATAGCAAAAGAGTAGGCCCTAATTCCAATGACTCATAAAAGCCACAGTCAGTATTAACAACGCGTACCTCCCATTTACCCAAATGTTTTCCAGATCACCAGCATACCATGGGTGAGATATTTATAAATCTGACTAGCGCAGGCCACACTCGATGTCACTCCCAAGAGGCTGACTTCTTTCACATGACATGGTATGCTCCGGATTGCCCCATACTGGTCCTGTGTTGGCTCCACCCTCTCTGCGGTCTTGGGTCTTCACCTATACTTATCACCTAAAGTAGCATTGTTGGGGATACTGGACGGGTTGGAGGGGTCTTGTGGAGATCAAACGCTGATTGGACTGGCAACTCTGGTTGCGAAGAGAGACATTGCTTGAACTTGAAAGCAACCGTCCCCACTGACCCTAAAATAATAGGACACTGGCATGGACTGGTGTGCTTAACTATAAGAACCTATTTATGCTGCCTGGTAAATGGTGGAACCATTGTGGTTTGTCTTCGACATCAGGTTCTTTTGCGCATCATGTCAGTTGAATTATTTTGAGAGGGGTGGGTGAGGGGTGGTGGGAGGTGGGGGCTGTGACCTCAAAGCACCTTTATTATAGCTTTTGTCTTTATTTCTTTTCTGTAGTTGTATTCTTTTGTCTGAAACGCAATAAAATCTGTTTATCAAAAAATCTGATTAATGCAACAGCCACGATTTTCTAATGTCAATCTGTAAACAAGATGACTTGAGATCAGTGGAGTCATTACATAACAAACATTGACAAAGCCAATAAGTTTCGCCTATGCGAGAGCTATTGGCTTCACTATTATTTTTTAGCCATGTTGTATACCAGAATGGCCGCTGTTCAGCATGGCTAATAGTTAGCTGATTAAAAGAGAGTGGAGTGGAGTGCCGTGGAGTAGAGTAGAGTTTGATGGAGTGGCGTGGAGTGGCATAGAGTAGAGTAGAGTGGGGTGGCGTGTTGTGTCGTGGCGTGGCGTATAGTTGTGGAGTGTCATGGAGAGAGTAGAGTGTCGAAGATTGGAAGGGTGTAGAGTGGAGTAGAGTACTGTAGAGTTGAGTGGTGTAGAGTGAATAACAGTGACAGCGGAGTAGAATGTCGTAGAGTGGAGTGGCATAGATCAGAGTAGCGTAGAGAGTGTTCTGTAGAGTGGAGTTGAGTGGAGTATTGTAGATTGGATTAGATTGTTGTAGTATAGAGTGGTGTAGAGCAAAGTACATTGTCGTGGAGTGACATAGACTGGAGTAGAGTGTTGTAGAGTGGAGTGTCATACAGTGGAGTGGCATAGAGTGGAGTAGTGCAGTAGTGTGTCATTGAATTGAGTGGAGTAAAGTGGCATGGAGCGCTGTACAGGGAGTTGCATAGAGCATTGTACAGTGGAGTAATGTTGTAGAGTGGCATAGAGTGGAGTAGAGTGTTGTGGAATGTCATAGAGTAGAGTACATTGTCAGAGTGAAGTAGAGTTTAATAGAGTGGAACATCATAGAGTGGAGTATCGTAAAGTGGAGTGTCATAGAAAGGCCTAGAGTGAAGTGGTGTAAAGTACAGAGAAGACCGGTGCAGAGTGCATGGGCATAGAGTGCATTGGTTTTGAGTAAAGTTGTGTAGAACACATTGGAGTAGAGTTCAGTGATGTAGAGAAGAGTGGCAAAGAGTGCAGTGGCATAGATTAGTGTAGAGTAGAATTGCGTAGAGTGGAGTTCCACAGCATAGAGTACAGTGGCACAGTGTGGAGTCGAGTGCAGTGGAGTACAGTAGACTCTTTCAGAGTAGAATGAAGTGGCAACTGAAGTGGCATAGAGTGGGATGGTGCAGGGTAGAGTGGAGTGGTGCAGGGTTGAGTGTAGAGGTCTAGAGAAGAGTGGCGTAGAGTGCAGTGGAGTGCTGTGCAGCAGTGTAGATTAAAGTAAGTGGAGTGATGCAGAGTAGAGTGGCCTAGAGTGTAGTGGCATAGAGTGCATTGGCGTAGAGTGCACTTGAGTGGTGTCGAGTTGAGTGGTTCAGATTAAAGTGTAGTGGCAAAGAGTCCAGTGGTGCAGAGTAGCCATTACAGACAACACATCTTCAATTGAAATTACCATTACATTTTTACAGACAGACAGTTTTACTGATAAAAGTATACAGCACACAAACGATAATGTGTGGAGCTGTCATCACCTATTATATTGATTTTTTTAAATTGTATTTAACTATTTGTTTCCACAACACTTCAGAATTGCCCAAAAATCTACTTCATTTGTGCTTCCCTAATTCTGATATATTCTGAAATATCTGCATAGTTAAATTACAGACATTTAAATTTTGTTGGGTGCTAAAAAAAAACAACAGCGTACAGCCATCCGTCCAGCTCACCCAGTAGCCAGCATGACTGTCGCATAAATCCTCTCACTTTGAAATCAAAGAAAGAAAAGTAAACACCAAGCTCCCGAGGAAGATTGAGCCTGACATTTGACCTCTGGCTTTGAACGCACAACAAATGTGACAAGATAAGAACAAGTTATAAAGGGGCCAGTTTACAAAAATCGAGCACTGGTGGAAGGATACTGGAAATAAGACATGGGCTACGGGAGGGACGAACTAAAGCTGGACAGCCTAAAACAAATAAAGACAGTAAATGAAAAGCAAGCAAATGTGAGTTACAAAAGACAAAGCCAATGGTAAGCAATGGGCAGAATGCATTCACAAGGAAGCTTTTTCAAGATGTCGCTAGCAGGCTTCGACCTAAAAATGGCAGAAGCACCAGAATATTTGGCTCTTGATAAGTTTGCAAAAACTGACACCTCAAGACGTTTGACCTGAACGACATGCCATTTTCTGTTTGTCTAAAACAATCTTGACCAAGGTATGGATGATACACACTAAAAACAGGTACTAAGGCTATAAACCATCGTTTACACGAGAAGCAAAGATGCACAACAGACTAGCAGGTGCCATCTCTACAGGATATCCGTTCATACAACTTGACTCCTGTGTCCTTCAGCAATCCAGTTTTTCTTTTACAATGCATGGCAATTAGGTCATTTGAACTTTACTAGGACTACAATGCCCAGAATGCCTTTGTAGAACAGAGCAACTACAATTTCCTCACAGACCTTTGCTATTCCTAATATTTTCTAGTGGCTTTTTCAGCCGCGGCCGGTAGTAGGTGTACCTGCCGGGCGGTGACGTGTGGAGTGGGAGGGACAGGGTGGGGGCTAGTAATGTGTGGATTACGGACTTTAACAGGTATGTAAACATGTAAATAAATAAAACGAATTTCGTTGCATGCACTGCATCACCAAATGTGATGCAGTGCTGCAAAGAAATTCTTTTTATTTATTTATATGTTTACTTAACTGTTAAGGTCCGTAATCCATACATTACTACCCCCCACCCTGCCCCTCCCCCTCCCCACATCACCGCCAGGCAGGTACACCTACTACTGGCCACGGCTGGGCTTTTTCCACTTGGGATACCATTTCCTCCTCCGCTATCTCCTCGTTCGTGAAAGTATTGCATTAGAAATATATACACATA
Source organism: Lissotriton vulgaris (assembly GCF_964263255.1). Lineage (NCBI taxonomy): Eukaryota > Metazoa > Chordata > Amphibia > Caudata > Salamandridae > Lissotriton > Lissotriton vulgaris. The sequence goes on along the minus strand of NC_141693.1, from coordinate 1,695,084,759 downwards.
TATATGTAAGTAATTATATAAATTAAGATAATGTATCAATACCTTAATTAAAAAATAGTATTTGCTGTAGATTGTATTTTAGAAATAATTTAATTGGGATCAATGATTTAGCAGGGTATTGTATTACAAAATGGGGTGAACTCAGGAGTTGAGGACTAGGGTGAATCAGATGGTCCCCCAGAATACTAATACATCAATTACATTGAATTACAAAATAATAATAGTAAATTATAAAAATGAAATAAACTGAAAAGAATAAAAAAAGGACATATAAACCCTAAAATAATGCAAAAATGTACTAAATAATGAAAAGAATTTGGAATGGTACCTCTTACATTTTGTTTGCTATTGATACTTGCACAAGTTCCACCATTGCCTACGTAACGTTTGTTCTTGTGTTTTAGTGTCCTCTATTTGTTGCAGTATTATACCTCTACTTGTACTTTGTACGCTTTTGTAACCTGCACACATGTCACTTTTTCCTCCTGTAATGCACCGTTTGCTACCTCTTGTATTTTGTTCACTCACGATTGTCACTGTTGCCTCATGTAATGTAACTTTTGCTTTTGTAATTTGTTCACTTGTAATGTTCTCTTGTATCAGTTCTGTTCCTTTTGTGAAGCGCTCTGACACCTTCGGGTAAAGTCGGCGCTATATAAAAACACATAAATAAATAAATAAAATAGAATAAATCGTAATATCACATATTTGGTAACTGCAGGGAGGTGCAGCTGTCTCACTCTCCTATTTCGCAGACATATGAACCAGGATGTATGTTGTTTTAAAACTTCCGTGACTTTAGTCAGACTCATTGGAGGAAGGGTTGGTTGGAGCACGTGGGCGGCTCGTCCCAGCTTCCTGTCTCCCTTCCTTTAACTCCCACCCTCGAGCCATCTCATTCACCCTTTCCCTTAGTCTATGCATCACTCGCTATCTTCACGCTACCCTTTCTTATAGAGTGACAGCCTCTCCCAGGCCTTCTTTGGAACAGAAACCCCCTAAAGGTAAATGAGACATTCCAAGTCCCTCCTCCTCCCCGCCTACCACCGGAAGAGAGGATCCTTCCTCTCCACTGTACGCACGCACGTCATAAGGGACCGGCCATGGCCTAGCATTAATCTCATGATACACAGGGGAGCACATTTACCAAACTTTCACGCGACGTGGGGCATCAAGCAAAGTTACCACGCTGCGTGAAAGGGAGAGAGCAAAAATGCTCCACATTTACAAAGATACGGAGCATTTCTGCTCGCTCCTTGCGCTGGGGCATTGTGTGCAGCCCTACAACATAGTGCGCATTCTCCTCTTTCTAAGTGTAGTGCAGAGTGCATCGCACGCATAAAAAGGAAATAGTAAGGAGAAAGAAAGATATTTCTCCTTGTTACACCTCACTTGGGAAGGTGTCGCATTTTGACGCTTTCCCTGGTTTACAGGTCTTTGTAAATCTGGGAACACGCCAAAATCCATGGGTGGAGGCATGGGAACACCCATTCTCCACCATTGGGCGCTTTCCAAGTTGAAATGTAACATAACGCAGCACAAGCAGCTGTCTTGCATTACCTTTCTTTACAAAGCCATGCAAGGCCACACACATCAGGCCTGGTATGGTGGTGTAAATATTACTGAAGCCTTTATGACGCAAGGACAACATAAAGGCGTCTTAAATGTGGGACCAAGATGTGTAGTCAGTCAGTCATCATTGCTCCGCACTCATTCCACCCCGGGCACTACAAAGCAATCGGGAAACATGATTAACCCCTCCCATGCTCATGACGGAGCCGCTCCGTCATGAGCATCGGCTGAGCTGGGCTCATGACGGAGCGGTTCCGTCATGGCCCTGCTGCCGCGCCTGCGCGGCGCTGATTTCGCGCCTGCGCGGCGCGTTCTATTAAGCAGGCGGGGCCATGACGGAACCGCTCCGTCATGAGTACAGCGCAACCGCGGCTCGTGACGGAGCGGCTCAGCCATGAGCATGCGGCGCCGCTCGGGCCCCCCCCCCCCCCCCTAGCGCTGCGGTGGAATTGCCGCCGCAGCGAAGGGGTTAATCCATGGGCCGAGAAAATCCATCCTGATCAGAGCTGATGCTATGGCGAGGCCACAGTTTATTTATGCTGTCACTGACAACATTGTACTGTCACAACTAGGTTATCAGAGGAAAAAAAGGCTAGGAACAGGCACCGTCATCATGGACATAGTGAAGAGACTCAACTCGCGCCTCTGGATGACACTCTTAAGTAGAAGCCCTGAGCCTGTAGCACGGCCAGGAACAGTGACCTCACAAACGTCCTCGAGCATTCTCACTAGAGAAAGAGAATGTAGGACTGTTGTGAATTCACAAACATTCCCAATTGGATGGCTGCGTTTAAAGGAACACTTGGTATATGGCATCTTCGTACCAGGGAAATTTATTTATTTATTTATTTTTATTTATTTATTTATGCGATTTTATATAGCGCAAACTTTACCCGAAGGTGTCAGAGCGCTTTACATAGGACCCAGTGTCAACCATAAGGACTGATGGTTAAAATCAGAAAAACAGATTTGCAAATTTTTGACTTACATAAGAACCAGTTGAAAACATACGGATTTCGGATTACATGCGTTCTAAAAGACTTAGGATTATATGCGTTACAAAAGGTACAAACAGAGAAAAGAATTGCAAATGTACAAGAGATAGAATCACACAAGGAGGAGATACAAATGGATATATTCTAGGTACTCATGAGCGAATTTTGCGGATCTCGCGTTCGCGAATTTTGCGGATTTGCGGATTCGCAATCCGCAAAATCCGCGAATTCCCGCGAATTTGCGGAATTTTTTTTTTTGTGTTCGCCCGTGTTTCTGCAAGTTCGCGAGGGTTTTGTACACTTTCGCAAATTGCGAACTTACCTGTCGGGTCGCAAGTTTCGCGAACTTGTTGTTTCTACGTGTCCAGCCTGTTTGGGACACTCTTCTTCATCACTGCCACTCTCTGTCACCACTGCCACTCTCTGACTACTCATGCCACCCTCTGGCCCACCCATGCCACCCTCTGTTTCATCACCACACCCTCTGGTTGTCCAGTGTACATTATTTTCGGCAAAGCAAATCACACCTTCCCTGCCTCAAGTGACCTGAATTAATTTGGGGCTGATTAATGTGTCACAGAATATTTTTTTAGCTGGCACCTGCTTCCTTAGTGCGCCCTGATTAGTGATCTTTTGCACTTGCTAAGTGCTTTCATTGTTGCAAAATTAGTTACAACACCTGCCCTGCCCCAACTGACAATAATGAATTAGGGGCTGATTAATGGATTTTAACTTCCAGCCTGGCTCCTGCTTGTCTCCCTTAGCTGTAATTCAGGACCTTTGTGGCATATGTGTAACTATTCTGAGGTTCAGAGCAGGGTCACATAATAGTTTCAACTGGCAACTGAACTCTGGAGGGGCCCCTCAGGAAGCACTACAGGAAATGGCTACTAATGATGAGCCTGAACTTTTGAACCTGGTAAGTAGTTACTTTCAGTTTTGCTAAGATCGTGTTTCTGCAATTTTGCACTTATTCGCGGGGCGCGAACTCACGCGAACTCACGCGAACAGTGCGAGCAGTGCGAGCAAAATCCGCTGCTCGCGGATTTGCGGATTTTGCGGGAGATTCGCAAATCTCGCGGATTGCGGATTTCCCGAAAATCCGCAAAATCCGCGAGCGGAACGGATTTTCCGCCCATGCCTAATTCTAGGCCTAAACTAGTAATATCTCTATCAACACAGGGAGGGGATACACATGGATATACTCTAACAGTCACATAGGGGACTAGTCGTTAGAGTTATCTCTATATACATAGGGAAGGAATATGACTGGATATACTCTAAGAGTCACATAGGAATGGTGGAGAGCACAACGGTCTACAGCATATACTAGTGATTAGAGCTATCTCTATATACATAGGGGAGGGAAAGGACTGGATATGCTCTAAGAGTCACAAAGAGGGCAGGCACATGAGATAACGAACTTTACACGAAGGTGTCAGAGCGCTTTACATAGGATCCAGTGGAAAACATAAGGACTGACGGTTACATGCGTAAAATGATTGCAAATTTTTGCATTACAAAAGAACCAGTTAAAAGCATACGGACCAGGGATTACAAGTGTAACAAAAAGGAATACAAATGGATATACTCTAGGCCTATACTAGTAATATCTCTATCAACATAGGGAGGGGGTACACATGGATATACTCTAAAAGTCACTTAGGAGACTAGTCGTTAGAGTTATCTCTATATACATAGGGAAGGGATACACATGGATATACTCTAACAATCACATGGGAGACTAGTCGCTAGAGTTATCTCTATATACATAGGGAAGGGATATGACTGGATATACTCTAAGAGTCACATAGGAAATGTAGACTATCGTGCAAATGCACCCTCTTTTCTTTTTAATTTTTTAATTTTTTTATCTCCACATGGAAAACATTTCCACAGTGGAAAAAGACTTACTCCAGAACTGAACTTGGCTGGAGCAAATCGTGGGCCTTTTTCAAGGCTGTAAGCTGACAAGTTTTTGGGGGGTCACAAACTCCCAAAGAAACCACTCCTTGTACTTCCTACTCTGCACTCGTTAACTATGGTTTTCTACTACATAATTGAACCCTTCTGTGGTGTAAAAATGTAAAAAATTTAACTTGATACTTGTATAGCGCACTACTCACCCGCAAGGGTCTCAAGGCACTTGTACGAATACCGCTGTGGAACCCATCCTGGCTTTCTCTGTGAGGCGTCCACTCCTGCATCCTTAACGTTGTGGAGATTAAGCACACTATTGCCCAGAGTTGCAGAGTGGGACTCTATGATTGAAATAGGCAAGTAGGCGAGAATTATCAGGTCAGTGGAATTTGGAGCTCAAGACCCACCAAAGCAGGGAATTGAACCCTGGTCCCGGGCTAGACCACTGCATCAGGGTCTGCCGCTCTAACCATTGAGCCACACTTCTACAATTACACAGTAGTTAAACTATTTACATATGTCATTTATCCTTTTTTTGGATAGCCGACAGGGGCCAATGGAGCAATTTTCGGCCACCAGTGTAGATTTATGGTGCTAAATGACTTCATGAATCGGGCCCTTGATGTCCAATGAGACATCACATCTTATTATCTGGGAGTGATTGTGCCAGAGAGAAAACAGTCAAAGCTAAAGGGACATCAAGCGATCTGTTACCTCTCTCTGGTGGTGATCGCCCTAGAATGAGACAGGACATGGGTTTGGATGGGCACTGCCTAAAATCGCGTGTATATCACTTTTAAATGATTACATCTTAAAACTAGTCCTGAAAGCAGATGTCACATGCAAGAGCTCACACTCAAGCGCATACGCAAGAGCTCAAGCACACATGCACACAATAATGTTCACAATTTGTTTAAAGTTGTGAGTAGCTACCTGAATGATAGAATTAACTGTAAATGAAGCAATATTAATATTACCTCGAGTTACAGGTTTACAAGTCGAGGTTGTGGTGAGGAAAAGCAACGAGAGTGCAGGAAAGCGTACCCAACATGTTCAATCTGTGTAATGGCTGGAGGGGTGTCAGATGGACAAGGACACCCGCAAAAGAGCAAGGTTTATTTATAAGCTGCAAATAACTACTCTCAAAATATAAGAACATAACAAATAGGGCACGCAGAAATACGTAAATAGTAACTTCAATACCCTGCTTTTTATTACGGTCGACTGCGCTGCAAAAACATTTGACCTAATATCCTTTCACTGATTTCAGAGATGAATTGTTTATTTAGAAAATTGAAAATGGGAGAGCCATGTGCTTCTTCTGGTTTCTGTGTCTGTAAGGCATTCCTGGAGAAACCAATGTTTGAGACATCTGAAGGGTGGGGGCTCTCCTGGTGCCCAGGGCCTGAAGGGGCCTGTGTTAAGGCCATTCCAAGGTCATCTCTTCTTAACTGTGAGGTCTCCTGATGTCGCAGGGCCTGATGGCCATTCCAAGGTCATCTCTTCTTAAATGGGGGGTCTCCTGATGTCTCAGGGCCTGATGGCCATTCCAAGGTCATCTCTTCTTAATTGGGGGGTCTCCTGATGTCTCAGGGCCTGATGGCCATTCCAAGGTCATCTCTTCTTAAATGGGGGGTCTCCTGATGTCTCAGGGCCTGATGGCCATTCCAAGGTCATCTCTTCTTAACTGGGGGGTCTCCTGATGTCGCAGGGCCTGATGGCCATTCCAAGGTCAATCCTTCTTAATGGTGGGGTCTCCTGATGTCTCAGGGCCTGATGGCCATTCCAAGGTCATCTCTTCTTAACTGGGGGGGGTCTCCTGATGCTGCAGGGCCTGATGGCCATTCCAAGGTCATCTCTTCTTAACTGGGGGGTCTCCTGGTGCCCCAGGGCCTGAAGGGGCCTGTGTTAAGGCATTTCCAAGGTCATCTCTTCTTAACTGTGGGGTCTCCTGATGTCGCAGGGCTTGATGGCCATTCAAAGGTCATCTCTTCTTAACTGTGGGGTCTCCTGATGTCGCAGGGCTTGATGGCCATTCAAAGGTCATCTCTTCTTAACAGGGGGGGGTCTCCTGATGCTGCAGGGCCTGATGGCCATTCCAAGGTCATCTCTTCTTAACTGTGGGGTCTGATGCTGCAGGGCCTGATGGCCATTCCAAGGTCATCTCTTCTTAACTGTGGGGTCTGATGCTGCAGGGCCTGATGGCCATTCCAAGGTCATCTCTTCTTAACTGTGGGGTCTGATGCTGCAGGGCCTGATGGCCATTCCAAGGTCATCTCTTCTTAACTGTGGGGTCTGATGCTGCAGGGCCTGATGGCCATTCCAAGGTCATCTCTTCTTAACTGTGGGGTCTGATGCTGCAGGGCCTGATGACCATTCCAAGGTCATCTCTTCTTAACAGTGGGGTCTGATGCTGCAGGGCCTGATGGCCATTCCAAGGTCATCTCTTCTTAACTGGGGGGTCTCCTGATGTCGCAGGGCCTGATGGCCATTCCAAGGTCAATCCTTCTTAACGGTGGGGTCTCCTGATGTCTCAGAGCCTGATGGCCATTCCAAGGTCATCTCTTCTTAACTGGGGGGGTCTCCTGATGCTGCAGGGCCTGATGGCCATTCAAAGGTCATCTCTTCTTAACTGGGAGGGGGGGTCTCCTGATGCCGCAGGGTCTGATGGCCATTCCAAGGTCATCTCTTCTTAACTGTGGGGTCTCCTGATGTCGCAGGGCTTGATGGCCATTCAAAGGTCATCTCTTCTTAACTGTGGGGTCTCCTGATGTCGGAGGGCTTGATGGCCATTCAAAGGTCATCTCTTCTTAACTGGGGGGGGGGGGGGGTCTCCTGATGCTGCAGGGCCTGATGGCCAATCCAAGGTCATCTCTTCTTAACTGTGAGGTCTCCTGATGCCGCAGGGTCTGATGACCATTCCAAGGTCATCTCTTCTTAACTGTGGGGTCTCCTGATGTCACAGGGCTTGATGGCCATTCAAAGGTCATCTCTTCTTAACTGGGGGGTCTCCTGATGTCGCAGGGCTTGATGGCCATTCAAAGGTCATCTCTTCTTAACTGTGGGGTCTCCTGATGTCGCAGGGCTTGATGGCCATTCAAAGGTCATCTCTTCTTAACTGGGGGGTAGAGGGTCTCCTGATGCTGCAGGGCCTGATGGCCATTCCAAGGTCATCTCTTCTTAACTGGACGTGTCTCCTGATGCCGCAGGGCCTGATGGCCATTCAAAGGTCATCTCTTCTTAACTGTGGGGTCTCCTGATGTCGCAGGGCTTGATGGCCATTCAAAGGTCATCTCTTCTTAACTGGGGGGTGGGGGGTCTCCTGATGCTGCAGGGCCTGATGGCCATTCCAAGGTCATCTCTTCTTAACTGTGGGGTCTCCTGATGCCGCAGGGCCTGATGGCCATGCCTAGGTCTTCTCTACTTAATGGTGGGAGTGGCTTGTAAACGTTCAGAGGTGAGTAACTAATACTTACCACCTAAACTTGGCTTTGTCTTGTGCCCCTGGTGAACTGGATCTTCACTGGTACGCATTTCAGAACAGGTGGGACTAAGGTGAAATATTTAGGTAAGACTGCTCATTGAGTGGTGCTGAACCAGCACACATTTAAGAAGAAATGTTTGATTAAAGAACTGTACCATGAAGTAATGTTGCTGCTATTGCGATATTACGTCTGTTTGTGACTGGTCGTTGAAATGTCTGCTAGTTCTTGTAGAGCTAGGCGCATACGTCAGAGTCCATGGCATTTATATTGTAAATGGGCAGTGCAGTCTGGTGGCAGGAGTGGTACCGGTGGACAGCAAGTAGGATTCACAAGGAGGTTTCTGGGAGTAGTTGTGCAGTAGCTACACTTCCGTGAATGTCCAGGCATAATATGTGTTTACTTCCGGGAAATAATCTTTGTGAAACAAGCCACATATGCCTGTAGCAACCAGGCGAGCATGTGGTTCCGTTCATTTACCTTTCAGCCCTCGGCCCCAAACATCAGTTCAAACTACGTGCCTGGGAGTGAATGGCGCCCTTCGCTTTGGACGAAATCTGGGTGCGCGGTGGGGGAGAGAGCTGCAGTAGTCGCACTGCCCAGTCTTCTGAGGTGATGGAGAGAAGCTGGACTTCTGCAAGAGAACCGGAAGTAAATGACAAATGACAGAAGCGGATGTATACACTAGACATGGGCGGAATTTGCAAAGTTGCGCTACGCAAAGCTCAGCGAAACTGTAAAAATTCCCAGTGAGCACGCAGAAGTTCTGCGAACGTGTGGAATTGCTTGTTCTGCCAGTTTGTTATGCTTTTTTCCTGTTTGCGTACGCTGTTTGCGTGCTCAGGGAAAAATATCTCACGAACACGCATTTTGAAAGCGCGAACAAGCAAAAAATTCTGCGAAGCAGCAGAATTTTTGGCAATTCCGTGTTCTCTGCGGAATGCAAAATTACCCAAATTCCGCAAATTCCGCGGGCGGAACGGAATTTACCACCCAGGCCTATACACTATGCAGGTCATTTTGAGACCAGTCCATTGGGAACCCAGGTGGAGCAGTGCACAAGCCGGTCTCCACCTGGGCTATTTCGCGCAAGCAAACGGCCGCACGAGGGATCAGGTGGAGATAGTTAGGCAGGAGGGAGGGATTAGGGATTCAGGAGGTGATAATTAGAGGCAGTTTAGCGGGAAGGCACTGCAGAGGCAGTGCCCTGGGGTGTTTCATTGCTGCCTTTCCCGTTGTGGTCGCTGTTTTTTCCAGTTTCTGTGTTTTTCCCATTTCAGGTGTTTTGTTGGCTAATTGTGATATTGTGCCTCGGTCCAGTAAATATGGCCGGGAGTGAGGAGGTGCACACTGCCATTCGCTTGCTGTGTGACGGGGGGGGAGGACTTGCTGCGGCCTGGGGTCCCTGGCGAAGCGTGGGTGGGTTGTACCCGCCCTAAGAGGGAAGCAGCGAAAGGGGTGGAGAAGGCGGTTGCTGCATGTTTGCTGCCGCCAACTACCTTTCCGGTACCGCTTCCATCTGTCATGGGAGCGGGCGAGGTTTGCATCCGGGAAGGAGTGTCTCTTTAGGGCCGAGGGTCGAGGCGGCCTTTCCATCTCACTCTGGGCATTACATAGGGGAACAGCTTCCCAGGTCCCGTGCAGGCCTTAAAATGAGGCGTTTTAGGTCACGGGGAGGAGGGCTTCTAGGGCTCAGTTTGCTAGCTCTCTTCCACGTGGGACAACTCTGAGGAGGCGGGGTTTGCGGCTGCAGTCTCCTCCTTTAGTAGTTGTCATGGGGTCTGCCCCTTTACAAGCTAAGGCTATTAGAAAGGCTGGAGCTGCTGGATTTTCAGCGCCTGTGGGCAACTTTGGCACTCCTAAGGAACAGTTGGGGCATGTTGAATGTATTTCTCGTCGCTCCACTTCCCTGGTTGCTTACTCTAGTGACAGTGGTGAGGAGGGTGTTTATGAGTCTGCTGGCACAGTTTTGTTTTCCAGCTCGGGGATAACACTACTGCCCTGGTTGGTGGTTTTTCATGTCAGAATTTATGCAGGTTGACCACGAGGTTAGCGCAGACAGTGAGCAGGTTCACACAGGTATCTCAGGTAGGGGTGTCTCATGGGGATATTTTTGATGTACCCTTAAGTTATACTGTTCCTTCAAAGCCTCTTCAGTCTTTTGACTCCGTGATGGGTTCACAGTCTGGTCAGTGGGTTTGGGTGGAACATTTGGAAGGGACCTCTGCAGCAGGGTCCGGTAGAGTGTCTTTGCGGCATTTGGGGGGGACACGGGGTGCTACGCCTTCTTCAAACACGAGCAGTTTGAAGACACAGGCTGTTCCATACTCAGCGATGGAATGGGGTGGCTCCGCAGATTAGGCGGTGGAGCACGATGCAGCTTTGCTGAATTGGTCTGCTGCACAAGGAAGTTCAGGTGCGGAGTTTCCTTCACATACTGGACATCGGAAGCGGATGGCGGCGCAGCATTGGAGGTCGTATGATTGGGGTGTGGGAGATGGGGAAAAGCCGGGGATGAGTACTACTGGTTTCAATCCAGATGATGATATTTTGATTTATGGGGATGACAGTGATTTGCAAGAAGGGGATCTGCGAGAAGTGGGCGGTGTTGAATCATTGACGGTTCTACACTTAAAGAGTGGGGTAAAAAGGGGTTCATTGGGGGCAACGACTGTGCTTAGTATGTTTCAGAAGTCTGGAGCGAACCGACCAACAGATCCCGACTGGCTAAGCGGTCCTCGTCAGCGGTATGACCCTAAGGAATTCCAGAAACGCTCAGCTCAATTACCATCAGGTAAGTCAAAATGGTGGGACACGTGGACTCATTCTGATCTTAGTGAGCCCAGTAAGCGTTCAATTGGAGTTGGGGCTGGGTTGTTGGTTGATGATTTGACACCTCAAACTGAAGTGGGAGTACCGAATTCTGTTGTGCCAGCCAAGGTTACGGGTAGTGTCCCATTATATGTGGCTCCCACTAGTCAACCCAAACAAAAGACTGAGTTACTTCTTTCTGGGAATGATGTACAGGAGGAAGTTTGGAATATTCAAATAAAGCTGCCTTATATGGGTATTTCCATGCCTTTGGGGTCCCACCTTTCTGTGAAAACTAAGGCTAAGATTTGGAAACATGAGTTTGTGGAAGTTTTTAAGTTGTTACATAGGGACGTTCAGGCTAAAGAGGGATCCAAAGAAGAAGAGTAGGAACTTGTCAGACGGCCTAGGGTTCCTAAATATTTTGACAACTGGACATCCGCTTTCCTCATATATGCGAGTGTATATTGCGAGTGTCATCAGGACAGGGCAGTGGCTGTGTTCAAATATATTAATATAATTTGCAAGGCCCAAATGCACTTTGGTGGATATGCGTGGCTCAGCTACGATGAGGAGTTTAGGGCCCGGCTCAGTATTTTTAATGACAAGCCATGGGGGGAGGTGGATTCTGAGCTGTGGCTCCAATGGAATGTCATCCACTCACCCACCGGCAACGACTCACACTGCCAGCGGTTTACCAATCACCTACCGGCCCTTTCAACCTCGTCCCGCCCAGGATGGGGCGGATTGGCATTGGAGGGGACAACCCCCGGTCCCAGGGGCCTGTTGGAATTTTAATACAGGATTCTGTAGCGGACAAGTTTGTTGCTACAAGCATAAATGCTAAATGTGGGGGAAAGCACCCAGTCACTCAATGCTTCGAAGGTCCTAAAGTCGGAGATCAAGCCAGGTGCCAAGGGGGAGAGGGACAACTTTGCAGTATCCACCAAAGGGCTCCTACCCCAATTAGACTGGAAGTTCTAGAACATTAGTTGGGCTGCTATCCTGATGTAGAAGCAGCATCTAGTTTGTACTGGGGTTACAAGGAAGGGTTTAAAATTGGATACCAAGGGCCATGTCAGCGGAGATGGGCTGAAAATCTTAAATCTGCTGAGGAAGTTCCCCAGGTGGTGCAACAAAAACTTCATGCTGAATTACAGGCAGGTAGAATAGCTGGCCCCTCCCTGCAGAGTTCTTTTGCGAATCAGATTGTCTCACCCCTGGGAGTGGTCCCCAAGAAAACTGAAGGGGATTATCGTTTGATAAATCCTTTATCCTGGTCGGAGGGTCAATATATCAATGATTTCATTTCCCCAGCAGACACCAGTGTGTCATACGCTTCTGTGGATGATGCACTGAAATTGGTGAGGTCAGTGGGGGCTATGGCTGAGTTGGCCAAAAGCAATATTTAATCGGCTTTACGCCGACTGCCGATACACCCTTCAGATTTTGAACTACTGGGCATGTTTTTTGATGGAGCATTTTACTTTGACAAAGTCCTTCCCATGGGCTGTTCTGGTTCTTGTTCCCTTATTGAACGGTTTAGCACTTTTCTACAGTGGTGCTTTACACAATAGCAAAAAAAACAAAATAGGTTCAGTTTAAGAAAGCCCAGTGATTTACATAGTTGCTACTGAATTCTCTTTGTTGCCTGCTAGCCACAGGTTGGAAATGCAAGTGGGGCCCGACTCAGCGTTTCATCCTTTTCAAACTCTTAAACTGTGCGCCGGGAGTCGAGCAATTGAGAGCTTTTCACAATGGTAAAAGTTAGGTAGCAAGCACCATATAAAAATATTATTTCTAATTGCCAATATATTTCTGAATAACTAAAGGCTCCCACTGGGAACGAGGAGGGGTGACCAGTGCAGTGAGGAGCAGCAGTGGTGTTATGATGATAGTTATTGCCATACTCTCAAAAATGCCTGCTTGTCCCCTCAGGACACCAACCATCCTCCAGCTGTCTGCATACATTGTGACGTAATCAGCTGGCATTCTAGAATGCCAGGTGATCCCTGAGCAACTGTCATCTTTTTGAGACGGCGATCAAATAGAGACATCTAGCTGCAGAGTCCTTAGCTTTGTAGTTTCCAGGTATCAGGCTGGATCCGGATCTTTTGCTGAGCAATGCCCCTTGTGCATGCCATTGAGTGGAACCATTCAGCTCCCTGTGATGTTATTGGGAACCTCGGTTATGAGGTTGCGGTACTCATATTGGTCCAACCCAGGTACGCGGACGCCAGTTCTTTTACTTCCGCACCAGTTAAGCGCCGATCTGGGAAGAGCTACCCCTCTGTTGCTTTTTGACAGCCCATTTCTCAACTTTTTGTCGAATACAGAATTTTTTCTAACTTTGTGTGGAAGGATGTCTTTGAGGAAGACATGGTTCGAGCTGTGCGGTGCCTGCCACCACATGATGTTGGTTACCGACCCCCACCTCGTTTGTCTCTGGTGTCTTCAGAACAACCATGATTCAAAGTTGTGCTCGGAGTGTCGCATCATTGCTCCGAAGGCCTTGCATGAGCGGGCTATGAAGCTCCTTGCGGCCCAGCAGTGGACACCATCCAGTGAGACTCCGCGGAGGTCCAGGTCCCGATCAAAGAAGAGGAGGCTGCGGGACCACTCCCGGAGCCCAAAGTCTTCTTCATCCCACTCTAGGTCTTCGGGACACTTGGGGAAGAGGCATAAGAAGAAGAGGAAGTCCAAGCAGACTTCATCTTTGCCTCGACTGTCGTCCGTTGATGAAAGAGGTAAGGAGCACAGATGAGCTAGGCACGGTTCGGTGGAGCCAGAGCTAGGGTCGACTTCGCTCCTCCCTCCATTTCTGGGAGTCGGAGTGACCCCCACTCAAATTAAACAATTTTACAAGGCTATGTGCCACGTATTTGAGTGGGTCGACCCCTCTGGTGAGCCCTTTTTGGCCTTGCGGGGTCAGAAGGGGCCCCATCGGATTTGACGTCGTCAGCTCCTGCCACAGCACTGGTCTCAGGGATCCAAACCCGGGTTGATGCCGGTCGTGCCATAGCGACTGCCACCGACGTTGGACCTGAAGTTGGTGCCCCCAGTGGCCACTGGCGGCACCAGCCCCATCTTTATCTGTGATGACACAGATTCAGAACGACGTCACTCTATGCCGTTTCCAGCGCCAATTGAACCCTGGGGTTCTATGTTGTCCCCTGAACACTTTGAGGATGTGTTAGGCTCTGGAGAGGAATGGGAGGGGTCTATAAACACTTTGGAACACCAGGATGACTCTGCAGAACAGTTGGACTGGTATGGGGAACTTGGGGAAGCCAGTGGAATGGACACTTCTCCAGATACTGGCAAGGTCTCTCCGCCAACTGTGGCTACTGAGGAGGGGGCATCCTATGGCATGGTGGTTAACAGGGCAGCAGAGGTCCTCGGACTAAAGCTGCCTTTCATGCAGGTCATGACTAATCTCCTGTCTGAGTGCTTCAACCTGAGGCTTCCAACTCCGATCCCCTTTTTCCCTTTAATGAAGCACTGACTGATGTCCTTCTAGGCAGGTGGTCCAGGCCTAGCACAGGGGCTCCTGTGAATAGGACGATTACACGCAGCCATCGCCCAGTCCCAGGCGACCCAAAGCTCCTCAACCAACACCCCACCCCCAAAAGTTCGGTGGTGCAGGACTCCACATCCCAGGGCGTGTTCCCTTCCACCCCTCCGGATAGGGAATCCAACAGGATGGATTCATTTGGTAAGAAGATGTTTTCTTCCTCCAGCCTGGGATTGGGGTTGGTGAATACCACATGCTTTTTGGGCTGTTTCTCCCACTCCCTCTGGGAGATCGTTGTGCAAGTGCTGCCACAAGTCCTGGAGGAGGCCCGGGCTGTGCTCTCTCAAGCAGTTAAGGACAGGAGTGATGCAGCAAAATTTACCATAAGGTGTGGCCTTGATATGACGGATTTGCTGGGCAGATCAATTTCCAAGACAGTGGCCTTAAGGTGCCACGCCTGGCTTAGGACAAATTGAATCTCAGGAGATGTCCAGGCTAATTTGATTGACATTCCTTTTGATGGAACCTGTCTTTTCGGGGAAAAGGCAGATTCCGCCCTAGTGAGACTCTAGGACTCTCGAGCTATGGCCAGATCCTTGGGCCTCTCTTCTACTCCTCATGTCCAGTCTACCTTTCGCCCCTTTCATGTCAATGGAAGGAGTTTCCAGCCATGTCAGCCCTATCCTACCTCAAGCGCCTTGAGACCCTATGGGTGAGTAGTGCGCTATACAAATTCCTGAACTTGAACTTGAACTTATCCCATCCAACGTCCTGCACAGGCTTCCCTAACCGTGCGGGGACATGGATGCAATTCATTTCGACCGAGGAATGGAAGCCAGAAGTCATTGGCCACCCTTCCCTCGGCAGCCGCAGCCTCCAAGCACTCCTAGTCTGACCCTGCAAGATCACACCACTCCGGTTCGTGAGAATCCATCATCATCTCCCCACTGGAGGTCCATAACGTCTGACAAGTGGGTCATCCAGGAAGGCTATTCTCTATCTTTCCTTTCTTTTCCTCCTCATATTCTGCCAAATCAGGAAGAGCTGATGGAGGATCATGTACAATTGCTCCAGGAGGAAGTTACAGCTTTCTTGGCCAAGGGAGCTATAGAGAGGGTCCTGGTTTCAGAAGTAGGCAGTGGCTGTTATTCCCACTACTTTCTGATTCCGAAGAAGATCAAAGGGTTGCGACCCATTTTAGAACTTCAGACCGTCAATCTCTTCTTCAATAAGGAGAAGTTCAAGATGCTTACTCTAGCTCAACTCTTGTCTGCCCTAGACTGAGAAGACTGGATGGTAGCAATGGACCTGCAGGATGCATATTTGCACATCCCCATCCTGTTGGGCCACAGGCGTTACCTGCGGTTCAAGGTAGGCCGTGAGCATGGTCAGTTTACCGTGCTCCTCTTTGGCCTTACCAGTGCCCTTCTGGTGTTCCCCAAGGTGATGGCGGTGGATGCAGCTCATGTGCTCAGGTTAGGGGTGTCAGTCTTCCCTTATCTCGATGACTGGCTGTTGAAGGCGTCCTCACCCCAGGATGTTGTCTCCCACCTTCAGGCTACGGCAGACCTCCTGCATTCGCTGGGGTTCTCTATATATGTGCAGAAGTCACACCTGACTTCTTCCCAGACGCTCCCTTTCATTGGAGCTGTTCTGGACACAGTGCAGTTTCCGGCCTATCCTCCCGAGCAGCGAGTCCAGGATATTCAGGTTATGATTCCGATGTTTCAGCCTCGATCTTGCATTTCGGTGAGGCTGACTCTAGGCTGTTTTTCCTCATGGCCTCCTGCATCCTGTTGGTAAAATATGCAGGTGGTGGATGCGGGCTCTGCAGTAGGACTTGAAGTTCCAGCGGGCACAGCATCAGGGAAATCTCACCAACATGGTCCAGATCTCGGAAGGAACTGCAAAAGATCAGCAGTGGTGGTTGACGAACCGCAATTGGGTCAACTACAGACCCCTCTACCTTTTTTTTTTATTTTTTTTTTTTAACATCATTTTTATTGCATCACCAATAGAAATGTACAGACAAGATATTCAGCAATAATATTATAACATGTACAGACTCAGTTTGAGACATTCGATCTTCATCCGGTGGGATCACCTCGCTCTTGACGCAGGTGACTTCATCTCTGTCTTGGTCTCGTACTCCTTACAATGTCCGACCGCTTCATTGTGCACATAACCCTGGAATGCTTTTGTGGTTTACGCCCCTCCCCCTCCCCAAATTTCGGTACCCCAACAGCCCTCCAAACTAGCTTCCTACCCGCCCTCCCCCGTGGTCGCGCTGCGCTTGAGTAACCATGTAATAGTGCCCGGTGTATTGCAGGAGGAAGTAATCATTCGCTAAGGTGTGTTCTCCTGTGTAGTGTTAGGGTCTGCTCCAGCTAGTTCACTCTCGCCATCCTGCCCCTCATCGTCCACATCCTGGAGCGCCTGCACCATCACCTCCCATGCAGTCGCCCTTTCCAGTGCTTTCTCGTCATTCGACCTCCAGGCCATCTGGTATCGTAGGGTACTTTCACACGCGGCCCATCTCAGACACTCCCCATACCATCTTTTATACGTGGGCCCCACTCTGGACTTCCAATTTCGTGTGATCTCCCGCTTGGCCAAGATAAGCCCTAAATCTATAAATTTACTATCTTATTTCTAGGTGTGTGTGGGAACCAGTGAAGGATGCCAACTGCTTTAGTAAACTGGATATCCCTGTCCGTCGCGCCGTTAAGGGCCCGCCCAACTTCCTGCCAATAGTCGCCCAAAGAGGGGCAATCCCACAGCATATGACACAGGTCCGCCCCCGCTGTATTACATCTAGGGCAAGCGGCGTCGGTCGCCCCAAAATACTGTTGGATTTTCCCGGGCGTGAGGTATGCCCTGTGAATAACATAAAAGTGGATCAATTGGAACCTGGCATTCCTCGAGCTCTTCCGTGCCCGCCTCAGCAGTTGGCCCCAGGTCGTGTCTGGTATCTCCACCTGGAGGTCCAGCTCCCACTTGGCCTTCAGGGCTGCCAAAGGTTGCAAGGCCTCCCGCTGCATCCTCGAGTACAGGCACGTGACTGCCTTAAAGGTTCCCGCCGCCATCATGGCGTACTGGCAAGCCATCGAGGTGCCCGGTTCCTGCAGCCCTTCCCCCCAGTGGGCTCGCATGGCGCCCGTGACTGCCGCGTGCAGCAGGTAGTCACCCCTCGGTAGGTCAAATCTCTCCTGCAGGTCCCGAAACGGCAGCAACACCCCATCTTCGTAGAGGTCACCCAGCATGTGTATCCCCGCCTCCTCCCACCCTAGCAAGCGCGACCAGTCACCTCCATGTGGGAGGGCAGTGACCATTCCCAGCGGTATTTCGGGGGCATACATAAGGCGGACACCCGCCCGCTTACGGGCCCGGTCCCAGCATAGCCGGAATGTCTGCTCCTCTACCGTCAGGTCTCCCACTCGGAGTCTCTGGTGCAGCGTAATATAAGCCAGAACGTGTCGCGGGGTGCCTTCAACTCTCGCGTCCTCGGGGCCTCTATATACTCTCGCCACCTCCTGAGTAAAAGTCTGCAGCTGCGCGGCTAGGTAATATCCTTCGAAGTCCGGCACTGCCATACCTCCCTCATCTTTGGGGCGCAACAGCGTGTCGAGCGCTATGCGCCTCCTACCCGTGCCCCATAGGAACGCTATGATCAATGACCTCAGGCGTTTGAAAACAGAGCTCGGGACCCATACCGGCAGTGTCCTAAAATAATACAAAAGCCTGGGCAGGGCTATCATTTTAAGCAGGGAAATTCTACCAGCCAGGGAGAGCGGTAGAGTCGCCCAGAAGTCCATGGAGCCACGCAGGGCGTTAATACAGCGAGTGATGTTGCCATCCAGCAGGTCGGACGGGGCGTGGTAAACATAGACCCCTAGATAATGTAGGCAGCGCGGCTCCCACCGGAGTTCCTGAGCAGTGAGTGGGCACGGTTCCCCCGGCCTCAGGGGAAACAGACAGGATTTAGGCCAGTTGACCCTCAGGCCCGACAACCTACCGAACTGCTCCAGTAGCCTCCGCGCCCCCTGAAGTTCGGTGCCCGCGTCGGCCAAAAACATCAACAAGTCATCTGCGTACAGGGAGATGAAGTGTGGCCTCCCCCTAAAAGACAAACCTGCGTAGTGGCGGCCCAGTCTGGCTACCGCAGCGAAGGGTTCCATTGCCAATGCAAACAGTAGCGGGGATAGGGAACAACCCTGTCTAGTGCCACGCCTAATCGGGTATTGTCTCGAGATCAGTGCGCCCACCCGGACCCTCGCTACCGCCTCAGTGTAGAGGACCTTGGTCCACTGTATATATCCGTCTCCCAACCCGAAGCGACGCATCATATCATACAGGTATCCCCATTCGAGGCTGTCAAATGCCTTCTCAATGTCAATGGACAGGACAAATGGGGAGACGGTGTCTGGCCAGTCCGCACCCATCAGTCTCGTGAGTCTACGGATGTTATGAGTGGTATTGCGTGTCGGTATGAAACCGCACTGGTCACCGTGAACCAGGCCCGTCATGTGCACTAGCAATCTGTTGGCCAGAATTTTACTGAGGATCTTGTAGTCCGTCGTCAACATGGACAACGGACGATACGAGGACAGCGCCGCACCCTCTCTGCCCGGCTTCAAGAGCGGGATCATAAGGGCCTCGCACATAGAGCCCGGGAGTCGGCCCTTCTCCTGCGCCTCATTGTATACCTCGCGCAGCCGCGGAGCAAGGTGCTCTAGATATTTGCCATAAAATTCGATCGGTAGACCGTCAAGGCCCGGGGTCTTGTTTCTAGCCATCTGTTTCACAGCACAGCCTATTTCTCCGAGGGAGATGGGCCGCCCTAACTCTTCTGCCTCCGAGTCCTCCACTCGCGACAACTGTAGCCCGTCCAAGAACTCCTCAAGCTCCTCCGTCCCTCCCGTACCACCACTCAGATAGAGCCCCTCATAGTAAGCACGAAACTTGTTCAGGATCCCGGGTTGGGAGTGGCAGGGCTCCTCCCCTGGCTCCTGGATCCTCATGATCGGCCCTCCCCCCTGGATAGGATTAGCAAGCCAAGCCAACATCGCCCCCGCCTTATCACCTTCCGCATGCGCCCTCGTCACGTACGCCTTATGGTCGAAGCTACGCAGCCGCTCTAGCTCTACCGCCAGCCCCTCCCGTGCCCCGCTAAGCCCCTCCTGCAGTTCAGGGTGATTCGGGCGCCTCTTCTCGAGATCCCTCAGCCGTGTCTCAGCCTTATCTAAGTCATCCAACAGAGTCTTCCGTGCCCCTGCCGTGTGTCCAATACAGTGTCCCCGCACCACCACCTTGAATGCATCCCATTCAACCGCCCTCGTAGAGGCCGAGCCACTGTTCTCCTCAAAATACCTCTCAATACGTTCACTCAGGGCCTCCCTGAACAACAAGTCGTCCAGGGTGTCAGGTTGCAGGCGCCATGTTGGCACGCAGTTAACAGTCACCATCCATTCCAGAGACATCAACAAGGGGTTGTGGTCCGATATCGTCCTGGCCAAGTATTCCGCCCCTCCCACCGCGGGGAGCACACATTCCGAACAAAGAAACGCATCCAGCCTCACATGCAAATCATGCAGGTGCGAGTGAAAGGAGTAGTCCCTAGTGGTGGGGTGCAACGCCCTCCATGCATCCGTGAGGGCCCAGCTCTCCTGCCATTCTAACCTACGCTTGGCGATCCTATGTACTGGGGACGCGCGCAGCGGGGGATGGGACCTATCTAGTAGCACATCCTCAACTGAGTTGAAGTCCCCCCCCAAGAGGACCGGCCCTGCCAAATAACCCGCCAATTTGCCCGAGATGGTAGACAAGAAAGCGGGCAGGTCTACATTAGGAGCATACACATTGCAGAGAGAAATCATCCTGCCTCTCAGCCGTTCTTCCACCGCCACATACCTGCCCTCAGGGTCTATCGATGACTTCGAAACTTGGAAGGGGACCCCCGCCCGTATCCAAATCAATGCCCCCCTTGCGAATGCTGAAAATGTCGTGTAGAATAACTGCCCCCTCCAGCGCCTTTGCAGAGCCGCCCCTTCCTGCTTATTTAGATGCGTCTCCTGCAGAAACGCTATATGAACCCCCCTACGCTTGAGGTACGCCTGAACCTTATGTCTGCGCGTCATGGACTGCATACCCCGCACATTCCAGGTCACACATTTCAACGCCCCAGTACTAGCCATTCCCCCCTACACAACCGGACCATACAGCAAAGAACAATGTTCGCATAAGTCCCGCGGCCACGGGCCCCCCCACCCACCCTCTCCAAACCGGAAGCCAAACCCCCCCAACAACTACAACCCCCTGAGCAACCCCAACTGCTCGCAACTCCCACCCCCCCAGGACAGGCCCCCCCGCAACTGGAAGTACCCCCATCCAAACCAACACTCCCGACCACCCCTCAAGGAAAGGTGGTAATAGTCGCAGTCCCCACTGCGATGACCTTAGGGGCCAGTAAGGCGCGGCTCAATGCTATAAGACCTCAAACAAATCAGCCCCGCGCGCTCCACCCCACAATCCCCACATTGCAGCTCCCCAAAACCTCAATCAATATCGTTCCACTGCTGCGGGCCCAGTGCCCCGGTGTCCAACCAGCGAGTCCATTCCGCCAGATCAGTTCAACACGCCTCCAGTATCTCTCCCGATGTCTGCGGCGTCACAATAGGGCCCCGGGCTCCACCAAATTCCGATTGTCCTGTCTCTGAGCCCGTGCCCGGGTCCTCCGAATCTGTACCCTTCCCAGACTGAGTCCTGGCGGTTCTAGATAAGTCCACCACCGCCTGTAGGGCCGCCTGCCTCTCCGCCTCCGTCTGCGACATCGAAGGTTTCCCGGTTCTCTTGCGGTTCCTCCTGATCCGTTGGGACTGCCTGATCGGCTTCGCCACCTTAGCCTCTTCCTCCCTGGCCTTAGCACCGTCCGTTCCCGCTTTATAAGTGTCCCACCAGTCCCATGCGTCCGCGGAGGTCGTGAAGAATAAAGACTTCTCATCCACCACCACTCTCAGCTTGGCAGGAAACAACAGGGAGTACTTGATGCCTTCCTGGCGGAGCTCCCGCTTGAGGGACAGGAAGTTTGCCCGGAGTCGCTGCGTCTCAAATGTGTAGTCCGGGAACATGGTGACTCTGTTGTTTTCCACTTGAAAGGGCCCTGCCTCTCTCGCCCTCTGTAAAAGCCAGTCTCGGTCCCGGTAATGGAGCAACTTGAACACCACCGGGCGAGGAGGAAGGCCCAAGGCTGGCGGACGCGCCGGAACTCTATGTGCCCGTTCCAGGGAGAAGAAGGGAGACAGACCTTCTGGTGCCACCTCCGTCCGCAGCCAGTTATCCAAGTAGCCCACCATGTCGTCGCCTTCAATTTTCTCCGGCAGGCCCACTAGGCGTACGTTGTTGCGCCTGTTCCTGTTTTCTGCATCCTTGGCCCTCCTTTCCAGCACCTTCAGGCGGTCCATCACGTCGGCCATCTGGGCCTTCATCGTTGCCTGGCCCGGGGCTAAGTCCTTAACCGTGATCTCCACGGATTTCACCCTGTCTTTAAGTTTGTCGTGGTCGGCCTTCAGGAGGCCCAAGCCCGTCGTCACCTGAGCTATATCCTGCTGCAGGGCGTCCTTTGCGGTGGCGATGGCTTCCAGGATACGATCCTGCATCTGCTGTAATGCCGCTTGGTCTCTCTCCGCTCCTTCCGCCGCCTCAGTGTCGGTCGCGCCATCTCCCTTCCCCTTCGGCTTCCCCATCTGGGCCGGGATGGGCGGTGGTCCTCAAGTGTGTTCTTGGTCGCCCTCCGAGCGTCGCCGGGCACCGTCCTCCGGCTGGGTTCTCAGGCCCAGATATGTCACCAAGAAGCAGGAAGCACCGAGCGGTCGCAGCCCGGTCAGCGCAAGATGCGCCAGAGGTCCGGGGCTCTCGTCTCCGGGTCACTGTCTCACCGTTGTCGCCCCAATCAGGAGGCGGTCCTCAACCACCGCCCAAGGGCGCGCCCAAAGTCCATTCGGCACCTGGGGAGAGGCGCGATGCGGCCGCCAACACCTCTAGTGTGTCCGGGAGCAGTCCTCAGTGGGTCTCCGGGCAGATGTCTCCGTCGCAAGCGATCTCATGCCCTCGCCGCCATTTTGGGGTCCGCGACTTCTCGCCTGGGTTCAGCTTTCAAAGTCGAAATACTGCTGTGGGAAGGCTCGGTGTCGTCCTCCGTGGCCCCCGGACCCTCCGCAGTACCGTCCAGTACCGGATAGTATCGGTTATCTCGGGGTTCGAACGAATTTTCAGGATATTTTCCGGGATCGGGCACGGAGCTCCGAGCTCACGCTGCCTACCTCCTCGGCATCCAAGCCACGCCCCCCTACAGACCCCTCTACCTTCCCCAAACAGATCTCACAGTTGTGACAGATGCTTCACGTCTGGGATGGTGAGCTCATCTGGGAGAGGTGGAAATCAGGTGACACTGGTCTCCAGGGGAGTCGGTCTCCACATAACTTTGTTGGAGTTCGAGAGATAAGATTGCCATTGAAAGCATTCCTTCCCTCTGTCAAGGGGAGGTTAGTGCATGTGTTCATGGACATCACCACCGCCATATGGTACTACAACAAGTAGGGCAGGGTTGTGGACCCTTTGTCAAGAGGCTCTGCATCTCTGGACATGGCTGAAACAGCACGACATAACCCTGGTGGTTCAACACCTGGCAGGTTCTCCGAACACCAGGGCGTACAAACTCAGCCGTTGATGCCTAGCGGATCACGAATGGTGTCTCCAGTCAGATGTGGCGCAAGGTCTCTTTCAGCACTGGGGAGAACCTTTGTTAGATTTGTTCACCTGCATAGAGAACACGCAGTGTCAGCAATACTACGCACAGGAGTTTCAAAGGCGCCTATCCCTCAGCGGCGCCTTTCATCACGATTGGAGCTCAGGCCTGCTGTACGCTTTTCCACCCATACCACTCCTGCCCAGGGTTCTGAAGAAGATCAGTAACGACCGGGCCCAAGTCATTCTTGTGGCTCTGGACCAGGTGAGAATCTGGTATCCAGAGCTTCTGAAAATGAGCTTCAATCCTCTGATCAGGCTGCCCCTTCGTGAGGATCTTCTGTCGCAGCAGAAGGGAGGGTCTCCACCCGAACCTGTCAGCTCTGCACCTCCATGCGTGGAGATTGAGCGGCAACAGTTGATGGCTTTTGGCCTTTCTCCTGAAGTGTGTAACGTTATTTTGGCGGCCAGGGGGCCATCCACTAAGTCGGTATACACCTGCCGTTGGCAGAAATTTGTATCATACTTTACAGAAAGGTTTATTGACCCTCTTTTTGCTTCTCTTTCCACTAGTCTTCTATTCATTCCAATCCTTTCCCAGCAGGGCTCTGCGTTGGGCACTCTCAAGTGTTATCTTTATGCTTTATCCACTTTTTTTGCGACTGCCAGATCAACCTTCTCTCTTTAGGTCTCCAATTGTACATAGGTTTCTCAAGGGGCTGGCTCACTTGTTTCCGCCCACGCCCTTTGTTATGCCGCAGTGGGACCTTAATTAGGTCCTCACCTATCTTATGTGTGCTCCCTTTGAGTCTTTACACAACTGTCCCCTTCGGCTGCTTACCATCAAGACATTCTTTTTAGTGGTGATTACATCTGCCCGGAGGGTGAGTGAATTGCAGCCACTGTCTTGCACGCCTCCCTACATGATGTCTTTTCCAGACAAAGTGGTGCTTCGCACGAGGGCTTCATTATTGCCAAAGGTTGTGACCACATTCCATTGGGGTCAATCCATCATGCTGCCCACATTCTTTGCTCCCCCGCATCCCTCTAAGGAAAAGGAGTGTCTCCACCGTCTGGACCCAAAAAGAGCGTTGCTGTTCTACCTTGACTGCACAAAAGAGTTCTGGGTGGACGTCCAACTCTTTGTGGGGTATGTGGGAGCTAAGAAGGGTCAGGCAGTGCAGAAAAGGACCATCTTCTGCTGGGCTGTTCTCTCCATTAAGATCTGCTAAACCCTGGCTAAGAAGCAGCCCCCTGAGGGATTAAGGGCCCATTCCACCAGGGGAAAGGCTGCGTCTATGGCCTTGGTTCATGGTGTCCCAGTCCTCGACATTTGTCAGGCAGCAACATGGACATCCTTGCACACATTTGCCAAGCACTACTGCCTGGACAGTCAGGTCCGCAGGGACAGGCATTTTGCCTGTTCGGTCGTGCAGGACGTCCTTGTATAAGGTATTGGTCCACAACCCACTGCCAGGATGGTATGGCTTGGGTATCTAATTCCAAGGTATGGAATCTGCAGCTAGAAGTCTCTATCAGATGAATAAGTTACTTTCCTTCAGTAACACATTATCTGGTAGAGACTCTTTCTAGCTGTAGATTCCTTACAGCCCCACTCATTCCTCCCCGCTTTGCAGACTAATTGTGTAGGGCTAGGGTTACTTCCTTTTCAGGGCCCTAGTTTTGCACACAACTACGTCAGTTACTTCGTGGCTCTGTGCTTCTGGCAGCTAAAAAACAAAAAGTACTGACATCCGCGTGCCTAGGTGGGGCCTATATAGGTACTATGACATCATAACAGCCGCTACAGATGCCGACGACGTCATGGGGAGCCAAATGTAGCCACCTGATGGCACGCGCAAAGGGTGTTGCTCAGCAAAAATTTCCGATCCAGCCTGCCGCCAGGGAAATTCAAAAGTAAGGAATCTGCAGCTAGAGTCTATACCAGATAATGCATTACCGAAGGTAAGTAACTTGTTCGTCAGCAGAAGTCCTCCTGTGCCCTCTGTCAGTGGTGGGAGTGCTGACGGGCGGTGACATGGGGTTGGGGAGGGGCAGGATGGGGGGTAGTAAACCACAGAATATGGCCAAATACAGGTAAGTAAACATATAAAGAAATAAAACGAATTTCAATGCGCGCACTGCAGCGCCAAATGCGATGCAGTACACGCAACAAAATTCATTTTAGTTATTTATATGCTTACTTACCTGTATTTGGCCGGATTCCCTAGTTTACTACCCCATCCTGCCCTTCCCCGCCCCACGTCACGACAGGCAGCACTCTCACCACCGACCGCTATTGCCCTCTGTGCACGTCACACCCTGATGTGCTGGTGAAATATACCTCAATAAAGAATTCAACCTACAACCCCCGCGGTCAGATTATCATTACAAGTGGGTCAGAATACAGTAGAACCCGGGGCAAGGGAAAGGTGGTGGGGAGAACCAGGAGTTGTGATAGGAAAAGAGCCCAGCCGAGGTAGGAAAAGGAATGCACATACAGGAAGAAAGGGACAGGAAGATCGAGCTTCAGACCCGAAAAATTGGATTCTATCAGCTTATCAGCCTAGTTCATCTAACATGAGCAGCAGTCCTATCCTACCTTTCCAAATGGCTTTTAGGTCGGTGGAGGCACAAAGACAAGTTTTCCCAGTGCTGTCAGGAGGAAACGAAAGGTATGCACTCTAGAGGTGGAAGGGGGCAAGGGCAAGGAGAAGCAGCAAAGGAGCTTGGAGCAAGAAAAATTTGGTGGATCAGCCAGCAGCAGAGAAGGAGAAAGGGGAGACCTAAAAGAGGAAAAGTACAAGTTTCTACCACCAGTGAAATTTAAATCTACACTGATTATTCTGCAGTCACCAAAGCAGAATTTCTGTGGCTTCCTCATTGGGGGAACTAATGAGAACTTCATTAGAAACTTGCATCCCTTCCAGTGCTTAAATTGTGCCAGTGGTTAAGGTAGCCCATCCCAGCATTATTTTGTGGGGACAAGCACTTATTTATTCTCACCAGACTTCCACCCAGAGCAAGAGATAGAAAAATACAAAACGCCGGAAGACAGTGGGGAAAAAGTGTCATAGGCAGAAATCAAGGATGAAACAGAAGCTGCAAGAGTGAGATAAAGGGGTAGGCGGTGTCTGATGGTAGTTGAAGGAGACATGAGGTGGAGTCTAGACCAATGAGCCTTGGTATTCGGCATCCAGACCTTCAGTAGTGCTGGCAGAAGGTGTCTGAGCAAAACTCTGGGCCTAGGTACTTACTTTATTTTTTTTTTTTTACAAATTAATCACTGATTCAGTAAACAGCAGCATAGGTGTAGAAGGTTCAACACTACACCCCAAAGATGAGCATTTATGTTCAATGACCTCCAAATCAGCGCTGTAAGATCCCATAGATCTCACGAGGTGAAACGGGCTATTGCTCCAAGATGGATATGGACATCCCTGAAGAGAAGATCCTTTGGTGTTCAGGATCAAGAACTTTGAAACACCTCCCACATGGGGATTCAGCAACTTGATGCAAGGATGACATTTGAAAGTGCTACCAAACCTTCACTGCTTGAAAACTATGCTTATAAATATTCAGACCTGTTCCTGGTGTGATGATGTTGATTGCTGTGAGATGTTGGGAAATGGAGCCATCTAAAATGCTAAATAAATAATAGCGTGCCTGAGACAATAATTCTGTCTGAGGGATGATATTTGTGCTGTAGATTCTTGTCATGCAAGATGGCCACTTGTTGTGACATATCTGGTCATTGTACTGTGGCAGCTCGCAGTGACGGGGATGTCTGTATAAGTATCTCAATACTACAGTAATAGTCTATTGTATAAGTATCTCAATACTGCAGTAATCGTCTATTGTATAAGTATCTCAATACTGCAGTAATCGTCTATTGTATAAGTATCTCAATACTGCAGCAATAGTCTATTGTATAAGTATCTCAATACTGCAGTAATCATCTATTGTAAAGTATCTCAATACTGCAGCAATAGTCTATTGTATAAATATCTCAATACTGCAGTAATCTTCTATTGTATAAGTATCTCAATACTGCAGTAATCGTCTTTTGCATAAGTATCTCAATACTGCAGTAATCGTCTATTGTATAAGTATCTCAATACTGCTGTAATCATCTATTGTATAAGTATCTCAATACTGCAGTAATCGTCTATTGTATAAGTATCTCAATACTGTAGTAATAGTCTATTGTATAAGTATCTTAATACTGACTATAGTCAATGAGTGCGCACCAAATCCACATAACAAGCCAGTCGTTATATACAAATGGGTAGTATGATTAACTGTAATATCCAGTTACAGTCTACTGAACCATGAGCATACCATATGTAATCAAAGGAGTAATCGACTGTAGTCTACCTATCTGAGAACATCCGGATAGGAATACCAGGCCAGATGAATGACTAAATGGTTGTAAAATACTGGGTGAAATTGCGACCAGTAAAGAATTTTACAAACTGACTTATGTATTACTAGGTTGTCTTGTAAATTTCCGAATCAAATTGGGTCGCATTCTGACCTATCTAAAGAATGAATTAATTCCTAAAAGGAAACAGGGCTGTTTTGAAAACAGAAGATTTTGTTTGTTTGTGTTTATTTGAAATTTAGCAGCAGTCCTTTGGAACACTTAATACTCCCCAAAACCCTTTCTTTTTCTTCGCAGTGGGGAAAGGGTCCCTGACTCCTTCGAATTTGCAAATGGGTTACTACTGTTCTGTGACCAGATTTCAGTTGCAAAACATTGAAACATAGTATACAAGCTCGTTATTTGTAAGGGGCGCCTACAACACCCTTTACAAATACTGGATTGGTATTAGGCATGAGCGAATTTTGCGGATCTCGCGTTCGCGAATTTTGCGGATTCGCAATCCGCAAAATCCGCGAATTCCCGCGAATTTGCGGATTTTTTTTTTTTTGTGTTCGCCCGTGTTTCTGCCAGTTCGCGAGGGTTTTTACAATTTCGCAATTTGCGAACTTACCTGTCGGGTCGCAAGTTTTGCGAACTTGTTGTTTCTACGTGTCCAGCCTGTTTGGGACACTCTTCTTCATCACTGCCACTCTCTGTCACCACTGCCACTCTCTGACTACTCATGCCACCCTCTGGCCCACCCATGCCACCCTCTGTTTCATCATCACACCCTCTGGTTGTCCAGTGTACATTATTTTCGGCAAAGCAAAGCACACCTTCCCTGCCTCAAGTGACCTGAATTAATTTGGGGCTGATTAATGTGTCACAGAATATTTTTTTAGCTGGCACCTGCTTCCTTAGTGCGCCCTGATTAGTGATCTTTTGCACTTGCTAAGTGCTTTCATTGTTGCAAAATTAGTTACAACACCTGCCCTGCCCCAACTGACAATAATGAATTAGGGGCTGATTAATGGATTTTAACTTCCAGCCTGGCTCCTGCTTGTCTCCCTTAGCTGTAATTCAGGACCTTTGTGGCATATGTGTAACTATTCTGAGGTTCAGAGCAGGGTCACATAATAGTTTCAACTGGCAACTGAACTCTGGAGGGGCCCCTCAGGAAGCACTACAGGAAATGGCTACTAATGATGTGCCTGAACTTTTGAACCTGGTAAGTAGTTACTTTCAGTTTTGCTAAAATCGTATTTCTGCAATTTTGCACTTATTCGCGGGGCGCGAACTCACGCGAACAGTGCGAGCAGTGCGAGCAAAATCCGCTGCTCGCGGATTTGCGGATTTTGCGGGAAATTCGCAAATCTCGCGGATTGCGGATTTCCCGAAAATCCGCAAAATCCGCGAGCGGAACGGATTTTCCGCCCACACCTAATTGGTATCCATTTACATTCCAATGTTAGGAGTTTGAAGAACTTTTCTGACTCCTACAACGGAATTAGTACTTCTGAAAAAGCATTTTCACAGTTGCAAATGTCACATCAGAGTGCTTGCGACCATAAGAATTCTTACAACATCTGACCCATAATGTTCAGATTCTGGGAGGTATTGTCCTATCTATATGTTTGTACTACAACTAACACTTCTAAAGTCAGTCTTTCGTGAAGGTATGCCATATACAATATAAATACAGAACATTAAATACACAAGAATATATTATTATAATTCTGTTAAATACATCAAGAAAATTTATCATAGCGTAAATTTGAAAACTAATGTTTAATATGCCTTTCCATGTTTCCTGAATTCTGTTTTTTGAATTGGAAGCTATTTTTGGAATGAAACTGATAATGCCTAATTTAAGACATAATGTCCTGGTTCTTCATGCATATTGTTGCAGCAGTTTGACATGCATGGATATTCTTTTGAGGAAATACCTTTTCAATCTTGTACTGGGTCGCTAGACGACTTGTGAATTGCATCCAATTTATATTAAAGATAATAAAAGGTAACTTTTTCATTGCTTTATATTTGAAAACGAAGGCTAAGACGCATTTTTCAAATACATTAAAAGAATGTATTTCTGTTTCTTAAAATTAAAATTTCAAACCAATAAAAATTACTCAGGAAATCAAATACGGCTCCAGTTTGCTTCAGGCTACCCTATGGAGGACACTTTTCATAGGAGATACATTTTGGAATACTGAGACCTTGGATTATGCATGGATTTGAGGCAATTCATGGATTTTCAGTAATGCATTATTTTTGGTTGGTTTGGTCTCCTATTCCTGTTTTTTGTGTTTTTTCTTTTTTAGAATCCTTTATTTTGTCTAGTAAACAAAAGGATAGGTGGAGGCATTTTTAAGGCAAGCAGAGAAATATAAGAAGGAGCAAGTAAGGCAAGCAGAGAAATAAGATAAAAGGAGCAACATAAGCTGCTTGTTAAAGGTCGCTATGATGTTATAAGGTCAATAAAACTCCATTAATAATTATGTATCGGAAGTTAGGAAACTCAATCCATGCAGCATGATTTTCATTTATTTAAATGAAGAACTGTCCTGTTCTTGAATATTGCTGTAACATAGTAATATACAGTCATAAACCCTTATAATTGTTTTGGAAAACTGGCTCAGAATATCCCACCCTGATATATCCGCTGAAAAAAGATCAGTATGGCAGGCACCTGTTTCGGACTGTTATGGGGCCTTAAGTC
The DNA here is from genome assembly GCF_964263255.1 of Lissotriton vulgaris. Classification (NCBI taxonomy): domain Eukaryota; kingdom Metazoa; phylum Chordata; class Amphibia; order Caudata; family Salamandridae; genus Lissotriton; species Lissotriton vulgaris. The sequence continues at coordinate 1,695,054,635 of NC_141693.1, read as the reverse complement.
TATTTTAGGTCTTTTCGATTCCCACACCCAGCAGCTGATTATCCAAGCCATCATCATGGCTACACTGGAATATTGCAATGGGTTACTCCTAGGTTCCAACAAAGCGGTGATCCAAAGGCTCCAATGCGCCCAGAATGAATGAGTGTGGCTCATGGTGTAGAGCAGGCAGACCCAGAAGCTGAGGTCAGACCCGGGACCAGGGTTCAATTCCCGACGCGGCAGGGTCTTGAGCGCAAATGTCCACGGACTCGACAATTCTCGCTTCGGTGCCTGCTCTAATCATGGGTTCTCACTCTGCAACTCTGGGCATTAAGCTTGCTTAATCTCCACAACGGCCCCCTGCGGCGGGATGCCTGGCTTTCACCTTGGGGATGCCCTGTAGGGGCTATCTCACAGGGAAAAGCCAGGACGGGTTCCCAAGGCAAGCGCCGGGAAACCTCCGGGTAGCTGTGCGCTCAATAAATGCAATCATAATAATAATAATAATGCGGCAGCCCACACTCTGTTTGCACTGCCTACTCATTGCCACATCTCCGATCTCCTCTGCCAGCTACACTGGCTACCCATGGAACATAGAATTCACTTCAAAGCTCTCTGTATCATCCTTAAGATCTTTTCGGCCTCTGCCCTGCGATCCTGAGCATTATGTTCTCCCCTTATGTACCCACCCACACCTTGCGCTCAGCATATCTGCATCTGGCACGAGTACCTTGGATACACAGGGTGAGAGCGGGTGGCCGATTGTTCAGAGCATTGGCACCTGCCCTGTGGAACGCTCTACCTCCCCCGATCCGTAGCATCACTGATCATGTGATCTTTAGAAGGATGGTCAAGACCTGGCTCTTCTCCAATTGCTAAACTACCTCTGCTACCCACTTTACTAGACAGTTAGCGCTGGGACGCCCCATTGCTGGTGCAGCCATGCACTCTATAAATATTTTAACATAACATAACAACTTCCCTGCAAACAATCATGAGGAATTAAGAATTTTAACCATCGCAATCTAGAATACCAGCAGGAATCAGTCCTCACACATCAATACCCCCATGTTTAGCACCAATTCTAGGACTGTGTTCCACAGAAATATTTTGGCAGAATTATTCTGTCGAAATATATGCAAGAGAAATAGTAACGCTAGTGAGGTTTCAATGCATCATTTTAAATTCCTGATTTATCTAGTAGCTACTGTTGCCTATCCCTTCGGGAATTACAGGCACTCGCGATAAACGGCCATAGTCTATGGATAAGTAACAGCTGGTCCATGCAGCAAATCAAGCTAATTATCATACAGGTACCAGTGTATATACTCTTGTAGGGAACCACGCCCAGACCATTCTCAAGTTAATGATGTTACCCTAGCCACTGTACTCTTGCCAATCAAGAGTATTATCATCCAAAGCCGATGGTCTCATACATTCATAGATTGCCCAATCTTTTGGATTATTGTTGATATATCCTTATAATTATGTAGCTCTAGAATAACAGATCCAACATATTATCTCGAGAATAAGTCAGGGATGTGTAGTAAGATAAACCTCATCATAATGTGTCAGCTGAAGCATAACCACTCATAAGTAATAAAAAATGCCAGGACACACACAGCAGCCATTATCATAGAGAATTCACTGTGATACCATCTCACAGGGATACTGCAGGCATTTCTAGAATACAATAAATTAATCTAAAATAGAAGTATTAACATAGGGAATGTTAATATATCCATAAGTAGCCTTTATTGTAAAGGTAGCCAGGTCTGTTAATAATGTACACAATCTTCAGCATTGAGCTCATGCCTATCACTCATAACCAATCCGTGTACCAAATCCAGGGCCTTAACATAGAAATATTGTGGTAAGATCAAATCCCAGTGGACGCAATAGTGTCTTAGAGTGTGGAATTTAGTACGATTAACTTTAGTAGTATAGTGGTAGGGTAGTACACTGTGAGAATGTAACCATGGAAACAATAAAGGAAGATCTTTTTTTCATGAAGTTGGACTGATGAGTGATGACTACAACAAGAGTTCAAATTATGAACCTAAATTGTTGCCTTAGAGGCTCAATTTGTAATTTGGTTTATGGGAACAATCATTTTAAATTGTCCCAGACTGAAGAATGTGGTGACAGAACCCTGTCTGACTCATGCACTTCAAGAACTCAAGAAGAAAAGGCGAAGTAATGTACAATGTTTAAACTTAGATAAGTGAGGCAACAGCACTCCCTCAATCACCATGTATGAATCAAACATTTGTGTGCATTTTAGTTTAACAAAATACAGGGAAATGGCACACATGATTTAAAAACATATCACAATATAAACCGTGAAGCTGCCATGCAATAAAGTTTTTAAAGTTTATAAACAAATGTTTTCAGGTTGATACAGATCTCTGTGGTTTATCAGCCTTCTTCATGAAATCAATTGACAAACGTAACCTGTTTGTGTTTATTTTATGCTTGAAGCCTACAATGCATTCAGGTTTATGTAGCGCTCTAGGAACAGTTCAGATAAAATCAAATCAGAGCAAACGCCATTTCAGTTTAAGTAGGTTATAGCAAGCCTTTCTCAACCCAACAAATTGAGAGTATAGGACTGTTATATATACATATGTATGAACGCGGAGAAGACAGATATAATGCTTTTTAAGGATGCTGTCACCAGCTGGTCCCCTAGTTGTTGGCCAGAAGAATTAGGCCCAGCACCATCCCCCAAATCAGTAGTTAAACATTTAGGGGTACTAATAGGTAATGGCTTAAATCTGGATGATCATATAGCAGCAACTAAACGAGCTTGTTTTCACGCCCTTAGCCTGCTTGGGAAGGTTTTCCATTTCCTTCCGGTAACAACAAGCAAAACTCTGATCCACGCCCTAGTACTTAGTCGGTTGGATTTCAGTAATGCTTTGCTGATTTCTGCTAAGGAATCTGCCATGCAAACCTTCAGGTAGTGCAGAACACAGCGGCTCATCTGGTAAGCAGTGCATCTTATCGTGCCCCACACAAGCTTCACTGGTAGCCCATCCGTAAAATATTTCAGTTTAAAATCTGTTGCATAGTGTTCAAAGGCTTAAACCAGATTGGCCCTGCCTATCTGGCTGATAAATTAGTTAAATATACACCGGCCCGCTCTCTTCGTTCTGAAGGGAAGGCCTTCTTGTTATCCCCCGTATCAAGCAGGCCAGACTGGGAGGAAAGTCGTTTTCCTATCTGGCGCCCAAGTTGTGGAATCAACTGCCTCTGGATATCCACCTTACCACTAACTATCTGGGCTTCAGAAAAAAACTTAAAACCCTGCTTTTTTAATTCTGCACCTCATACCCCTACATGTCCTCAGCGCAGAGATACCCCATATGGGGTGATTCAGGTGCTTTATAAATGATATAAATAAATAAAAATAAATACACAAACACACACACACACACAAATATAAATTGAAAGAGTATATATACATATACACACACACACACACAAATATACTACAGATCAAAGGGCATTATATCTGTAAAACCGAGTATGCTGTATATGTCTTGAGATGTTCATGTAATTTACAATATGTTGGTAGTACCATCTTGCCAGTACATAAACAAATTCTGCAACATTTAAGGACTATAAAGAACAGAGATAGATCGTACCCAGTAATACGCCACTTTGAACGATTCCACAATAAAGACGTTCAAAGTTTAATCTATTATGTCATAGATGTGATTCCATCTAATAGCTGAGGTGGGGGCAGAGAGAAAAAGCTGAGAAGATTTGAATCTTGTTACATTGTAGAGCTAGATACAAGAAGTCCTGCAGGTCTAAATATGGAAGAAGATCTGTATACACATTTATGAATCTGTCGAAAGTAATGAATGAATGTCTAGATTTTAAGCTGTGATTATGCTCCCTTTTCCAATTTTAAGTTTTGTTTCAAATATAAAAAAAAATGTGCACTTTTTGTATCATGCGCTACACAACGTTAGATAAGTGAGATTATAGGGGTTGCCCACTTGGGCTTAATAATCAGACAAGGCATGGTGTCAGGATATTAAAGTGATGTTATAGTTAGTAATGTTTTACTTTACATTTAAAAAAAATCTCTGAAATTCACTGAAAAAACTAAGATTAATGTGACTATATAGTCAGGGGAAAACTATAACTATGGGTGAAAACATAACATTTAAAAAAAAAAACTGAAATTCACTAGTTATAGTTTACTCAATTAATTGAAACTTGCACCCTCACCATGCATAGTGATGTCATCTATGATGTAATTTCAGTTGCCATCAGTGATGTTATCAATGGTGACATAAAGCATGTCATGAGTATTGTGATGTGTGAAGTCATAAGCAGTGCATGGCGATCGAGCAAGTTACAGTTACTTGAGTTAACTATAGCTGGTGAATTCTAGTGTTTCTTTGAGTTTCAATAGTTCACCTAACTATAACGTCGCTTAAGCCTTTGTTTTTTTCAGTGAATTTTGAAGATTTTTTAATGTAAAGTAAGATATTCTTGACATACGTAACTATAACATCACTCTAACCTTTGTTTTTCAGTGAATTTCTAGATGTTTTTTTCAATATAAAGTAAGATTATATTTTCATAACTAACAATGCCAAACCCTGCGGTGCACTAAACCCCTCCCTCACACCAGCGGCCAATCATTTCCAAACCTTACGTACACCAACTCCACCCCTTTAAAAAAAATTGCTATCCTGGTAGTCCTGTGGGAGTCCAGGGGTGTCTGCTGGCTCATGTAGGACTCCCACAGGAGTCTAAGGGCCAGCACTGACTTCTATGGAAATGAGAATTCCAGCAGGATCCTGCCACCCCTCAAAATCACATTTAAAAAATGTTGATCCCAAAGCAAGGTCTAGATGATTGTTACCCCTATCTTGCCCCCATACATCTTACTTATTTTATTTTCAGGACATTGGGATTGAGTCCCCGAGTCCTGGAATGGAGGTGGCAACATTTTTGTTCAGGTAGCGGCCAGCCAATCAGATTGCGATAGAGTATGTGCTCCCATGGTAGCTGACGGAAAAAAAGAGACCTCTCTTCCAACCAGAATGCTTCATTTTTTGAATTTGCAAGCCTGCAGGATTCCTGTGATACTCCTGCGAGCCCAACCTTCCGGATACCTAAACATTTGTAACCTTACTTTCTCCAAAACTATTGAACTACTGTACTGCACTGTGCTGTACTGAATCACTATAAAGATCAAGTTGTCTGGCAAATTTAGGGTAATCCTGCTCAGCCATTTTGGCTGTAGAACTATACTATATTATTTATGGTGGTTGCATAAGGAAATGGTATTTTGTGACCGTTCCCCTTTCTTGGCTCCTGCTTGATGGATCACCTTGAACCTTTCCAGGAAGAAGCTGGCACAAAAGTTATAGTAAAACAAAGAACGTTGCTCCTCTGTCCTAACTATAACCGACAGTAGTGACAGCCACTGCGTAATATATAGATATATGCATATAGATATATAGATACACATCTATCAAACACTGTTTATCTCATCTTAGCTTACGTTGTACAGGCCTGTTCAGTGTGAGAAAATTGAGTTGTGGAATGTAAATGCAGCAGATGTGGTGGTGAAATTGTGTACTTCTAATATAAACAATATATTGTATTTATGTATGTTTTATTTTAGGAGAATGATGCCCTTTCTGTTCACAATGCATCAGTCTGGAATGGAAGTGAGTGTCTGCTGCTAGAGATTTTGCAAGTACTGGCCTGCTGATACCAACAGCAGACAGTTTCCCACCTCTCCTCCTGCCTCCCTCCTACCTTTTAATTTATGAGTTACTGGCAGTCCTGACTTCCTGCTCCAAACCTCTTATCACCTGCAGCTATTCGTAGAAAAACCAAGCAGTTACTGGCAGCAGAACTTGTCACTGAACTGTGCATGTCTGCTGCAATGCAGTGGTTTTGTATTACTGTGGCATTCTTGGCCTAGTTCTGTGGCTACCACAATGACATGCGTTAGACTATAAAAGGTAAGTGGACCACATCACCTCCAGCCGGATCAAGCCACATTGGCTTCCACTGCAAGCGTGCACCTTTTTGTAGACTTGTTGCATCACCTATAAACCTGACCTTCAATCCATCATCTTTTCCCCAATGAAGCCGCAGTCCAATCCCTATGCAGAATTGAAGGACGAGAAGACCACGAGACAAGCCTCCATCACCTACTATATACACTAACACTGATACTATATTAATAATACATATTTTATATACATATACATTTTTCATATATACGATATGTATTATATACACATACATACTTATGTCTATTTATATATCATATTATATATGGTATATATTATATATATGATATATATTTCCTATATTATTCATGATAATAATTATTACTATTATTGTTATATTGTTTTATCATTATATAGTGCCTTATAACGCATTCTGCCCAGCCTACGTGTTGTAAAAGACAGAAGTTACTATCACCTAACTTTTAATGGTACTAATTTTCTTACCCCAGAAAGATGGAGGGCGAATAGACTTTGTCAGGATAATCACTTGTGACCTGCAATTCACTGGATGTTTCAGCAATGAGCATTTAACACATTAAACCATTTGTTCTGCCAAGCTATCATTAGTGAAGTATAGTGGCACTGAGGTTCAGCAGTGTGGGTGATCAGGTGTCCCAGTTATGACTGCCTTTTACTACCAACCCACGGGGTATGGTGCCCTTACCTTATATGAATAATCTAAACCAAGTGAGTTGTTTACACCTGGTTTACAAACCATGAAACAAATCCACATGGTGTACGTGGGAGTACAGTACTTACTCACGCCTACGTTTAACATGTACTTTACCACTTTGTTTACATGAGAGAAAGTATCAGAGTAGGGGGTCATATAAATCAATCGAAATGAGGTGAACGCCCACACACTTTTTAAAACACATAAGGGAAAAAACAATTTTAAAAGTAAAGACAATCTAAGGAAAATAAATGAAAGTCTGCTAACTCTTGTCCCAATGGATAGGTAGTGTACTCAGAGCATTGAGTATGTACAAGTAAGGGTAGAAACGCAGGCATGTCTTCAAAATTTCATAAAATTACGCAGATGATTTACTACGTCTGTGTTACATAATGGATACCAGACATAGGGGTCGAATCCGAGGTCGTTCAAAGGACTCCGAATCGGATTCAGGTTTGTGAATCCGATCTAGGGCCCTGGTTTCCAACCGATTCGTTCCCAGTTCCGAACGACCAAGTACGATGCCTGGAAACCATTAGGGCTGACCGAATTGGTTCCGAAAGGGATTCAGACAGGTCGAGCTTTTCCCGAGCCAATTCGTACTGCTCTATGGACTCGGTTTTCGAGTGAGCGAGTACGATGACCGATTCGGACAGCCCTTCCGATTCGGTTTGCCTAGAACAAAGTGTCTGACAGAATCGTTCTTTGGGAGTCCGTAGCAGGCCTCCCTTTATCCAGGGCCCTCCAAATCGGTCTTGTGGGGGTACTAATTGGTCCCCTCTTCCCAACCATGCGCAGTGTGTGCAAGGTTTTCCTCAACCACCCTTCCTTCAATGGGTGCCTGTGTTCAAGTTTGGAACACAGGCTCCCATTTAAGTAAGCATGGGCGGAAAATCCGTTTCGCTCGCGGATTTTGCGGATTTTCGGTAAATTCGCAATCCGCGAGATTCGCGAATCTCCCGCAAAATCCGCAAATCCGCGAGCAGCGGATTTTGCTCGCACTGCTCGCACTGTTCGCGTGAGTTCGCGGCTTCCTAGTACAACTTCGCGCCCCACGAATAAGTGCAAAATTGCAGAAATACGATTTTAGCAAAACTGAAAGTACTTACCAGGTTCAAAAGTTCAGGCTCATCATTAGTAGCCATTTCCTGTAGTGCTTCCTGAGGGGCCCCTCCAGAGTTCAGTTGCCAGTTGCAACTATTATGTGACCCTGCTCTGAACCTCAGAATAGTTACACATATGCCACAAAGGTCCTGAATTACAGCTAAGGGAGACAAGCAGGAGCCAGGCTGGAGGTTCAAATCCATTAATCAGCCCCTAATTCATTATTGTCAGTTGGGGCAGGGCAGGTGTTGTAACTAATTTTGCAACAATGAAAGCACTTAGCAAGTTCAAAAGATCACTAATCAGGAAGCACTAAGGAAGCAGGTGCCAGCTAAAAAAATATTCTGTGACACATTAATCAGCCCCAAATTAATTCAGGTCACTTGAGGCAGGGAAGGTGTGCTTGCGTTGCCACAATAATGTACACTGCTGGACAACCAGAGGGTGCTGTGATGAAACAGAGGGTGGCATGGGTGGGCCAGAGGGTGGCATGAGTAGTCAGAGAGTGGCAGTGGTGACAGAGAGTGGCAGTGATGAAGAAGAGTGTCCCAAACAGGCTGGACACGTAGAAACAACAAGTTCGCGAAACTTGCGACCCGACAGGCAAGTTCGCAATTTGCGACATTGTACAAAACCCTCGCGAACTGGCAGAAACCCGCGCAAACACACAAAAAAAAAATCCGCAAATTCGCGAGAATTCGCGGATTTTGCGGATTGCGAGTTCGCAAATCCGCAAAATTCGCGAACGCGAGATTCGCAAAATTCGCCCATGCTTACATTTAAGTCAGTGGGAGTTTGACTGGATCTGGATGCGTACGGATGCATCGTACTCAGTCGGTCGGACTCCCCCGATCCGAGTTGCATGGAAAGCATTCCAGAACCAATTCAGTCGGTATGCTTTCAGAATGAGATCGGAATCGATCCTTATATAGTTAAGATTTTCCCCTCTTAACCAAACAAGCAGTAATTTACAAATGAGGACTCTAGACTCTTAAACAATGTCTTCCTTAAAATCACTGTAGTTTCCAGACACCTACAATTCAGAAAATAACTCAGTGCTAGAAGCGACTCCCATAGAACTGAAGATCTGGGCTTAGTGCTTCAGCAGTGCTACCATCAAAAGCACTTGGTTACTTCCTGATGCGAAGTTAGTGCTGAACATTTATCCTAAATAAAATGTGGCAGAATAGCTATTATTGCCACGTGTATGCTAGCCGTCCTGAGCAGATATATTGTGGTTTGTGTATTACTGTGACATATTTACATTACCACAATGGCATCGGGGCCCAATACATTAGACCAGGATATGGTATTGCCACTATATAGGGTCTGGGTTGGACACACTAGATCTAGATAATACAATGATATTACCACTATAACATTACGGTCTTGATAAATTGGACCTGAATATTTCAGTGGCATTACCATTATAACACTTTGCGTCGTATACACAAGACTGGATATCACAGTGGTATTACCACCATATCACTCTGGATTAAATGCATTGGTCTGGGTATTACAATGATATCACCACTATAACATTATGGCTTGGATACACTGGGCCTGAATATTTCAGTGGTATTACCATTATAACACTTTGCGTCGGATACACCCTGCAGGATATCACTGCGGTATTAGCAATATATTTATCTGGATTGAGTGCATTGGTCTGGATATTACAATGATATCACCACTATAACATTATGGCTTGGATACAGTGGACCTGAATATTTCAGTGGTATTACCATTATAACACTTTGCGTCGGATACACCCTGCAGGATATCACTGCGGTATTAGCAATATATTTATCTGGATTGAATGCATTGGTCTGGATATTACAATGATATCACCACTATAACATTATGGCTTGGATACACCGGGCCTGAATATTTCAGTGGTATTACCATTATAGCACTTTGCGTCAGTTACACCCTGCAGGATATCACAGCGGTATTACCAATATATTTATCTGGATTGAATGCATTGGCCTGGATATTACAAAGATATTACCTTGCTAACATTATGGTTTGGATACGCTGGAGCTGAATATTTTGGCGGTGTTACCGTTATAAAATGTTGCTTTGAATACACCAGACTGGATATCACTGCGGTATTATCACCACGCCATTCTGGATTAAATGCATTGGCCTGGATATTACAATGATATCACCTATATAACATTATGTTTTGTATACACTGTACTTTCAGAGGTATTACCATTATAATGCTTTGTGCTGGATACACCCTGCAGGATATCACAGTGGTATTACAATCATATCTCTCAGGATTGAATGCATTGGCCTGGATATTACAATGATTTTACCACTATTACATTATGGTTCAAATACACTGGACCTGAATATTTTGGCGGTATTACCATTATAACCCTTTGTGTTGGATACATCGGACTGGATATCACAGCTGTATCACTCTGGATTGAGTAGATTGGACTTGATATTACAGAGATATTAGCACTATAATACTCTGGTTGGATATGCAACGAAAATACTTGTATTCCATGTAGAGAGACGTAGAAGAATCATGCACATGAAAATCTATGTTTGAGCAATACTATTATGAGAGTTCAACCATCTTTTGTGAATTTCATACGTGATTTTACACTCGATAAAAACGAGCATTTGCAATTATAAACTAAACGTACGTGAACAATTAGCTTTGTGGATCGATTTCAGTTCATGGCCTTTTCAGAGGGGGCTGAATGAGTGTTCAACTCTCTGGTTTTGTGGGTCGGATACAGGGATCAGGTGTGCTTTAAGTCTTTCAATCCACAGAACAGTTTAAGACTTGTGGTTTCCTTTTGGCTCCACCCTGGTATTTTTCAATTCCCTCCTTGGTGTGTTTGATACTGCCATGAATGCCACTGCTCGGTAACATCCCCTGTATAGAGGCTAAGACACATTAGGAAGTGAGAGGTAATTCCACATCTGGCTTTCTAAATGTTGGAATGTGTTTATTTTCACACTCTAAAATCTTGTTTAAAAAGTAGGTTGCCATAAGCAGTGGCGGCTAGTAGGGAACTGTAACGAGGAGACAGTGGCAGTGGAGGTGGTAGGGAATGATGGTGGGGGCGGATTTAGAAAAAGAGAAAAAAAAAGAAGGCTTTAAGCTCATTGCCGGTCACCATCCGCTGCCTCTAATCCTTCCTCGCTGTCTCCTGGCTCCCGGCAGCACCCAGGCTCCCCTAACCAATCACAACGCTGTTGTCCCCAGCATGACAGCAGCATTGTGATCCATCAGAGTGCCGTGGTTCGGCGCTCAGACAGGGAGTGGCAGCTTGTGCATGTTCTCCACCAAGGCTGTGCAATACAGCCAGGTGGAGAACATGCTAAGTGCGCATGGCGGTTTGGCCGGCCCAAGATGGCCAGATTTGATAACCCATTTTCTGTCCGAAAACACTCCGATTCACAAACCAGGAGTGATTTTAACCCCAAAATAGGTATTTCTTATGTACAAATTCCATTTTAGGACTCAATGTTTTACCGACTCCTAAAATGGGATTCTGAGTATTTACTGAATCACAATACGATAGGGACGTGTTTTGGGTGACCCTTCCAAATTAGGCATTTGCACCCTAGGTATTCATGGTTTGTGACCTGTCACAACCCATTGAGAAGCTACTGACTCCCAATGTGGGTCATTATCCTATCCACCTCTGTTAAGTAGGCAGTGCTCCATGGGATCGCTGCCAATTCTCAAAGACATTGGGGCATATTACCAAGGGCCTTATCGCCGCTTTAGTGGGATTTTTCCCCGCTAAAGCGGCGATAATTTTATCGCCCTATTACCTAGCTGTCGCTAACACCAGTTAGCGACAGCTAGTAGGAGATAGCGATCATCTTGGGGCCCGCTTTGCACGTCAGCAATATTTATCGCTAATGACATGCAAAGTGGGCGTGCCAAGATGTTAGCGACTGTAAACAGTCGCTAACATCGCTATCTCCTATTACCTACTTTTGGAAATATTTGCGCTAAGCGCGAATATCTCCAAAAGCTAACGCCTGCCCAGTGCAGTTCTTAGCTATGTTATCCAATGGTAGGTGGATAACATGGCTAAGAGCATTAGCTCGGTAATGCATGAATATCGCAGACTTTTCAGCGATATTCATGCATTTCGGCCGATTGTTATAGCTTTTGAGATAAACCTTGATAATAGCAAGGTTTATCTGCGATAAAAATCGGCGGAGCTCGGCGATAATAATATTGCCGCTAAGCCAAAAAAGCGATAATTATCGCTAGTTGTTGGTAATATACCCCATTGTTTTTTAAAGTTTACTCTATTCAAAAACAATTACAGGCATGGTTACCTCGCAACCTTTCCTGTGATTATGACCAATAGGACAGAGTCGCAATTTGCGACCTAGCTAATGAATATTACTTAGGTAACTCGAATTGCGACCTAATTGACATAGTTAAGGTACAATCACTCACAATTCAACCATCTTCAACATCATGGAGAATATTACTCCACTCCAACTAAAAAATGCCTCAACAAAAATATCCAAACCTTGGTATAACGAAAACTTAAACTCAGAATGCCGCAACCTTAGGGCATTTGAGTGGTCATGGCGAGTCAATCCCTCCTTGGACCAACTAAAACTCCTAAGAGACGCCAGGAGCCGATACAACAACTGGATCAAGCGTCAAACCACCTCAAGAAACTCTTCGAATTGGTCAAACAACAATCAGTCGTTGGGTCTAACCAATCTGATCCTGGTGGCAACCCAGCCTCTTGCACTGATCTCGCCGCCTTCTTCACGGAGAAATCAAGAATCATCTCCATTGACCTCGCCTCTAAGAAGGCTCTACTACCTTCTTCCATTGCTGCCTCATCCATTGAATCCTCTGTAAGGTGTAAATCGACCTCCACAAATTCCAAGAACAATTCTTCATAGGGCACCTTTACCACATTTAGAGAATATGATATCTTCAAGATTCTTCAGAATATCAACCCTTCCAACCACTTCAGCGACCTGCTGCCCCCTTCTATCTTCAAGGAAATCAAGAATGCACTGATCCCCACATGGAATAGGATTGTAAATGCTTCCCTAGCACAAGGCATGATCCCAGAATGCCTAAAAGCAGCTCAGGTAACACCCAAACTAAAAAAAACTAACGCTGACAAATCTGATCTCAATAACTTCCGCCCAATTTCCAACATCTCCACTTTAGCGAAACTACTAGAAAAATGTGTGCAATCCCAACTCTGTGCTCACATAGTGAATTACCAAATCTAGACCAGCATCAATTGGGCTTTAGGAAGTGGCACAGCACTGAATCTGCTTTCACTCACATTTTTGATGATATTTTAATATTGCTTGACCAAAATGAATCCTGCCTCCTGATCCTCCTCGACCTTTCCTCCGCATTTGACACGGTTAATCATGACAACCTCCTATCCATCCTGCAAAATAGAATGGGTTTTTCTGATCAGGTGTTGCAATGGTTCTCATCCTTCCTTCATCACAGAACTCAAAGAGTCAAGGCAAACCACTCTCTCTCCCAGCCCTCTCCCGTACTCATGGGGGCCCCTAAGGATCCGCTCTATCTCCTATCCTCTTCAACCTTTTCTTGGAACCTCTTGCACATTCTCTAAGTTCCATGGACATTCTCTTCCACATGTATGCGGATGACACACTACTATATCTGAAAATCTTATCCTCGGAAAACATCATCTCACTCAATACTACCCTAATGTTTACCCAAAACTGGTTAACGGAGAATCATCTACTCCTCAACACTTCTACAATGGAATTCTTGCTCATCTCCCCTTCGAACTTCATCCCCAAGCTAGACCTACGGCTGAGTCACCTCACTGCTTTCAACTGTACTCCTCTCATCGTAGACGCAGCCAAGTCTCACGGTATCACCATGGACAAGCACCTGAACATGAAAGGTGGTCATATCAGCAATGTATGCAAAGGAGCTAACCACTTGATGAGATCTCTCGGAAATATCAAACCTTTCCTTCCTCTGAATGAATTCAAGCAAGTGGTCCAAGCGCTTGTCTTGCCGAGGTTAGATTACAACAGTGCTACCCTCTGTGGCCTTCCCAAATATGCTCTGGCTGCACTAAGGACTTCACTTAACTCGGCTGCTAGACCGGTTACGGATACCAAGCGAAAAGATCATATATCCCCTGTCCTAAAATACCTCAATTGGTTGACCTTCGAAGCATGAATTCAATTAAAGATTGCTGTTCTTACACACAAAGACCTTAATACTCCTACGTACCTTGCACAAAAACTTAAACTATCCTGTGGCATAAGAGCTTCAAGAAGCGCCTCTACCCTCCTCCAGAAACCACTCATCCTTAATAAAAAGAGAAGTTGTCACCAAGCTTTCTCCGGAGCTGCCCCTAAGATTTGGAACTCTCTACCACCGAAAGTTCACAGAATCTCCTCATTGACGGCGTTCAAAGTGGAAGCCAAAAGATTCCTAATGAACAAATTCATACCCTAATAGGGTTAGACTCACAGGCCCGTTGACATTGCACCTGCTGACTTTGTTCATACATTTGATACAGCTCCCCCTTATTGTACACTGTGTCTCACCCTTGCTGCCGCCTACACCTGTTTATTGTATTACCCTTCTAGTTGTGTTTTGCACTGTATTTCTTTCTCTCCCTTCCTCTTATAGATATTGTTATAGATATTGCTTTTGTCCTTCCTCCCATCATATTGTAAAGCACTCTGTTATCCCTCGGGATCTTGTTCGCGCTATATAAAACTTTATACATAAATAAATAATCCGAATCCTTCTTTTGTGAACTGACCTGTTAAAATATAGGTTAGGCAGCAAAGCAACTTTCTGGTTGCCAAAAGACTGGTCACAAATTGTAGCCATTTTTTGGTAAGAGAACCTTAATTAATCAAGCCCTTAGTTCAACATACACCTTTCACTTTCATTATATATTCTTGTTATGCCATCTGGTTAGAGATATTGCTTATTTCTACTCATGCTCGAAATGTGACATGGTTTGGATAAACTTTTTTCCCTGAGACTAGGACATGGTAAGTTTGGGGCTTTATTAATTCTTGGACAGGGTCTTGCATCTCTACGTTTTAGAACAGTCAGTGGTTTGGGCAGGTTTCCCTGCTTTGGAACACTATTTTGCTACTTTCTGTAGCAGGCATTGTTTTTGATGGGGATTTTTAGTTTGGCGTGTTTTGGGATGTTCCGTCCTGTCCCCCTTCAGGCACTGAGTTCACCTCCCAGATCTGATAAGATGTGACATGACTCTGGCAAATGTTTCATATGTTTTCTGTACTTCAGAAAACATTCAGGTTCTACAAGGAATTAGGAAATAGGGACTGAGAACAGTGCTGCTGGAACAATTTTCAGAGTGAGGCTGCTGGGCATTGACTTCACATTACTAAAGTAAATATGGGCTGTAACATTATGAAGTGCTACTTAGGTACAAGTGTGTCAAATAACTCCAGTGGTAAATTTTGGAGCACATATTAGATTGCAGAAATGTGGTTGGATATAGTCATTTGTGGGGAACACATTCTTCATCAAAATGCCTCATTATAAACAAACTCTGAAACACAAACTTGTTTTGATTGGGTAAGAATGAGGTCTTAATTGCTTTTTATTTTTGTATTTTTATTTTATGGAGTTTTATATAGCGCAAACTTGACCCGAATCGGGTATCAGAGGGTTTGACATAGCACCAGTTGCGTTACATGAGGATATATTAATTTTTTTGTTAGGCACGGGGAGATTAAGTGATTTGACCAGAATCACAGGATTTTCAGCGTCGTTGCTGACGTTTTTTTACAAAGTACTGCTGTCTTTTTTAAAGTAAGACATGATGAACTCATGTGTCAACACATACATTGACCCTGTGCTATAAGCCTACTGCTCCAGCTGAACATTGTCTATCCCAGCCTCCCAACAACCAATATGTTTTGGACTCCAATATTAAACAGGTCACTAAAAGTGTCAAACCCTATGTTAAGGCTATATGCAACAGATTGTTTGCGCTCAGTTACCTAGGTGGTAGAAGATTTAGCCACATAGCATTCCGTATAAAGTAACTGTTCTTCTCAGAATGTGGGCCAGTACCAAAGGTTTCAAGATTGTGAGATGCGGGTTTTAATTAAGCAGGATTTAGGGCATAAGCCATCTCATGCTGTATACATAGGACTACAAGATTGCAGCATATTCACAGGATACCATCGACCATGTAAAGGAAAAGTGCACACCGGCAAAAGCCCACTGTGCCTACTTTTGTACCTAAGTGTGGTCCAATCCATCTCATGGAGTGTTGCGGTTGTCTGTGTTTGTCATTAGTGCCTATGTTTGCATAGTTTATACGTGATAGCAGATCTTTATTGCACGTGTTGCTTGATGCTCTTCTCATACATAACATCAAGATTCACCAATATTCTAATGAAATTAATCAATCAATCCAGATTTGTAAAGCGCTGCTATACACCCGTGAGGGTATCCTGGCGTTAACGTGTCCAGGCGCTGAGAGCCCAGCTGCTCGGGGGGAATCTGATGAACAACCAGGTCTTGAGTCCTCTTCTGAATTCCTGAAGAGAGGGTGAGGTCTGGATGTGGAGGGGAGGCCGTTCCAGGACTTTGCTGCGAGGTAAGAGAAGGAGTGTCCTCCGCTGTAAGTTTGGTGGATGAAGGGGGTTTCAGCAAGGGAGAGGGAGGTGGAGCGCAGGTGTCTGGAGGGTTGGTGAAAGTTCAAGTGGTGGATGATGTGTACCGGTCCTTGATTGTGTAGGGCTTTGTTGGCATAGGTCGGCATCTTCAATTGGCACCCCTGGTAGACAGGGAGCCAGTGGAGTTTCTTTAGGGGAGGAGTGGTGTGGGTCCATTTGAGGAGGTCAAGAATGATTCTGTCTCCTGAGTTCTATATGGTCTACAGTCTCTTCAGTAGATGTGTGGTGATTCCAGCTTAGAGTGCCTTGTAGTCCATGTGGCTTGTGACGAGGGCTTGAGTGATGGTATGTCTGGTGGTGACTGGGGGCCACTTGAAGATCTTTTGGAGCATACGAAGGGTGAGTAAGCAGGCGGAGGAGAAAGCGTTGATCCGTTTTTTTATGGTGAGTTTGTTGTCCAGGATGATGCCAACGTTCCGGGCGTAGTCTTTCGGGGTGGGTGATGGTTCCACTTCAGCAGGCCACCAGGAGTCATTCTATGGGGAGGCATTATTCCCGAAGATCAGAACTTCTGTTTTGTACGTGTTGAGTTTGAGGCAGTTGTCCCACATGCAGTTGGCGATGCTGGTCAAGCACAGGCGGAAGTTGGGTCTTCAGATAGGGAGAGGATGAGTTGGGTGTTGTCTACATAGAAGATGATGTTCAGTCCATAAGCTCTGAAGATGTTCGCCATGGGGGTCATGTAGGTGTTGAACAGGGTAGGGCTGAGGGATGAGCCTTGACAGATACCACAGATGATGTTCTTGGGCTCTAAGTTGAAGGGTAGAAGGCGGATTCTCTGACTTCTTCCGATGAGGAAGGATGTGATCCATGTGAGGGCATCCTATTGGATTCCGATCTGATGGTGTGGTGGGAGACGGAGTCGAAGGCTGCTAAGAGGTCGAGGAGGATCAGGGTGGCCGCTACTCTATGGTCAAGAGGGTTCTGATCTTGTCGGTGGCTGTGATCAGGGTGATTTTGGTGCTGTGGTTCGTGCGTAATCCAGATTGAGATGAGTCCAGAAGATGGTTGTTCTCCAGGTATCCAGTGAGTTGGTGGTTGATGAGCTTGTTGAGGTCTGCGGACTGTTTCTTGAGGAGGGGCCTGACTTCAGTGTGTTTCCATCATTCTGGGACGGTGGAAGAGGTGATGCATGTGTTGAAGATGGTTGTGAGCCTTTTGCTGATAGTCCTGTTTCTGAGGCTGAACATGTGGTGGGGCAGCGGCCCAATGGTGCTCCTGAGTGAACAGAGTCCAGTCGAGAGCTAGACCCAGGCGGTGATCCGGTTATCGGAGTTTACGTCTATGGGAGCGAGCAGATTGAAAATGTCAGCGGCGGCAGGTTGGGGTTCAAAGTGCTTGTATATGGTGAAGCTCTTCGCATGGAAAAAGTCTGCTAGGGTGTTGCCGACGTCTAGGGAGGGGGTGATGATGTTCTTGGTGGCTATGGGATAGGAGGACTTCTTGATGATGCTGAAGAGTTCCTTGTTGTAGTTGGAGCTGACTTCGATGCGTTCAGCTAGGGCATTCTTTTTTGTTTCTTTCAGGAGTCTGTTGTAATGGTTGAGTGATGTCTTGGAGGTGGTGTGATCTGTGGTCTCCTTGCTGGTGCACCATTTCCTTTCTAGTCACTTGCAGTTTCATTTCATGGTTCTCAGTTCTGTGGTGTGCCAACTAGCATGTCTGGTGGATTTCTTGAGTTTGGTGGGTTTGATTGGGGTGACTCTGTTGGCGCAGTCGGTGATCCAGGTGGTCAAGTTCTTGACCAACTGTTCGAGGTTGATTGTGGTGCCAGGGTGGAAGGTACTTTCCTCTAGGTGTGGTGAGAGGTGCTGGGTGGCTTGGTGGCATTGCCGTGAGCTGCTGTGCTGGGGAAGTGGATGATGGAGTTGTCCGTCCAGGTGAGCTTGGTTACATGGCTGCACTTGACTCTGTTGCTGGCTGCAAAAAATGGGTTCAATCATGTGTCCTGCATTGCGGGTGGGGTCGGTGACTTATTCAGTGACTTATTCACTGAGGCTGATTTTATTCATGTTTTGGAGAAGGTTGAATGTGTTGACATCATTAGGGTCGTTGAAGTGAAAATTGAGGTCTCAGAGGAAGATGTAGTGTTTGCTGTGTTAATATGGAAAATAATAGTGTTGATATGGAAAACAATACATTCATTTATGAAAGTGAAATCATGTCTATATTAAGGAAATCTCCCCTCGTGAACTCCACATCAACCCTGACTTGCAAATTCATAGTCAGTCAAGCCCTGAGACCCTGGCCTGGGGTTACTGATTGATAGGTCACAGGTTGGAGGGTGCTTAGCTGGCAGATAAACACACAGGCAGGAAACTCTTGATCAATCCCATAAATAGGTGCCGTAACAACACAATGATCAAGGAAGATTGCTCCCAAAAAAGCACACATTTCCTGAGGGGGTATGCAGGCTTCACCATAAACACCATATAGTCAAATGCCACATGAGTTAGGAACACATAGCCAGTCAGGATCTAACACACATAGTGATCACGCGCTCCTCATGCCGCACATCTGGACATATACAGCACTGGCCACACCATGTCGAAGCAAGGTTGAGGCACACCTGTAGTAACCATTTAACCATTAATTTATGACTCTATGGCAGTAACCAACATTCATCACCATATAAGGTTCAAGGGAGAACTTTTAGAACCTGATGAAAACTGTTTTTGGGAGGATGCCAACTGAATGGAAATTGAAACAGTTCTCAGACCCTGTGCCTGTAGCTCTTCTACCGACGCTACGTTCAATTAAACAAACTGTTCTGGTTTGGCCTAACGCCTCTTGTCTCCTATTTATAAGGTATTTTGTACTCAAGTACCAGCTGTTGAATGCTTGTGGTGCAATGGATTTGACGGTGGCGTTGCAGAAGCGGAGCGTGGTCCTGGAGATCTGTAGGCAGGGTGCCTCAGATGGTGGTTTTACCATCTGTCTTGAGTTGGAAGTTGATGTGTTCTATGATTAGGTTAGTGTCGTCTGTGGTGGTGGTGCAATAGATGGTTTCTTTATGGATGATGGAGATTCCACATCCGTGTTTGTTGTTGCAGTCCCGGTGTACAATTTTTTAACCATTGGGTATGACCGTGCTTTCAGGGTTGAGTTAGGCCCTGGTGAGGAAGACTTCGTTGGGATGAGGATCGTAAAGATGTCTGAGATCTCAGTGGCGTGCTTGCAGAATGAGCGGGTGTTGAGCAGGAGGCTGTGGAGTTGTCTAAACGTACTCGTGGCAGGCATAGTGGTGGATGTTTCATGTGCGGGTGCCCCAGTGTTTCAGAGAAGAGACAGGGGCGGCAAGTGAAAGGTCCCACTGTTGAACGTGGAGAGGTGCGGCTGTTGTAGTGGAGTTTAAAGTCCAATGCTCTGGGCCCGGGACCTGTGTAGCTGTGGGTTTCATGAGATCCAGGGCTCGTGGAGCGGAAGGGTGCAAATTGGCTTGCCTTTGGCGCGCAATCGGCACACTGGCAGCACAGCCGCAAGGCACACCTGCGCTCGGTCTCCATTAAGTGAGTCCTGGGAGGGGTGCTAGAAGGCAGGAAGCTGGAGACGGGTAGCAGTGGGAAAGCGAGGAAAAGCGGCGGGAAAGCAGCAGAATAGCAGGCACTGAAACAGAATAATGGGACACAAAGGTCAGCAAAAGGGCAGAGGCAAACAGACAGGAGCACAGTTCAAGCGCGGTGAGAGAAGCTGGCACAAAGTAACACAATTTCAAAACTGGCACAAGGTAACAAGTATCAGAATAACAGGCACAGAAGCAGAATAATGGGGCACAGGTCAGCAAAAAAGGACGGAGACAATGACTGACGCACAGAGCTAGAGTGGCAAGGGGAGCTGGCACAGGGATACGCACAATGATACACATCTCTACTTGAAAGTCTCCTCTGCCTCAGACATCCAAGGTCTGAAGCACTGTCTGCACATCATCAAGACCTGGATGTCAGTACGCGCCTGAAGTTCAACCCAACCAAGACAGAATTCCTGTTATTAGCAAAGAACAGAAAACAAGAAACCGTACAAACCTGGCTCAATTACATGAACCTTGATAGCTTCGAACCATATATCACTGAAAGCCAAGTGACTTGGAATCACCCTGGACACTAACCTCATCCTCTAACAATACATTGCTATAAAGCAAAGACAATCTGGTACCAGCTGTTTCTTCGGAAGAACGTGAAACCATTTCTTCCAGAAAGTGACTTTAAAACTATTGTTTAAGCCCTTGTACGTGTGCATCTGGATGTGGTGATGCATTACTCAATGGCCTTGCACACTAGACACTGTCACCCTTAAGGGCAGCTGACACACTGCAGCATGTCGCATCCAGGGCCTGAAGACATATGATCACATCACCCCTACATTGATGTAACATTATTGGCTCCCCTTGCTTTCCTGCACCATCTTCCAAACCAGCTGCTTCATTTGCGACATTTGAAAAGCCATCATGACCACCACCCCCACCAATCTTGCAGACAAGCTCGCCATCTCTGGTTGTTCTCGGCACCCCAAGAGCCAGAACACTAACAGACTGCAGACTAAGAAGTGTAAAAAATAAAGTAGAAACCCTTTTCCTTCTATGCGCCGAGGGTCTGGAACAACATCCTTGTATCCCTTAGGACTGCTCCAACATTGTTTCCATTTTGGAAAGAGCTGAAAAGCCAACCCTGTACCGAATGCTACATCAGAATGGATAAACAGTCCACAAACCTGCTACCTCCCCTATCAATTGTTTATAGGGTTGCCACCTTTCCAATAGAAAAATACCGCCCATTTGTTGCTGTTTTAAGAGTCTGCAAAGTGCCGCACATGATGCTAAATAGGACTTTAAACAATATTGCAAGGTAAGTATTCATTTGTAACATGACTTATCTGCCTTTGTTTACTTCAATTATTAGTTGGGATCGTGAACGCTGCCCCAGAACATATTTTAAAGTGTTTTCTATATATATGCTGTTCGAATTACACATAGATAAAGGATAACAATACTGCCTTTAGGTGATTTTGCTTATTTTTGTACAGGCCGGGATATCAAAACACTGGAGATGACTAGAAAACTGGCCTAAATGTTCACTTTTTGCTGGTCTTTGATCATGTAAAACGATCCACTGCCTTTTGGTTAAGTTCAAACTATAGAAATACCACATATATACATACATGTGTCTACTACATATTAGTGATGGAGCTGCTAAGAAAGTAAGCAATCAAGTTGCATGTTGAAAACCGAAGGGCACTTTGGTTTAGTGGAGCTGCATGAATTCTGACAAGTACTTTTTTGCATATCTGCAGTTGTGACGTTACAACGTTAAGTGATGGATTTCATTCTTGAATGTTTGCAATTTTTTCTCTCCACATGTGCAATTCCATTAACTTGGTATGCCTACTGACTCACTGACTGCAAATAAATAGCAATAACATTTATTCAAAGACATGCCTGTGTCTTGCTTGTTTGGTGAGAGGCATACAAAGTATTTCCTCATGCTATTAACACATACCAGTCTTTAAAAGATATTCTTGCAATCACAAGTATGCCAAGTGTGTGCTGCTGCATAAATCTGCCTGTATTTAACACCAGAGTTTTGACATTGGTAATAGGGTATTTTTTTGTATTGCTAATGCTGTAAAAGATCATCACTGAAGCAGCTTTCCTGTGAAACATGGGGGAAAGTGACTTTCTGCACGTTTACAACTTGCACAGCATTTAAATTAAGTGCAAACAAGTAACAAGCACTGGCGAAGCCAATATGTCTGGTGCTGGCTACTAGCCTACTGGTTTTACCAATGATGGGGGTTTTGATGCTTTGTAAAACATTTTTACAAAAATATTAAAAACAGAAACCTGTTCACACATGCGCATGCAAACGTACAGGTAGTTATCTTATAATAACGTTTCATATGGGTATTAAAAGATGGCTGTGCACACACAGGCTAATGTCTTTGAATGTTTTTGTAAATACATTTTAACCAAAACATTCGAAGATTGCCAACATTATATGGGCAGGCGTGCACATGCGCAGGCAAGGGTTGCTATTTTGTAAGGGCTTGATAGCCATTCAAAGATGGCTGTTCTTGTGTGCGCATGTACATGCATGCCTACATAGGGCGGCCATTGTGGAATAGGTAAAAACCCCATTGTAAAACTTTGGCCATGAAAAGCACTGTAGGTAGCAGTGTCTGCGGGAACTGCTCATAACGGTTACAGTAATTTAAAAAAATCCAAAACCCCACACTGGCCAGCAAGTGCCTGGCACTGAAAGGGACTACTTTCTCTGTTGGTGACAACATTGTGCTTTGGCAGACTGCCATCCCTTACAGAAAAAAGAAACAATGGCTCAAGTGGGCTAATCCAAAGGCCATGTTGTAAACTGTTGCTAGACGGAAGTAGAATGTGAATAACAATTGAACAACTCGAAGAGGGACGGATGAAAGCCCTGCTTTTTAAGTCTATTTTTTTTTAAGTATATCAAAAACAAAAGGCCTTCTTGGCTGGCGCCGCGCCTATAACAAGGGTGTGAAATGACATAATATCTGTATCTTCTATGCCATAAAATACAATTAACCTGTTTCCTGAAAATAGGTATATGGAAAAGTAAGGACAGAGATGTACACTTTCATCTAAGCTTACGTCAGTGTTTATTTACTATTTACTAATATGCCTTGGAGTACGCCTGAAAGCTGCACCAGGCACTGGTTTCCAGACATACTACAAATAAAGTCAGGTGACCTTTGAAAAAGTCTCAGTTCCACATATTCGAGAAGTCTGCACTGAGGAATGGAACTCTCAACAGATACACACATTTTTTTTTATCTGTAGTGTGAGGAGGTTTTCTTCACCTTGGAGAATGTTTGTCGCATACAACCTCACTAAATGTAGCCATTATCGACTCCTTTTTCGACCACTGAAGTGGAGTTTCTCCAGCTATATGCAGGAGTAAATGTCCAAAATCTACCAGGGTAGAAGGGGGCAGACGGTAGTGTCGGAATGACAACAAATGTACATGTTTGTGTGTGTTCCCAAAACTTCCAAGGCAAACCTGGGAGCGTCCTCTTTTCACCCATTGAGTGCACTTTACGAGTGAGGTGGAGAAATCCACACCTGTAAATGAGTATACCCCAGCCAGGAATTACTTTGTCGATTCATAGTAGGTGAACGAAATGTTAATTTGGTTGGTTTAGATCGCATTTACCTTTGTGACTCACCTCCCAGGATTCTGGGATTTGGAATTGTCACATCAATTTTAAGATTAAGAGAATTATTCTTCACTGGTAATTTCCATGCTATTTTTAACTCTCCTGCACCACAAAAAATTGTCACTAGCTTGAGCAGTGCCGGCTCGTGAAGGGCGTTCCACCGGGCGGTGACATGGGACGGGGGGGGGGGGGGGGAGGGATAGGGGGGGTGTAAAATATGGGAAGTAACGATCACAGGTAAGTAACGTAAAAAATATATAAAATGAATTTCGTTGCGTGCGCTGCAACGCCAAATGCGATGCAGCGCCCCAACAAAATTCTTTTAATTTATTTTTTACGTTACTTACCTGTAATCCTCCGTTCCCATATTTTACAACACCCCACCCTGCCCGTCCCACATCCCCGCCCGGTGGAACGCCCTGCACGAGCCGGCACTGAGCTTGAGCTTCAACATTTCAGCCAGAAAAAGGAAACTAAATATAGATCCCTGTATTAAAAAAACGCAGGGGCTTACTTCTGAGCCCCTTGCAACACTTTTGCGCCACCGTTGCATCACTTTTTGTGTAAACAATGCTCTACGTTGCGCCATATTTACAAAGTGGCGCATCTAGGCAGATGCATCACTTTGTAAATCCATGTGCAACATTATACCTGCGTCAGGTATAATGTATGCAGGGTGTGCATTCCCCCGCAAGAAAGCCTTGTAGAAGTGGCGCAGTGAAATCTATCAGATTTCACGGAGCCACTTCTGGGACGCTACTGCATCAAAACCTTATGCCTGCCTCATAGCAGGCATAAGGGTGACGCATTGCAATGTGTATAGGACTCTTCATGCATTGCTGGAGTTGCGTCATAGTTACAACACAACTCCAGCAATGCTTGAGTTTTGAGCCGACAGATACGTTAGGATTCCTGACGTATCTGTCATCCCTTGCGAAATAGAGCGGCGCACCGTAAATACGGCTCATCCATTGTGTTTCAAAGAGGGTGCAAGGAAAAGTATTGCATTATCTGTTTTACCGCAGTGATGCGTCACTTTTCATAAATGAGGCCCGCAGTTTTTTGTCAAAAATAATTGCTCAACCTCCAATAGTCTGTTTTACCCATGCAGTAAATGCTCCTAGAAAAACAAATCAGTGGTCTCTATTGTCTATTCTGTTTCTGAACTGCTTCCAGACAATCTGGGGATGCTGCAGCAGCCCCCACATCCCTACTTTCAGTGCATTGGATGAGAATGATGAAAATGTGAGAAAAAAAAGAGGTTCTGCCATCAGAAAGAAAGGCCGTGCCCTGGTGGGTTGAGCGCCTGCTGCAGAGTATCCCGACAGGGCTGATTCCTGTTCAGTTTAGTAAGATCAGTAATTTAATCTCCAAATTGCAATAAAGTTTGCCTGTGCTAAATAGGTGCCTCCTCTTACTCTGGAGGAAGACAGTGGCCCGCTCTCACACTTCAGGGTAACGAGGGCGTGGCCTAGGAGGGAGGGTTAACTTGAGGAGGAGTCCAATAGCAGCATTGCTACTAACGATGACATTGGTTATTTACAATGAGGAAAGAGTGGAGGGTTTATCCTGCTGAGGGTAACTGTTGAAGGTAACCTCAAATGGAAATACAAGTTAACAATTACATCAACAGAAATTAGACTTTAATAAGAAGAATGGTGAGATCTACAGAAAACCTAGGCGACAATGATAACAGGACTCAGTAACTACACCTACGCTCTATATATATGGACGCAACACAGATCATAATCAGAATACCAAGGCCACCTTACTCAAACTGAGCTGTAAGCTTCAGAGGGAGCAAAACCAAATTCTCATTTAGTCGAGTTGCACCAAAGCATCAGCACACAGACTGACTCTTGGCAGAAGGACTCGGCCTCCAATGCTTCTCATAAGAGATGAGGTTACTTGCCTCATATCTACGGCTCTTACTACTGATCCAGGCAGGAATCTCTTATTCATGGCCTAAAAGTCCCAGCTTGACTTCAAATTGAAACTTGATCACCGAAATGACACGATCAAAGTCTGCAAATCACACTCACCATCTCTTCATGAAAAGACCAGTCTGCCAAAGAAACCCCTGAAAAATCCCCTCCTCACAGCCCAGTGACTCATCTCCTACATGTCACACCTACAACCCTCCTGAAATGTAGGATCTCCTTATCACTGCTTTACCACTGCAATACACACCTCTGACCTTGATAAAAAATACAAACACTGATGAGGAGTACAATCGTGACTGCTTACTGCCCATGTTGATGGTTATGTTGAAATGCTAATAAAAAGACTTCAGAAATCTGGTGGGGAGTAGCTTCTTTCTGAAAGGACTTCCAACTCGATAAACTCTTAGATCTGAAGCCCCACTCTGAACCCTGCAAACACACGCCAACATCTCTGAGGGGGCACATCTTATAGCACCCGTCTTGCAACAAAAAAGTGATTTATTGATCTTTCTCACAATTATAGCACTCATTAAACATCTCTTCGTGTGATCGGATCCTTGTAACTTTCAGCCTCCACTAGGAACACCCACAAACCACCCCTCAAATCCTTCCTGTTGGACAAGAACTTATTACTGAATAAAAATAAGGCAACGATAAAGGAGTCACAGAAAGGGGCAGGTTGGATGAAGCACAGCACATGTGTGCATGTTTGTGTTCACAAAACCAGGCCTACTGGCTTTGCTGATGGTTAATTGTGGTGCTCAGGGTACTAACATATGAATAAGCATTGCTCACCTTATACTGGCCATACCAGCGCCACAGAAGGTCTATCACGTCTTTCAAACATAAAATGCGGGCTTTCACTTTTAAGCAGGGGGTGCATAATAGATGCCCCTTCGGTTTTAGCATCTGTGAATCAATTCGGATGGCCGCTCAAAGTTGTGGCCGGAAATGTTTTAACACAAACTTGGACTTCAGTTCAGCACAAGTGACAGACGAATAAGTCAGGTTGTTGCCAAAGGACCGCGCTGCCGGCTTTCTGTTAATCTCCAGGCGTGTGTCTCGCGTGCAGACAGCTCAGGTTAGAATTATGCCTTAAATTCACTTTTTTTGCCTAGAAATCGTTCTTTCTGCTCGCATGTATCTGCTGTCGGTTTCTATCGGCATTCTTGCTGAGTCACAGCTCAGGGGTTTCCACACTTGTTTATTTAGTACGCTGTTCTTCTTTCTCTGGTTTCTGTCTCGGGGTTCGTTTTTGTTTGCTTTCTTCAAAAATAAATAGAGATCGTATATCAAAGACACGTGCCAGAAACGGAAGAACCGATAGGACAATGTGAATTATGGATGAAAAACATTTGGAATCAACGTCAGTGTGATAGGTTCCTGTAGGAGCCGTATAATTGATTATATGAAATCAAATCAACCTTATTGTTGATTGCTATCATGATCAAAGCACTGCTAGTCTTGGCAGGGGAGGGAACTGAGGCCTCGCGCTACCAGGTGGCTCCATGTTAATATGGTGCTACTCTGGAAGTCATGGCATGTTTTCACGTGTTACTGTAATCAGGACAATCTCCCAAAATGAAGCAGACAAAAACTACTACTCCCAAGATGCTCTAGTCCCTTAAATGAAAGCTTAATGCTGGAAACTCGGGTGCATATTTACGAGAGAATGGCGGAGTGCTGTGTTACGCCACAATTGCTAACGCCGCGCTCCGACATTCTGAAAATGCAGGAATGCACCGTATTTACAATAATGAGTACCAAAGCGCCAACGCAGGCAACCTTGCACAATAGTGCAAGGGTGCTTGTGTTTAATGCCTGTATTAAAAAAATGTATCTGAAGTGTGAAGTAAAAAAAGGTATTTTTCCCTTCGGGAAGTAAATAGGCACAAATTCAGGCACTCGCTTCACTCAGTCAAGATCTCTCACTCAATCATATATCGTCAAACTATTTGGGAAGTACTCAACAACGGAAAAACCAATTATCATATAAAATGTACAATTTTATTTTGCTTACAATAGATATAAAAATCAATATACACTTTCATTAAAATCTTACACATTACATATTAAAAACCACCTAATGTGGATAGGGAGAAATGTGGACCAAAACAGTAAACCTTGTCTTGGTATTGTTAATTTGGACACTTTGTGGTCAACATTGGGAAGTTTTTTCCTTTCTTATACCCAACTACTAGCTGACAACTCCAAATTTAACCCTTCTTAAATGCGTCAACGCGTTTCGGAAGCCCTGAGATGATTTTGGCCTCCTTCTTCAGGACAGTGTTTATAGATTTCTCCACATTCAATCTTTCACCTATGCTAATGCATCTGGGTGAATAAAGATATATCCGGATAATATCCTATTTGGGGTCGTGTTCTTCAGAAATTTTGATCTAAATTCAAAAAGCGATCGCACAGACGCGAGAGAAACAGCCCGGGAAAACCTGCTAGGCGACTAGATGAGCCGTGAGCTTTAAAATACCCGGATGCAACAGTTTTATTATGGAATAAGAGTCCCTCCTAAAAGAACAATAAGGCGAAATTGTAACGCATACAGGAAACCAGGGACCTGAACAGATACAAGATAGAAAAGAGCAACAAGGAGCAGAATGAGGGCATCCTAATAAAGACACAAACAAAGTCTTATGAAATACCGCGTCAAAAGCCGATAACAGCCGTTTCAATTTGGGAGATCAAAATTTCTGAAGAACACGACCCCAAATAGGATATTATCCGCAGCGGCGGCGTAAAACTGACTCAGTGAAATCTTGTAGATTTCACTGCGTCCGTTTTACGTGGCTTTCCTGCGAGAGAACGCCCACCCTGCAACAGAACACCCACATGAAATCTGATGCAGGTTTCATGTGGCACAGTGCTTTACAACGTGACGCATCTACCTAGATGCGTCACGTTGTAAATAAGTTGCAACGTGGTGCATAATTTACACTGCCGCTGCGTCACAAAAGTGACGCAACATCAGAGCAAATGTGTCGCAAGGGTCTTGTAAATCTGCCCCCTTGTGTGTTGCTGCCATGGTTTGTGGGCGTGGTCTGAGGTGCTGACTCACTACTGAGTAGCTGGGTAGTCTTAAAATCAGCCAAAATCAGGAGACCCCTGGACACTTAGGTGAAGGAAATGTGTGATGAGTGGCGTAACAAAGGCCCCCGCAGTGGAGGGGGTCCCCCGAGCTCCAGTGGGCCCCCTCAGCACAGTACCATTGCGTGACAGCTCCTGACTGAGTCCGGAGGGGGGGCCTCAAGTTTCGTTACTCTAGTGGGTGGTGCTATCAATATGCAATTTTGTGGGGAAACACTTTTCTAGGGCTGAAAATCGATGGGTCAAAAAAACATCCGAAGTGAAGTGGATGAAGCAGTAACACATATGTTGAAGTCCTTGTTTACATTTGTTACTAAAAAAGTGTATAGAACCGTGGCTCTCGGCATCACCAGCTTCTCTGAGTCATCCAACGCAGCTTGTGATGAGAGAAACAGCGACGTCTCTAAGTGAGATCTCCCTTGCCCCCCCAACACCTCCCCCCAGCCCTTGTGACAATTCCTTGCAAAATAATATGGTGAATGAAGGACGGCCGGGTCCAAATGCAGCTGCACCTGTTCTACACGGCATGATGTGGATTCACTCCACCCTCAATAGGGTCCTAGAATCCCTCTTTTCAGTAAATACCAAACAAATGAAGCAGAATACCTTACAGCCAGATGTTCAAACCAAAATAAATAATGCACATACTTTCTTAAATAAAAGCAACCAGGCATTATCTAACCCTACAAGTCTATTCCAAATGCTTCTTGCCGAAGCTGTAATGTGGATGGTGCTAAAAATTCTGGGGCAGATTTACAAGCCCCTTGCACCACTTTTGCGCCGCCGTTGCGTCACTTTTGTGACGCAGCGGCGTAAACCATGGTCCACGTTGTGCCCTATTTACAACGTGACGCATCTAGGGAGATGCGTCACGTTGCAAAGCCCTGCGCCACATGAAACCTGCATCAGGTTTCATGTGGGTGTTCCGGTGCAGGGGGGGGCGCTCCGGCGCAGTAAAACCTTGGTAAAGTGCCTGAGTGAAATCTACAAGATTCCACTCAGTCACTTTTACAACTCTGCTGTGTCAAAACCTTGCGTCTGCTTGAAGCAGGCGTAAGGCGTGAGGCACCACGTTATGTTTGGGAAGGCCACAAGCATTGCGGGAGTTGCGTCACTCTTGCAAGAAGACTCCAGCAATGCGCCACCCTTCCGATGGGAGATGCGTCACGCATCTGTTTATCCTTGCGCCAGGATGCGGCGAATAGTAAATGCGGCACACCTGTGGTGGCGCAAGGGTAAACTTGCGTGACGCATCTTACCTGATGCATCCCTGCTAATTTGCAGGGATGCGCCAGTCGTCATAAATCTGCCCCTCTGTCTTCATCTTAAGGCATCCCCACATTATAATTAGAATGATCAAATGGAAAAGAAAAAAACTCTGCTGCTAATAGTGTAATTATTAGGGAATGTGACATCAAAGCGTAAGTGGTTTAAAAGAATCTATCTAATACTGCCCCTACCTGCTACAATGTCCCAGGGCTAAACGCCAGTCCTAATCGGAAAATGAAGAACTTACAACCAGTCAAAGCCTATCCATCTATGATAAATGCGACAAAGAATTTAAAGAAGCGGAGGGTCACCAAAACACCTTCCTCACGAAAGAAGTTAAAGCCTCAAGATGCTGTCTTGCTCAACACCTCGGAGACAGTCAGGACAATAAAATAATCTATTTCGACGTGTGCAGCACTGGTAAGAAAGCAAATGAAATGAGCCTGATAAATAGACAACTATCTTTCAACATTGGCAGCATATTCCCTCAATAACATTTGTTCAAAGGACATCCAACTTGTAGGCTTTGTAAATACGAAGGGTCTGATTTAGAGTTCACGAAACAAGTTTCTCCATTATAAACGTGAAAGATATCCTGTTTGCTATATTGTAAGTGCATTATATCCGGTGGCATGTATAATACGGTGGACGGGATATCCGTCCCAATTGTGACTGAGTAACCCGTCTGCTGAACTCTAAATCAGACCCTTAGTCCAGTACAGAAATAACAAAAGGGATGCTGTACTTAATGCTCAATTTTGATATCCACAAAAATTCAAGAAGCCGCCGAAAATTTGGTTTGATGGATTATGGATTGTACACTTGGATGAGCATTTTATTTCTGAGGATACAAAAGAAATTGAATAATGGAAATGTTCTGCATTGTCAGGACCTCAACAGATAAGAGTATTTGATGAGGCAAAATTGTGCAATGAAACCATTCCCTCTATTTGAGATGCTAACTAAGGGGATTCTATTGCATATAGATCAAATAAAAGCTTATAGTAATGGAGCAGAATCAAATTAGTGAAGAAAGGGAAAGTATTGTTCCTAGTCACCTGATCATGTCATATCATTCAATAAACTGGCAAGTGACATCATGGATGGCAGACATTTAGGGGGCATGGGGACATTGGTTTCCACTCAATTATATGCAACAATGAAGAAACTGAAACCTAAGTCACCAGGGGCTCTCCGTTGACATTAGTGGTCTGCATATTATGTATAAGCAACTGGTTTGGTTTCATTTTTATTAAAATGCTAAAAAGAATAAATTTCGAGATGAATTGAAACTTTTGAAAATTAATTTGCTGTTTTTGAGGTCTAAATATCAAAATCCTCATTTTCTCCTGGGCATTATCTGATTGCAAAATTAGACTTTCAGGAACTTGAGTCTCTAAGATCTGTTAATTGATGGCAGCTTATGATATCCTCAATGAAGAATACCATCTAGTGAGCTTCTTCCCCAAAATTCAAAAACTGGGGGAAGTTTTATTAGATCTGTGTCTGGTGCACAGGAATTGCCACTCTCTGAGTGACCAACCTGCAGGTAAAATATCTAAAATGGAAAGTGCAGGGATCTGAATGATTTTATATGTGTTGCTCCTGAACTCTTTTCAATTTGCCGAAATTCCAATTTAATTGACTATAATGGGAGTGGCCATCTATCCCTGTCAGTATCTGATGGGCTACTCAGTGGTAAAGAAAGTGTATTTTTCGTATTTAGCTGCATATACCCAAAACTTTATAGAACGCAATATTGTGAATCTGCCTTAAATAAACTGGTTATACCCCAGAACCTTATTGAAATAAACTCAGCTGACGAGGAAATTAACCCTCTATGCTCCTATGACAATGCAATTCGTCACGTGACAGACTATGTTCAAATACACCTGAATAGCCATCAAATTGATCACACCGTGACAAATGGTTATGTTAAAGGGCGTAAAGCCTATTTTGAGAAGGAGTGTGGCGCTGCGGCTAGGGGAGAAGAGGTGTGGCGCTGCGGCTAGGGCGACTGACTCCGGAATCTGGGGATCACGGTTCGATCCCAGCACCGGTGGCAGATTAGCCCAGCACCATGTGACTCTGGGCAATAGCTTGCTTAATCTTCCCGACTGCCCCCAGCGCCTAGAGACCCTTACGGGTGATTGTGCGCTTTACAAATGTGGATTATATTATATTTGATGAATGCAAAGCTTTAAAAAGAGTTTAAAAAGCCACAAGATTATTAAGAAGAGAAGACAATGATTTAAACATAAAATCGCTTATGGGACAAAAACAGCAGTGCCTCATGACTATGAAGAAAAAAAGGATTTTATTGAAACAAATTAGAAGAGATGTTGAATATAACCCAGTCAGGTGATCCTCGCCTACTTTGAATGAGGAAAGATATGAGTAGAGACACAAGGTATCAGTCTCAGGAATTACATATAACAGAATCTTTTTTGCTCAAATGTTTACTATTCATGGGAGATGTTTTCATGGTGTCCTCATGACGAGGTTCTGGAGTTGATGGAAGCGATTTTAAAACTATCAAGCCAATCAACCTCTTCAGAGCAGCTGGACCTTGCTGCATTCCGGCATTTGTCTGCGTGGGAAGTCCTGATTGGTGGGCACATTTGTATTCCCTCTACAGATTGGTTCTTTTTCAATGGCATAATCCCCTCTCCCGGAACGGCCTCATAATTTGGCATTTTTTAAAAGTAGAAGAAATTATCCTGCATGTTTCTGTTTTATCTCATTAATGGGTATGGCCAAAATTAATTTTCAAAATGTGTTTGCTTAATAATTGGCCTCCAGAAAAATGATTTATCCCCAAAACAAGCTGGTTTTCAATGTGGCCAATCCATACTGGACCAACGTGCTGTGCTTGGGAAGTGGTTGTGAGGTTTATTACAGCCTCAGCGGATGTACATTGTTGCTTTGTAGATTTCAAGGCAGCTTTTGATTCAATAGATCGCTCTCAATTGCGGTCCACATTGGAGAGCTGAGTGAATCCTCTCGGGCCTATGTCAACTGTACTCCTGCTTCAGTCCGACATCCGAATAGAGTAGATGTCATGTTAAATGGGACGTTAGCATACAGATGCTGATCAGAAACTGGTCAAGACAGGGTAGTTTGATGGCTCCTACATTGTTCTGTCTGTCTATTTTTGGCAGAGTTTACGGATTTACCGGATAAATCACATTCTTTTTCACCCAAAATTAGAAGATCTCATATTGGTTCCCTCTTGTATGCTGAAGATCTTGTACTACAGGTTCAAACTCTGGTAGGACTTCAAGGGGCAAACGGAGGCTCTAAAAGCCTGTTGTGATGTCAATAAACTGAGAATCCGTGCTGACAAAGCAAAAATGATGTGTTTTGGCCAATAAAATATCAAACAATAATGCTTGCTGGCAGATGATTAGGAATACTGATATCTGGGGCTGACTCTCATCTCCGCCTTATCCTGGAGCTCGCATTGGTGGAAAACAAAGTGAATGAGCTAGGGTGGCTGAGGTCTCTACCACACTGGCAGCCCTCGCTCATTTTGATTACTTGCATGGGAGCTCTTCATCCAGAGCTCTTGTAAAACCAGTTGCATTTGGTACCATTAGTGCAGTATGGCTATGAAATGGTATTGCTAAATGGGCATTTAAAGTATTCTGAAGTTGAAGGCATGGCAATGACAAAGCCCTATCCCTTTCAAGCTGTACAATACTACAAACTATCAAAATAGAGGTGGGGTTATGCTTTTAGGATTTATTACCAAAATATTGAATACTACATTTCCTAACAAATAGAAAGGAACTTGATCGGGCAACGTTTTCCAAGATTTGTCTTAGGACATCCTCGATGGTTCTTGCTGGGACCCTGATCTAGTATTTTAAAATATGTGTTTTCTTTAGGATTGGCTAACTTTACACCCAGGGATGAACATTACTTTGAGGAAAAAATAGGTAAAAAATCAGCAGTGAAGCTCGAGTCTATAATAAATGTATTTGAATGAGAAATCCCCTAAAGCACTGGCATGAGATTACCTCGGCTCACTAAATACTGTAAAATAGATGATGTCCTTCCCAAATCCACCCATAAGGAATGCCCTTTGTAGACAAAGAAGGGCAGGTGGTAATTTAGGTGGCAATATGAGAATTTCATGTTGAGTATAACCTAAATCTAAAGTTGGCAAATGCATTTTTAAAATAATTATTTTACGTGAAGTCATATTGTATTGGGATGTGGTCTTTTTTTTAAATGTAAAGGGCACATTTTATGTATTAACAGGAATATTAACAACAGCCAGCGATAATCATCGCTGGCCGTGCTTTGCGATATTTATATTATCGCAGGCTATCTCTGGTATCGCGTAATTAACAATGTGTTACTCGAGGGCGATAAAAATTCAAGAGATAGCGAGATTATCTCCCTTTTGCAGAGAACATAGCTGGTTTTCCAGCGATGTTCCCTGCAAAAGGGCGATAACTTTGCTGATACGACATCAGCATAATCCACCCTCTATGTTAGGGATGGCTAAGTCAGGATTTTAGCAGACGTTAGATTTTGGCGAAAACTGCAGTTTTCGCCAAAATCTAATGTGTGCTAAAATCATGTGGGCTGCCGTGTAAATATTGCGATGTAAACATCAGCGATATATGCAAGGTCGTCCATCTGGGGTACGCCCAGTAACGCCCACTTTGCATCTCATTGGAGATGCAAAGGGAGGCGTTGGGAAAAAGGGTGCTAACGTGCAATTATCCATGTTAGCACCCTCTTGTAACTAGAACACTGGTTTTATCTCTGCTTTTTTGGCTTTGTAAGCCAACAAAGCAGACATGAAGCCCTTATAACTATGCCCCTTTGTTTTTTTAAATATAACTAACTAACCCTCACCACAGCTAAGGTACTTTTTCAAAAAATATATATATTTATGTAGCCTAACAATAGAAAATGTTATATGTGCAGTGAAAAAGAACTGTTTTGACGTGAATGTGTAATGTCTGTATTTAAAAAGCTTACTTTATGAAATAATTTTCAAATAAATGTTTGTGTACTTTCAATTTGTAGCTGAACTGTTTGCACAGTACATAACATATACACACACACACACACACAAAGTATATATGCAGATGTGCAGAGTGTTAGATGCTATTGGGGGGTGGCATGACTCATGAGAGGCGAAACCTCAAGTAAATCATGATGCTCCATCCCTCCCTTATCAATGGAAATAAATATTACATTATACCGTGTACATTGTAACAAAATTTATTTAACAAAGTTGCTTCTTATGTGTGTCTACATTAAATGTTTATTTAGGGGTACTTGGCTTGAAAAATAGTTTTCTTGAAAGTGTTGTTAACAATGGCCGCTGATGGAATTACATTGTTTATGTTTACCTTTCCTGGGTAAATTGTTGATATAACAATGGCAAATGGCAAGGGCCAAGGGATTTATGGAATGATGTGGCTGCAGCCTTCATCACATAACTTTGTTTTTAATGGCATTTGTCACATAAATTACATAGTTCACAGAAAAAGTTATATTTAGCTGACATGGGGTGAAAAAATACTTTTAGAGAATGTGCCACATAATTTGGCCTTTTGGCCAATAATTTAGAGAAAATGTTCCCTTAATACTAGTAGCCGTGACAAAGGTGAAGCTCTGCATAATCCTTTGCGGCTGTTGTTGTTGCTGATGAAACCTGTATTTCACAGCAAACCCTGAAATATGTCCCATAAATCACAGTTCCCTGTGAAATAGGGGTTTTTATACCACTGCGTTTTGTTCAGTAAAAGCACCCGAACATGTCACTTTCCAGCATGAAGACCACATAAAAAGAGTGACATCAAATAAACAATGACAAAAAAGCTTGAGTTGTCTGTGATGTCTCTCAGACCCTGGAGTGAAATCACCCCTGTGATTAACTTTTTACCCATCTATAATGTAATGTTATGTATGACCCCTGGCATCCTCTGCCCTTGCTTTCAAGGGCCAACCAGGGGCAGAGGAGTAATGGAGAACCATTTGTAGCATAGCTGCTCCTCTCTGTCCCGAATTTATGAAAAATAAAATAAGTGTGCTCCAGACAACGCACCCACCGAGCACCCTTTGTGGTCCACCGCCAGGCTCCCATTCTGAAGCTGGGGGCGCTGCCCCCCGCCAGTGCTGCAGTGACAGGCCCGCAGAGAGCTTCATCAGAGCAGCATGAAATTCCATCAAAAGATGTAGAAACAGTGGGTAAAAGGAGTTTTCCAGAAGCTTCCCGCACCAAAATCCACAAGTTACAGTAAATACTCACCATTTCTCTGCATGATAAATATTGTCACGTTTAACACACCGAATTTATCACAAAACTCATAACTGGGATATGTTTGA
Source organism: Lissotriton vulgaris (assembly GCF_964263255.1). NCBI lineage: Eukaryota > Metazoa > Chordata > Amphibia > Caudata > Salamandridae > Lissotriton > Lissotriton vulgaris. Next base: position 1,695,018,267 of record NC_141693.1, on the reverse strand, counting down.
TGACAACAGTTACCTGCGTAAATCACAATTAACTGGCCAATCGTAATGAGGGCCTAGGTTTGAACATCTAAACACAGACATATATTTCTGAATTGTTCAGTGAATGAAGCGTCCACTCCAGAGTTCTCCTTGTGACCTGCAAATGACGTTTGAACCCGTTTGTGGTCATCTCAGACTTCCATAATGTCTGGGTCAGCTGTGAAACATGACCAAGGAAGAAAGATAAATCAGTTTTACGCATTAGATTGTCTAAATGTTCTTGATGCACGTAAACTGTGGGTACGACCAATCTTCAAAAAATATGAGACTGAGAATCGCGCAATAGACCAGTTAACTGAAATGCACTCACTAGACGGAGCATGTGCAATGGGGAAGTTTATGCTTGAAGTTAAAAAAGTTTTTAAAATGTGTAGAATGGATGTTTTATTACTGGTATTGTGTTAATAAATTGTACTCCAGTTTTATAAACGATATTTGGAATCTAAATAATTGTTATATAGAATATATTTTTAGATTTAATAAGATTCATATATTGGATGTAGGGTTTTATATGGGTATTTTATAGCTCTTAGTTAAGGATGTTTTTTTTGTTTGTATATCTATATGTTTAAGGACCGATGGTCTAAATATACAATCGTATGACTGACTGAAAAACTGAAAATCAATTTTAAGCAAGCAGCACTTGTTATAATGCACAGGTCCTCCTAATCCTGCTTGGATTCGATGTTTGTGGGAGGTTGGTCGAAGTAGGATTCTCACAAGCTTCCATTAATCCCTACAGCACTATGAACCGGATTCCACCACACGCTGGAATTGTAAATTGTATGAAATTGAAAATAAATGTTTTTAGCCATACCTTGGAATTCTTTACCTGAAAAGATATGCAAACCTAAAGAGGAATTGAGTTTCATAAGTTTCATAAAGCAATTAAAAACGTTGCTATTTGTTTAAACCAGCTAAATACGATCTTGATAACTCCATAACTCCATAACTTTGTGAGGCCCATCTGGGCAGCCATGAGCTATACAAATGCTCAGATGAGACTAGACTATACCGACCTCAATTTTAATAATTCTCCCATGTTTCCGTTGATTCATTATTTTACACATAAATACAGATAGAAAGCAACATGTCTCCTTGGTTGAATTTAATTTTTTGGAATGTAAATTAGATTTTATTCTAAGTGTTTCTCCATGCTCTTAGTCATGACTGACAGGCCGATAATTTAGCAGACTGACAGCAGATGGATTTACAGGGAAGAGAATTTGTAATGCTGGCTACATGCTGGTATCATAATATTTATATATATGTTTACTGTTCACTGTATGTGGCTAGTTAGTGCACTAAATCCTATAGACATCAAAGTGTCTTCAAACGTATTGTTTTTAGTTAAGTACATGTGAAAATATACTAAATACAATTTCATTTTTCCTTGACCCAAATATAAACATGTGCAAATTAAATACATTAAAACGGGATATATTCAAGAACAACTGTTAAAACTATCTTAAAACCGGGATTCCTAATTGTTAAACAAAGGCACAAAAACAAACTTTTGTGACAATCTGTGGGTCGGCAGTGCAGACGCCGTGAATGGCGATTTACCGTAGAATTTACACTTCCAAACCCTTTTTCATGATCGATTTATTTTCGTTAAAATTACATCGTTTGTTCCAAGAATCCGTGTGTTTTCACAAAACGCGTTTTTGCTGACTGATTTTAAGAGAATGGGTTCGTTCGCGTTGTACGGAGTTGACTCGTTTTTTATCATAAATTCGTTCGTGATTGTCACTTCCTCGAGTTGAGTTAGTATTTTCGGCTGTTTGGAAGACTGGGAGTTGAGTGGCGGGGTGGGGGTGGGGCGGTGGGGGTAGAGGGGAGGGTAGGTTGTGAGCCAAGACCGTCACTGTCTAAAATACGACGCGTTCGCTTACGGGCGGGTGCGGTTCATTCGCACAACATCTAACTGCAAGGGAAGGCGAACAAGTAAACGTGCCAGGAAAGTGCAAACTGCTTGTCTTTTTGCACCGATCATCATGTCTGTACCTTCCTTGTTTCTGCTCGAGCCCTTAGAATCTCCCGGAGTGACGCTGCTTCACTCGGTTCCTCTCTGAATGTAGCGCCTATCTCATATGAACATCTTAATGCGCTTAAAAACGGAGCTGGTATTTTTGTCAACGCATATGTCATCATGTAATAAATAAAAAAAGGATGGGTTTTGGGTGCTGCGGTCATTAAAAAAAACACACCCAGTGAGACCGTGCTGTGTTTAACTTATTAAAGTCTAGTGAGTAGTTTGTACCTTCAACGAGCCATGCTGTGCCATGCCAGGCATACGGGTTAATTTACAAAGAGTTTACAATATATACTGCACTCCCGTGTGTTCACGTGTGCGCTCTGAATGTAGGAACAGTGCATACATGCGCATTACTGGAATGGGGGGATATTTCATATACTGTCAGCTGAAGGAAGGTCAGGCGCCTGCACCATCATCACTCACAGCGCCTCGAGAACACGTGTATAACGAGGCGCTAAACAGCTCACCCAAACGACAATGTAATTGTATTTGGGTTTAAACAGTTCTTACTGTGTAGCGCTGATTGGCACAGCATTGTGAAAGCATTGCATGCATGTTAATTCTTGCACTGTGTTTGGAGTTTTTGGTTCAGCGTTTAGTACAGCGGTATGTCACCGGGGGTAGGGGGGAGGGGCGGGGGGCGTCAGAGCCTCTCCCCTAAAAGCAGCGTTGAAGTGTTGAATGACTTAAAATGCGTTCTTGCCTTTGAGCGAAATACGACCCTTCTAGGTCCTTGCCCGGGAGGTGTTGAAAGGAGTACCCGGGACTGAGACAATGAGGAAGAGGGTCCTGCCCGACCCTATCTTTGTTGCGGCTTCTCTTTCTTGCAGTGTCATTGCCTCCTGGGCCCGCCAGCCCCCAGCCCTCAGCCCTCCAGAAGGTTATGTCGTTTTATCCCTCGTCGCCCTCTGTGTACGGGTTTCTAATCATATTGTTTGAGAAGAGTTTGATTTACAGAATGTGGCGTAACGGCCAGAGCCACCGACTTTGGAGGGGAACCAGGTTCGAACCTCGGGGTCGGCTCAGCACCCTGTGATTCAGGGCAAATCCCTTAATCTCCCCGTGTCTACCAAAAATGAATGTGTCCTTGAGTAATGTAACTGGTGCCCATGGAAAGGGCTCCAAGTCTTTTGGTAATACCAAGGTTTATTTGCGGTAAAAATCGCCGCAGCGCAGGGGTAAATTTTTCCCGCTAACCCAGCAATAGCGATAATTATCGCTATTGCTTGGTAATATGCCCCATGATCTTTCCCAAGCTGGGGTGCCTGCCTGGCAAATGACTCCATATTGTACCTCTCGATCCCTCTTTTGAACCTAGAGGGTGAGATTTTAGCTAAGGCTTTGGTAAATAGATTGATCACCTACATTCCGGATTTTGTCAATCTGACCAATCTGGATTCATGGCCCATAGGGCGACCTTCCACAATATACAAAGGGTACATAATGCGTTGGCAATAGTTGACGGCTTTGCTTCTCCCAACCAACACAGACAAGATATTTGATTCAGTGAACTAAAAATATTTGTTTCTTCTCCTTCAGCACCCTAACTTTGGGCCATGATTCGTTTCCTATGTCTAACTGTTACATACAGACTTGACGGCATCAGTGCTGGTAGTGGGGGCTAGGTCAGATATCTTCCCCGCACAGCAGGGGACAGGGCAGGGTTGTCCCCTGTCGCTCACGCTGTTCGCCATTGCCAGGGAGCCCCTAGCGGTTGGGGTGAGAATGGATGAGCAGGTACGGGCCTACGAGTGGGGGGCGGCGGTCCGACAGGATCACAAAATACACTCATGATGTTTTATTCGTCATCATAACACCGGACACAACAGCCCCCCAGCTGCTGCTAATAATGCACGGGTTTGGGCAGACCTCGGGCCTCTGCTGAAACTCCTCAAAATCCACGAGATGCCCCGTGTGTCAGGGCCACAGTTACTCAATTGGGCAGCAGGTAGACGAGTGGCCACCACTGGTTTCCAAAGTGAGGTGCTTATAATTCCCCGGTTGTGACTGTCGCATAGAAAGCTAATTTAGAACCAATAGTTGCTCGTCTGAAAGACAATATCAAGATTTGGTCTGGACACCTGCTGTCCTTGATGCGGCGGTCTGCGATCTCAAGATCGTCTCCTTGACCAGAGTCCTCCACCAACTGCAAAACTTCCCGTTTGATAACCTGTGACAATGGTTTAATAAACTGACCTCCATCCTCAATGCCTTTCTATGGGACAGAGGAATTCCCCGCGTGGCCCTCAGCAAATGGTTTCAATCAACATCCTGTGGGGGCATTGAGCAGCAGATGTTGAGTCATATTACCTGGCGGCCCACCTCCAAATTATAAATGATTGGTGGTATGATGCACAGGGAGACCCCACGTACGCTCTTGATGAAATGGTGTTGGGTGCAACTCCACTGCAAGCATATTTACATGGGGGGGAGCACCACTCTTCCCCTGGATACAAAAGTGGTCCTGGATTTGAGGCGGTTGACCCTTCAACAAATGAAATGATGGGGCAGACTGACCGAACAGATTCAACTGTGATGTGGAGCCATGCGACTACAATGGGCGTATTAGGGGATGCCATGGCCCTGAAGTCCTACCAGACACTCCAGACCGAATTCCAGCTGCATCACAGCCAGTTTCGCAAATTCCTCCAGCTCCGCCATGCACTGGCCCCACACATAAGGGCATTGCCTGACCTTCCCGAATTTAATCCCTTTGAGGGTAAACTTCTTATTGGAGACTTGGGTGACCATAAAATTGCCAACGTCTACCAGACCCTGATCTCTAAACAACCTGATACATTTAGAGCCAATCAAGGTGCATGGGAGGCTGATGTGGGTGCATTAGAGAATGAAGATTGGACTGAGATTCTAGGTTCCCCAAGAGCTGCGGCCATAGCGGCACAGCTCTGGCTGATTCAATTTAAGTACCTCCACAAGTCTCGCTAATACATCACCAGCTATGGGAGATACTACTTCTCCCGTGTGTCTCCGCTGTGGTGTAGAGGGAGTCACATTCTTCCACATGGTGTTGAGCTGCCCAGAGTTGGATGGGTTTTGGTGGGGGTGGTCGCATGTTCAGGAAGTGGTGTATCCTGGCAGATCCCACATAGTCTGTGGCTGGCCCTCCTCACCTTATGGATGATGTGGGTGAGAATAAATATAAAATATCCCGACTAAGTCTAGGACTGATGCTTGCTGAACTTGACATTGCCAAGGAGTGGAAGGCAGTGGCCCCTCCATCATTATCGGTGAGGGAAAAGGGTATGGACTGCTGCATGGGAATGGAGACTGCGGTGCACAAAGCTAGGAGCTGCCTCCCCAAACACCTGAGGGTATGGAAGAGGTGGGCAGAATATAGAGGAATTACATTAATGTCAGTCCATCCGTTTTAACAACTCCTGGAAGATTAAATTAAGACATTCCATGGCCCAAAAGAGGCATTGTCACACTGAACTACAGATTGTTATGGGCTATGCATTCGAGATGTATTCCTTTCATTCTTTAACTCCTTTTGCAGGTGGATGGGGGAGAACGGCCGGACTGTGGTATCTTATGTGTAAGATATTTTTGTTGCACCTGTTTATTTGTTTTATGGACCGCCTTGGCTGTGTTTGAATCCCTATAGATACCTCAATAAAATGTATTTTAAAAAATCTGGTTTACATGCAGATCACTTTTGTGGGGGCTACAAAACTTTGGATCTGACTTCAAGAACGTTTTCTCTATCTGTCCTATTCCGCTGCATTTCTTTTCTTACTTACTGCTTTTTCCTTAATGACCCAATTAAGCCACATTTACTGTTGTATAAATTGTGACTTATAAAGCACCAACTTGCTGCCTTCTAGCCATTTTTGAACCCTAGCATAAGCAGAGCAAGGAGGAAGCATGAATTGTGACTTGCAGGTGCTGGCTCTGTGTGCGTCTACAGGGCCAGTGCAGCAATGCTGAGCCATCTGGCGCATACTTGTTTGGTGATATGGACAACATTCTAAAAACAAAAGAATGGAACTGGATTTAAAGAACACCACACAATACAACGCTAATAAAACAATCAACATTCAGTGCCCAGCATAACCACATCACCAGCGATCAGGGGGTTAAGTGAGATGGAGAGATGATAAGGGACTTTAACGCAATGTCATTTGAAATAACTAGGGGGCATATTATCAAGAACGGTGTTAAAAATTATCGCCGGTTTAGCATATAGTGCTACTATCACTCCAGGGAGCATCTTGGCGCTAATACGGAAACCAAATATGGAAGGAAGAATGGTTTACTGCTCATAATAAAAGGAGGTAGGTTATTCCGATCAGAGTTTGAGAATTCCAATAGAAGTTCATGTTCTGGTGTGAACATGGGCTTGTATTGGATTTCTCCAGGGCATATTCCAAATCCAAATAACTGACTAACCTACCCACCACTTAAAATTTACTTGCATGTTTCACTATATTAATTCAACACCAATCCTCTCTGGGTCCCAGAGTAGCATGCTACTCGATGAAAAAGCGGTTTGACGCCTCGTCAGGGGTAGTAAGTGCTATACAAATGCAATTACAGTACAATACAATAGGATTACGTTCTGTTTGCCTATTTTTGTTGTTAATCTTGGTCCTCTTCCCTTTGGCTCTATGAATGTCTCAACATTTCGTGCATCATGCTCGGCTCTTTAAAAAAAATTATGGGGGCACGACTATACCTGGTTTTTAGTATCTTGCCCTTTCTTAGTATATATTGGTGCTGTGCTTTTGAGTGTGCATAATGTGGCACAAGGGGTTGGTCTGTGCTGTGTGGGCCCTTTACCTGGGTGTGGTACTGGACTGTACTGTCGAATATATAAAGAACTTGAATCCCTTAATGGGATTGCACAGATCTCCGATCCATATTGGATTCTTAGAGCGAGACTTACTAAGATTTTATGCCATGTTTGCATCACAAAAGTGAAGGAAATTGGCGCAAAATATATATTTTTTTATTTACTTACAGCACTTAACTTGTTTATTGCTGGAAATAACGTGAAAGTAACGCAAAGCAGCGCATACCGCTGCTCTGCATCACCTAGCGCCAAGAGGGCTTATCATGGGTGGAGCATAGGCATTCCCATGCAACCAGGCGGGCAACTAGAGCCAAATTGGAGGGGGTGGGGGCTGAAAAATATTTTGGGGGGGGCTAATTCTTCCAACCACAGACAGAGTGGCTGTAAGAATGGGTGAACACAACAAAAGCCTCATTTACAATTAATGGTCTTTTAAAGACCTGTTAAGTACTCGGGTGCGGCTGCAATTAGATGCTCGCCGGCCCGTGAAGCTGTGTCAGCCCGGGCTGACACACACAACGGGTACGGAGGCTGAAGCCCCGTGAGCCCAATGGGTGTTGCGCGCCTGCATGCAACCACCCAAGGTTTTTGATGCTAAACCCTATTAACTAATTAAAGTAGACAGGTTTCAGCATCAGACAACTGCGCCAAATGGAATAGGTTCAAGGAAGGAGAAATGTTTTTATTTCTCCTTCCTTTTCCAGCATTGTATGTGTGCTGCACTTTTTACTGCACACATACAAAGAGGGAAAAGGTTTAAAGCTAGCCTAAGCATGGTATTTTGTACTGGAAGGCTATCCGTCTGGTACAAGACCTATGCAACACTATGCAGTAAGGTGCAAAGGTGTCTCCTTGGCCTACGGCAGCTGATTTCAACTCAGGAGCTAGGGAAAGGGGAAGAGAGTGTCTTATTTCAGTAAATATGGCGCTCTCCTCCTCTCTTCTTTTCAAGCAGTGTAGCGCAACGTTTGCAGCTGCTGCACTGCGCTACGTGAATAAGTGTTAAATCTGGCCCCTAGTTTTCTTTTGGAGAGTATATGGTCAATAGATAAGTTGTTGGTTGAAATAAGGCCTAAATAAGAGGTGTTGCGTGAAGTGTGTGAGGTTCAGAGACATGCTCTACACATGGCGCACCCAACTGGCAGCTGTGGGGTGTGTATGTTTTAATCTACCTTCATTCTGTAAGGTTTATATATATATATCTCTATCCGCATCATTTTTGTTGCAACACCTTATTGCAAACAGCGAGGCCTTACCTCTTTATTCACACATTTTTCCTCTGTAGATAAATGAAACGGATAGGGCTTTACTAAAGAGCAATTCACCTGCTACGTGGGCAATTTCCATTTTTTGTATACCAGGATCTCAATCCCTATCTTTATCCATACTACTAAAATCTTTTTCATCCTCTTTCTAGTAAAAATACGTTCACCGGTTCAGTTTCCAGAGGAGCAGGGCAGGCTCAACCTTTCATCCTCCCTTTGATGCCACATTTAGTACAGTTGTGTGTGCTTAGTCTTTTTACTTGAACTGTATTGCTTTCTTCAACTGCAAAGTAGCATAAGCATTTAACCAATGTGTTCAGTTATCCATCTGCTACTTGTCTCACTAAAGCTTAATCGTATTATAGATCAAAAATAAAGCTAATACAAATGTTATCATCAGCAACAACGTGGTGTAAAGTGTGGTGTCTGCACAACACAATACACAACGCAAGTTAATCAAATCTCGACATATCACACTTGGGCATTCCGTGATATCCTGCAAAAAGTGTTGCCATAGCTATGTCATGGGCTGCAAAGCATAGAAATGACCATAGTGATAGATAATGCATGTAGTATATATATGTCCATTATTCCCCATTGAAGTCTTTCAGGGTAACCATTATTGAAGGCTGAGATAAGTTCCCCTATGTTTGTTAGTATTAGTCATGGTTATCACCATCCATATCCTGATCTACCCAAGAAACCCAGGGGAGCTTTTCAACTCCCCCCCCCCCCCCCCCCCCCCGGATCATGATGCGATAGTGTCAGATTTTCCTGCTGACGCTAACAGAATTCCATCCTATGAATTACATGGCACCATTCTGCCATTTCTCTGATTACGTCTATATTTCAGTCCTCGATTGTCAGCGGTACACAAGAACCTCCTCTTGACAAATAGGGCACTCTTAAACAGTTTAAATTCTCATTAGATCAGCCACTAATCTAGAAAGTATCCAACAAAATGGTGCACAAAGCACAGTATAAATTGGTCAACAAAAAGACCAGGAATGGAGCAACCCTCTTTTACGCCATTTTTAGGTCAAGCCTACCAGACAGCACAGTTGTCTGGTTGCAAAAAGACATATTGTGGGCATACAAGAACATACCGGTGCTTGCAGCCTGCACATTGCTTACCATTGTTTGGCTGTACTGCCACTTATCATTTTATTTGATGGCTTTTCATGCCCCAGTTTGTCAATATTGTATTTGTTTCTACAATGGAACCTAGCCGCTTTACCATCTCTGATTGGCTGGCTTCTATGCTTCCACAGCTCACTTTTATGGAACTACTTTTTTCTTTTCAAGCAGTTGATGAGAGTGTATGTGTTTCCAGCTGTTTCCCTCGTGTGATTTTCTCCCCCTCCATGTTGCTGTCTCTCACTCATATACTTCTTAACCCACGCATATTTGTGTTGCTCCCTCGCCTATGTGCTTTTTCTCCACGCTCCACGTGACTCTTTTTCACCTGTATTTCACCCTTTGCCCTTGTTCACTCACTCGTGTTTCTTCTTCCCCACCTGCTGTGTTGCTTCACTTCCACTGTCTCCTTCAACCTGATCCTACAACCCGCAACCCACTCATCCATTTTAATTTATGTTTTTAAAAGCACTTTTGTGCTATGTTTTTAAAAGGTGCTTTTGTTCTGCTTTATTTAAATTTACTGATCCACCTCGGATTACGAGTAGGTGCACAGATTCATACTGAATGCATGTGCGCGCCTACAGAATGATGCGGTGCCAGTACCATTGGTTTTTTTTTAACCATACTCCACAGTAGCCGCAATGCTGTACATTGACAATGCTAATATGCATAATCGGCGACTTGCTGGCTTTGCCAATGTTTGGTAAGGTTTGTGTAACAACTAATTCCGCTGACGGGCTTTTCTCTAAACCCTGGGCCATGGTACAAAATGTTTGCACCAGCAACAATGCCCACTTCCTGCTATGTCCAATGAATGGAGTTAGTCCATTTTGCTTCACTTCTCAAAAGTGAAAGACTAGTTTTGAATCAAAATAAGATTGTTCTGTTTTTCTTCTCTCCTTGTCGCAAATGTAGAGGCAGCAAGTACCTCCGTAGTGCACAAGCAGTCACAGCGCCAGGTTGTAAGGACTTGGGGAGCTTGAACCCCTCTAATAATTTGTGATAAGCGCCCAAGGGTTGAGCTGTGGCTTTTTGCATTAGTTGTGTCTGAAGGTGCCTGAGAGCCATGCAGTGCCGGGCGTCTTCTTTCACAAAGACAAGGCATGAAGGAGTGATCCGAATGTCTAACGGAGGCCGTGGGTGCATATCAGAGACATGTAAGGCCTTCCCTCGTGTCTCATACCTTTAGCAGCCAAGCAATACAACTTTCAGGCAGAACATTCATTTGTTGAAAAACTGCCCTTTTTAAATGCCCCTAGCATTGTACCTTTCGTTTTAAAATGTCATTTTGACTCCATCATGACCGCTCATCAATAAGTGGAAAGTATGTAAAATAAGGCTAATGCTGTTTTCACATATGACCTGGGTCCCACCAATAATTTGGTGAGACTGACTCCTATGCAAGCTGCTGTTTAAAGGTGTGAATGAACGCGTTCGAGTCCCAGCCTCTAATGGCGTCTTCCCTGATCGTCGTCAAATTGTCCCCCCTCCCCCTGTATCGTAGTCACTGTGACATGGACCCTAGTGCAAGGAAAGGATATGTACCTTCCACCCCCGTGTTGTTTCAATTAGAAAACACAACAATAATCAGGGTTCATTGGGCCCCTCTGGCTCCCGGCGCCACTGCACCTGTTGCACCTACGGCAGCGACGCCCCTGACCTCCCCGGCGTTGGCTTACGTGCATGAACCACCACGGAGGACGGCCCTGACATCCGTACAGTGATTGAGTGCAATGTATCGTGCAGTGCCGCGGGTGGGGTGGTCTGCAGAGCTGCCCTCCCGCCCTCCATCCTTCACGGGAGTCCAGTGGTCCCTTTGGAAGTAAACTCTTTGTTCTCGGAGGTAGGGATGCGGCCTGCGGAGCTGAGCTCTCTTGAATGTCGGAGGTCGGCTCCAGGTTCATGGAATGTGAACTTTTGACTCGGTCCTCGGTCCCGTCTCTGCCATTGTCTGTCTCTGCTGTCCAATCCCGCAGCTCGCGCTCCCTGCTTTGGGGGTCTATGTTTTATAGGCCCGCCTCCTTTATGGGCTCCTTACCTCTATTTAACACCCTCTACACACGTCTCTAAGCGCCACAGGACTCTCCACACACAAACTGACTCCCACCACAGATATACAAGAACCACACAACCTCTTCCTCGCCGCCAGAATGTCTCTTTTATGTTTGTGTTTATTTCATTTTCTCCCCTTTGCTCAGGTTTGGCTTGAGCACTGGTGGAGCCTGGTGCGACCATCTTTTGTGGTGCTCCCTCTTCCCCCGACCCCATATGACCTCCTCTTTGGATTCCATTGCTACCACCCTGCAAAAATGCCCCTTATCCCTCCACAGCCCCTCGCTCAAATATTGTTCACTTGTTTTAAAGCGCTGGTAAAGTCTGGCTTTACTAATCCTCTCAGCTATCCACATAAAGTACAGATCTGTTATTTGCAGCAGGTACATTAACCATCTGTGCTACTTTATGGAGAGTCAAATCTGCCACTAGACAATATTCCGACCTTGCTATCTAACAGGAACATTGACCATAAGAGTTATCATGACATCGTTACTGCTGCCTGAAAGCTGGACCACGAGGAACCTTGCACAGGTGCTTTTACATAATCCTAATTACTGCTAGGAACAGTGCCCCCTGAGGTCAGTGCCCAGTGTGGCTGCACCAGTTGCACCTCCCTACAGCTGGTGATCTGCCTTTGTTCACTGTCTGACTCTTACACTTGCTCACTTTTCTTCTTTCATCTCCACTAAGCATTTCTCACCCTTCTGTCTCACCCACCTCACTTTCAGCTCTAGCTTCTTGCTTTCTGTCTTAACGCCCTACTCTCTTCTTTTCTTGGTTTCGCTACTCCCTTTCCATGCCTCTGTCTTTTTGTCTCCTTGTCATAAATACCCTGCGGCTTATTTATGAGCCCATGCAAAACTTTTGTCCGCTGGTGCGTCACTTTTTGTGACACACCAGCAGCAAAAAAAATGTGCCATGTTGCGCCCTATTTACAAAGTGACGCATCTAGGCAGATGCGTCACTTTGTAAACCCCTGCGCCACATTATACCTGCGCCAGGTATAATGTATGCAGGGAGGGCGTTCCCCCGCAAAAAGCCTTGTAGAAGTGGCGCATTGAAATCTATGAGATTTCAGTGCGCCACTTCTAGGACGCCTTTGTGTCAATATCTTACGCCTGCCTCACAGCAGGCGTAAGACTGACACAGGCCCTTTCACATGTGACTTGCCACATGTGAAAGTAACATTGCTGGAGTTGCGTCACGCTTCCGACACAACTCCAGCAATGCGTCAGATTTGCACCAACATATACGTCAGTAGTACTGACGTATTTGTCATTCATTGCGACATGATGCGTCATACAGTAAATATGATGGATGGATGGTATCGCAAGTAGGGCGCCCTGAGAAGTGTCGCATCGCTGCTTTGTCGCAGCGATGCAATATTTCTCATAATTAAGGTCCCTGTGTATAAATCTGTCTTTTCCCATGCATGTTTCGGGCACTCCCTTGTGTGGCCCAGAGGCTGCTCTGAGGACACTTAACTCTTAGTGCAGATGACCTGAGTTCAGAGGACACAGTGGTCTCAATTAAACTATTCCACCGGAACAGGAAATACACTCATACTGGGATAGGAAATTCTCTGATACTGGGACAGAGAGACACTTTTTGGGTCAGGGAGATGAGCACACTTAGAACACGATGGACACACTTACATTGGAACTCTCCCAGCACACATCTATTCTACAGATTTGTAAGTTTCTCTAGACAGTCTGCTCCGAGACATATTGTGACTAACCCTGGGCGTAGTGGGCGTAGTGGGGCTTCGCGGAGCTACGTGAAGTGGGTGAGAAACTACGCCCACCTCCGCACTCCGCGTAGCCCCACTACGCACCGCAGGCCTCCCTCCCTCCCGCTCTCCCTAAATACTTTAATTTAAATGTTAGTAAGAATTAAAAGGCACTTACCTTGCCCGCCGCTGCCCGCCGCGTCTCCGGGGCTCCCTCTCTTCATCGCCGCCGTCTTGGGTACTAATGCGCATGCGCGGGCGGCCGCGCATGCGTATTAGTACCCAAGACGGCAGCGATGAAGAGAGGGAGCCCCGGGGACGTGGCGGGCAAGGAAAGTGCCTTTTAATTCTTACTAACATTTAAATTAAAGTATTTAGGGAGGGCGGGAGGGAGGCCGGTGGCGGCCAGCTACGCACCGTCTGCGGAGCGTGCGTAGTGCCGAATTCTACGCCTGCTACGCAAAATGCGTAGAAGCCGGCACTACGCACACCCTGTGCACGGAGCGTAGCTGCCCGCCCACCCTTAATTGTGACTTACCAATAACATAGAGGGGCATGGAGCCTACCCATTTTTTTTTACAGAGTTTTAAATAGCGCGAACTTGACCCGAATCGGGTATCAGAGCACTTTACATAGCACCAGTTGCATTACATGAGGACACATTTTTTTTTTTTGGGTAGGAGATTAGGTGCTTTGCTCAGAATCACAGGATGTACAGCGTCATTGCAGAGTCTCGAACCCAGTTCCCCAAATTCGAGGTCGACCGCCCTAGCCGTTAGGCCAACTCCTCTCCATTGCTTATCATTGGTTGTTTTTCCTGTCACTCCCATTTACCTGCTACTTGTTCGTGTCCCAGATGGTCAATCTTGTGTTTGTACTTTCCATGGAGCATTACCATTTACAATCTCTTGTTTGGTTGGCATGTCTACTTCCACTCTCTGCTTTTCAAGCACAATTTTTTTTTAATGTATTAAGCACTCCATGGGAGTGCTTGTATTTTCTAGGTGTCTCCCTAATGTACTTCTATATCCATGCACTCAGTCGTGTTCTGTACCACCTGTGTGCTTTTCCCAACCCCTTCCAGTTGCACCCACTTGAGTGCTTCCCCCATTCCTGCACCCCACTAGTTTCCTTTTACTCTTTCCTCATCGTTGCTTTCTGAAGCCCTGCGTTGCTTCCTCATCACACTACTACATGGGGGATGCTGTGCAGCGTGATTAAAAACCAATGGAAAAGCTAATGAGCCGCAAAGGCTCAACCTATTGTATTGGCCAATGCTTGTTAGCTATCACCGTCATGGTAATTGAGACAGAGAGACCGTGATGCTGTAAAAAGAGATGCCTATACTTGGGCCGTAATTTGCTGACACCACAGCAGAACATTCACTGACACAGGGAGACGTACAATGGTGTCTGGGAAGTACACATTGTATAATGATCTACACACATACTGCTGCACATGGGCAAGGTGGAATTTGCACTAGGGCATTAAATACTGCTTCTTAGGGTATCTTGTTCCTGCTGCTTTTGCCTCCGGGTTCATGCCAGCATTATGTGAAACTCCCCTCCAGACAACAATCAAAGAGTACAAAACCATGAGCCAGGCCATCTTAAACATGTAAAGGACTGATCACAATAACCCCGCTCTGAAGCTTTGACTGCTTCCCATTAAAGAAGTGGTCTGACTTCAAACTCCTATTTTAATAATGTTTTGCAGTGTTATGTAGCGCAAGCTTAGCCCAAAGGCATTAGAATGCTTTACTTGAGCACATTACACAAGGTCAGATTCACTTTTTGTGTATGAATCATGAATAGGCACAAGGAGATTATCGGCCAGATTCATGAAAGACCCGTTTTGCGAGTCTGAAATAGCGATTCATAAGGAATCGCTATTACAGACTCGCAAAACAGTATTCATGTAGGAATCGCAAAATTAAATGCGATTCCTACAGATTCCTTATTTGCGATTAGCAAATTGCTAATCGCAAATAAGGAATAACTCCCCATTCATTCCTATGGGCCAAAAGGCTAATCGCAAATAAGATAGCGATTTGAAGGGTGCCAGGGGTGTCCAAAGGACACCCTGTAGCACCCCTTAAATGCACATTTCAACAGGTGTTGCGCACACACATGTCCAAAGGACATGTGTATGTGTAACATGCAACTTAGAAAAATGCTTATAAAAGCATTTTTCTAAGTTTTCGCTATTTACCACGAGGTTTGACCTCGCGGTAAATAGCGGCCGAAATTTGCGAATTCCAAAATTTAAAATGTTTCAAGAATAGCATTTAAGGAATCTCTAATAGAGATTCCTTAAATGCTATTCCTCGCAAATTTGCGAGTTTCTAAATAGCGAATTTTGCTTTTGGGATGATGAATCCCAAATGCAAAAATTGCACTTGCAAAGGGCCAGATTCTCAGAATCTGGCTCTTTGCGAGCGCAAATATGAATGATGAATCAGGCTCTAAGTAATTCACTCATCTACATGTGCATAATGCAACCTACTTTATATCATTACAGACTTTTCCTGCCACACCAGCCGGTCCGAAAAAAAAACTACCGACCCCTTTGTGTTCAGGGTAGACTCCAGTGCCTGATGCAGAGGAGAGAACTGCAACGATTCCTGTTCCACCCGCCTACAGGCAGTGACCACCTGCTCTTCTCTTATGCAACTTCTGCTCCTTACTCCTAGGCTGAAGAGCACTAAAACCATCCATGAACAAAAGCAATAAAACATCTGTAGACTGAGGGTCTGATTTAGAGTTTTGCGGATGGGTTACTTTGTGACCGATATCCCGTCCGCCTTATTACAAAGGATATATTGCACTTGGAATATCCTATGTACAGCTTGTTCAATAAACTCTTCTTTGGGCACAAGTCCTTCCCATAATTTAGAAGATTCTTGCTTTTATAGTGAACATTGAAAATTCCATTAGTGTTCCGAGTGTTTAGGAAATAAGATGTGTTGCGTGCATTATGTGGCCATAAGTGGAGAAGCGTGGCTCAATGGTTAGAGCGGCAGACCCTGATGCAGAGGTCTGGCCCGGGACCAAGGTTCAATTCCCTCCTCGGCGGCTCTTGGACTCAATTTCCCCGGACCTGATAATTCTTGCCTCGATGCCTATTCTAATCATGGGTCCCACTCTGTGACTTTGGGCAATAGCTTGCTCAATCTCCACAACGGCCCCAGCAGCGCTTGGATGCCTGGCTTCACCTTGAGGGTGCCCAGGAGTAGACATCTCACAGGAAAGCCAGGAAGGGTTCCACAGCGGTATGAATACAGCGCTACGAGACCTCTGGGTAGGAGGCGCTATATAAATACAAACACATTTACATTTACATTTATATGTGAACCTTGAGGAGAAAAGTGGTGCCCAAGCAACCAACCTGGCCAATGACTATATGTTAGTGCTAGATAAGTTGTCCAAAGAAATGTAAAGTGTAGGAAACAAGACACGCCCAAATAAATTGATCACAATAGAAAATCTATAGAATTACCATGGAGTATTAATATTAAAATGTCGGCAGAAATTCATGACCACAAAATGAAGTACTTGTGGATGAATTGCGGGGCATTTCCAAAAGGAGATCCTATCTGCTTAGAAAGCACCAATCCCAGTAATGTTAACATCGATGACAACTCCTTCAGTAAAATATCCAAAATACTGCACCAATAAACCACGAAGGAGCGGCCACAGCAGGAAAATGTAATAGATTTTTTTCATTTCGAAAATGACATTTATATATATAGGATTAGAAGAAGCACTGAACGATTTGTGAAATATGTAATCAAATCTTAGGGAATACCCACAAACACAGGGTGTAACACAAAACCCAAACTAAGTGTATATGACTAAATTCAACCCAAACGTAGGGTACAGAACAAATTTCAAACCTATGGTGTAACACCGAACACCAACCAAACCTACAGTATAAAACCACATCCAGCAAAAGTCAAGGGGATAACACCAAACCCTACCTAAACCAACGGGATAACGCCAAACACATATTTATGGTAAACTCAAAGCACAATGCAAACTAAGGAAAAGCACCAAATCCAGTCCAAAGTATAACTTTATCCTATCACAAGCCAAGGGGATAAGACCAAACGCAACCCAAACCAAGGAGACAACAACAAGCACACACTTAGGGTATACATTCAAACTAAACGTAAACCAAAGAAGTAACATCAAACCCATTCTAAAGATAAAAGCTAGCTTTGAACCCAGCACAAACCAAGCATATAACACCAAACCTACAGTGGCAGCCGCCACAAACAAAGGCAAAGAGTGGTGAGGCAGATAGATGGAGCGCGGGAGGGGGAGAGTGAGGGGAGGGCAGGGGGTGTTAATAATAGTAAAATGTAAAATAAAAAACTTAGCTGCCTGCCACATCCTGTATCGCGTCGCACCTCCTGTTCTCTTCCTGCTCCCAGCAGACACTGGGACAGACTTCCCATGCAATCCCCGTGCTGCTCTCATGCTATGAGAGCAGCACAGGGATTGGCCTGAGCAGGCTGAAAAGACGCTCTGCTCAGCACAGAGAGTCTGTGCATTTTCTCCAGCCTGGCTGTACAATACAGCAGGAATGGAGAAACCTAAGTGTGCATGTGTGTCTGGCCGGTGTGAGACGGCTGACCACACACACACATGCTCACTTAGAAGTGCACATAGCACTCCTCCTCCACCCTCCCAAGCCCCGGCCCCGCCCCTCCCTGCATAGGCTGGCTCAGAGCTGGCAAATAAAAAATAAAACAATGATAGAACATCGTTTTATTTTACACCTGCTGGCTCTGAGCCAGTGGGGCGACGCGCCTTCGCCATTGCGTAAGAGCCGCTCCTGCAAACCTAGGGCACAACACCACCCCAAATTTTAGGGTTAGTACCAAACTAAACTAGTGTGAAAAACCAAATCCAACACAAGCTAAGAGCATAACACAAAAACTAACCAAAAGTGAGAGGATAACACCAAACAAACTTAAGGTATAACCCTGGCCACAAGACAAGCCAACGAAATAACACCAAACCCAACCTAAGCTTAGGGTATGACACTGAACCCAAACCCACAGCTATGGGATAACATCAAAAGAGAAGAGAAGGCTTTATTCCTGACAAGGGAGTATTGTTCCTTTGTAAGTAAACCCCTCACTCACCACCTAGTGGTGACTTGCTTCATCATCGGGGCCCACCCAAGTGGCCTAGCGTCACTTGGGTGTGCTTCAACACCTGGTTTACAGTGGAGCAGGTAGTGAAGTGTGGGGTGCACAAAAAAACAGTGTGAATGTTAAAATGTCCTGGTCAACACTTCAGTATTATCTTTAATAAAAAGGTTGTAGGACAAAGTTAAAAAGTAAGGTGAGATACTGGCAGGGGAGTTACGACCTGTGTATCTCTACTATGTGATGGTCGACATGTTTCTACCTTTTGGGATAATCCCCGGTATTCCTCAGGACCAAAAACAAGGAAGTGGGAGGTGTGGGTCCCCTAAAAGACTCACCCTGTCCTAACTCCTTGGTCTACCAGAAGATAAAATTATATCTCTGGGAATTCACTCCTATGGTTTAGGAGATGAAAAAAACATTAGAAAGGGTGGAGGCCTACGTCTACCGTCCGCCGCTCGGCGGACGGTAGACGTAGGCTACATGCCTCCACCCTTCACGACTAACTAATACGTTGGCAAACGTGAAGTGCCTACCCCTAGCTCGATGAAGTCCATCACGAGCTTTTCTAATGTTTTTTTCATCTCCTAAACCATAGGAGTGAATTCCCAGAGATATAATTTTATCTTCTGGTAGACCAAGGAGTTAGGACAGGGTGAGTCTTTTAGGGGACCCACACCTCCCACTTCCTTGTTTTTGGTCCTGAGGAATACCGGGGATTATCCCAAAAGGTAGAAACATGTCGACCATCACATAGTAGAGATACACAGGTCGTAACTCCCCTGCCAGTATCTCACCTTACTTTTTAACTTTGTCCTACAACCTTTTTATTAAAGATAATACTGAAGTGTTGACCAGGACATTTTAACATTCACACTGTTTTTTTGTGCACCCCACACTTCACTACCTGCTCCACTGTAAACCAGGTGTTGAAGCACACCCAAGTGACGCTAGGCCACTTGGGTGGGCCCCGATGATGAAGCAAGTCACCACTAGGTGGTGAGTGAGGGGTTTACTTACAAAGGAACAATACTCCCTTGTCAGGAATAAAGCCTTCTCTTCTCTCTCATCGGGTGGTACTCCTTCATTTGTTTGTAACAGTTCCTTGATCAGGGGATCAGGAGTATTCCCCGTCCAGCGACTTTTGGACGAAATTCCTTACTCTCTACCTTGGTAATAGATAACATCAAAAGCACATCAAAGCTACAGATGCTTATCAGACTGTTAGAATATCCATTCAAGGTAATTGTGTGTGGTAAATCTTAATAAGAATTAATTACATATTGATTATCCTTAAAATCTGGCATGGCTCCAGCCCTAGTTGACTTATGTTGGGCACTCCTGATTTAGACCATCAGCAAAAATCCCACTCTCTTCCACAATTCTGGCATAAAAGTGCCTACGTGGAGGCGTTAGATCTCCAGAGTGACAGACAAGAAAGCTTACGCAGGCAGGGGAACAGGACGTCCTTGATCATGATGACGGAACAAGCGTAGCTTAAGGATAACAAAGATGACACTGACACACCCCTTGACTTGTCAGCCATATTCATTGCCATTCCCAACGCATCGTTCTGGAGATACTGGATTGATAAAGGAGCAGGTGCCTCAAGGGAGGGAGAGAGAGAAAGAAATAGAAGAAAGAGGGTGTTTGTGGCATGGGGCACTTCAGTTCCCAAAGACAACTAAAATACATTCCTCCCCTTTATACCTATTTGTTTAGTATGGCGTTTTGTATAGTGCAGCCATGCTCGAAGCAGCTTTGGAGCACTGGGAGGATGCGGCATATTTGACAGCAGATTCTAGTTTGCTGTGCTCGAGCAGGAGATGTGGCCTAATGGCCAGAGCCCACGACATTGAAACTGGGGAACCAGGTCTAAATCCTGGCCGCAGCTCAACACCCTGTGATTCTGGGCAAATTAAAGTCCCAGTCCCTACACAAGACAGAAATAAAAAAAACGCGTAATGTAATTGGGTTTTCATTGAACGTGCTCTAATGCCCTGGAGTCGAGCTGGTGCTATATATAACCGTAACAAATACATTTAAAAATCAGAGAGGCATTCAGTCTGTACTAGCACTATTAGGAGCCCTCGAGCCCTAAAGCCTCATCCCACCCCTCCCCCTTGGCGTAACCCTGCAGTCTATGCAGTGCAAGAAACCACTCGACAACTTTCCTTGTCTTCTGAAAAGAATATTACCAAAATGCGAGTCAAAGCATCAAGGTCGCCAAAGCCGGAAGGAAGTGACTTCAAACAACTGACACATCTCTGTCCCCCGTGGGGCTCCCAGTAGGCCATTTACAAATTGCTTTTACTGGATCAAAGTGCAGAATACACGTTTTTGGACGCTGGATTGCGTGCGCACAGTTTAACAAAGCACAGGGGAACTTCCCAAAAAATAATGCCAACCGTAATGAACCAGTGCCAACGTCCGAGTGGAATCAAACGCATTGTGTGTTACATCGGGTGATCCTACGCCATTTGTAACTGGCTGACTGGGTTTTTCATTAACGTCATACTCCTTGAGGCTGGCAATGCCATCTCCTATCCCAGCGCCTTGAGTGGCACCCGCCAAGTGTGCCAAGCTGCTCATCTTCTGACAAACGGTGCCCCGCTCCGGGCAGAGCCAGGGCAGTACATGCCAGGGCGTGCGATAAAGGGTTTTGGTGCACATCTCTGCACCTGGGCTGTGGGCACGGTGCCAGGCTCAGCAGCTGCAAGGTGCGGGTCGAGGCCGTGCCACACGCCCAGGAGTTTATCCTCCTGCTTGTAAAATGCCCTCAGGAAACAATAACGAAGGAACAGCCCTGCCCGAGTTTAGGTTTTTAACTCTCACACATTGTGCTGGCAGAGGCCCTGCTGACGTCATTAAGAGGGAGACAGCGCCGATCCAGAGACGGGTGTCCCAAAAGTCTAAACCCAATGGACGCCCTCGAACAAACGAACATATCGAAGTCCCTATTCCTCTTGACTACAGGGGGCACCAGCTATCTTGACGAGAATCGTTTTTCTTTTCACTCGATGCCCCCTTAGAGAAGTAATCTGGTCAATAAAGTCGGGTTTACTGTCAAAACACAACTTAGATCGTGAAGCAAAGGGACATTATGGAATCCTTGGTGATTGTTGGCAATGCAGGGGTGGGTAAAGTTATTTTTTTCTATTCACTGGACGGTCCCTTTAAAGGAGCCATCTAGTCAATTGCGTTCCAATAGGTGTCCCTCGACATTCCCCGGATGCCGCCCAGAATCAAAGGATGTTGAGTCGATGCCAATACTCAAACCTGGTTCCCCAGCTCCCAAGTCTGCAGCTCTGGCCGTTACACCACATCCTCTCCCACTTTCATGGTCAGTAGTTGGTTCTGTTTTAGGCAGCGCTAACAGGAGAAATGGGCTAGTGGAAGCTGCTCCTGACGAGAGCACCAGCGCTTTATTTCTTGCAAATTAATCCCTCTTCTTTCCCTCTTGCTGGCCACCAGTTTCCTATCGCACTCACTATCTCACTGTTAGTCACACATGGACTTGGGAAACTTGGCAGCTATAACATAGAAAGCAGGAAATGAACAGAGGGCATTTTACAGTGAGCTGGTTGCCATTGTCTGACAACTTAAGATCACTAGCTGGAGCGGGAAAGGATCAAAGCAGGTTGTACACGTAATACACAGGTCAGTAAAGTTCAGCTAGATGAGGTGAGCCCCAACAGGGGCGGCCTTAGGCATGTGCAAGCTGTGCACCTGCACAGGGCCACCAAACCCCAGGGGCCACCATGCCAATATACATCCTTAATATAATAATCCTCTGAGGATGGATACATATTTGCGTGACGGCCCCTGGCAGAGATTTGGCGGCCTCCGGCTATGTTCCACTTCCAAACACCCTGACCCCCTTCCTGAGCTCCGAGGGGCTCCGCCCTGCCTGGACCCCCTCTTCCGGGGCCCTCTACCTACGTTCCCTGCCCAGGGCCGCCATGAGCCTAGAGCCGCCCCTGGCCCCAAGCTTCGAGCCTTCGACCTTCTGAGATGCAATACCTGGGACAACAGCTTCATCCAAGTGACTGCTTGAAGAGCTCACTGTCAGGAAGCTTCCTGAATCAGAAGTGGTGTGGTTTGGCTCTCCGTTTGAGATCCAGGGTGCTCCGCGGTGTAGGACCCAGTACTGCCAGGGAACGTCCACCATGCTTTTACGTTTCGTTCGGGCTTTGTAGTGCCAGATGATGCAAAGCTGAGAGAAGATTCCTAGATGGGACATCATGGGGTCAAGCTTTTGCAAATATACTGGGAGTGCCTCTGGGAGGCCTTATGTCTAATGCAGAGTGGCCTAAATGTGGTCAAGTGTCGAGGAGCCTGTAAATCATCACCTGTCTGGAATATCAACTCGGTATCAGAGATGGTAAGCACCCAGGCTCCCCGTATCAATTGTGATTGGCTTTGAGCGTCCTGGTTCGACGCTCAACCAGGGAATGGGGGCCTGGGCTTGTTCTCCATGTAGAACGTGGAAAGTACGCATGACTGGTTTGGGCAGCCCGAGAGGGACGACCCAACAGTCACTGCACACTTAGGAGTGGGCAAACCACTCCTCTCCTGCCCTGCTCCGTGAGCAGAGCAGCACCGCCCACCCGCCCGCCCGCAAAGGAAGGGAACATAAAATGATAATAAGTAAAAGTTATTTACATTTTATATTTCCTTTACACTACTCAAAGCAGTGAAGCTGCACTCCTCTGCCATAGCAGAGGGGCCGCCGCCATAGCAGAGGAGCTGCCGCCATAGCAGAGGAGCTGCCGCCATAGCAGAGGAGCTGCCGCCGTAGCAGAGGAGCTGCCGCCATAGCAGAGGAGCTGCCGCCATAGCAGAGGAGCTGCCGCCATAGCAGAGGAGCTGCCGCCATAGCAGAGGAGCTGCCGCCATAGCAGAGGAGCTGCCGCCATAGCAGAGGAGCTGCCGCCATAGCACAGGAGCTGCCGCCATAGCACAGGAGCTGCCGCCATAGCAGAGGAGCTGCCGCCATAGCACAGGAGCTGCCGCCATAGCACAGGAGCTGCCGCCATAGCACAGGAGCTGCCGCCATAGCAGAGGAGCTGCCGCCATAGCAGAGAAGCTGCCGCCATAGCAGAGGAGCTGCCGCCATAGCAGAGGCGCTGGCGCCATAGCAGAGGAGCTGCCGCCATTGCAGAGGAGCTGCCGCCATAGCAGAGGAGCTGCCGCCATAGCAGAGAAGACTTCTTCCTTTGTGTTTTTTTCTGAATATTGCACCACCAGTTCCTTGGCCAGGAGTAGCCTAGATTCAATACAATTAAAAATGCTGTTCTATGCAAATCTTACTCATACCCTCTCTCAATCACTCCTCTGCACTTTTAGGTTCTGGACCCTCACTCACGCATAGGTGTGAGAGGCAACAATCCCTCCACATAAAGGTTTGCCCAGAAGTCACCCATATTTTTTTGTGCAAAAGGGCCATAGAAAAGTAAGAATCTTTAGAGCAGAATAAGCTGGCACTACAGTGAGCCCCAGTGACAAGGAGGCAAACTGTGTGCACTGTGTTATCTTGGTGTATGTTACACATGGGCAGGTCACTATGGGGCAGATTTACAAGAAACAAACGCATCACAGTGCCCCAAGTCATTTTGCAGCGCCGTGCTGCGTTAGTTTAGAACAACAGTGATGCAACATATTTACAACAATATGTTGCATCTCAGTGCTTCCCCCTGCGCTGGCGCACATACTACTGCCAAGCGCCGGCACAGGCACCCTTGCACCATGGTGCAAGGATGCCTGCATCGTAGGAAGATTGTTTTTGTGCAGGAAGGGGCACCAAAAATAATAAATTGAGGTGATTTCCTCTTCCAATTTATGCTGCAGAATGCAATATGCATTGAAAGAGGAAAAAAACAGGGAGAAGAGAAAAAAAAATCTCCTCGCTGCACCTCGCTACGCCACCGCAAGGGTGGCGTAGCATTCTAACGCATTTCTCGTAAATCTGGAGATGCATCAGTGGACATGGATGTTGGGTGGGAATATCCACAACAACACCCATGTTACGCCCCTAACATGCAAAGTGTTGCGTGAAAAGGGGAGATATTTACAAGCACAGGTAAAGCCACGCTGGGTGGCTTTACCTGTGCTTGTAAATATCACCCAGCAGGTTGCGCTGCTGGTGCGTCACACAACATGATGGATGCACCAGAGGTGCCAGGGGCTTGTAAATCTGCCCTTAGGTGTCACTTGAATCTCTGCTTTTTGTCAGGCCCTGTTCCTACCAGAGTGCTGGAGGCTGCCGAAGCAGAGCTCTATTGAAAGCTATAATCCAAGCAGACCTCAGCACACCTCTAAAGGCAAGCAGGCCACTAAAGACCAGCTGTTTAGTGAAGAACATTGGACCATGAAACAGCCTTCTGCTTGTTGCTAGAGATTCCTTGCAAGCACTGAGCATTTAACTATGAATTCTAGCCAAGCTAGACAAGGGGAAAAAACAAATATGATATATGTATTTGTAGAATGCATATTCACCCCATAGAGTAGCTTGCCTGTATTGACAGATAACTCATGCTAATTGTTACAAAAGTCAATGGTACTGATTTTATTGCCCATGGAAAGATGAAAGGCTGAGTGGATGTATCACAGTTGGAACCTGCCACTATGGGTCACACACAGATAACTGCAGTCGATGCATTAGTCCATTGGGCCACCTGAGCTAGAAAAGGGCAATGCCTGCTCGTTCCTTCGCTCCACAATAAAAGGCTGCCACAGTGTATTCCAGCGTGACAGGACAATGGTCAGGGCTGAACTGGTCATAGCGGGCACCAAGTGTTTCCCCAGTGGGCCGCCGGGGTGGGGGGCAGTTTTTGGCCCCTCAGGGGCCTTTCTGTTACCGGGGGACGGCAATATCGGCCTCCCTGTAACAAAATCGGGCGAGACAGCTCATAGCGAACAGCTCGGCTGCACCCCTCATCCCCCCTCAGGGGGCCCAGCCGAACATTTTGCCAGGGCCGGTTTCGGTTCCCAGTCCAGTCCTGACAATGGTCTCCAAGGAGGGACACACAGACTAGAAAACAAGGAGTCAGTGTCAGGAACACAGCTATATGGAATAAGATGAGGAAAGGTGGCGATAGAAGGACAAGACACCTTAAGAGGAGAGACTTGATAATAGAAAACTGATCCCTGTCCCTGAGGAAGAGGTGTGGCTCCGCGGCTAGGGCGACTGACTCTGGAATCTGGGGATCACGGTTCGATCCCCGGCAGCAGATTAGCCCAGTACCATGTGAATCTGGGCAATAGCTTGCTTAATCTTCCTGATTGTGTGCTTTGCAAATGTGGATTATTATTATCTAAGAGAAAAAGAAGCGCTCATCATTGTAATTTTGTTTATTCTGTTATGAAACAGAACTACAAGTCCCAAAATGCCGACGCTGCTTAGTCTCCAGCTCTCCCTACGCCCTCACACTAAGATGATTTGGCATTAACAAACTAGTCCACCAGGGCGCAGCAGCTCGCAGTGTGCCATACTTGTCAGCTTGCGCAATGTATTTATTAGTATTTTGCGATTTTAAATAGTGCAGACATAGTCCGAAGGGGAAATAGTATTTACAACGCTGGTAATACCACGCGGGTCGGTTACAACGCGGCCCTTACATCGTCCGCTTTGTTACCACGCATGGCATTACATCGCAAGTCGTTTCAACGACTAGCGCTAGATGGCGCGCAACACCAGGGAATGTGTTGGATTTTAAATCCAACACCTTAACTGCTGTTGCGCTAACTGGAGTAGGAATAGTAATTTATACTATTCCTAAGTCCAGCGCTTCATCTAGCACAAGTCGTAGAAACGACTTGCGATGTAAAGCCATGCGTGGTAACAACTCAGACGATGTAACGCCTGCGTTGTAACCTACTGCGGGGTGATAGATGGCGTAGTAACGTCATACATTCAGTCCGAAGGCATCAGAGTCCTTTACAAAAGGAGCAAGATACATGGGTTACAGCGAGTTGCAGTTACAGTAATTAAACTCGGGTGTTTACATTGCTAGATGCTTGCGGGAGGTACCACATGAGACAGTCATGGCAGTCGGTCAAAGGTCGTACATAGTCAAAGCATTGATTTCGATGGTGGGGGTCACATAATGAAGGTAGTTCAGAACCTGGTGGAGAGAGTACTTATGTATGGCCGAAGGTGACTTAAGTATGGCAGAGGGGGATTAACCAAGGTGGCTATCACATAAGAGGAGCTTGAGGTACTTTTGAAGGTCACTAGGCAGGTGGTTAGGTGGAGGGAGGTTGAGAGTTCCAGATTCTTGTGGCACTACCAGAGCATGACTGGCTTGTGTATCCTTCCCGACTGAAGGTGGGGGGGTCCAGGAGCAGGGATTGGCCATTTCTAGAACCCCTCTTTGCTTCAGAGTTTCTCAGTTGCTCGGTTGGATAGAGTAGTCACTGATTTACTCACTCACAGCATTACACACATTTGTTCTCCCTTGAGCAGGCCACGTCTGCAAAAACAGATCTGCCTAGATTTACTGAGGGGTGCACAGGCGCTCGTGCAGGCCCTTTTCATGAAAAGTAGATTGACGCAATGCTTTGCGTCACTTTGCGACCATGTGCTCATCAACGGAGGACACAACAGACTTCGTCCATCACTCCCACGGGGCAGGATGGGGGGGGTGTCTTGATTCGCAGGGAGAGCCTCAGAAGTTGACTAAATTGTCTGCTCTTAGTTTCTTTTGGTGACACTGCCCCGTTCTCGAGGGTGTCCCTGTTTTTAATGTTGAGAGTAGTGTACTAAGTGGAGTTACGTGTTGCACAGCGTTGCGTTACCAAATTCACGCTGTATTAAAGACACAAAATAAAAAATAAATAACGGTAAACATAAGACAAAAACATACGACAAAAGACATCTTGGCTTCACTGATACCGAAGCCTGTGGCATAGGAGGCAGCTGGTATGTTAACTCAGGGAGCTTAATGCCCGCTGCAGAGATCCGCGCTCCACACACCTGAAAGGTTTGAATAGTGGCAGGGTCTGATCAGACCTTCATTCTTCCAATGTCCATGAAAAAAGCAATTGAATTGAGGAATAATGCCAGCTCCTGCTAATTCGGCAAGAGACGTTTCGGTTCAGTGTTTGGTGGGGGTGTGAACATTTCCTGGAGAGGATTGAAGGTGATAAACCAGTGAAAGCCTTACAAACATGGCGCCTTACTGACACATCAGGAGTGGAAAAACTGGTGAATAAATGCCTTTGGCGAGAAACGGTGATGGCAGTGAATGACCCACCGAATCAATGGTCAGTCAAGGTCAAGGTCAGCTCCAAATATGAGTCAGTCTGCAGTAACAGCCAGGCGGGGTCCTGGCCAGACAACAATGATACTCAGTCGGAGTAGTGGCCAGTTGAAGTAATGGCCTGTCAATCACCTGTCAATGGTCAGCTGCAGGTCAAAGTAATGGTCAGTCACAATAATGGCCAGGTGGAAGTAATGGTCAGACAAAGCCGTGGGGTGCTTCAGCAAACGGCGCCTCATCGGTGCGACGCACTGGCGGATAAATCATTCCCAAAGGAGGGCGATGGATTTATAGTCCAGATTTGACTTTTTCAAAGGTTTAAAAATGTGAAAATGGTCAACTGCACCAACACTCAAGACTGATAAACAATCCCTCAATTTGCACCATGTTGAGCTTAATGTACTGGTGTGTACTTTTTGTGTAGTTTAGACATTTGCCCACCAGCGGACCCTGGGGTTACCATATCTCGCAAGCACGGCCGCTCTCTGGTCTATGACTGCACCCTTCTAGCGGAGGTCCTTCCTGCTACCTGCATCATCAGGTAGGTCTGACCCCCTCATGAGGTCAGGTGGGTTGTACTGCAGGGAGATACTAGGAAGACACAAAGAGCGCTGGCAGCCTGACACGCCAGACTGCTCAACGCATCAAATACGCTCCAACGCCAGCAAAGGGCCTAGACAATAGGTTTCTTTGCGCAAGGCCCAAAATCGCTTGCCTCGCACCGTCCAGTCCACCAGACAGGTGGGTGAAGGAACATCGAAGAATTACAAGTCCTATCTCACATATCACTGACAGCAAAAGCGTAAACTTGCTCCATCCTTTGAAAAAGGCTTACTCATGGTGCTACACTTACACTACACCCTCACAGTCTCCAGATATTACATCAGGGATATTGTTTCGTTAAAACAGCATTCTTCGTCTAACGAACCTGCCAGTCCCTGCTTGTCCTCTCTGGTGAAACTATTCGTGCTTCATGAGCCTTCGTGTCACCATTCACACATGCAAGCGCGCCCCTGCCCAGGAAGGGAATCTTCATTACATTACCTCAAGACATCTTCTCAAACTCGCTAATTCTATTTCCAATTGGAGTTTCTTCTTCTTAAAAAAAGTATATACCAGGAAGGAACCAATTTGTAAATCCACCTTGGCCCCACAATGGAAGCGACCTCTGACGTAAGTACATCCCTACCAAATACACGATCTTTAACCATTTAGATTTCAAGAACATCATTTATAGCTTTACTGCCTCACTGACTGTGAAAATAATTCTCATTTACTGAACATTCCCTTAATTCGAACAACATGTATTGCCCACAATGACACTTCACTTTCAAAATTGACAATACTCCCAAAATAAGTCTTAATTTCAACCTCATTTATATTTCTGCATCTATCCCTGAGAAAATAATTCATATTTCCAGAACTTTCCCTTAATGCCAACATCATTGAAAGTTCCTACCATCCTTCTGCGAGAAAATAAATCACACATGGAGAGCATTTCCTAAGATTGACCATCAATAGACCCTCGATACCTTTTCATAATAAAAGAATACATTTTTTAAGATGTTCCAAATGAAATTAGATTGTATTGCCCTATATCATCCTTCTCAGAGGGAAAAGTTCCAATCTTAAGAACATTGTTTCAAACTCGCTGCCCTCTCTATGTGTGTAATCTATTCCAGTTTCTGGTACATTCTCTCACAAAGGAAATGTTGAAGGATTCGCAGCATGCCTCACTATGGAACAAATGGCAATTTTAAAGAACATTTTCTGAAGATCAAAAATCGCGGCCCTACACCTTTAAACATACTTTAAGAATATTTCCTAAATGACAATTAGTTTTGAGTGTCTGTTCGTCTCCCTCTACGGAAGAGGTGGCTGACTTCAAATCAATCCCCTAACAATACAATTTTCCTTCAGTTGAACAGGGTCGTAGATTCCCTCCCTGTTAAAATAATTCCTGTCTTAGTGATATATCTCTCATATTACATAGTAGCATATCTCTCATATTATAGCTTTGAAAACGCCCTCAATGAAGAAATAATAATTGACGCTACTAGAAATGTCCCTTTTCTAAAATCTTTCACTCCAAAATCCTGGCGCTTTCCACTTCTCGGGACATGGGATGCGGATACCTTTCCTTAAGACACTCACATTCTCTTAAAATACAGTAAATATGTCCCCTGGCCTCCTGATAGGGCTAAGAGGTGGTGTGTGTGCATTGCAAGGATACTATGGTGAACTTCCATTTGCTAGCATTTCCTGCTGTATGAAAATTCCTGTAATTAAAATAACTTTTCATCACCACCTTGTTCTTCTCCCCGTGGAGGGAATGGCTGTTCCACAGCACAGTGTTGTGTTTTGGAAATACGTGCTTGCATATCTCATCAGCTGATATAAGAGCCTTACCTAGAGTGCGGCAGACAGGATAATCCACCAAAACAAGACTGTACTCCATCCACGTACTGCAAGGGCCATACAGCGTAATGCCCTTGTAATGTGGCGTGCCCGACGTTTGTGATGGAGTATCCCGTCCGCCAAGATCTTAATAAGGCCCTGAATCTAAATGCAAACCTATGAGCTTCTTCGCAGTAACATAACAGCGTTGCCAATGTCTCCGCCGCTGCTTTCAGCCATTCAGGGTCAACGCCACCCAGCCTTCTGTGGTTGATCCTACACAATGCCTATCACTTAATCACCACCTATGCTGCTTCAGTTAGGTGATCGGAGGTCAACGTAGCCAGTGCTGGAAATGTCTCTGCTGCCCCTCTCACCAGCGCAGGATCAATGCCACCCAACTTCCCCTGCCCCACCCTACATAATGCCTACCAAGCCATACCATGACCTTTATGCGACATTCTTAGGACCTAGGATGTCAATGTAACCATGGCTGTGAATGTCTCCGCTGACACTCTCACCAGCGCAGGATCAATGCCACCCAACCTCCCCTGCTCCACCCTACAAAATGCCTACCAAGCCATACCATGACCTTTATGCGGCATTCTTAGGACCTAGGATGTCAATGTAACCATGGCTGTGAATGTCTCCGCTGCCACTCTCACCAGCGCAGGATCAATGCCACCCAACCTCCTGCACTCCACCCTAAGGACACACCGTGCATGTAGGGTGGAACACTGCTACCACCTAAACACGGTGTAAGCCGCTTCCATTAGCTCAGGAGCAGATTCAGTGAAATTATGAAGCACTGAAGCACCAAATTATGCAGCACTATTAACTACATTATTTGGCACAAAGGGCAAATTATGCAATGCAGTGCAGCACATTCTGTGGCGATATTATTTCACTATTTTGTCATTTTAACACAAATTTATACTATGTGGGAAAATATTTCATCTTATTTCTACCAGGAACACCTAAATACAAAAAGTATCAATTAAAATTGACCATCTAAAATGTGCAGAGGGTCTGCCATTGTGCTGCACCGCGTTTCGATCTTTCTTTAGTGGCTGTTTAGCCGTTTCAGCTAGAAACTATTTTTGTTTAAATCTGCAAATTATGAGGAGATGGTGGTAACTGCGGCAAATCTATAATCATGCAGAAAACGCAGCAGCTGCAAAATCGCATAATTCCAGCGACCCCGATCATAGGGTGTCACTATAACCAAGATGCACCGGACCTCGAACCTTTCCTCTAGCAAGCGCCTCAAAGCAACCGCGCTCCGTAGTGAGCGCTACACAAATCGATAAACATAAGGATATTTGCCCAGGTTGGCGTCGCCCTTCCTGGTGGAAGAAACGCTTCTTTAAGACTATACTTTTCTCCAAAACCTTGGAGTGGGCCTTCTGTCGCCTGGCCCCATTAATCGATAGCTGAGACGAACGGTGGCCCACGGGGGGCATTCCCCGTCTAAATAAGTAATATTCTGATTGGAACCGCCTCTAAAGGCCGGGCCCTTCCGAATACCACAATTCCCCTTCTGAGCACCGAGGCCTTGGGCAGTCTGGTGAACGCTGGTCTTAGCGCCAGCCTGACCCTGGGCTGCTTCTCAGCGCTTGGAAGAGAGCTGCCTGTCACAACAGAGTGATTCTGAACCCAGGCAATCTCTGCCTTACACACACTCGTGTTCATCTACGCATTCACACGCGCATGCACTCTTCCACTTACCCACCCAAGCACGCCAACATACTTCCATTGATGTAAACACTCGTGCACCCATGCGCTCTCACTCACATCCATAGTCACGCACTCACTCATGCATCCAGAAACTCACTCGTTCACAGCAGGGCACTCACTCAAATGCGGACATGATCGTACACTCACACACTCTAGGGCTGACAGACACTCTGGCACAAGCTACCTCGCGGGCTTCTACTGACAAACTTTACACTTTCGACTCCCTTCGGCAATGATAGATAGCGCCACAAAATAAACCCTGAGTCTGTCCAGCCGCTGCTTTCTCTGCAAGCCCTTGTGTGCGCTGAACAGGGCGGCACCTTTGCTGCCTATGAATACCAGCCGTGAATAAAAAACACCCAAACTGGGAGAGCCCTTCAAAAATAACTCCTGTGAACTCTGTGCGTCTACACCCTTAATGACAATCCGCCTCGAGGCGCTACAGTTTGCAGGTCTATGCATGTCTACACACTCAACCATTCAACTCCGGGAAAGGGGACAAAGAAGAACCTCTTCCCCCGCCACCCAAAACCCGCACCCAAGACCCAGCGCGAGGCCACTCACCACCAGATGGGGTACCCGGCCAGCACCCGGGTGCCGCCCACCGCGCACGAGACCAATATGCCCAGCAGGTACAGGATATCCATCAGTCCTGGAGGGGGGGTCCCGGGCGGGGGACAGGAATTCAGGGAGCCCGGTGGAGGAACATCCAGGGAGGAGAAAAAACACCAGCGGCACCCCTCAAAAACACGAAAAACCTCCACAAATCCCGGGCGCTGCGAAGAGCAGGAGGCGAGCGAGCCTTGTCAGGTTGGAGCTCTTACTGTCTCTAGACTTCTAGGAGGGGGTGTCTCGGGAAGATTTTTTTGGGCGAGGGAGGGGGCAGGGGGTGTGAATGTAATTTTTTGCCTCTGTTTCTCCGCACTGATCACAGAGGAGCTCGTGTTCAGAAGTACAAGGTTTGGGAGACAGCTGCCAGCCAATGGGAAGGCATGGCCTAAGGTAAGAGATGCATCTTACAGTCAGAGCTAATGACAGGCCGCCCCTCCCCCCGCGCGCCACCCTCCCTCCCCGACAACTTTTCTTTTCTTCTCTTTATGACTGGGAGCAGAGACGGAGAGGCAGCAGGCGCGAGGGGCCCTCTCTGACAAGGGGGCCCCAGGCCATATCACCAGTGACCTCGGATTCCATACAATATAGTTGTGCCCTATTGCCCACACATTAATGGCGGGGACAACCCTGTTGGTGGGACTATGGCGAACTGGGGGATTTGTCGACAGGTCGGAAAGGCAGGTTAGGATGGGTCAGGGTCAGTCAATCACCAAACAGCGCGCCACAGGATCTGCCTCACGTGACTCTGTTTCCCACAGGTCCAGTTGAGAGACAGCCTGCCATGAAAATTGTCTCAGCCTGAGATGTGGCTGTCTCTCTCCGACCCCGGAGGGTTTGCAGAGGTACATCGTGACATGTGACTGACTACGTCATAACTCGCCAGCTTCTTAGCTGCACCGACATGCAGGCGCAGCCCGACATGTAAGTGACCTTTTACGAACCCCAGCCTGCCTTTAGGGCCTTGCATCTCGATGACGTCAGTGGAAAAGGCATGTTAGTAAAACCTGACATGTGACTGGCTCTTCCCAGCGTTACGTGTCTGAGGTGCGTGCACCGGCACTGAACGTAGCGCTACCCGCCTCCCTGCGCCATCAGTGGACGGGCACAGGCCCGCTTTACTTCTGGGCGCTATTTGCCATGTAGCAACCTGCTAGCGATGTGGCCATAAGATATCCATTTAAAAGAGATAATTATGCAGGAGGAACACTCAGTGGGTTGGACACGTGCTTCATGATCACGGAATTGAATCAGTCCCAGACTTTCCTTCTCACTAAAGTGGATAAAGCTAGCTCAGTTGAGTTGGCGTTTTGTAAATTGGACCGGGGGCTGAGGAGGAAGGGGCTCCTAAATTATATACCAATGAAATTGGAAAAGGTGTAGAAAAACGAGGGCGGCATGAGTGTTAAGATGTCTTCTTAGTTAACAATAGTGTTTTCACTAACGTGTTATTATAAAATCTTAATTCAGTACAAGCGCTAACAATAAACATATATCTCGACGGCGCTACATGCTGTCATAAAGCTGTTTGGCACTACACATGAAGTGATTGCAGACAACATTGGCACAGGAATTAGGAAATAAAAGTAGAGGATATCGTGGAGCCATAAGGGGTGTCACTGTTCAGTGAGAGCGCGCGCCGCTGGCCGACCTTGATCTGGGATAATCCTATTGGGTTGAAAGTGCCGGCGCGTTGTGCACTTCACTGTAGTGCCACACGGGGGCAGTGCTGCAATTATCATCGGCAGACAGGTCCACCCACTCACCGTCGCCGAGGATACGGGAGCCAGTTTCACTGTCTGGATTATTGGCGGGGCTCAGATCATACGAGCAGCTTCTTGAGGCAAGATGTCATGCGTGTCCCGGGG
Source organism: Lissotriton vulgaris (assembly GCF_964263255.1). Classification (NCBI taxonomy): domain Eukaryota; kingdom Metazoa; phylum Chordata; class Amphibia; order Caudata; family Salamandridae; genus Lissotriton; species Lissotriton vulgaris. The sequence goes on along the minus strand of NC_141693.1, from coordinate 1,694,984,156 downwards.
TGTACCTTAGCGACACATGTGAGAGTCCACGCACAGACCCAGGAATGGACAAACACGCCAGGCTCGAGGCCCAGGAATAAACCACCGTTGTATTCGTTTTATATTGTGCTAGACATCCAGCCAGCACTGGACACCCACGTTGCACCCCCTTGAACCCTGAAAGCAAGGAACACATACTAAAAAACACAGATGAGAGGACAGTTTGTATAGGCAATGTGCAGAAATGCCACATCATCACATAGGACGGAACTGCTGCAACCTTTTTGCAGTATTACTCAGGTGAAATCTTTCCAATGCATCCTGTAGACTAGGAATGTACCGTATTCAGGGACGGCTTTAGTGCTGGTGGCGTCTGGTGCGATATTTTTTTGTGTGCCCACACAACCCGTGACCGCCTCCTGGATTCCCTCACCACCACCGGGCAAAAGTGCACCTCAAATATATCCAGTCATAAGTTATTGCTAAACACAGTGCCCACCCGATGAGGACAGCGCCCCCTACATAGGACAGCGCCCACTGCTTCCGATGTTTGTGATCTTGCTATGCTTTTATAAGTGTCCTGAAGGCCCCTCCCCCTCAGATTCTGAGCACCATACACAAGAATATACTAGAAATTAGCATAAAAGTCAACGTGGAAATAATATTTAAAGGTCATTTTACCTATTGTACACCAGGTCCGCTCCACATTTTCCAAACAGTAAGGTGTAGCTGGCCTTATAAATGACTCAAACTTATAACATTTTAAAGCAAAGGGAAGGTAAGTTTGTTTCACGCCATTAAATGGGGCACTTTTTCAACAAGTAAAGCGGGCATTGTATGTTGAATGTTTTGATGCTTAGGCGATGAGGATGTTACAGTGAGAGATGGCTTAGAACTGCAGCCTCGTGCCACCGACCTCTCTCTCCCTCCCCCTTAGATATGCTCCATTTCACACCTTGTCTTTCTAGTAAACAATGTGAAACATGCTGATCTGCACCTGCAGCTCCTATCTTAAATGATTGGTGGGGCCCAAGCCCCACACACCCTTAGAACCTGGTGTCTATGACTACACTGCATTATAAGACGACATGGCATCCGGAATGAAACGATCAAAGCAAGATTACTGAATGGGGAGAGGACTCGGAGGGGTTGGGTGCCTGGGCAGGGCCAGGCTGGAGATCAAAAGCCATTGCGAAAATGTTCAAACCAGCCCCAAACTGCAAGAGACTAACTAGAAAGCTGCCACGGGGTCTTTCATGGTTCCATCATGGCAGTCCACCCAGCTCGGTGAATGTTTGACATTGTTCTGCATTCTGTCCATCAACTGTTTTTGCATTTGTCACCCCGAGTGGGACGGGTATCCCCAGGCGTGGGTTCTGTGCTCTCCATGCCACTGGAATCAAGCTACCCTGGCGGAAGAGGGGTGAAATCACGAAACTGGTCCTAGGTTGCTTGTTTACAGTTCAGGGAGGATCTGGCTTGGCAGGACGGGCTGGACTGTTCCCATGAGGCCCAGGGTCAAGGCAGATTCGCATATGGCTGGGTTCAAACTGGAATGGCATGGTGATCAAAAAAACGATAGATTTAGGCCCAGATCTCTGTACTGGGCTGAATGTATGGCATTGTTCAGCATTCTGTCCATCAACTGTATTTGCATTTGTCACCCCAAGTGGGACGGGTATGCCCAGAAGTGGGGCCTGTGCTCTCCATGCCACTGGAATCAAGCTATCCTGGCTGAAGAGGGGTGAAAGCCCAATACCAGTCCTAGGATGCCGGTTTCCAGTCCACAGAGGACCTGGTTTGGCAGTTTGGGCTAGACTGTTCCCATGAGGCACAGGGTCAAGGCTGATTTGCATATGGCTGGGTTCAAACTGGAATGGCACAATGAGCAAAAAAACAATGGATTTAGGCCCAGATCTCTGTACAGGGCTGAATGTATGGGATTGTTCAGCATTCTGTCCATCAACTGTATTTGCATTTGTCACCCCAAGTGGGACGGGTATGCCCAGAAGTGGGTCCTGTGCTTTCCATGCCACTGGAATCAAGCTATCCTGGCTGAAGAGGGGTGAAAGCCCAAAACCAGTCCTAGGATGCCGGTTTCCAGTCCACGGAGGACCTGGTTTGGCAGTTTGGGCTAGGCTGTTCCCATGAGGCACAGGGTCAAGGCTGATTTGCATATGGCTTGGTTCAAACTGGAATGGCACGGTGAGCAAAAAAACGATGGATTTAGGCCCAGATCTCTGTACTGGGGTGAATGTATGACATTGTTCTGCATTCTGTCCATCAACTGTTTTTGCATTTGTCACCGAGTGGGACAGGCATGCCCAGATGTAGGTCCAGTGCTCTCCATGCCACTGAAATCAAGCTATCCTGGCTGTCCATGGACTGTTTTTGCATTTGTCACCCCGAGTGGGGCGGTATGCCCACACGTGGGTCCAGTGCTCTCCATGCCACTGGAATCAAGCTATCCTAGCTGAAGAAGAATAAAACCCGAACCGGTCCTAGGATGCTGGTTTCCAGTCCAGGGGGGACCTCGCTTGGTAGTTTGGGCTGTACTGTTCCCATGAGGCATAGGGTCAAGGCTGATTTGCATATGGCTAGGTTCAAACTGGAATGGCAAGGTGAGCAAAAAACCAATGGATTTAGGCCATTTGTTCTGCATTCTGTCCATCAACTGTTTTTCATTTGTCACCCCGAATGGGACAGGTATGCCCAGACGTGAGTTTGTGCTCTCCATGCCACTGGAATCAAGCTATTCTGGCTGAAGAGTGGCAACACCAATAAACTGGTCCTAGGATGCTTGTTTCCAGTCCAGGGAGGACCTGGCTTGGCAGTTTGGGCTGGACTGTTCCCATGAAGCACAGGTTCAAGGCTGATTTGCATATGGCCGGGTTCAAACTGGAATGGCATGGTGAGCAAAGAAACAAAGGATTTAGGCCCAGATCTCTGTTCTGGGGTGAATGTATGACATTGTCCTGCATTCTGTCCATCAACTGTGTTTGCATTTGTCACCCAGCTCGGTAAGTCACCACCTACCCCAGGCGCGGCCGGTACAGGTAAGAGCAGTGGGGCGGGCGGATGGAAGAAGGTGATATATGACGGCATAGGGAAAATAAAATAAATAAATAAAAAGCCTTTTATTTTGCTCTCGCTGCATCGCCAGCGATGCGGTGAGCGCAAGATAAGTGGCTTTATTTATTTATTTCATTTTCCCTATCCCATCCTATGTTAATCCTCGCCCTCCCAGCATCCCCACCGCTTTTACCTGTACCGGCCGATCCTGCAGCCCCCTGGCAAAATGCCAGAGTGTCTGAATGTCTGGGCTTAGTGGCATGGATTCAGTGGCATAGCTAGACCCTATGTTGCCCGTGGCGGTCCCTGCTTTTGCAGCCCGCGGCCCCTGCATGTAAGAGCGGCGAGGGTGCTGGCGATTCCTGTGACGGCCAGCCCATGTAAAAACTTGTTCCGCTTAGAGCTAACCGCCCCTCCCCCAAAAACTCACCTTGCTACGCCACTGCATGGATTGATTACATAGATAGGCAGACAGACAGACAGATGACCTATCTTATAGGTAGCCAGTAAATGCTTAATTTTTTTTTTTTTTAAGAAGTTCGTTTTTTTACAAGACAGGAGGCTCATATTATACTTTAGTAGCTTGCTATTTTTATTATAGCCACACATCACAAAAAACCACACTGCCCAGCAAACCCTGGGTCACAATCTACAGATTGAGCGAAGCAAAACCCCCAGTCAGCCGTGATCCCAGTATATATATCAGCAGGAAGTAACAGCCTCTTTTCTTGCTGCTCAGCTACGGAAGTACTCCAAGTCATCCCTTTTCTATTCTTCTGTTAGAAATGTGTCTGAAAGGTGTTTGCTATTGTATCTCTGTTAGCGTATTGGGCTTGATTGGGCTGGGTTTCTCACAGGCGTGCTTCTCTTTTGCTTTCTTTCTTTGGATGGATTTCTGGGCAGTGGTTTCCTTTCCTGCTACTTGGGCTTCCAGTACTTGCACAATACATTTCATGCACGGACAGTTTGTTTAAAAACATGACATGGACACTACAATGATCTGCATGCATTCCTATAGTGGAATAGATTTAGCATTAGAGCAATGTACCAAATATAGGTCACATGACTGCCCACATGCTTGTACGCAGGACACTTGTTCATGTGTTTCTGAGGAAGCACTGGCAAAAACATTTGAAAGAGTAATGGTTGATGATATTGTGCAAATAGAAATCAGATTGGCACTCTACATAAATATTAAAAATGAAGTTTACAGCTTAAACGCATGTGGCCCTTCTCATTTCTGAATCTTGAATTTCAATATATGTTGCTTTTTTGTGTAAATTTGAGATTATGATGATGGCAATAGTTATAAAGGGTTATCGGAAACTGATTCTGTTTAAACCATGAGGAGGGTGTTTTGAACGTAGGGATAATGTTTGGGGAAAGCACACAGACGGTAAACATTTGAACAGTGGGGAGTAAACATTTGTTTAAGAAGGATGGATTATGATTATGGGGTTTGAGCAAAAAATGATTTTGTGTTTATTCACAGTTATTTGTAAAAAATGTGGAGCTGACATAAGCATTCTTAATCATTGTAGATACCCCCGAGGAAGGTCGAACACGAGACCGAAATGCATTGGGTGAATATATGTGATGGACTGATGAAGTTTTCTTTACGTGCCTATGGATAGGCCCGGATGGGCAATCCGAGAGCAATTAACAAGTGTGAAACTATGGAACTTTGTTTTCTGTGACGTGAGGGACAAAAATGAATACATTATTTAAAGGAAATGGGCTTACTAGTGAGTACCTGATAAAAATTCAACACAAATGTGCATAAAGCTATGCAACTCCTTTAGTGACCCGAAAGCCACGAGTCACAATCCTCTTTTTGACATTGTCTTAATTGTGCACTAAAAGGAGCAGAGTGCACCAGAAGTGTATGCACGCTGAAAGTAAAAAAAAATACAACGTTTCAATTAATGAGAAGAAACCGGGTGTGCTGCAGTACCTTTGAAAAATTAATAGTTATAAAGGACCTGGTATATTTCATGTTGATTCTGAATTTGAAGAAGACAAATTGATAAAACAGAACCTATATTATTTCTTCGGTATTACTCTTTCAAAGTTCATGGCTAAATATATTGACTCCTGGACTTGTGCTATTAGTGAAAGCCTGACCCCTACCTGCAGACTGAACACATTCATTTTTCAATGAGTGCAGTGTTTTGAAAAGTGAGTCTGTGTAACTAATAAAATCTAGATGATACCCAAAAGAGGTAAATGTTCTCTAAATCAAACTATGTGCATTCTCAGAAGGGCCAGGAACCTTCTATAACATAGCTCTCTGACTCTCTTGGTATTGTGATTAGTGGTACTCAACCACCCACAGATAACACCACTTAGTCAATCCTTTGACCCTCTTGTGTGAAGGAAAAAAACCCAAGACTAAGAAATAACGTAATTTTATTGTTCTAGAGAATGCACAAAATTATTTTTCTGTTAATTATAATGCCATTGATTCAATTGATTCAGACAATGGTGATGAAATGATTCCAACAGTTTCTGCTTTGGGCCGACCCCTCAAAAATTAAGATGTCCATTTCACCATCCCTAAAGCCAGGAGTATCCCAGAACTGGTGCCAGTCTTTATAGAGGACAATGTTCTCTGTTTGATCCATCTCTTTTTCGGTACCCCAATTCCTGATGTCCCTATATCAGATCCTAGAAAGGTTACTCTTGTAACCAAAAGTGGGAGGGTCCCTTTTGACCGAAATGTTAAGGTCTCAGGATCTCAGTCTGAAGGTTAAGCATTTGACTGCTTGCGTCTCCATGGTCATGTATCCGTTTCATTGCAAAAGTTTCAAGGTTCAATGAAAGAAGTAAAAGGTAATTTTTCTGTGATCCAACAAATTGTATTGAGGAGGCCTCGGTCTCCTGCCACTACAAGCTTTTGGAAATGGTGGATCCACTTACAGAGAATAACCAAACATATCCAGTTCCATACTCAGTATCATGTAAAATCACTTCCATCTTCAGGACCACGCACACGAAATTCCATCCTCATTACTACACATATCCAATTATTTCGTTAGTATCACCCACAACTCCTTCCATCATCATTTCTGTGCACATCGAGTTCCTTCCTCAGTATCACATAGACCCATTTCCATCTTCAGGACTGCACACACTGTCACATGGCTAAGTTAGGCCAGGGAAGAAACACTGCTATTTACATGTGCACTTTTCTTAACTTTCCTACTATTCTATACAATGACTTTTGACACACATTTTGCTTGTGTGACAGTGCAGTATTAGTTTCCATGAAACCACATTGCTTACAATTCCACTTCATAAGTACACTATCATGACACCTTGATCATTTAGTAAAAGGCCTGAGCACACATTGTGCAAATGTTGTTGTTTATTTTTCGTCCATGAGGCGATATGTCTATTACAAAGACAATAAACAATGTCGGCCCAGCTGAAGCCTCAACACGATGCATGGATGATGTTATGGTAAATAAACACACATTTCCGTGCTCAAATTAGAGGAGCACTCTGCGAGGTTGTCGTGGTGTCTGCCAAGCTGATTCCTGTTTATACCCTGCAAGAAGGGATGTCCAACTTGTGACCAAGATTGGGACCTACATACCTTGCCTTCATGGAATGGGAAGTTAGATAATCCAGTAGGGGATTCTTGGCAGAACACCCTCCCAAGGCAACTAGGTTAGGGAGTGTATATTAGGAGCACACATATGTGCACTGCTAGAAATGGTGGTGTATAGTTGGCAATGGTTTGCACCTTTGTCCAATTAGGGACCCTTCCTTCTAGTCAGGATAAGGGAGTTACACTCCAAAAATAACTTCTGCTCACCCCCTTGGTAGCTTGTCACGGGTAGTCAGGCTTATCTCAGGGGCAGTGTGTAAAGCATTTAAACATAACCAACAGTAATACAGTGAAAACACTACAAAAGGACACCACACCAGTTAACAAAAATAACCAATATTTTGTCAGTGCAAACAAGACCAAAAATGATAAAAAAAATCTCAATAATCAAAAATAGACTTAAAATACAGTTTATTGAAGTTCATAGCTCCGTACAGGACTATCACGGTGTTGTGAACAACAAATCCAAACAGTTCTGGCTGACTGCAGCGTCACGGGCCAGCTAAGGTGTCGGATAGACCCGCATAACAGTACCTGTTAGAAATGCAGGGAATCAGTGATCTCTCGATGAGCCCTGAAGAGCCTGTGTTTGCAGGCATCTGTATTGGAGGTTGGTACAGGAGTTGCCGGGACCTTGAAGTCATACGCGTTGCAGATCGAACTCCTTGCGGTTGAACTCGGGAGCGCCGGCGTCTGCAGGCATCGAGCTGCGGTGCGAAGTGCAGCGGTGTGGTGTGCAGTGCTCAAAGGTTGCAGTGCAGGCAGCAGCTCGGTGATGGTCGTTCAGTAGCGTAGCTGAGACCAGGGCTGCGGTGCGAAGTGATGCGGTGCTCGTTGCGGTGCTGGCAATGTCAGGATTCAAGATGCGGCATCATCGTTGCTGAAGCACTGTTGTCAGCTGACGAAATGGAATCGATGGCGCCGGCATTGTTCATCCAAGGCTTTGGTGCAGGATGAGAGCGGTGCATCGTGTTACTTACGAGCGGTGCCCTCGACACCACGGTGCAAGTAGCAGCGTCAATGTCAGCATAAATTGGCGGCATTGGTGATACCCAGGCGGCGGCATGAAGCGAGGTGGTGCAGAGTGCAGTGCCCACAGGTCACGGTGCAAGCAGCGGTTCAGTGGCGGTGTCGGGTTGTCGTCGTCGTGAGACCAAGGTTGCGGTACAAAGTGCGGCGGTGCTCTCTGCAGTTCCTTCAGGACACAGAGTCGGCAGCAACGTCCTTGATGGCGTGTGTTGCTTTTTCTTCTGTTGCAGCACAAAACACACAGCCCCCAGTGCTGGTAACAGATGAACTTGAGGTCTTTGCTATTCCTGGACCTTCTTGAACAGGGAGCACGCGCTACCTCAAGCCCTTGGAGAAACACACACAAAGAAGTTGTAGAAAGTTCATTCCAGTCCTTTCACTGCCCAAGACAGAAGCAGCCATAGCAGGCCAACACAGCAAAGTGGTAGTTCCTCCTCGCAGCTTCTCCAGCAATTCTTCTTGGCAGTCTTTTTGGTCCCAAAAGAGTTCTCTTAAGTCTTTTATCTCCCTGAAACTTCCAACAGGAGGCAAGCTCAACTTCAAGCCCTTGGAGAAAACTCTAACAGCAGGATGATGAAAGTACAATCCAGTCCTTTCCCTGCCCACGACAGAAGCAGCAAAACAACAAAGCAGTGCACACAGCAAAGTTTCAGTTCCTCCTGACAGCTTTTCCAACCTTTCTTATTGGCAGGTTCCTTAGTTTAGCAGTATTCTAAAGTTCTGGGGATAGGGCCCCAATATTTATAACTAGTGTCTGTTTGTTCTTTTGAGCATAGAGTGTCTGTGCTCAGCCCAAACCCGTTCTGTCCTCTCTGGTCCAGATTCCCGGCAGGAGGTGGAAATAGCATTGTCCAAGGCAGACAGGGCCTATTCAGGTGCAAAGGTAATCTCCTCCCGCCACTCTAAATGCAGACAAGGCCTATTCTGGTGATAGTGAAAACTCCTCCCACTACTCTGAATGCAGCCCAGGGCTATTCAGCCCAGCCATAACTCATTCAGGAAATACATCAAACCACCCTCAGTAGCTGTCTGAGAGAATGCACATACCCAGTCCCTGTCTCTCCAAAGCCAGGCAGTCAATCCACAAACCAGCAGAGGCACACAAGATGGCTAAGCAAGAAAATACCCACTTTCTTAAAGTGGTATTTTCAAACACACAGTATAAAAACATCTTTACTAAAAGATGCATTTCCATATTCTGAGTTCAGGCATTCTAAACTCCATCTTTCGATCTTGTCCCAACGGGAAGTTATATTTATAAGATGTTATACGTAAACTCTCATTCTAACCTATGGGACAGATAGCCTTTCAATAGTGAAAAACAAAATACACTGTATTTCACTATCAGAACATGTCATGTCACACACCTCAGTATGTGTCCTACCTTTCACATACAATGCACCCTGCCCATGGGGTGACATTGGGCCTACCTTAGGGGTGTCTTACATGTAAGAAAAGGGAAGGTTAGGGCCTGGCAAATGGATGCACTTGCCAAGTCGACATGGCAGTCACAACTGCACAACGACACTGCAGTGACAGGTCTGAGAACCCTTTGAAGGGCTGCTTGTGTGGGTGGCACAACCAGTGCTGCAGGCCCACTCGCAGCATTTGATTACAGGCGCTGGGCACACATAGTGCACTGTACAAGGGACTTACAGGTAAATCAAATAAGCCAATCATGGAAACACCAATCCATAAACACAGTTTACCTGGACAGCATATGCACTTTAGCACTGAATAGCAGTGGTAAAGTGCCCTGAGCCCCAAAACCAACAAAACCGGGTCAAAAACAGGAGCCCAAAAAGCAAAAAGTCTGGGGGTAAATCCACTGAAAAAGCTAAGTCTAACATGCACTGTTTTAGCACCATTTAGAAATTGTTTATTCTTTGCACTGTTCTTTTATTGCTAACTAGCAGCCCGTCCCGACGTTGTCCAGGTATGAATTGCTGCCGGCCAGTAGTATATTGTTTTGTAGGATTTCCTTTTGATAGCATTTCTTATCTGTGACAGGCCTGTGAAACGCTCCGATTCACAGTGCACTGCTGATGCACTTAAGAGTGCGCGTTCAGTAGTGTGTGAACTCGAGTTTCCCTACTTTATTTTTCCTTGCAATATTATATAGCGCAAACTCGACAACATGGCATGAGCACAATTTAGATTACAGAAGAACACATTCATTTGTGGTAGGCACGGGGAGACAAAGCGATTTGCCTGGAATCACAGGATGTTGAGCTGATGCCGAGATTCGAACGTAGCTCCCCAGCTCTAAAGTTCGCAATTCTAGAACTTGTGGCGGGAGGTGTGTCTAAAAGTGTATGTCGGTGCTGGCCATCAATGAGAGAGCCCTGTGCATTTTTCAAATGGGTGGTGAAAAAATATGAGTATGTTGCTGGAGATGTGGGCCGCCGTGCCACCAATGTACTTACCGGGGGAGGGTAAACACCCATTATTCCGCAACTTTCTTTCCGCATACCATGACTCTGCATACTTTCATTACAAAAGTACCATGACTACGCAATGCCATTATAACGCATGGCATTACATTTTATATGCTTTTACCACGCATACATTTACAACGAAATTCGTTGTAAATGCATGAATGGTAAAAGCATGTTTTTTTAAAATGTTTGGATAAGGTAAGTATGGGTATAGGGGTATATGTTTTGGGGTACTGAGGTATATGTTTTGGGGTGTTTGAGTATTTTAAGGGTTCAGATATATTTTTGGGGTATGGGGTACAGGGGTAGTTTTAGGGTTTAGGGATAGGTATGTGTTTTGGGGTACAGGGGTATTTTTAGGGTTCAGGGCTAGGTTTGAGTTTTGGGGTATAGGGGTATTTTTAGGGTTCAGGGGTAGGTTTGGGGTTTGGGGTACAGGGGTATTTTAAGGGTTCAGGGCTAGGTTTGGGTTTTGGGGTACAGGGGTATTTTTAGGGTTCAGGGCTAGGTTTGGGTTTTGGGGTACAGGGGTATTTTAGGGTTCTGGGGTAGGTTTGGGTTTTTGGGGTACAGGGTTATTTTTAGGGTTCAGGGCTGGGTTTGAGTTTAGGGGTACAGGGGTATTTTTAGGGTGCAGGGGTGGTTTTGGGGTACAGGGGTATTTTAAGGGTTCAGGGCTAGGTTTGGGTTTTGGGGTACAGGGGTATTTTAGGGTTCAGGGGTATGTTTGGGTTTTGGGGTACAGTGGTATTTTAAGGGTTCAGGGCGAGGTTTGGTTTTTGGGGTACAGGGGTATTTTTAGGGTTCAGGGGTAGGTTTGGGTTTTGAGGTGCAGGGGTAATTATAGGGTTCAGGGCTAGGTTTGGGTTTTCGGGTACAGGGGTATTTTTAGGGTTTAAGGATAGGTTTGGGTTTTGGGGTACAGGGTATATTTATAGGGTTAAGATGGGTTAGTGTTTAAGGGTGTTGGGGTATTTTAAGGAGTAAGGGTGGGTTATGATTATGGGGTGCAGTGGTATTTAAAGGGAGCAGGGTGGGATTAGCACACGATATGAGACATGGCATGGAGGGCTGAACGTACCACACGCCCCAAGCATTTGTCACGCCCCCAGCACACGCCCACAGCACAACGCAGACACGCCCACAAGGGACTACTTTTCTGGCACGGTTCTTTTACCTTTTAAATGTAAATGATGGGCGTCTGCATAGCCTATGTCCTTCTGCTGCATCTGCCCTTTCCAATGCTGTATTGGGTGTTGTGATTGGTGATGTGGTTCCTGAGATTACCCGCCTCAAAGGTTTGGGCTCTCTCTTTATTAGTATGGATTACTTTTATCTTCTTTGTCTATTAGTCATTGCAGCACATATATTTTATCCAAGAATTACAATGGTTCAATAAATATTGAAAAAGTCCCTTTGTGTATTTCTTGTGTACCTTTCTGAGTTAGCATGAGTAACTGAGCGCAAAGGTTCTAGATCTGTTACTACGATTTCTTGGGGAGTCAGGGTTGTCATATTCTGAGGTTGCTCAAATCATTTGTTAACTTACCAGGTTTATGGGTACTTATGGTGGCACTATGAGCTAGCAGGTCTATAGACCAACATATCCTGAGGGGGTGCATGGAACCGGTCTGGCACCATCCTAATGTTTATGTTGTCCAACAAATGAACAGTTCCTACAGAGAAAGTGGAAACTATACGACAACACCCTATTTCATATACTATGCAACAGCCACCCAATTCTATCATCATTACTACACACACACATTTTTATCCTCAATCACATGCACACCCAATTCCATCCTCAGTACAATGCACACCGGATTCCACCCTCAATACCAGGTCCACCCAGATCCACCTTCAGGACCACGCACATCAAGTTCTATCCTCAGAATCATTCACACTTAATTGAATCGTCGGGACATGCACAGTTCCATCCTCAGGACCACACAAACCGAATTCCATCCTCTGCACAACCATTACCCAATTATATTCTCAGAACCATACAGACCAGTTTTTATCCTCAAACCCTCCCCTTCACAACCATTTCCATCCTTAATACCTAGCACACCTGATTCCATCCTCCGTACTAGGCAGTCCCAATTCGGAAGTCTTTACCTCACGTACCCAATTCCATTCTAAGCGTCACACACACCCAATTCCATCCTCATTACTGCGCACCCAAAATGTCATCCTGGAGTGGAGTAGTGTGGCTCACTGGTTAGAGGCGGCAGACCTGGAAGCAGAGAACAGCCCGGGACCAGGGTTCAATTCCTGGCGCGGCAGGGTCGTGGACCAGGGTCAGCGGACTCGATAATTCTCATCTCGGTGCCTACTCTAACCAGGGATCACACTCGGCAACTCTGGGCATTAGCTTGCCTCATCTCTACAACGGCCCCCCACATTCACCGGGGATGCCTGGTTTCACCTTGGAGATACCCAGTAGGGACCATCTCACAGGGAAAGCCAGGACGGGTTCCCCAGCGGTCTACAGCGCCAGGACGCCTCAGGGCAGCAGTGCGCTTTACAAGACACACACACACATACACACATCCTCTATGGAGTCATGAGAGCAGGCCTAGACTTTTTAACAATGATTTAAAAACGCTGCTCCCATAAGGGTAATATGAGTAAACTCAAATGTCTGCAATAACCATTCATCTTTCAGTCTTTCAGTTCCACCCTCCCAGGGCCGGCCTTACCTGCTCATGCAGATGTGGCTTGTGTGGAGCAGGCAGGTGCATTGCCTTCTTGCTCTAGCGTTCAGAGAAAGAGAAAATTGCAGGCCCTGCCTAGAATCTTCATCACCTTCAAGAATAGAACCTATAGGCTCAATCTTCTCCCCTACAGTAAACCAAATGGCAGCGCTCAGAAAGTGTAAGCAGCATCCCCTTGCTAAAAGCACTTCTTTGTATTTCTAAGGGTATCCCTGTTTCTGTCCTTCCTACTTCAGTGCCTGGTCCTCCACCTCCCAGCCACAGGAACGCAGTCAATGAACTTTCTGGGCCTGATTCACAGAACTTAAGACAAAATCCTAAACTTACTACTTTTGGTATTCACAGAAGTTAGGATTTTGTCTTAAGTTTGTCTTAAGACAGACTTAAGTTAGGATTTTGTCTCAAGTCTGTCTTAAGTCTGTCTTAAGACAAACTTAAGACAAAATCCTAACTTCTGTGAATACCAAAAGTAGTAAGTTTAGGATTTTGTCTTAAGTTAGTTCTGTGAATCGGGCCCTCTCTGTCTGAAGAAGCTGTTCCCAATTTCAGTCTTGCGCTATACTAAACTAGGGGTCATCAAAAATGGATACCACAGGTTCCAGCTCTTGTATTCAAAATGCACACAGTCTCACTATCATGCATGATCCTCACATACACTATATATACATGCACTCAACATGCACACAGAATGCCAGCGCAGTGGGGTGGGCTCACAACATTAGTCAGTAGTCTGCACTCCTCTCTGGTACAGGAGAAAAGGTCTGGCCAGAACTACTAATTCAAAAAAGTCAGTATGGTGCCACCAACACTTAATGTGATCACCCCATGACACGAACAGTAACCCCATGTTGTTTTCTTAGAGCAGGCTTTGTGTACATAGAACAGTTTCTCATCCTTGGCATTTTCGTGGACCGGCCTGGAGCTCAAGCTCCATAAGCATGTGTGCAGGGCCAACAAAAAATCACGATGCCAGTTTCACATGCAGTTGGGTCAATCTGCAAGGGGAATGTCGACCACAAATGTGGGGACATTCAGTGTTTTGTAAAATATCCCTCACACACCAACAGGCCCCTTGGTGTCATGCTTCATCATTGGGGCCTTCGCACCCCTCTAACGGGATGCGGCGTGCTGCGACCTACGACCTACGACTACGCGGGAGCACTTGTAGTAGAGACTATGTGTGGTGCGTGTGGTGGAAGTGGTTGGGTATTTTGTAAAGATGTGAGTGGTGGGATATAGTGAAGGTTAAAAAGTACCTGGCTCGTAGGTATCAGAGAACATTTTTTATTCAACCTCGGGCTGGTACTAGTAAAAGAAGTGCAGGTTGAGGTAGTTAGCTGTCGTAACTATGGACAGTACATCTGGTGTGCGTCGACATGTTTCGGAGCTGGTGCTCCTTCTTCAGGACGAGGGCACAACTTCCCCACCTTACTCACGCTTTTCTAAATGGTGTATAATTAACCAAAGAGTGAAAGACTATTTACAGTGTTAAAAGGAAAACTAAGGCTATAGTGTGCCTACAGCGGTGAAGGAACATGCAGTTGCATGACCTAGAAGAAAAAACAAAAAACCCAAAAAAGAATGAATTTGGTTGCCCAGGTTGGGCTAGCTCAAACAGGTGCAGTCACCTGGAGCACCAAAGATACAATGATCCTGTAAAAGTAAAAAGACACACAGAACACACAACATAGATAACACATATTAAGTCAATGAGGCACTTGGTCATACCTATTGTATAACGTTTTCCTGCTTCATGAGCATCAAAAGAACGCTGGGGGTGTTGTTGCTAAATTTGCAACCTGGATGGACAGAGATTAGATTTCAGTCTTTTGTACTCACTGTTCAGGTAGGAAATTGTGTTTTTGTGTACCAAATACTTACAGGCTCCGGATAGAATTACCTCCGTGTTACCCCCTACGCTGCTCCGCTGGTAATGGCTAGGGGAGCTCACTCTCTCGTATTTATGCTCAAGGTACTTAATTATTTGGCCAGTCATTGGTTAAATGTCGGATGTGTTTTAAGCCCTTGTAAGGGTAATCCGTTGGTTGACGAGTTACCTGACACCCCTTATTTGGTATGTCCGGTTCCTAATGGTGATCAGCTGTGAGAGAGGGCTGACGGGGTATATGCGTGAAGTTGTTTACGATGAGCGCATGCGTATGACGAGTGTTTGTTAGTTCGCGCGGTAGTTCTAAAAACGCATGCCAAGTGACGCTCATCTCTGCTGCGCATGCGTGTTTAAAAAAATTCAAGATGCCCTTCAAGTGCACACACACTCATGCATGGCAGCCATCATGTAATGATTTTACAAAGCATAAGGAAAACAAATACAAGATGGCTGTCATTCATGTGCACACTTGGTGGATATGTGGGGAAATAAACAGGGGAAAAGCTATTAGGTTAGCATCTGGTATTAAAGCTCAGATCTTTGAATTGGCCAATTCTTGTTTCATTTTGATCTCCAAATAATACATTGCTGGAACAGAAACATATTAAAATAAGAAAAAAGAGATGTAGATGTAGCTGGGCTGACTCTTGCAAGTTTACTCTTCAACTACAACATGTGCTCCACTTTTGTTTGATGCCTGCGTGTGATTTGGAATGACTTAAATCATCCTTACAAGTCTCAGGTGCAATCAATGGTGACTGGTAATTAGAGAGGGGAGGGCAAGACATACACACACATACACATTAACACATATGCAGTCACATACACACACACCCCCATTCAAAACTCACACTCACAGTTAATATTACATACACACACGTACGCATGCAAGCACACACCACTGATTAAAAAACAGAAAGTACCTGCTGCAGCGTCTCATCTTTGAGAGGGAAGCTTCGGTGGTTCGAGAAGGATTGGGGCTGCTGCCTCCTTTCATGGCTGACCTTAGGCAGTCCCTCACATGTCAATGTGTGCGATGGGGTAATGTGACTCTGTGACAAGGTATCACTGATAGACACTCCTGTCAGACATCTTTCTCAGATAACTGGTGTGCGTAGTATGGTGTGTACATGGACTGGCCTCTACTTTCAGACTGGTCTCTCAGATGATGGATGTGCATAGTGGTGTATGGGGAGGGACTGTGCGTAGTAGTGAGGACTGCCCTCTCCTGTCAGACCTCTCTCACAGATGACGGGTGTGCGTAGTAGGGTGTGTGGATGGAATAGCCTCTCCCTTCAGACCTTTTTCTCAGATGATGGTTGTGAGTAGCAGGGTGTGGGAAGAGTCTTTAACTCTACTCACAACTCTACCCAAGCCAGGGTTGGATTGGGATAAAAAATAAGCCCGGGCATGCAAAAAAAAAAGTGTCTTACTTTTGTGGATTGCCTTTCTGCAAAACACTTCGGCAAAGTGTTATGAAAAGAAGGGGAGTGGTTTCTGACAGAGGCACGTTTTCTTAACCTCACTTGAATACAAAAAAATGCACGGATTAGTTCAAACTGGTGCAACAACCTGAATATAAGTGAGGCCACTTCGGCTCAGGCCCCCTGTCCCTGCTCAATTTGCATACAATAATGGGCCCAGCCCAGCAAGAGAAAGGGAATCACAACACCTCTGCCCTGGTGGTAAAAGGGGGATAATGGAGGCTCATCTGCCTCCAGAAAAGCCACTCAGGGACCCATCGGACTGCTGGCGGGTTCTGAACAACACAGACATTGCCCAAATCGACCCCCACAGGCTGACCAAAAAAGCAGCCTACATCTGGAATTCGGATACCTGCCCCTAAGCCATTGTCCGAGTGCCCGCCTTACCAATCCGACCCTGACCCAGGCAAATAGTAGACTATGATAAACTCCATCTCCAGTAAGACTCCTTCCTACAGTAACAAGTATGCATACCAGAGTGTATTGAAACATCACCTACTCCTTCTTACTATTCTCAAAGAGATTGTAACATAAAAAAAGAATTAACCTTCTACTCATCAATACTTATCTCTTACACACTTCTTCTCAAAAACAAGGACCACAATATGCATTCCTACTAGTAGAGTGTATTGAGAACTCATCTACTCCTTTTTACTATTCACAATCCTATGAGAGTCCGTGAGATCTTAAACATTTGTTAAAGCAATATACATTTATTTTCTTCACAGTAGGTATCTCTTACACACCTCCTCTCTAAATCTAGGTGGACAGCATACCTTTCTGCTGCACCCTTATATAGCTTTTTAACCTCATTTCCACAACACCTCCAATTTTTCATAGTGAAGAATAATGGCAGCCATTTAATTTCTAAAATTCCAACAGTCAGCCAATAAGAAAGCTCGCTCTCGCGGACATGTGAGAGCCTCTCGTGGGAAGCTCGTGAGACGCTCACAAGACTCTTGCGAGCCCAACTGCCAAAATAGGCAATTATTTTTTATCCTTAATAGCTCAAAAAACAACTGAATGGATTTACACCAAATGAAAAAAGCACAATCTGCAGACCACAGTCTAGCTTTGTGCCAGATCTGGTGTAATTCCTTGTAGCAGTTTTTGCTGTAACAGGTCCTAAAAAAGTTTATGGAAAATGCATGCAGATTTTGTTTTTGGGAACCCCCCTTTTTCCTCAGTCCCCACTTGACGGATCACCCCGAAACTTTCCAGGATGGAGCTTTGATGGATGAACCTTTTTTGGGGAATGTTTCGTGAACAGTCATCAAATGGGTCCAAAGTTATTAGCAAACCAAAAATGCTTCGGTAATGGAAAAGCAGATGTAACTACAACTACCTAATGGGGACTGCC
This sequence comes from Lissotriton vulgaris, assembly GCF_964263255.1. Classification (NCBI taxonomy): domain Eukaryota; kingdom Metazoa; phylum Chordata; class Amphibia; order Caudata; family Salamandridae; genus Lissotriton; species Lissotriton vulgaris. The sequence goes on along the minus strand of NC_141693.1, from coordinate 1,694,966,576 downwards.
ACTAGGTAATATATATTACTAGATATATATATATAACATTTTATATAAATATATATATCGTATATATATATATATATATATATATATATATATATACACACACACACACACACACACACACACACACATATATAATGCACGAACTTGGGAGAACATTGCCTACTAAATTAAAAATGACGCTATCAAGCAGTTATAGAATCAACAGGCGCATTCCCACAAACAGCGTTGGTGCATTCTGGGACCTGAGGTAATATGCAGGCACACACCACTTGGTTTTGATATTCCGCTCACCTGTGAACAAGACGTCAGTGACGTCGAAACGCGTAAGGAGTACGAGCGCTGGTGCACATGAAATGACGAATAAAGTCGGCTGCTTCATCAGTCACTGTGGGGCTCTTCATTTTGTTTGTGTTTGACCCGCAGTCTTCCAGGATCTCCGTTCCTGGCACAGAGCCCGCCCTGCAGGACCGGTGGCCCCCAGCAAAACGGAACTGCTTTTTGGATGTTTATCGAGGGGGCATGGACCGCTCTTCGCCTCTTGCCAGCTCAAATGGACGCACCGCAGTAATTTGGCAAGGACGCAGGAGAAAGGGTGATGAGAGAGGAAGATTCCTCTCTTTGGAACAGTGCGGAAGCGGCGCATACTCAATATCATGCAGCAACCATCAGCACTATGCAGTTTCATATTGAATGCACGAACTTGGGAGAACATTGCCTACTAAATTAAAAATGACGCTATCAAGCAGTAATAGAATCAACAGGCGCATTCCCACAAACAGCGTTGGTGCATTCTGGGACCTGAGGTAATATGCAGGCACACACCACTTGGTTTTGATATTCCGCTCACCTGTGAACAAGACGTCAGTGACGTCGAAACGCGTAAGGAGTACGAGCGCTGGTGCACATGAAATGACGAATAAAGTCGGCTGCTTCATCAGTCACTGTGGGGCTCTTCATTTTGTTTGTGTTTGACCCGCAGTCTTCCAGGACCTCCGTTCCTGGCACAGAGCCCGCCCTGCAGGACCGGTGGCCCCCAGCAAAACGGAACTGCTTTTTGGATGTTTATCGAGGGGGCATGGACCGCTCTTCGCCTCTTGCCAGCTCAAATGGACGCACCGCAGTAATTTGGCAAGGACGCAGGAGAAAGGGTGATGAGAGAGGAAGATTCCTCTCTTTGGAACAGTGCGGAAGCGGCGCATACTCAATATCATGCAGCAACCATCAGCACTATGCAGTTTCATATTGAATGCACGAACTTGGGAGAACATTGCCTACTAAATTAAAAATGACGCTATCAAGCAGTAATAGAATCAACAGGCGCATTCCCACAAACAGCGTTGGTGCATTCTGGGACCTGAGGTAATATGCAGGCACACACCACTTGGTTTTGATATTCCGCTCACCTGTGAACAAGACGTCAGTGACGTCGAAACGCGTAAGGAGTACGAGCGCTGGTGCACATGAAATGACGAATAAAGTCGGCTGCTTCATCAGTCACTGTGGGGCTCTTCATTTTGTTTGTGTTTGACCCGCAGTCTTCCAGGATCTCCGTTCCTGGCACAGAGCCCGCCCTGCAGGACCGGTGGCCCCCAGCAAAACGGAACTGCTTTTTGGATGTTTATCGAGGGGGCATGGACCGCTCTTCGCCTCTTGCCAGCTCAAATGGACGCACCGCAGTAATTTGGCAAGGACGCAGGAGAAAGGGTGATGAGAGAGGAAGATTCCTCTCTTTGGAACAGTGCGGAAGCGGCGCATACTCAATATCATGCAGCAACCATCAGCACTATGCAGTTTCATATTGAATGCACGAACTTGGGAGAACATTGCCTACTAAATTAAAAATGACGCTATCAAGCAGTAATAGAATCAACAGGCGCATTCCCACAAACAGCGTTGGTGCATTCTGGGACCTGAGGTAATATGCAGGCACACACCACTTGGTTTTGATATTCCGCTCACCTGTGAACAAGACGTCAGTGACGTCGAAACGCGTAAGGAGTACGAGCGCTGGTGCACATGAAATGACGAATAAAGTCGGCTGCTTCATCAGTCACTGTGGGGCTCTTCATTTTGTTTGTGTTTGACCCGCAGTCTTCCAGGATCTCCGTTCCTGGCACAGAGCCCGCCCTGCAGGACCGGTGGCCCCCAGCAAAACGGAACTGCTTTTTGGATGTTTATCGAGGGGGCATGGACCGCTCTTCGCCTCTTGCCAGCTCAAATGGACGCACCGCAGTAATTTGGCAAGGACGCAGGAGAAAGGGTGATGAGAGAGGAAGATTCCTCTCTTTGGAACAGTGCGGAAGCGGCGCATACTCAATATCATGCAGCAACCATCAGCACTATGCAGTTTCATATTGAATGCACGAACTTGGGAGAACATTGCCTACTAAATTAAAAATGACGCTATCAAGCAGTAATAGAATCAACAGGCGCATTCCCACAAACAGCGTTGGTACATTCTGGGACCTGAGGTAATATGCAGGCACACACCACTTGGTTTTGATATTCCGCTCACCTGTGAACAAGACGTCAGTGACGTCGAAACGCGTAAGGAGTACGAGCGCTGGTGCACATGAAATGACGAATAAAGTCGGCTGCTTCATCAGTCACTGTGGGGCTCTTCATTTTGTTTGTGTTTGACCCGCAGTCTTCCAGGATCTCCGTTCCTGGCACAGAGCCCGCCCTGCAGGACCGGTGGCCCCCAGCAAAACGGAACTGCTTTTTGGATGTTTATCGAGGGGGCATGGACCGCTCTTCGCCTCTTGCCAGCTCAAATGGACGCACCGCAGTAATTTGGCAAGGACGCAGGAGAAAGGGTGATGAGAGAGGAAGATTCCTCTCTTTGGAACAGTGCGGAAGCGGCGCATACTCAATATCATGCAGCAACCATCAGCACTATGCAGTTTCATATTGAATGCACGAACTTGGGAGAACATTGCCTACTAAATTAAAAATGACGCTATCAAGCAGTAATAGAATCAACAGGCGCATTCCCACAAACAGCGTTGGTGCATTCTGGGACCTGAGGTAATATGCAGGCACACACCACTTGGTTTTGATATTCCGCTCACCTGTGAACAAGACGTCAGTGACGTCGAAACGCGTAAGGAGTACGAGCGCTGGTGCACATGAAATGACGAATAAAGTCGGCTGCTTCATCAGTCAATGTGGGGCTCTTCATTTTGTTTGTGTTTGACCCGCAGTCTTCCAGGATATCCGTTCCTGGCACAGAGCCCGCCCTGCAGGACCGGTGGCCCCCAGCAAAACGGAACTGCTTTTTGGATGTTTATCGAGGGGGCATGGACCGCTCTTCGCCTCTTGCCAGCTCAAATGGACGCACCGCAGTAATTTGGCAAGGACGCAGGAGAAAGGGTGATGAGAGAGGAAGATTCCTCTCTTTGGAACAGTGCGGAAGCGGCGCATACTCAATATCATGCAGCAACCATCAGCACTATGCAGTTTCATATTGAATACACGAACTTGGGAGAACATTGCCTACTAAATTAAAAATGACGCTATCAAGCAGTAATAGAATCAACAGGCGCATTCCCACAAACAGCGTTGGTGCATTCTGGGACCTGAGGTAATATGCAGGCACACACCACTTGGTTTTGATATTCCGCTCACCTGTGAACAAGACGTCAGTGACGTCGAAACGCGTAAGGAGTACGAGCGCTGGTGCACATGAAATGACGAATAAAGTCGGCTGCTTCATCAGTCACTGTGGGGCTCTTCATTTTGTTTGTGTTTGACCCGCAGTCTTCCAGGATCTCCGTTCCTGGCACAGAGCCCGCCCTGCAGGACCGGTGGCCCCCAGCAAAACGGAACTGCTTTTTGGATGTTTATCGAGGGGGCATGGACCGCTCTTCGCCTCTTGCCAGCTCAAATGGACGCACCGCAGTAATTTGGCAAGGACGCAGGAGAAAGGGTGATGAGAGAGGAAGATTCCTCTCTTTGGAACAGTGCGGAAGCGGCGCATACTCAATATCATGCAGCAACCATCAGCACTATGCAGTTTCATATTGAATGCACGAACTTGGGAGAACATTGCCTACTAAATTAAAAATGACGCTATCAAGCAGTAATAGAATCAACAGGCGCATTCCCACAAACAGCGTTGGTGCATTCTGGGACCTGAGGTAATATGCAGGCACACACCACTTGGTTTTGATATTCCGCTCACCTGTGAACAAGACGTCAGTGACGTCGAAACGCGTAAGGAGTACGAGCGCTGGTGCACATGAAATGACGAATAAAGTCGGCTGCTTCATCAGTCACTGTGGGGCTCTTCATTTTGTTTGTGTTTGACCCGCAGTCTTCCAGGATATCCGTTCCTGGCACAGAGCCCGCCCTGCAGGACCGGTGGCCCCCAGCAAAACGGAACTGCTTTTTGGATGTTTATCGAGGGGGCATGGACCGCTCTTCGCCTCTTGCCAGCTCAAATGGACGCACCGCAGTAATTTGGCAAGGACGCAGGAGAAAGGGTGATGAGAGAGGAAGATTCCTCTCTTTGGAACAGTGCGGAAGCGGCGCATACTCAATATCATGCAACAACCATCAGCACTATGCAGTTTCATATTGAATGCACGAACTTGGGAGAACATTGCCTACTAAATTAAAAATGACGCTATCAAGCAGTAATAGAATCAACAGGCGCATTCCCACAAACAGCGTTGGTGCATTCTGGGACCTGAGGTAATATGCAGGCACACACCACTTGGTTTTGATATTCCGCTCACCTGTGAACAAGACGTCAGTGACGTCGAAACGCGTAAGGAGTACGAGCGCTGGTGCACATGAAATGACGAATAAAGTCGGCTGCTTCATCAGTCACTGTGGGGCTCTTCATTTTGTTTGTGTTTGACCCGCAGTCTTCCAGGATCTCCGTTCCTGGCACAGAGCCCGCCCTGCAGGACCGGTGGCCCCCAGCAAAACGGAACTGCTTTTTGGATGTTTATCGAGGGGGCATGGACCGCTCTTCGCCTCTTGCCAGCTCAAATGGACGCACCGCAGTAATTTGGCAAGGACGCAGGAGAAAGGGTGATGAGAGAGGAAGATTCCTCTCTTTGGAACAGTGCGGAAGCGGCGCATACTCAATATCATGCAGCAACCATCAGCACTATGCAGTTTCATATTGAATGCACGAACTTGGGAGAACATTGCCTACTAAATTAAAAATGACGCTATCAAGCAGTAATAGAATCAACAGGCGCATTCCCACAAACAGCGTTGGTGCATTCTGGGACCTGAGGTAATATGCAGGCACACACCATTTGTTTTTGATATTCCGCTCACCTGTGAACAAGACGTCAGTGACGTCGAAACGCGTAAGGAGTACGAGCGCTGGTGCACATGAAATGACGAATAAAGTCGGCTGCTTCATCAGTCACTGTGGGGCTCTTCATTTTGTTTGTGTTTGACCCGCAGTCTTCCAGGATCTCCGTTCCTGGCACAGAGCCCGCCCTGCAGGACCGGTGGCCCCCAGCAAAACGGAACTGCTTTTTGGATATATATATATATATATATATATATATATATATATTCACAGAAAAAACCATAGGTTTCAGGCACATTATAGTTAGGAATTAGCATTTAAAAAACCTTAGCAATTCACTAAAAAAAACATAGGTTTCAGAGACGTTATAGTTAGTTGAACATTTGACATTTGAGTTGTCATCAGTGATGTCACTGACCATGTCATGAGTGATGTAATATGTGACATCATCAGCAGTGCATTGCGGGCGCGCAAGTTATAGTTAGCTCAACTAACTATAACAGGCGTATTTCTCTGGTTTTATATGAGTCAAATGTTCAACTAACTATAACGTCCCTGAAACCTATGGTTTTTTAGTGAATTTCTAAGGTTTTTTAAAGGCTAATTCCTAACTATGATGTGCCTGAAACTCATGGATTTTTCTGTGAATTTCTAAGGTTTTTTAAATGTTAATGTCATATTTTAATGTTTCTAAAACCTATTTTTTAAAAAATATTTTGCAACTCTATTATACCTCTTTTTTTAACTTTTAAAATGATGTAATGTTTGATGTTTTCCCCAAAAAATATATATATCTTTTTTATCCCGGAGAAAACTGCACTCCCATACCGGTAGCGTACTAAGCTCCATCACCACACGAATACTATCCGCCATATTGCTAAACTCATAAATGATGCACATTTCGTATCCGAAGACTTTGTGGCACTGCATCCCGCATAACATCATATATGCATGAGTCACCCCAGCCGCTACTTTAGTATCCGACGTGTCCACAGTACCAAGCCACGCATTACGTCAAGTACGTATGGGGTCGCGCCCGCTGCGCATTACGTATCCGACAAGTACACACTGCCAGGCCCTGTGTTACATCACAGACATATAGTGTCGTGCCAGGTATGCCATTCCCTCTGTTTTATTGTTGTCTCAAAAGTATATCTAAATAACTTTAAACAGGACATGAGAGCAAGCAATAATCTAAAATATTTCAAACATTTATATATTTCTAACTGTAATAAACTTATATTATGATAAATATATTTAGTCAAAATCGCGTCGGATGCAGCCTCCTTGCGGGCTCGGTGCACAATTGCCATGTGACCTTAAAAAAAAGCATTTGATTGCTTCATAACATTTCCCATTGTAACAGTTAGACAACCCCACCCATTTTACTCATTCTCTCTATAGTGTTTGATGAGAAACACCTCTTCTGCTTAGACAGCTTCTTTGAATAGGTTTTTTGTGGGGTACACATATCTTATACTACACATAACATGCAATGATCACCTTGATCATTATTCACGGTCTGTACATTATCCTTCCACGTGTGATTGCCATGCATCTCAAACGTTCAATTAAAAAACAAATATGTGTTACACGATGCCCCTGGTGTGTGTGTGGGCACATTATTGTGCTCCCTTTCGGGCTGGGTATTCGTGGCTCTAAGAACTATCAGGAGCCACGGGCAGAGTGCACATCCTAGATCACATGTGACAAACAGTAAACAGCAATGTGTAGATTTATTTTGCTGAACACTCTGTTGACAGGCTTTACCAATATACTAGTGTGTTATATGTGAGACTGTCAGATTCACATTTGACATGTATTCCTTGACTGTAATGAGTGTTATCGTAGCCTCACTGCTGATCCCCCTCCATCCGACCACATTCACATGTGTGTGCTTTGCGATAGCAAAACTTTCAATAATACCGCACACCATTGAGATGCGTGTTTGCGCATATCCACAACCTTGACAACGACATGTGATGTTCACCATTCAATCTTTTCAAACACCATCTCATTAACGATAGTTGCCGCCCTCCCGACACATGCTACACTAATGTAAATTGCACACTCTGCGAGGTCAAAACTACAAAAGAAACACACATAAGTACACTTCCTGGCCAGGCAAGAACTGAACAACGCCAAGGTCCCCGGAATAATTATTCACACCCCTACGCTGGCCTGGTGTACGCAAGCCCATCCCACTTTGCGTACGTATAAATAGGATAATCACGACAACGCATGTCTCTCTTCTTCCACACTGCCTCAGGTGATATGGCCGCATCCACCTCGCATATCACAATGCGCAATAAAAAAAAAGGGATCCATGAGGTGTACACTATTCTGGCAATCAACACGGTCTCTACATTGTGAGCCCTACTGCCCGTCGTCTATGAAAGGGATCAATGAGGTGTCCACCATCCTGAAATCATTAGGGGTGGTCAGAGAACTCCGTTCCGCCCACGGAATATGCAGAGATTTGCCCCTTCCGCCTTTCGCAATGTAGGCAGAGAAACAAGGCAAATCTCCACACACTCGGGGCATAAAGGAAGTTGGCGGCCCGCCTCCCGCCCGCATCTCTAAATAACCTTAAAAAGCCTTAAATAACATTTAAAATAACCTTACCTTATTGGTGGCTCATCCGTCTCTATCGCGCCTTCCTCTGGGAACTGTACATGCGCGGGAGCCTGCGCATGCGCATTCCTGGTGAGGAATGCTCATGCGCGGGCTCCTGCTCAAGCGTAGTTCCCAGAAGAAGGCGCTATGGAGACGGATGCGACGCCGATAAGGTAAGGTTATTTATTTTAAATGTTATTTAAGGCTTTTTAAGGTTATTTTATACTGCGGCCGGGAGGCGAGCGGGAGGCGGGCATCGAGTAACGGAACTATGCGGAGAGTGAGGAGATTGGTTCAGTCTCTGTGCCTCTCCTCGTAAGTCCCTTACTCAATTTACGCTCACACTCCACCTGAATTGTGAGCACTGTTGCCCGTAGTGTTTGCTCACACAACAATGACAGCAGGTAAGCAGAGCGGCCTGGGTGCACAGGGCCTCCAATTGAGCGCGGTGCGGCGGGACGGGTGGGGTGCATCACCCTGGCTGCTCAGGTGCGAACAAACGATGTTGCCATGCATAATGATGTGATCTCTGACCTAATTCAGTCTCATCTCTGTCTCATTTTAAAGACCTGCTGGACCGTACTGTAGGCCTGAGCTAGCTGTCAGCGCTGCCCTACAGACGCCTGTTGAGCGCGATGCTGCGGGAGGGATGGGGTGCATCACCCTGAGTACACACGTGCGAAAAAGCAATGCTTCCGTGCGTAATGATGTGATCTCTGACCTCATTCAGTCACATCTGTCTCATTTTAAGGACCTGCTGTACCATACTGTAGGCCTGAGCCAGCGGGTAGCGCTGCCCTGCAGACACGTGGCGTTGGCTTTTAGGGCAATCTAGTGAGCTGATTACTAAGTGCACATGCACACAGCCTTCCGCCAATGCATTACACACGCACATTATGCTTCTAGCATGCGCTCTGTTCCTTTCTATATGAACCTTCGTATAACGTATTATTATTTAACCGTGTGAATTCACGAGCACTCCAACTCCTCTTTGAACCATGATTACCACTAACAGTTAGTAGATCGTACTTCAAAAACAAAGGATGCACTCAACTCCTGTTTTCTATCAAACTTGAAATAAACCTTCATTTACCTCCAGACATTTCCACCATTAAAATATTTCTCCCTTTTCAGACATTTAATTGATTGGCTCAAGTTGGGCGAAGCGGGAGCTCACCCCGCAATGATGCCCTGGGCATTCTGACGCCTTCCATCGTGGTATCAAGACACCGTCCCCGACCGGAGACCTGGTCTCCTACCGTACAAACGTACCACTGACTCAGAGCTTGCACCAACATGTCGTGGGACACACTGGTGGTGGCAGGTGAGCAGGGAAGCCTCGGTGTGCAGGACCTACAATTGAGCACAGTACGGGGAAAGGGGCTGGGGTGCAGCACCCTGGGTGCATAGGTGCAGGCAAGCGATTTTCCCATAGCTAATAATGTAGGACCATATTATCAAAGAACGGCAATAACATTATCACACCAGAATTCACAAGGGCATATTATCAACCCCTTATCGCCTCTTTAGCAGCAGTTTCCTACAGCTAAAGTGGCGATAATGTTATCACCGTTCCTTGATAATATGGCCCCTAATCTCTGGCCTCATGTATTTCATTTTAAGCACTTGCTGAACCACACTCTTTCTCGCGGACCCCATCGTCCTAGACAAACGGGTGATGGGATGGTAAACACTAAGGGCTGGATGCAGTAGGCTGATGCTCTGTCTCCTCCTCCCTCTCTTCTTTTGACTCTCCCTTCCCTTCTGCCTTCCACCCACTCCCCCTCCCACCCATTCTCACTATCGTCCTTTCATTCGGACTACCTTTCTTTACCTCTTCCACATAGCACATATACTTATGTTTCATTTTTGTCTTGCAGGTTTCCTACGCTGCTTCCACGGGAGCCCAACCCACGTTTTTTATATTATACTGTTTGTTCTATTAAATTTACGTTTCTATTTATTTGTGTTTTAATAAAGGTTACTTTTTTTTCAAATAAAAACTGAGTGTATAGGTCTTCTTTTTCTGACAACACTTGTCTATTATTTATTGTGAAAATCATCTGTCTATAGGAGATTATGAGGGCAAACCTTTCTAATATTACAGTGCATCTATCAAACCTAATCTAACTGACTATTACACAAATGAAGCCTCGGTAATTCTACAACTGCAACAGTTCTATGAGTGTATCACTTTATAACACCATAAGTACTGCCCGTGTTATTACAGAACCAATAAGGCACTGCCTAGGACCACTGAGGCTTCAGGGACTGCTGAGGCCCACCCTGCATATTTAAATAAAGCCCCGGAGTGTGGAGATCCCCAGACTTCAGTTGGCCTCGAACCCCCCGAACAATTAGTAAACAATACCCGGGAAGGTGGCGGTCCCCTAGGCTGCAAAACGTCTCTGTGACTTTCCGCACCTAATTCACATGTGAGATTAAGATTCCCAGTCCTATAGAGACCCCGCAATATAATAATTGGATTGGCCACGGTACATTACCCACCAGGGGCCTCATTTAAATGAATAGGTGAGACCCCGGTTTTCTTTTTGTCTCCAGTTTTTACAATCCGTATCCCCTCTATTAAAGTGATACAAGGTTTTCCTCCTCTCGCTTCAAGTAGTTAAACAAAGATTTGCTTTCACAGGGTGGAAGCCATGCACCAGCCCTCTAATAGCAAACACAAATTTCCTGCAAATGCACACCCTGGGACATTGTATGCGCTGCGCCTGAGAGGTCGCCCTCCCTAGAACAATGATGCATTTGTTAGTATAAAAACATACTAACACTACTTACACTACTTACTACTTTGGAACACCCTCCCAGTTGAAATCCGTCTGCTTGAGGACCTGCTGTCTTTTCGAAGAGCCATTAAAACATTTCTGTTCTAGTTATCCCTTTTAGGTTTTATTTTTTCCTGTTGTGTTATGTTTCTCCTTGTCTCTGCGCCGGGACGCTCCTTCGCTGGAGTCGCTGTGCGCATAATAAATTAATATAACATAACATAACATAACATAACGTGTAGTACAGCGAGCAGAATGTAGTGAAGAAGCAGAAGAAGCGCAAAATCTAAAAATGTAAATCCTACCAGAAGTCGGATGACATAGTTCAATGAGCCGACGACCCTGGCATGAGTAGAAACAGCTACACGGAGAAAATGGGTCTTCACCATAACGCAAGTAATTTTGAAATATTGGTGAGTGGTGCCTTCTTTTTACCTTCTCCAGCTCGTCGCCAATTTTTTAAATTTTTTAATTTTTTACTTTTTATTGAATAAACAACATAAATGACATACCATCTGCACATCAAGGGCAATATACAATCATGTAATATGAAAATAGAAACAAACGAAAAAGAAGATTAATGACCATAATCAATCAGAGTCTCGTCCCCTTCCCAGCTTCCTGACATATCCATCAGTCAACATTCAAATCCTATAGCGCTACATAACTTTGTAATGGTAGTGGGAGCAGCAATCACATGGAACTAAACGATATAGAAAATAACATACTCAAATAATCAACATAAGGAACAAAAAGGAAAAAAGAAGAAAAAGATACAAAAAAGGAAAAGGCAATCTTGAAAAAGTTCTACGACTGTGCTTCAGCCACCGGTATCCCTTCCAGTCCGACTTGACATAAGCAAATCCGCCCCAACTTACTAGCATTAGAGCTGTACGTGTACCTCTCCCCTCGACTTTTGCACATGTGTCGCATCACTCTGACTCACTAATTAGATATAGTCGCAATGGGTCCCAAATGTCTCTCGGGCGTGACCTAACTGGCAACTCCTCCACATAGGTATTAATGTTGTCTCTGCAGTAAACTAAGTCCGACAACCAAGCTTTGAGTGTAGGTTTAGATCTGCCACCCCACGTAACAGCCACTCTTCGCGCCGCCAGCATCAATGCTAATCTCACAAAGGTACCAGTCACTCCACGAATATGCGGGACACAGCAAAGTAGACACACCAACGGAGTGCACTGCACATCTGCCACAACCATCTTCCATATACTGCCCACCACCATGCTCCAAAACTCACCCACCTTCTGACAACTCCACGCCAGATGCATAAAATCTGCGCCATCTTGTCCACATCTGACACAACAGGCACTCTCTCAATCCATATCGTAATAGTCGCACTGGGGTATGAGAAACCTGATGTATACATTTTAAATGAATAATCCGAAGATTACCATTCATAGTGAGAGTCCCTGTCAGAGCACAGACGTGTATCCAGTTCTCTCCTGTAATGGGACTCGGCAAACAGTCATTCCACCGTTACCAACTTTTATCTGGCATCTCAACAATCTCATCCTTAATCATCCTATATAATCTGGAGACCAATTTTTTATTTGTGGGCGTGGAAATCACAAACTGCAAGGACATTAGTTCAGGAGGTTCCTGCGGGCTTGTGGGGTAATGTGTCCGGGCCGCATGTCTCAGCCGATGCTGTGCAAACCAGAAAAGAAGCGACTGGTTGCTAATATATTGCAGCGCCTCTGAGTCTACAAGTAGTCCCGGCGGATAAATATTGCGCATACGCTCGAATCCGGCTTGCCGCAGCAATCTCATAGAGGGGGCCTCATGCGTAACCAACAGCGCAGGGTGATGTTCTAAATGAATAAGTGATGCACGGAGCAGCAGCTTCCGTGCTAGGCGCCCAAATTGCCCCAGGCCGCTATTGTGGTGTCGACCGCATTAATTTCCATTTTCGGAGTGCCACGCGCTTTATGGGTAATAATACTATGAAGCGGGACTGGAGCAGTATCACCCTCCTCAACTGCAACATGTGGCGTAAAAGCGTGTGGCCTGTACCAATAGTAAGCATACTGGGCCTGCACGCTCAGGTAATAGACATAGAAGTCTGGAGCAGCAAATCCTCCCCTCTCATATTCCTTCGTGGGAACCGACCACTGTACTCTCGCCACCTTGCCTCCCCATACTAACCGAATCAACTGGCTTCGAAGGTTCTTAAAAAAAATCTTGGTGAGGACTACAGGAATATTCACAAAGAGATAAAGGAATCGCGGCAGCACCACCATCTTGACCAGCTCGTCGGCAAATTTATGTAGTGAAGAGGCAGACAGCAGTGGATCCAATAAGAAGATTCATTACAGGAAAACAAGACACCTGAAACAGCCACTAACAGGAGCAGACAGCAAGGCAACCGTCTTCTCCAGCACCATGTACAAACTCCGCAAGGTTCCCCTCATGACAGCCCTACATTCTAACATTACATACTTAGATTCTAGTAGAATTACATAATAACATTCTACTATGACTTACATAGGAATACTACACAGAGCATGTGACTTTAAAGCAATGAAATCATGGTTTCATCCACGAGTCTTGAGACCGGTAGAGGTAAGTAGTTCACTACCCATTCCCTATATTGTATAAATGCAAACTAACACTACTTCGACAGGTATGCCACAGCGCCCAGAGCACATCACTGTACAGCAATGAGCTCACAATTTAGGCTCACGGTTTAATCCCCGAGTCTTCACACCAGTAGGGGTGAGTAGTTCGCTTCCCACTCCCTATATACTATAAACGCATATTAACAGTACTTACACACTTATACTACAGCAGCTAGTATCCTACAGCGCCCAGAGCCCATCACTTTACAGCAATCTGCTCGGTTTGATCCTCAAGTCTTCACACCGGTAGGCGTGAGTACTTCGCTTCCCACTTCCGGTGTAGTATAAACGCACAGTACCAGTCAATAGTTCCTTCCCACTCCCTGTATGGTATAAACACCTACTAACACTACTTGCACGCTTATACTACAGCGCCCAGAGCCCATCCCTTTACAGCAATCACCTCGGTTTCATCCCCAAGTCTTCACACAGGTAGGCGTGAGTACTTTGCTTCCCTCCTCCGGTATACATAAACACACATTAGCAGTCAGTAGTTCGCTTCCCACTCCCTGTATGATATAAACGCCTACTAACACTACTTGCACGCGTATGCTACAAACACCGGACCACATCACTTTACAGCAATGACCTTTTGGTTTAGGCTCTCGGTTTCATACCCAAGTGTAGCACCATATCAAATCAGCACCATGTCACTCTAAGCAACACCGCACTTTCAGACCGGTAACAGTGACTACTTCGCTTCACACCCCCCCACTAAGCTTACAGTGCTCCTACCCTCCTTTCCTACTTTTCTCACCCTTTTTTTTCCTTACTCGCTTCAATGGAATCACAAAATGGCGGCCAACATTTCCTAGTTGCAACCAAATCGAAGCCAATAAGCAGCAGGCTCCTGCTCGTAACGCCTCAGCAGAATTCCCAAATATCGATATCTGTAAATTTCGATATTTCTCAAAAACTACTGAACGGATTTACAGCAAATAAACAAAAGCGTGCTTTCTACACAAAAACATTTCTCCCTGCCAAATTTGGGGTAATTCCGTTCACCCATTTGACCTGTAGCCTTGTCTAAACTTTCCTGTTGAAATTAACATGGAGAAAACACGTTTTGGGATCCCCCTTTTATCTCAGACCCTCTTTACGAATCACCCCCAAACTTTCAACATAGGAGCTGATATGAAGAAATAATTAGTTTTCAAAATTTCATGAAGATTCATCAAATGACGCCAAAGTTATAAGCAAAACAAAAAATGCTCTTCCTACGGAAACTCAGTCCTAACTCTATAACTACCTACTGGCAACCGCCAGTAGGTAATAAAGAACAAATTAGAATAGTTCCTTGATTTTTTTAGCTTTCAAAACTTCTCTCTATTGCTGTCTTTCTAATTTTCCTTGTAAACAATTTTATTAATATTCAAGTACACATAGAAGTCAGAAATGCAGCGTATTCTATCAACACACCTTCTAGAACATTCTACAACACGTGGAGGTTAAAAGTTCACCAATTTTTTTAAACCTAACAATATTTTTTTGCAACATTTTCTCAAACATTTAACGGCATGTGCAGGTTAAAAGTTCCTGATTGTTTTAAGCTCGAACACTGCATTCCAAATGCAAGTAGCAGGTGTGGTTGAGTGATCAAATGTTATCCTATATTAGGTACTCCACGTTCAAACTGCTTTTTCCTAACCAATCACAAAGATGCTTTTACACAAAACGAATGTGCACCCTACTTTTGCTTTTCATCTCCCAATCAGGTACCGTTTTGTATGTGAAAAGAAACTGGTTCCCTATCTTTATACATATCTCTTGTTCTACAGACAGAAGCGGTCGCTCCCCACGTTCCCTGGTCTCCTGTGGTATCGTTGGGCTGCGCTCACATTGCTTAGCGCTTTACAGAACTGCTGCCTGCTTAATTTGAATAGCGCTTCAACCCTAACTTTTACATTACTCGTTTTTCCAGTATTAAATTACTTTGATCATCTGTGCATTGCTCGCTCTGTGCCGCTCGCATTGCTTAGCGCTTTACAGAACTGCTGCCTGCTTAATTTGAATAGCGCTTTAACGCTGAGTTTAACATGGCTCGTTTTTCCAGTATTAATTTACTTTGATCATCTGTGCATTGCTCGCTTTGTGCCCCAACCTGTTTCGGTTTTGATATTGCTGCCATCTTGTTTGTTGTTGTGCCTCGGAGCCTGTCCTCTCCACCCCGCTCCCGCCTCCCAGCTGCTCCTCCCTCCCACTGACTGATAAGGCTCGCCCCGTCATCTGAAGTGCTGTGACCGTCCTGACGCTTTCAGAAGCGGTCGCTCCCCACGCTCCCTGGTCTCCTGTGGTATCGTTGGGCTGCCCTCACATTACTTAGCGCTTTACAGAACTGCTGCCTGCTTAATTTGAATAGCGCTTCAACCCTAACTTTTACATTACTCGTTTTTCCAGTATTAAATTACTTTGATCATCTGTGCATTGCTCGCTCTGTGCCGCTCGCATTGCTTAGCGCTTTACAGAACTGCTGCCTGCTTAATTTGAATAGCGCTTTAACGCTGAGTTTAACATAGCTCGTTTTTCCAGTATTCATTTACTTTGATCATCTGTGCATTGCTCGCTTTGTGCCCCAACCTGTTTCGGTTTTGATATTGCTGCCATCTTGTTTGTTGTTGTGCCTCGGAGCCCGCCCTCTCCACCCCGCTCCCGCCTCCCAGCTGCTCCTCCCTCCCTCCGCCCCCCCACTATCCACATATGTCAGATGCATTTGCGCGCAGCGGTCGTGCCCCATGCGTGCCGAAGGTGCGCCAAAGGTAAGCCCGTCTACGCCCGTCCGCGCCTGGCCCGCGCCCAGCGCCAGTCACCCTGGCCCCCGCAAAATCCCCTCCACCTGCATAACGTACGATTCTGCTACCCTCTCAGCACTCAAATTCGGCCGCCTCCCAGACTGCTTCGAAGCCGCTCCGGGACACACCCATGGACCCTTCACCTGCCACTCCTGCAAGTTCGACAGCATCAGGACCCACCCCAAATCCACAGACTCCAAATAGAGCTCCGACACTAACCACCTGAAGTGCATCCTGCTCAACACCCGCTCGATCCACAGACACGCCATTGAACTTTGGAACCTACTCGACACCACATCGCCAGACGTCGCCTTCCTCATAGAAACCTGGATGAACGCCTCATCAGCTCCTGACATCGCCATAGCCATCCCGGACGGCTACAAAATCATTCGAAAGGACCGCATCAACCAAACAGGAGGAGCCATCGCCATCGTTCATAAGAACTCCATCCGCATCACGACCACTTCAGACGATAACCTCGCTACCGCCAAACACCTTCACTTTCAGATCCACACCGACCCCAAGACCACACTCAGAGGCACCCTCATCTATAGGCCACCAGGAGCCCGCACACAATTCAGCGAAGACATCACTGACTTCATCAGCCCACACGCCCTCGCCTCCGAGGACTACATTCTACTGGGAGACCTCAACTTCCACCTGGAAAAGAAAAACAACAGCAACACCACCACCCTTCTGGACAACCTGGCCAACCTAGGACTCAAACAACTTGTTGACATCCTCACTCACTATGCCAGGCACACGCTCGACCCAATCCTTACCTCCAGCAAGCACATCTCCTTCAACCACACCACAGCTCTCCACTGGTCGGACCACAGCTGCTTTCACTTCAACTACAAAAAGACCACGACCCACAACCTCCCACAACCAATCCTCCGAAGAAACTGGAACAAAATTACCACCAACCAGCTCTTCACGTCGCTTCACCAAAACCCTCCTGCCAAATCATCGGACCTAAACCAAGCAGCCACCAACCTCACACAATGGATCACCCACAGCGCCAATGAACTAGCACCCTTGAAATACCATCAAATCAAACAAGGTAGCAAAAAAGCCCCCTGGTTCAACGATGACCTTAAGAAATCAAAGAAGTTATGTTGCAGCCTCGAGAAAGCCTGGAGAAAAAACCCAACCACTGACAACCTGACCACCTTCAAGAACGCCACCCGCAAACACCACCAACTGATCCGATCCACCAAGAAATCAGCACTCAAGGATCGACTTGACAACAACACCCACAACAGCAAGGAACTATTCAACATCGTCAAAGAATTTACCAACCCCACCGCCGGCACCAACGACATCACTCCCTCCCAAGACCTCTGCGACTCCCTAGCTTCATTCTTCCACAACAAAATCGCCGACATACATAACAGCTTTGAAGACCAGTCGGAGACCAGTCCATCCCACCCACCTCCGAACCTAATCCCCCCTCTAACAACATTTGCGCCTGGAACCCAATCACCACTGAAGACACCATCCGCCTGATGAACTCCATCCACTCAGGATCGCCAATCGACCCATGTCCCCACCACATTTTCAACAAAGCAGACTCCATTATCGCACCCCATCTCCGAGACGTCATCAACTGCTCCCTCAACTCCGCTACCTTCCCGGAAAGCTGGAAACATGCCGAACTCAGCGCCGTCTTGAAGAAACCTACAGCAGACCCCACTGAACTTAAGAGCTACTGCCCCATCTCGCTCCTCCCATTTCCTGCCAAAGTCATTGAGACAGCCGCCAACAGTCAGCTCGCCGCCTTCCTCGAATCCAACAAATCCCTCGACCCCTCACAGTCCGGCTTCCGAGCCAAACACAGCACCGATACCGCCCTAATCGCAGCAACAGACGACATTCAAACACTACTGGACAACGGAGAAACAGTTACGCTCATCCTACTTGACCTCTCCGCAGCCTTCGAAACAGTCTGTCATAGCACCCTCATACAACGCCTCAGCAACGTCGGAATACAAGGAAAAGCATTGGACTGGATCATCTCGTTCCTCGCCGGAGGAACCCAGAGAGTCCGCCTCCCCCCTTTCAGATCGGAGGCCACTGAAGTCATCTGCGGCGTACCACAAGGATCTTCACTTAGTCCCACCCTCTTCAACGTATACATGAGTCCCCTCGCATCCATCGCGCGCCAACACAACCTCAACATCATCTCCTACGCAGACGACACCCAGCTGATACTCTCCCTCACCAAAGACCCAAACACTGCCAAAACCAACTTACACGAAGGAATGAAAGATGTAGCCGAGTGGATGAAGAACAGCCGCTTAAAACTGAACTCGGACAAAACGGAAGTCCTCATCTTAGGCTCTTCCCCCTCTGCTTGGGACGACTCATGGTGGCCACCGGCCCTGGGAACAGCACCCATACCAACGGACCACGCACGTAACCTGGGCTTCATCCTTGACTCCTCCCTCTCGATGACCAGACAAGTCAACGCCGTCTCATCATCATGCTTCAACATCCTACACATGCTCAAAAAAATATTCAGTTGGATCCCCACCGAATCAAGAAAAACGGTCACCCACGCACTGGTCACAAGCCGACTGGACTACGGAAACACCCTTTACGCCGGAACAACAGCGAAACTACAGAAAAAACTCCAACGCATCCAAAACGCCTCAGCCAGACTCATACTAGACATCCCCAGCCAAGCTCACATTTCCGGTCACCTGAAAGACCTCCACTGGCTCCCCGTCAACAAGAGAATAACGTTCCGACTCCTGACCCACGCACACAAAGCCCTCTACGACCTAGGACCCGAATGCCTCAACACGCGCCTGTCCTTTTACACTCCCACCCGCCAACTACGATCGTCCAATCAAGCCCTCGCCGCAATCCCACGCATCCATAGATCCACCATGGGGGGAAGATCCTTCTCCTACTTAGCGGCCAAAACCTGGAATTCTCTCCCCACCCACCTCCGCCTTACACAGAACCACCTCTCCTTGAGAAAGCAACTAAAAACCTGGATATTCGATAAGTAAAGCACCCCCCCCTCCCTCAAGCGCCTTGAGACCCTCTGGGTGAGTAGTGCGTTATACAAATTTTTGAACTTGAACGTGAACTTGAACTTGAGCTACAGACATCTTTCCATTCCTTCCAGCCATACCTTCAAAATGCTAGTGTGGATCGTAGGACATAGCTATGTTTTCTGGTGCAAAAGGTATGCAGAACAGAAACGTATTGACTTAGACCTCGTTTTACAAAATGTGGACATTAAATGGTTTAGACAGAGAGGATTGAACTGGCACCAATTGTTGCCTTTCGTTAAAACCTGTTTTCTTCTCCAGCACCCTGACCTCATGATTGTGCACTGTGGTGGAAACGACCTAGGCACATTGACTGGGGTAGGTTTGGAAATGCTTATGAAGGACACCTTTGGACAATTGATTTTACTTTTGCCTCAAACTGTCTTTGTATATTTCAATATATGCCAGACGTGGAAATGGTCCAAACAATTTTGTCCTCAGATTGAAAAATATCGGAAGAAAGTCAACAAAGCTGTGTCTGCATACCTCAGAGACCACAAAATGGGCTCCATCTACAACAACAACATACGTTTTGATATGGCGGATATCTACAGAAGTGATGGAGTACACTTCACAGATCAGGGAAACCAAGTTTTCCTGAATACCTTGAAGCTGTGCATCCACACTTATATGTAGCTCCAACTAATGAACACAAGGGCTCTTTTTAGAGCCACCCTATAACTTACAACTTAGGCCCGCTATTTTAGGGCCAGATAATGGCAACTCCCGGACCCTCGCCAAAATGTATTCTGCAAACAGCTGTGGCGCAGCTGCCAGACCATCTCACTTTGCAGCACAGACCTCTCGCTTTTTTCCCCGCCTCTACTCACCCATAGGGGTGTTATGTTATGTTATGTTATGTTATTAAATTATTTATTAAGCGCACTAACACTGATTAGTTTCTTGGCGCTGAGTTTGACAGTAATACAACAGAGGTAAAAAAATTAGGATTTAAAAAGCTTGTCTGAAAAGCCAAGTCTTCAGTGCTTTCCGAAAAGGTAGAAGATCTTGACAGAGCCGAATTTCTAGTGGCAAGGTATTCCATAGGCGGGGGGCAAGTGCTGCAAACCTACGTCCACCAGAACGTTTAAGCTTGAACGGGGGGATCTGAAGAAGGCCCAAATGGAGTGAGCGAAGGTTGCGGGGGGGAACATATCTGGTGATTATTTGATTAATGAACTTAGGGCTTTTGCCATGCAGTGATTTAAAAATCATGCAGCCTGCCTTGAAGGCACAGCGTTGTGTGATCGGGAGCCAGTGCAGTTTAGTAAGAAGGGGGGTCGCTGCTTGCCACCTTGGTTGCTTCAGTATCATCCTGGCAGCATAGTTCTGTACCATCTGGAGACGCTTGAGTAGAAAGACTGGGAGACCCAAATAAATGGCGTTCGCATAATCCAGATGGGACAGAACAGTGGCGATCACAACCTGGGTGGTGGCCTCTAGCGTTAATAATCGCCGAACCTTCCTGATTTTTTTTAGCTGTTAGGGGTGAGTAGTTTGTACTTTACAAATACCTATTGATTTACCTTTGCACTCCCTATACAACACCACCTAAGCACCATATACAAGTTGAACACGTGTGGCACAGCGCCCAGAGCACATCACTTCACAGCATAGCACACACAGTTTAGGCTCACGGTTTCATCCATGAGTCCAGCAGCTCAATTTAACAGCATGACACTCTACGCAATACCTCACTTAATTTCTGTACCCCACACTTTCAGACCGGTAGGGGTCAATAGTCTAACGGCTTTACGCGGAGTCCGTCAGCAGTTCAGCTTACGCCTCCAGCGCCATCAGACCCGTAGGAGTGAGTAGTTGGCACTTCACAAATACCAAATTGATTTAATACGTGCAAATTTACCTTTGCACTCCCTCTATAACACCCCCTAAGCACCATACACAAGCTACAATGTTCGAAACAACATTTCATTCAAGTAGCTATAACTACATGCTCACACTACTTGGACAGGTATGGCACAGCGCCTAGAGTACATGACTTCACAGCATAGCACACACAGTTTAGGCTCACACTTTCATCCCCAAGTCCGGCAGCAGCTCAGCTTAGCACCATGAGACTCTAGACAATACCTCACACATTTTCCGTACCCCAGGACTTTCAGACCAGAACGGGTCAGTAGTTCATCCTAGTAGGTATAAACACATGCAGTGGCCACGGCACATGACTTCACAGCATAAGACACACAATTTGAGCTCACGCTTTAATCCCCGAGTCACCAGCTCACATTAGCAGCAACAGACTCTAGGCAATACCTCACTTAATTTCCGTAACACACCACTTTCACACCGGTAGGGGTGAATACTTCGCTTTGCACCCCCGCTATAGCACACCCTAAACATCCAACCGAGGTTACAGTGTTCCTACCCTCCTATTTCGCCCTTTTTTCCCTTACTCGCTTCAACTGAATCACAAAATGGCGGCCAACACTTCCTAGTTGCAACCGCTGGCACCGTTCGCAGCCAATAAGCAGCAAACTCGTGCTTGTAATGCCTCAGCCAATCAGATGGCAGAATTCACAAATATCGATATCTGTAAGTTTCGATATTTCTCATAAACTACTGAACGGATTTACACCAAATAAACGAAAGCGTGCTTTCTAGACCAAGACCCTTCTCCCTTCCAAATTTGGGGCAATTCCGTTCACGATTGCGATTTTCCTATGGTAACTAGGTCCTAACTATAACTGGCGACCGCCAGTAGGTAACATACATATATATATATATATATATATATATATATATATATATATATATATATATATATATACACATTATATATACATATATACACATTATATATACATATATATATATATACTTATATGTATATATATATATATATATATATATATATATATATATATATATATATATATATATATATATATATATATATATATATATATATATATATATATATATATATATATATATATATATATATATATATTACTAATTGCCCGTGCTAGTAAGTAATTATAGGTAGGACCATGTTTCCATAGGAGAAGAGCTTCTTGGCTTGCCTATTCTTTAGCACCGGTTGATGAATCTTCACAAAATTTTCCTAAAAAAAGTGTGCCGCTAATTCTAGTTGTGCATGGCAGGTTTTGGGGTGACCCGTCAAGCGGGGGCTGAGAAAAAGGAGGGGGGGAGTGCTTTTCTCAAAGGGATTTTGAACACAAGTACAGCCCGAAGACTTATATGCAAATACTTCAAATTTGCCAGAAAGCTGGCTGTTGGTACAGAAAAAATGCTTTTTATTATTGAGTGTAAATCCATTCAGTAGTTTTAGACTTTTTAAAAGAAATCCAAATTTGTATATGTATAGATGTGACCCCTCCACTAATCCTCCTATCTTGTGCAGAGATCTGATTGGCTGCCAACACTTCAACCTGGAAGTGTTGGCAGCCCTCTGTGGACCAGGCCTCAGCCAAATCCCAAACAAAAATATAAAGAAAAAAAGAAAAGGGGGCAGGGGGAGGGTAGGAATACCCTGACCCCCTAGCCTTGGTACTGGGTTCCCCCTTTTACCCTGCCAGGACAAAAAAAGCATTTTTTTAACATTTTCGCCACAAATCACAACAAATTTGCGAATTAGGTATTTTTTTTTTAAAACCAAGCGCGGTCTCCCGCACTTGTTCATAATGTAGCCCCAGGGTGAGCTAGGTTTTGGGGGCATGCAGTAAAAAAGAAGGGGGGCGCACGGGTACCCCATCCTAAGGCTCTATCGAGCCCAAGGGACCACCACCTCCCCGAGACTTTATGTTTATAATGGAGGGGGACCACATAGGCCCCCATCCACGGGCTCAATGGAGCCCCGGGGACTTCACCTCTCCGGGGCTTTACTTTTTAAATGGAGCCCTCCTGGGGCTATTTGAAGTCCCAGGGACCACCACTTCCCCAGGGCAAAATAAAAAAAATTAAAGGAGGGCACATAGACCCCCCGGGCCCTGGGTACCACCAACTATATGCCGACGTAATATATATAAACGTGCGTATCCCCACTCCTGAGCCATATATGACCCCAGAGACCAATATCTAACCAGAGCTGGCACATTTCAATTAAAGTAGGGGGGCTTCACGGCCCCCTATTAGACCCAATAATGGCCATGGGGACTGCCACCCCCAGGGCCGGCCAGGAAATAGCAGTTTGCTTTTGCTTGGTGGAAGCTGTTAAACTGGTCCCACCTGCTGGAAGCAGAGTTTTCATCTGTTTCCCTGCCTGTTGTCATGCGGGCAGGGAAGCCGATGAAATATTACTCCAGCACACAGGGAGCTGCATATTTAGCAGCTCCCTGCATGTAGGAGCAACGCCGGCTCCCACGGGAGATGGGGGCACAGACCATGGGGAAATTCAGGCTCCCCCGCTATTCCCATAGTAGTACACTGGATGCACTGGGTAGGCTCTAAGGCACCTAGGAGCAAGAGGCTGGGCCCCAAGGGATGGGGTTCCTGGGGCCAAAATCGGCCTGGGGAGGGGGGGACACGCACCCCCCATTAAGTCTAGGTCAGGATTCAGGGGATATGGTCCCTGGGGCCGGAACTGACCCAGGGAGAGGGGCCGGGCTGCACCCTACCCCTATAAGTCTTGGTTGGGCCCCAGAGGATGGGATCCCTGGGGCCAAAATAGCCAGTGGAAGGAGGCCATGCTGCCCCCTCCCCCATTATGTCTTGGTCAGGCTTCGGGTTTTGCCAGTGCCATTCTGGTTCTGATGCTCATTTCACAGAAATTAAACTTCAATGAGATGCACTTACATATATAAACATAGCAGGTGCCCCAATTGAAGCTCCACGTCTGTAAAGGAAAAATGATCCTGACCTCTTGGGCTTGACAAAGGCAAAGCAAGTGTGTTTTCTCTGCAATTCCTGATTGAAAGATGATCTGAAATGCTTTGTGGAGGTGAATACATTGTTGATCTATTGAAGCGCAATCTGTAGTGACCGTGACAAGTGGGTTCTTTCTTGTCCTTATCCGGTGAGAGCAAAGTGAACGTTTCTCCATTTAAATTTCTATGCATATTCAAATGTGCACTCACTTGGAAGCATCGCCCATTTGGCCCCACCCACATTAGTAGTATGCAAAGGTCCCCCTGCCTTTTGCCAGGATGATAGGGAGTTTAACAAGCAGCCCAAGCTCATTTCCTGTCGATTTTAGTGAGGTGTTCTTGATGCCAAGGAATATGAGGACATCTCCACCAAATAAAGAAGCACTTACTTCATACAGTTAAGAAGAAAGACCCTTGTTTGGTGGAGATTTACCTCTTTGTAGTTTTGTTATCTTCTCTATAGGAAGATTTACATTATCACTGATTTCTAGATAACGACGCACCAGGAACAATCACATTGCCAAAACACACACAAGGTCACTGGTGACATTTCCTCATGCTCCATTCCACAGATGTAGTAAAGAATGCCTACTGAACTTTTCCTGCACTTATAATTAACCAATAAAAAGTACTCCACTTGGGTAGATATTTTGGAGGGAAATGTGGACTCTTGTTGAATAAAGGGGTAGGTGCGGTTCAATTGTGGCCCAGTCACTCACACAGCTACTGACAAACCCGCACAGACATTTAGGCAACCACTCACACACTCAGGAACTCACACACCCAGTGACAGACCCACTCACCGGCCTACTCAGACACTCTCACATGCACTCATGGACCCACTGAGACACTCATGCACCCACTCACAAGTGCACTCAGACACTTTTACACTCTTTTACAAACCCACTCAGGCACTCATGCACCCACTCACCAAACCATTCAGACACTTTCACACCCACTCACAGACCCATTCAGATACTCATGCACCTACTCACAGACCCACTGAGACATGCACACAAACTCACAGAGCCACTCAGACGCTCGTGCACCCACTTACAGAACCACTAATATTCTTTCACACCCACTCACAGACCTACTCAGAGACTCACACACTGTCTCACAGACCCACTCGGAGACGCACACACCCACTCAGAGACTCATTCAGACACTCATGCACTCCCAGACTGACTAACACACTCATGGAGGCACAAACAAATCCACTCAGACACTCTCACACTCATTCATAGACCCACTCAGATATTCACTCAGACACTCATACACCAACTCAGACATTTATGCACCCACTCAGATACCCATGCACCCATTCACAGACCCATACACCCATTCACAGACCCATACACCCACTCGCACCCACAAAACCACTCGCTCACCTAGTCACAGACCCATATGGCCACTCACACACCCACTGATTGACCAATACAGCCACTCGCACATACACTCTCAAAGGTTACAGGTAGGAAATAACATTTTAAAAACCTTCACAATTTACTAAAAAAACAAAGGTTGCAGGGATGTTATAGTTAGGAATTAACATTAAAACACCTTAGAAATTCACTGAAACAAACCAACGGTTACAGAGATGTTATAGTTAGAAAATAGAATTTAAAAAACCTTAGAAATTTACTGGAAAGATGAAAGGTTAGGCTCAGATTTCACTTGTGCAAGACCACAGAAATTTAGCAGTTATAGTTACCTGAGCGAACTATAACTTATGCTGCTGCAATGAGTTGCTAATGACCTCACATATTGGAACACTGCTTGTTTATTATAAACAGCAGGAACTGACCTTTTGTTACAAGCAAGGTGCACTTTTTAAATAATCTTTTGGAATAAGCAGAGTGCGCTTAACAACTGATGCTTTGCTAAAGGCAGGTGCGCTAGGCAAGTGATCGCTGTTTATTGTGCACGTTGTAACTGATCCTTTGTTGAAAGTAGGGACCGCTTCACCACTAACTGCTTTTTGTAAGCATGGGACACTTAGCTACTAATTGCTAGTTCTTAGCAGAGTGCACTTTATTACCTAAACACTCATTATAAGAAGGGTGCACCTAACAACTGATAGTCTTTATAATGCTATATGCATGTTACATGCAAATCTGGTCTAATTTTATGACAGACATGAGATGCACTAACTCTTTCGAGTTTGGATATGCAAGGCTTAGGGCGTAGATAACTAATATTATTGAACAATAATAATCATTAACAGAGTGTGATAGTTCCATATTATTTTAGAAAATGGGTTGACATTAGTTGCACTGACCAAAATAACCGAAAAGCAGCTGAGAGAAGTCTTCCATTCTGCTGTTTAACAAGCTCTGTGTAAGGGAGTACATGTATGTGATTCCATGGACAGATTTTGAAAGGAAGATGGAAGCAACGTTGGATACATTTGCTTGTTTTTTAAGACATGTCTCTGATTGAGACTTTGCTCGTTCTTTACAGCGCAGATAAAAAATGTTGCACCACAATTTCCCTTTCCTTCTCCGAGGATAACCTTTGGATAGAATGGTATAAAGAGGCTAGGCCAAGGTGGAATTTAAATTATATCGGAGTAATCAGAGTAATTTCAGTAAATCTGTATTACTCTTTGGCACTGAATTACTGATAATAATGCTATTACACCCGTTTGCGTAATTAAAAGTAAGTTATGGGAAATCCTACTGAGAGGGTACATTTAGAGAGCTCCGGCGGAAGCTCGCGCTCGCTAGTCGTGTTCTGTTGCATTTAGCGCTATTTAAAAATACATTAGACCCGAGGGTGCTAAGAAAATAATGCTAAATGTTGGGAGGAAGTTGGGGGGAAATCCATTCCATAAATGCACATTTAGCAATCATGAGCAGCTGCTCGGACTCACTGTTCCTGTTCTCTTGCATTTAGTACTATTTCTTAGCACAACATGTATTCTCGCGTCTATTTGGAACACGAGGGGTCATCTTTGTGCTAAGAAAATAGCACTGAATGCAGAATTACTCTGTTCGCGCAACTCTGCGTAATCTCACAGAATTTTGGGATGATTCTGCATGCTTTTGCTAGACGGATTTATGTGAGTTGTGCTCACCCTTAAAAGAGACCCAAGGACACTGACAATGATTGCTTGAGGGATTAGGGTGACCAACTGGCATTGGTGCAAATTCAGGACGGTGAGTGTAAAAATTCAGGACAAAGGGTCAAAATTCAGGACACAAATTCAGGACAGGAGGTCAAAATTCAGGACAAAACTTCAGGACAATAGGTACGTTTTACAGACACATCAGAGGTCGCGCAATAGTATATAAGTAAGCCCAGCCATTTCCAAACATATTCAACCATTTGCAAACCTATCCATCATGTATCCTTCCATATATCATCTCACTCATCCATCCCTCATCCATCCCTTCACTCATCCTCCATTATCCATCCATCCACCCTTTCACCCTATCCATCTGTACACTTATCCATCCACTCTTCATCCCATCCATCCATTCACTCATCCATTCAGCCGTTTACCCTTTCACCAATCCAGCCATCCTTTCACTTACTAATCCTTCCACCCATCCACTCTTTTAGTCATCCATCCATCCATCCTCCCTTTCTCTCTCCATCGACCCTTTCACTTAGCCTTCCTTCCATCCATCCATCCACCCACCCATCCATCCATCTACTCATCCACTCATGAATCCATCCATTGCCCCTATCACTCATCCATCTATCATTTCACTCCTTCACACATCTATTCATCCTTTTGTCCATCTACCCTCCCTTTCACTCACTCATCCATCCTTACACCCACCCTTTCACTCATATGTCCATTCATTCACCCTTGCACTTATCAATCCATCAATCCATCCATCATTTCACTCATCCACCTACCCCCCATCATCCACCCACCCACCATCCACCCACCCACTCATCCATCCTTTCACCCACCCACCATCCAATCCACTGATCCATCCTTTCACCCACCCACCATCCACCCACCCACTCATCCATCCATCCTTTCACCCACCCACTCATCATCCATCCATCCATCCATCCTTTCACCCACCCACCCACCCACTCATCATCCATCCATCCTTTCACCCACCCACTTATCCATCCATCCATCCTTTCACCCACTCTCCATCCATCCTTTCACCCACCCATCATCCATCCATCCATACATCTGTCCTTCCCCTCATCATCCATCCATCCTTCCCCTCATCATCCATCCATCCTTCCCCTTATCATCCATCCATCCTTCCCCTTATCATCCATCCATCCTTTTCCCTCATCATCCATCCATCCTTTTCCCTCATCATCCATCCATCCTTTTCCCTCATCATCCATCCATCCTTTTCCCTCATCATCCATCCAGCCTTCCCCTCATCATCCATCCATCCTTTTCCCTCATCATCCATCCATCCATCCATCCGTCCTTCCCCTCATCATCCATCCAATCTTCCCCTCATCATCCATCCATCCTTTTCCCTCATCATCCATCCATCCTTTTCCCTCATCATCCATCCATCCTTTTCCCTCATCATCCATCCATCCTTTTCCCTCATCATCCATCCATCCTTCCCCTCATCATCCATCCATCCTTTTCCCTCATCATCCATCCATCCATCTGTCCTTCCCCTCATCATCCACCCATCCTTCCCCTCATCATCCATCCATCCTTTTCCCTCATCATCCATCCATCCTTTCACCCACCCCCTCATCATCCATCCATTCCCTCATCATCCATCCATCCATCCTTTCACCCACCCCCTCATCATCCATCCATCCATCTATCCTTCCCCTCATCATCCATCCATCCTTTTCCCTCATCATCCATCCATCCATCCATCCATCCATCTGTCCTTCCCCTCATCATCCACCCATCCTTCCCCTCATCATCCATCCATCCTTCCCCTCATCATCCATCCATCCTTTTCCCTCATCATCCATCCATCCTTTCACCCGCCCCTTCATCATCCATCCATCCCCTCATCATCCATCCATCCACCCTTCCCCTCATCATCCATCCTTTCACCCACCCCCTCATCATCCATTCATCCATCCCCTCATCATCCATCCATCCTTCCCCTCATCATCCATCCATCCTTTTCCCTCGTCATCCATCCATCCTTTTCCCTCATCATCCATCCATCCTTCCCCTTATCATCCATCCATCCTTTTCCCTCATCATCCATCCACCCTTTTACCTCATCATCCATCCATCCTTTTCCCTCATCATCCATCCATCCTTTCCCTCATCATCCATCCATCCTTTTCCCTCATCATCCATCCATCCATCCATCTGTCCTTCCCCTCATCATCCATCCATCCTTTTCCCTCATCATTCATCCATCCTTCCCCTCATCATCCATCCATCCTTTTCCCTCATCATCCATCCATCCATCCATCTGTCCTTCCCCTCATCATCCATCCATCCTTCCCCTCATCATCCATCCATACTTTTCCCTCATCATCCATCCATCCTTTTCCCTCATCATCCATCCATCCTTCCCCTCATCATCCATCCATCCTTTTCCCTCATCATCCATCCATCCATCCATCTGTCCGTCCCCTCATCATCCACCCATCCTTCCCCTCATCATCCATCCATGCTTTCACCCACCCCCTCATCATCCATCCATTCCCTCATCATCCATCCATCCATCCTTTCACCCACCCCCTCATCATCCATCCATCCACCCTTCCCCTCATCATTCATCCTTTCACCCACCCCCTCATCATCCATTCATCCATTCATCCTTCCCCTCATCATCCATCCATCCTTTCCCTCATCATCCATCCATCCTTTTCCCTCATCATCCATCCATCCTTTTCCCTCATCATCCATCCAGCCTTCCCCTCATCATCCATCCATCCTTTTCCCTCATCATCCATCCATCCATCCGTCCTTCCCCTCATCATCCATCCAATCTTCCCCTCATCATCCATCCATCCTTTTCCCTCATCATCCATCCATCCTTTTCCCTCATCATCCATCCATCCTTCCCCTCATCATCCATCCATCCTTTTCCCTCATCATCCATCCATCCATCTGTCCTTCCCCTCATCATCCACCCATCCTTCCCCTCATCATCCATCCATCCTTTTCCCTCATCATCCATCCATCCATCTGTCCTTCCCCTCATCATCCACCCATCCTTCCCCTCATCATCCATCCATCCTTTTCCCTCATCATCCATCCATCCATCTGTCCTTCCCCTCATCATCCACCCATCCTTCCCCTCATCATCCATCCATCCTTTTCCCTCATCATCCATCCATCCTTTCACCCACCCCCTCATCATCCATCCATTCCCTCATCATCCATCCATCCTTTTCCCTCATCATCCATCCATCCTTTTCCCTCATCATCCATCCATCCTTCCCCTCATCATCCATCCATCCTTTTCCCTCATCATCCATCCATCCATCTGTCCTTCCCCTCATCATCCACCCATCCTTCCCCTCATCATCCATCCATCCTTTTCCCTCATCATCCATCCATCCTTTCACCCACCCCCTCATCATCCATCCATTCCCTCATCATCCATCCATCCATCCTTTCACCCACCCCCTCATCATCCATCCATCCATCTATCCTTCCCCTCATCATCCATCCATCCTTTTCCCTCATCATCCATCCATCCATCCATCCATCTGTCCTTCCCCTCATCATCCACCCATCCTTCCCCTCATCATCCATCCATCCTTTTCCCTCATCATCCATCCATCCTTTCACCCGCCCCTTCATCATCCATCCATCCCCTCATCATCCATCCATCCACCCTTCCCCTCATCATCCATTTTTTCACCCACCCCCTCATCATCCATTCATCCATCCCCTCATCATCCATCCATCCTTCCCCTCATCATCCATCCATCCTTTTCCCTCGTCATCCATCCATCCTTTTCCCTCATCATCCATCCATCCTTTTCCCTCATCATCCATCCATCCTTCCCCTTATCATCCATCCATCCTTTTCCCTCATCATCCATCCATCCTTTTCCCTCATCATCCATCCATCCTTCCCCTCATCATCCATCCATCCTTTTCCCTCATCATCCATCCATCCATCCATCTGTCCTTCCCCTCATCATCCATCCATCCTTTTCCCTCATCATCCATCCATCCTTCCCCTCATCATCCATCCATCCTTTTCCCTCATCATCCATCCATCCATCCATCTGTCTGTCCTTCCCCCCATCATCCATCCATCCTTTTCCCTCATCATCCATCCATCCTCTTCCCTCATCATCCATCCATCCTTTTCCCTCATCATCCATCCATCCTTTTCCCTCATCATCCATCCATCCATCCATCTGTCCGTCCCCTCATCATCCACCCATCCTTCCCCTCATCATCCATCCATGCTTTTCCCTCATCATCCATCCATCCTTTTCCCTCATCATCCATCCATCCTTCCCCTCATCATCCATCCATCCTTCCCCTCATCATCCATCCATCCTTTTCCCTCATCATCCATCCATCTGTCCTTCCCCTCATCATCCATCCATCCTTTTCCTTCATCATCCATCCATCCTTCCCCTCATCATCCATCCATCCTTCCCCTCATCATCCATCCATCCTTTTCCCTCATCATCCATCCAGCCTTCCCCTCATCATCCATCCATCCTTTTCCCTCATCATCCACCCATCCATCCATCTGTCCGTCCCCTCATCATCCACCCATCCTTCCCCTCATCATCCATCCATGCTTTTCCCTCATCATCCATCCATCCTTTCACCCACCCCCTCATCATCCATCCATTCCCTCATCATCCATCCATCCATCCACCCTTCCCCTCATCATTCATCCTTTCACCCACCCCCTCATCATCCATTCATCCATTCATCCTTCCCCTCATCATCCATCCATCCATCCTTCCCCTCATCATTCATCCTTTGCCGTCATCCATCCATCCTTCCCCTCATCCATCCTTCCTTTCATCCATCCTTCCTTTCATCCATCCTTCCCCTCACCCATCCATCCATCCCATCCATTTATCCTGCCCCTCATCCATCCATCCTTCCCCTCCATCCATCCATCCTTCCCCTCCATCCATCCATCCTTCCCCATCCTTCCCCTCCATCCATCCATCCTTCCCCTCCATCCATCTTCCTTCCCCTCATCCATCTTTCCCCTCATCAATCATCCAGCTACCCTTCCACCCATACATCACGCTATTTACATTTTCTCTCCATCCTTCCCCTCACGCATCAATCCATCTATCCTCTCTCATTATCCATTTATTCAATCTTTCATTCATCCATTCACCTTTTCACTAATTCATCCAGCCATTCACCCATCCCTTCACTTACTTACTCGCCCACCTTTCCATATTAATTTTGAGCTGAGCCCTTTTGAGAAGAGGCCCATCAAGAACTTCACCCTCGCTGCAGGGGCCGTTCCAGGACTGGGACAGAAGCCACCCAGGGAGGAGACAGGATCCACCACAGGGGGGGACAAGAGCCACCACAGGTGGGGGTGGACTAGAGCCACCACATGGGGGGACAGGAGCAGGAGTAATTACAAGAGAGGGAACGTGATCCACCAGGGTGGGCACAGGGGTGGGCATGCAGTATTCTAGTATCATCTTTGGCTTCTCGCCCCCTCCTGCACAAGACAACGAGAAGACAGGCTCTCTGTCCAAAATGCCATCCCCCACTGTGATATACAGTACTTACAGGAGATACTCTAAGAGAACTGATTGAACTGATTGTCCTCCATACTATGTTAATCAGTGTGGGTGCGATTGTGCCATTTCTTTATTGTATTACATTATAGACTGCATGTTGAAGAACCGAGGTTTGCTTACAAATTAGTGACAGTAATTAAGCTCGGTTAAGAGAAGCAGGTGCTGCCTCAGTGTAATCAGGGGTGTAATCTGGCCGAGTCTCGGATGTTTGGGGCCCTGGGTAGAAATGCAATGTGTGAGCCCCCCTCTAAATAGCAGATACAAGACGCATTCAGTGCTGTTTGCATCTGAATAGATGCCCCTGCTCCTGAAGCCGCAGCCCCTCCCTCTGTCACCTTCAAGCGCCTCTTAACAGCTCATCAAGGGCTGGAGGTGTGAGGGTTGCCATCCCGCTGTGCCTCTAGAGTGCTGCTGGGGGTCCGAGCTTTGGAACAGCCTCGGAGTCAAGAAGGGAGGTGGGGGCAAGCTGTGCCCGGTTAAAATTACGGACAAATGGCGTCCGTTAAAGAATCCTTCACGGACAACGGACAGACAGCCAAAATTACGGACTGTCCGTGAAATTTACGGACGGTTGGTCACCCAGTGAGGGATGCGTGAGAGCCATTATTCGACTGCCGACCAGACAGCTTTTGAAGGTTTGCGGTGATGAATGCTTGGCTTAGCATAAAATAGTTAGGGAAATAACTTATCATACAGACAATAGAATAACCACGAGGATGATAACAAATATTTATAGGTGTTAGGTATCGATTAGGCAAATGTATTTCAACTATTAGGCATGTGTGATGTAAAATGCGTTGAGTTTTTCTAATGTCCATTGTATTCTGTACAATAGCTGTTGAATTTACCATTATAACCATCATTATTCTGATGCATAAGATTTACGTGCTGAATTCTAATTCTGGGGTCCGAGATGAAGGTTCACACATCTATAAAAACCCCTGTGGATCAGAGTTTCTCTGGCATGTCTGTCTGACTCACAACATTCGGAATCGGAATGATCCCGCCTTGTCAGAGAAAAGAATGAACTGGGAGGTTCACAGCATGACAGCCACCATGGGGCTCACACTTTAGGGGCGCGTGAGGTCCCAATGCCTGAAACAAGGCATAATCCCACGTAGAATGTGACCAGAGACGTACTAACTTATTAGTGAATTCTTACAATCCTATGAGCTCTTAACAGATACATTATTGTTTAGTACCATGATTGAGTCTTTGTGAGAAATAGACAGAATCAGAGAAGGATGCTTCGCCCTTTTTGTACATCTGACGGCGAGGGAATTCCCATTGAGTGGGGGTAGAGTAGTGCTAGTGGTGGGAGCTGACCAAGTACATACTATGGAGACATTTACTCCTGGACTGGACTAGAAAAAGCCGATGCTAACATTTGTACTATGAGCAAAGACTGTCAGGGATGGATGAATGATTTTGATTAGAAGCTGCACAACATGACAATGTATGCTTTTCTCTAAGTGATAATCAAAGTACGGCCCGGGGACCGCTTGCGGCCCTCTTGAGACCTTTACCCCCCCCTCCCCCCCCCTGGTGAACAGCAGCAGGAGCTGCAGTTTACTTGCTGAGCACTAACATTTTGAAAAAAACATTAAATAAACGGGCAAACATTTATTTGCATGTTAATTGAAGTTATGAAGTAACTACAGTGGTGTCCTGCACCACTTAACTTTGGTTAACCTTCAAATAAATGCTTGCCCGTTTATTTAAACATTTTTAGTCCTCCTTACCCCACCCCTGATCCACCCACACCACCTACCGCCACTCTGCTGGCATCAGTGCGGCCCTCGGTCACAACACAGACCATACTTTGTGGCCTGGGCACATGTTTGCGAGCCCCCATGGCCTAAAACAACAAAAAAGAATTATGTGATTGCACTAACTGCTGTGGCCATGAATCATTAATATGCTACAGAAGCTATAGGATAAGAGAAATTGATGCAGAAGATATTCAGGAACATTTATATTAATTGACACTGGTTTAAGAATGATAATGTAGAAAATATTCTCAATTTAAAAAATGGCTTCGATTGTTGAGATAAACATGCAAAAAATATAAATATGGGCAAAAACAATTTAAAGTTATTAATGATAGGTTGTTTGTTATATGGAACCTAGTTAATGATTTTGAAATATGCTTTCTATATAATCTGAGTGACCATCAGAAAGTACTAAGCAAACAAGGTTTAGCGCCATGAAACCGATTTCGGTATAAGAGCGCTCTATAAATATTTTAAAATTCAAATTCAAATTCATATACTTTGATTTTTGTGCAGGAGCTTGAATTATTACCTTTCTCCAAAAGAAAAAATCAAGTATTAAATAGTTAATACATAGACTAATTACAATATCTATTATTATGTTGTAATTTGAAGGGTGTCTTACAAATAAAGATGCTGCTGGAACACACTATTAGGAAACTCATTCCTGAAATATCTTTGGGGAAATATGTATTCAATGTGGTGACTGTTCAAAGAACAAGCTGTGTACTTAAATACAAAAGACTGTTCAAACTAGAAACACCACTCCTATATAAGTAAAACATTCTCATAATGAATGTAGCACAACAACTGCTTATGATATTTACAAACTTAAGATGTCACAAACACAGATTATTTAAATGATGACAAATGTGTCCAATATTATAATATGCAAGTAAAATTGTGTTCACGTAACAAAGGTCTAACATATTTCCTGACTGTGTGTGAATCGGTTGAATCTTTTAGTCACTTGCTACTTCTGCCAACTCAAGAAGTGATAACTGCACTCTGGTGGCCAGATACTAACAAACTCGTTTATTGCAATCTCTCTAAAGTGACAAGCAGAATCTCATTGTTGCTGATACAAGCTAGAATCTTAGATTCATTAAGTGATTATTATGAAGCTTGTGTTGCATATGGTGCAAGGAGAAAGCGCAAACATTAAAACCAACATCTCTACATTCATTTGTTGAAGGGTTAGAAACTACGGGGTTTTATATACTGGCAGAGAGGGTAATATGTCACAACGGCAACATAGTTCCCTTCCCACCAATATAGTGGTCCGCCCACCAAATGTAATTGCGGGTGGACTTTAAGTTTGGTCATGGCGAAGACTGTTCTGTCTCCACTGTGGTGCCCTGGGAAGTAAGGGCCATCAGAGAAATGGCTACATGTCCCCCCTCCCAATTAGATGGGCGGATATTTGTTCATTTTTTGACTGTTTCTTACTGCCAGGTAAAACCTGGCAGTAAAGATCAGTAAAACTGTTAGAATACTCCAACTGCCACGGGAGACTTGTTATAAGCCATGCTCGACCCAGGGCCAGCTCTCCAGACTCCATCGTCATTGCCAGTCTGCATAACTGGTTATGTATTAGAGGAGTGTTCTCTCCATGACTATGTAACCGGGAATGGTGTTTATTATAGGCATGGACATCGATTCACCGAAAGGCTAGGGGCAGTGGCGGCTCCCTGCTAAGGCGGAGGAGCGTCAACTCACTTCTATTTAGTAGTGTAAATAAAAGAAACATAGAATTATAATAACTGATTGTTTTAATAATTTTATGTTTCTCTGCTGCGGCAGCTCTGCGGGTGGGGTGGGGCTGCCCTGCTCTCAGAGCAGAGGTGGTGTGGTTTGACCACTCCAAGTGTGCATGAATGCTCTGCCAAACATTCATGCACACTTTCCCTGTTCACCATGCAGGCTGCTTTACAGCCTGGGTGGAGAAGATGCCCAGGCCCCCATTCCCTGGCTGAGCACTAAACTGTAGCGCTCAGACCAATAACAACGCTGCATTGCTGCGTTGTGATAGGCTATGAGGAGGAGCCTGGGAGCCGGGTGCTCTCTGCTTCCCTGTAATGGCCGGCTTGAAGAGACAACAGAGATGAGCAGGAATGCAGCAATCTGGTACTTTTTTCTTTTTTTCTTTTTTTTAAACCCTTCTCTCCACCCCCCCCCCCCCCCCCGATCCTGCCAGCCGCCACTGGCTAGTGGTACAGGAAATGGCACCGCACATCCTTTGACCTCAGTGACATCATAGGAAGTGAAATGAAAATACCTTTGCTCCTGACGTTTAGTCCAATAATAAGTGCACAATAAGTATTACTAACACAAATGCATGTCTATTTGTATATATAGCTGTATTTGGATACTGACATGATATGCCAGGGAAACCTTACCAGTGGCCGCCGCTCCATTAGAGCAGAGGAGCGCAGACCCCCACCCTTGCCACCATAATAAAACAGGTTTTAAACCCGTTTTAATATTGTTTTGTTTTGATCCCTTGGACCAACCCAGAGGACTCTGACGAGTCTTGGGGGAGAGTCCAGGGGATGACACTGCTGGTGGGGGAGTGGTGGGCACTCCCTTCACTGCACATGAGGTGTTTGGCCATGTGTCTCAGGCCTGCCAAACCCCTCGTGCGCAGTGAAGCCTCTCCAGCCTCAGCCGTGTTGCTGGGGCTGGAGAGAGCAGGCACAGGCTCCCAGTCTGCCTGGGAGCTCAAGCTGACGATGCTCAGGCCAATCCTGGGAGCCGCTACAGGATTGGCCGCAGGGCGGCTGGGAGCCTGTACCCAGAGTCAGAAGCAGGAAGAGCCGATGCGGGAGAGACGGCAGTAGTGGCAGCAGTGTTAAGGTAGGTTAATTTTTATTTTATTTATTATTTTTTTTGTACCCTAACACTCCCCACCTCCCTCCTCTGGACCGTCCCCCCTCCCCCACTTTGGCATGGGGCGGGCCGGTACTGAACATTACACATTTCTTTTATTAACTGGGGAATATTGTACTACAAAAACAAAACTATTATTGGCTTGCAATATTCCTATGACTGTTAAAATGTTTTTGTTTATGATCACTCGAACAATCTTGCTAAGTACAAAAGGAAAGTTATGGTCCTTATATAATTTTTCACTTATTCATAATATAGAAACATGATAAGTTGTACAAGGATGCGTTTTTACAGCACTTTTTGTTTCTTCAGAAGAGCGTCATTCCTCTACTAAACTTATTTAAAGAGAACGAGCATTTGCAATGCAATAGGTCTCACATTTAAGAGAGTTTAAGGTATTGGCATTGTAAATGACAATGCCTTTTATTTGTATGTTTTGATAATTACCACACACATAAAAGGCTTTGTCATTTGCAATGTCAATAGCTCAAACTCTTGTAAATGCGAGACCTATTACGTTTCTAAGAAGCAGCTGCCATTGTCCCAGGCTGCTTGAAAAGTGAAAGCGCGAAAGGCGCGCTGAAGGTTGCAGGAAAGCATGTCCTGCCTGCAGTAACAGAAGCTCATTAAAGAAAATAGTGCTTACAGACATACCATTTAATAACAGAAGTAAAAGGGCCAGTCCTCACGGGAGGTTTCAAATGAAGACAAGGCGGTACTAAGGAGGGACTAACAAGCCTATTAATGAATCAGAAGCCAGCATTTACAACGGACAATGACACAAGCCAAAGAATAATATGGGCGGCGAGTGGGCGGTGCTTCGAGTCCATACTCGAATACAACATGCCTCGCAGAGCAGCGCA
Organism: Lissotriton vulgaris; assembly: GCF_964263255.1. NCBI lineage: Eukaryota > Metazoa > Chordata > Amphibia > Caudata > Salamandridae > Lissotriton > Lissotriton vulgaris. The sequence continues at coordinate 1,694,928,359 of NC_141693.1, read as the reverse complement.
TGTGCTGCCCAGGCTCAACCTAAAAACAGACTGCACTGCTCAGGCTCAACCTAAAAACAGACTGCACTGCTCAGGCTCAACCTAAAAACTGACTAAGTGTTGCTGTACTTATGTGCCATAGCTAAGAAGAACAATCAGCTGCATCGTGAATGGTACAGAACCAGGAGAGAAATTAGGGTACCAATACATTATTTTTTTCTTTCCTAAAATTATTATTATTAATGCACACCCAAGCAACACGTTATTCTATGCTCATTTCCTTAAGTAGAGGAACAGTGTAATGCAAATAGTACTATATATGTTTGTTTAATTTTGCAAGTTGGATCACGCGGCATTTAAGTTTTGCGCGTGATTTAAGCTTAGAAGGTTTAATATCATGGAGAGAGCTCAAAAGCAGAGCACTTCTTTTACCTCAAGTTCCTCAGCTCTTTTCAGCCTTGGCACGGTTCCTGGTTAAAATCTGGATGTGGACGCCAAAATTCAGTGCCACTCACCATTGTGTCTGTGATCTGAAAGTTGGAACAACAGCAAACCTTAGAGGCGCTGGTACAGTATCACGTAACTCGATCTGTATGTAAATTATCCTCAGTTCACCTGCAGTGGGGCATTCCACAGTGCCCCATGGCTCTTTTATATTTCCAGAACTCAATGCCTGTCCAAAAAGGCATAGCAAGAGCCATCAATTATTACCTGGAACCATCAGCCAAACAGCAAGGCCTAAATAACCAATGTTCCAAAATATCTTGGGCTCTTTGCACCGTCTTGGCTTGGTTTGACGTTAAAGAAGGTAAGAGTATTCCCAGATTGGTGAGGTGTTGAGACTACCAGGCAGATTGTAGTAGTAGTTGTCTAACGAATTACGGAGTACAGAGTCTGCAGAGTGTACACTGCCCGCCGTAAGCCTAAGCTCACTCCCGTAATTCAAATCAAGGCTGGGAGTGGAGCAGCGAATGGTGAGTATCAGCGGGCGAGCAGACGAGCAAACGGAATTGGAGACGGGAGGAGTTAACAGCTACCATTTCCGTGTCCGCGTCCACTCCCGCAAATTGAGCCCAGGGGTTTGTGCGGTTGAGTGGAACAGGCGATCAAGCAAGCGGGTGGTGCTGTCTGCCTCTATTTTTTGTGACCAGCGCCAGTTGTGGAAGAGCTGCCGTTCTCACAAGCGGGACCCCGGCACGAAAGAGTGTGTGTGTAGAAATCGCAGTAAAAGTCAACACTCGGCAGCAGCAACCTAAGAGCTTGTCTTTAAAAACTGCGATCATATTAATTGCAGCTAAGATAACTGTCCTGACGGCATAATTAAGGGGCGCAGGGTTTTGGGAGACGGCGAAAGGTATGGGGAGCCTAGCGCCTCAATACCGGAGAAAACAGCGGCATCCCTTCAATTTAATACCCGAATAAGCAAATATACTGTATATACTGTAGACGCTCAGCACAGCTCTCTACCTCCCTGCCCACAGGACGGCTGGGAGCCATAGGAGCCGCTCCTGAGTAGGCAATAGGAGCGAAGTGGGAGTGGACCAGAGTGGATTAGAATGAACAGCTTTGTGGCCAGAGGGTCGGAGTGAGCTATAAATACCGCATAATATTGTCTAAACCTTTAGGAGGCAATAGAAACAGTCCAAACACAGAGAGATACCAGATATAACCTGTAGCTTTAAAAACTAAGCCAGCCCAAAATTAGCCCATTGTAGACAACTAGATAGAACAACCGAATTAGGACTATGCGGTCTGGAAAAATTCGACAAGCACCAATACAGAAAAGTAAGAGAAGGGGGGCTATAAAAGATCAACATAAACAAGGAAACAAAAACAAGTCAAAGGAGAGCACCAGCAAGGAACAAAAGAACCTGATTCCAGTTCCTACGCCAGAGCCTTTTAAGTTTGGGGAGAAAAACTTAAAGCACAAATTTCATTTTTTAAAAGATCAAATGGCGTCAATTTACACCATAACTGAAGAAGCAAAAAGCTTACAAAGCCCAATAAACCCAACATATTTAATCACACCGAGTAAACAGGAAGAAAAAAAACAGGCAAACCAGGATTCTTTGAGAGGAAAACAAGAACCACGACTACAGTCGCAACACAAAAAAAGAAATGAATCAGACGTGTGTCTGGGTACACAGATCAAAGAAAAATAAAAAATAAAAAATTGGTTGCTAAAAACCACGGCACAGAGTCATGCACCCATTTGCCAACCTATGTCCACACCAGACAAGATAAACAAAGAAGAAAATGAAAAAATTTTAATATTAAAAAATGACCAAAGTCAAATTGGATCTCAAATAAAATCACAAGGAAACATACAAAAGATAGATTGGTCGCGATCTTTCTCAATTTTTGAGGAAGCAGAACTTCTGAAGATGCTAGAAGTGAATACACAAAAGGTAGAGGAACTGGAGCAAAATAGTCAAGTAGAAAGGAAAGAATTCGAAAATTCGGAAATTAGAGAAAATGGAGAAAAACGGGAAACTACCTTTACATCTAAAAAAATTTACATCCAGTCCCATCAGACGGTCAGATCTCAAAATTAAGGGAAGTGGACCCATGCAAGGAACGACAAACTCGCCAATAACAATCTCCTTCGCCAGTGGTTTTGATTCTATTACAGGGGTCCAGATGCAACTAACCAATACACAATTTTTCCACTTAGGGCGATTCTTTACTAAAAAGCTTACAACAAGCGATCAACGTCCTAAATTTTCATTCGGACAAACTGGATGTTCAGGTGGATTTGATGAATCTAATTGCAACGCATATAGCGGGAATACATTCAAAATTGGATATAATTTCGGTATACATCTCAAAAGAAACAGATAAAGAAAAATAGTTGAAATCCAAACCAATGGAACAAAATTGTGTCTGTGGGGAAATAATAGATAAATTGGCCTCACTACCAGATATCCTGTCAGAAATCCTGTGTGTGGCACGCACAACAAAAACACCTGGTGAAACCAGCTACCAAGAAAACAATGGTGAGGCTCTAAAGTTTGAAAAGCAAAATAGAACAAATTCCCTCGTCGAGAAGGAAAAAGTCTTAAACGTAGCAGAAGCAAGTGAAACAACCGAAAATGGTCAAAGCGAAAATAAAGCACTGAGGTCAATAGAACCCCAAACCAAAAGGCAGCGTAAACGGGCACGGAAGGCAAGTAAAAATGCCATTAAAACCAAGCAAGAAAGACAAAATTATGCGATATTTGAACGAAAAAAGAAAGAGAGCATAAATGAACAGGGTGAAGGATCAGACGCAAAAGAATCCAATAACCAATAGGCAAATAAAGAAAGAACCGCAGAGCTGCCGAAAAGTTCAAGGCATAATGCAATTACGTCAAATTCACAAGGGAAATCAAAAACTGAAGAGAAAGCTGAAATAAACCCAACACATAAAATAACAAATAATGTAGATGACATAGTAAAATCTCAAAGAGGACCGGTCCTCAAACAGCAAAACGTACAGGTAAATGTCCTAACACAACAATCCCAATATGAATTACCGGCACAAAATTGTTCAAAATCGCTTATAGGAAGAAATGAGGAAAATTCACTAAACACAATTAAAAAAGATACGAGCTATAAAGCCCAAGTAGATCAATTCATGGAAACAAACACACGCGTAACCATCATGGTAGGGAAAAAAGGAAGGATGTGTAACGCTTCGCTAGGAATCACGCAAAGTGATACGGAGAGGCCAATTATAAGTAATACAGCAGTTGAGCCAGAATCCAGGCATCACAACGAAGCGGTGACATTACCAGGGTCCAGTCCACCAGAAGTACCCACTGTCGAGCGACCAAGAACATATAACCCTCGGGAGCAAACAGAGGGAAAAAGTGAATTTAGCCAGAAACAGAAATTCCAAACGGTCACTACAGAGACAGGCTGTAAACTAATATTTAGGCCTGAATTCAAGACAAAAGGAAAAATGGACACGCTGAATCAGGGGAACATACTGAGATTGTTTAGAGAGATCCCTAAATTAAGGGGAATAACATCAAATGACCTCATAGCAGTAGAGTTTGTCCAAACACACAAGGAGATAGAAGAGGAAACAAGTAGTACCACATGGGCATCAAAAGAAATAGTGGAGCTTATCTTTTCAACAAGAACAGATTTTGCAGGATGGGGAATAATGCTGGAGTACCCAATGCCCATAAAGTATCCATTTCCATTATTAAACAGCATGGTTCCCCAATCCAAAAATACAAATGGAAAAACATCCTCCATTTTAATTGGAGCAAGAAACAAAACAATTATCCAACATAAAATGAGGGAACCTTCGCCCAACAGTGCAAAAACAGGACAACTGAACCACGGGTCGAAGGAAGACCAGGATTGGTCTTGGATAGCACAAGTCCTAAACTCTCATCGATCCTGATGGAAGCAACTTAGTACGCAACAAGCAAGCGCGAAACATCGAGGTATGCAAGAAACCAGAGAGGAAAATTAAAATTTCCTCTTGGAACGATCATGGTTTCAAAGAAATGGCACAAGATCAAGAGAGAATTGCCTTTCTGAGTAAATTCGATATAATACTCCTCCAGGAAACATGGAATGTTATACCCAGACAAATTGCGGGATATGAAGAACACCATGTAATGGTGGAGAAAATTGCAAAGCACGGGGACCTAAGGCGAGGATTATCCACTTTCATAACAAATGACCTCAATTGGAAAACAGAGACACTTGATCCAGGGGTAAATTGGATACAAGTCACCAATCTAGAAAATAAATAACGTAAAAACGGAGTAGGGTGTAAGTTATTGATCTTAAATATATATATCCACCCTGAGAAGGCCACAAAGACCAAAAAACTGTTAACGCTAGTAAATCTGATAAAAACTCTACAAAATACACACCAATCCCATGGGATGTTAATTACAGGTGACTTTAATAGCAATTTGACAAGAGTCATGGGTAATAAAAGCAATATCCCAAAAATATGGAACGAGCTGGAATCTTTGGGACTAACGACTCTAAATAAAAATATGAAGGGCGATCAACCCGCAAGAATCACCTTTTCGAGTGGAAGGAAAAATTCCATGATAGATTTCACTTTAATTTGTAAAGATCTTATATAGTTGGTCAATCACTTCGCTATCATAACCCGTTCAGAAAGCGACCATTTCCCGCAAGAAACCATACTAAGCTTAAACATCGAAGAAAAAATGAGTACAGCGTCACTAGCTATAATCCCGGAAATACATAATCTGAGGAAATTTATATGGAGAGGTGCCAAAATTAGAGAGATAATGGACACAGTGTTCACGTACGTAAAAAACACTGAGGTCCTGGAAAATCAATCACTTGAAAATATGTGGGAGAACTTACACACGTTTGTGTTAGACAAATTCCAGGCAAAAGCAGTAGTAAATCATGAATATGATTCTAACAAAGAGCCATGGTACACTACAAAGTTAAGAGATAAAAAAAGGGAAATCGCTAAAAAACTAAGAATAAAGGCCGCAGAAAACAGGTTGTGAAAAGACGTAGAGAAAAACAAAATACAGAAAATGAGAAAAGAATATAAAGAGGAATGTAGAAAGGCGAAAAGGCTGCATACTTGGAAAATTTGGGAAGATCTGCTACGGACAAGCAAACTGACTAACAGTAGTGAATTCTGGGGCATAATAAATAAATGATCAAAAGGAACTGGAGGGCAGCAAAACATGGGAATAAGTGAAACTACATGGCTACATTATATCGACAGCCTGTATAATACACACATGTACCAACCCCCGCACAAAGAATTGAATAAAGACATAGTAAAAGGAACAGAGCTCGAATATGCAGTAATCAGACATGGTAAAGACGAACAGGATGAAGATCCTTTCAGTGGTGAACAAGAAGACCTGTCCTCTCTGACAACAGTAAAGCAAACAACCGCTCTGATAAAAAAGACTGAAAGCCGAAGGAGCCGCAGGCCCCAATGGGCTCCCAAACGCCATATTTAAACATGACCCCGACTTTTGGGCAAAGTACCTCACTCCACTCTTTAACCAACTGTTCATGGAAAATAAGATACCCAGGTCCTGCATGGCAACATCTTCCATCCAATATAAAAAAAAATGGATGCAGAATGGAACTCGGGAACTATAGGCTGATAGCTCTTAGCGACGTAGAGGCAAAGCTTTTCGCATCCTGCATATTGTGTCAGAATGTATGACGTTACCACGCATACCATTACCACGCATACCATTACAACGCGGTATTTACAACACATACCGTTACAACGCATAGCGCTTTGAGGTGCTGGATAGTGGTAAGTATAATTTTATTTTCCAACTCCAGTCCCCGTGGATACTAGGGAAGGTGTTGGATATAAAATTAAACTTATTCCCTATCCTAGAGCGCCCCCCAGCGCAATGCGTTGTAATGGTATGCGTGGTAATGCCTGCGTTGTAAGTGTAGTGCGTGGTAAAAAATGCGTGGTAACAGTTGTATACCATTGTGTCATCTCTCCTGTAATGAAGTGTCATTAAATCTGACTCTCGCTATAAAGGTGTCTAAGAATCTTTCTTTGATTCTATCTGTTATCACTTGTGTACCCATTATATAGGGTTGTGTAGCATTATCTGTTTTTAAAGAAACATAGGATACTAGTTTTTGCCAAAATCTTGGTCCACACAAATATCGCCCACGAAACAGAAAAATAGCGGGCACCAGTGGCAGTCTTCTATATCTAAGACTCTCATGTCGGGCCGATATAAATATTGCTGCATTGACAATTTATGGATATGCAGCAGTGTATCTACAAATAGGTTTCTTATTTTTGAAATAACCTTGTTGGCTTCAACAATATTAGGATCCCAATAAGCCTTTCGAGGGAAAAAGTAGCAGGCACCGCGGGTAGTCTATTTTTTTATCTAACACTTTCATGTTGGGCCGATATAAATATTGCAACACTCAAAACTTATGGTGTGCGGCATCAATTTATTTTTACATCATTTTGTTCCCACATCTGTGGTTATTTATTAGTTGCGCGTAATAAGGTTGCCCATTTAAGTTTCCATTTGGAAATGCGGAATGTAATGTGGGTAGTCTTTTTTCCACATCTACTACTTCCGTGTTCGTCATGCAGGGACGTTCACTCACAATCATTATTTTTCCGGATATATAACAGTGTGAGTCCCCCGTTACAGCTTCTAATCGGTAGGACGAGACGACAACCACGCGGGACGCCGTATAGCAGATTTAACAGGTGAAATACGTATTAGACGGCACTAGGTTAGAATGCGCTGCACAATACGGGCGCTTTTTTGCCTTTTCGGATCATTTATAGTGGGATACGCCTTTACACAGTTTGTGTGTTGGTTTTGTTACAGGGTCATAACAGAGGGATTCGCCTCGTATTTGGGGTATCTTACTGGAACCCTATTTAACCCTACAACGGTGATACTCGTTCTATTGTCGAGTGGGCTCATTAATGAAAATATTACTACCGCGTGTGTGAAACGCAGGAATCTTAACTCTTGTGTAAGTATATTTGGATACTGCATTTAGTAGTAATAAGACCAGGTCTTGATGTGATTATACCGCTAACTGCGTCTTCTCTACTTTCAGCTGACAGCCATTATGCTGGATGCGCCACTATTGAGAGTACGAATTTGTACTTGTTCCCCTTTTTAAATCAGTAAGTGAAACAGCTTAGACTAAAACTTCATCATTTCTGTGTCGCCATTTTCGGCATTACATGTTCACTCCTTATGGAAATGCCCGGAATAGATACAGGTATTAGACCTTGCACTGTATGTTATGAATCATGCTTGATGCCTTTGCACTAGTATAGCTTTCTCGATATCGTGAAGGTTGAAAATACTATGAAAGGGGCCTGGCTCAGGACCGTAGACGGTATACCTATATCCCGCATTTACAGAATGTGACCATGAAATAGGCTCCTTTGGTAGATATTTCGTACTAAGGGTGGTAGTTAGAGAAATGAACACTTAAAGAAGTGTATGTCAATTGGAAAGAAGAGACTGATTGTGATAAATACTAAATGTGTGGTTTAATCTCTGTCAAAATTAGGTAATCTTTTAATCAGGAAGATAACTCGCGGGACGATTATCTCTACCTATCTACAAGGAGGCAACATACCCCTTATGAGATAGAGATTCTTTTCTTACTGGAGGTAGGTGATGTATCATTGCTCTCTGTATTGCCACCCCGGGGACTTAAAATTAATTAAATCAATTTATTTCCCCAAAAAAATCTAAGAGCATGGAGCAATGCCTGATTAAATGTTCCTGTTTTCAGGCTTAGTAATTAGAAGCCAAGAAAGGCTCTTTTTCTTACTGCAAAATATTAGATATTCACCTATGTAATGAAATGTGTTTCTTGCATTAATCTTTGGACACAAATTGGTCAGTCTTATATGTATGTGATATATGTTGTATTTAGTGTATGTTGGAAGCAATGTCTATGTGTGTTTTAAAAATTAAGTAGAATTCATGTTTTTTAAAGATATTAATTGAATCTGTTGTTAAATTTGATCCGTTGTGTTTATAGTTTATGACTAAGACTGATCTTATTTAATTTTCAGAAACATTGGGAAACATTTGTATACATTATCCTGATGAAGGCGGTATTAGATTAAGTAACCCGCCGAAACGCGTCGATGCTAAAGGAACAAATCTGGGATTACATTAAGGAAAATTCAAAAATATTGTTTTGTTTGAGTTTAGTCCTGTCTCCCTGTAGTTCCCTTTTTTTAATGGAATGTTGATTTTATTAAGTACTGTTCCGTCTTGTTTGTGTTTCCCAATTTTTAACAAATGTAATGTATGCTAAATAAATTGTTTTATACTTGATTTTCACCATAGTGTTTTCACATGTATGGAATTTTTTCACTTATTTTCATTGCTTCTTGTTATATGTGTGGTATTGGTCAGTTCATTTTATGTGTGTAAGTACTTATGTATTAGGTTAATTCGCCCAAAGGGAATTACTTTTTGACTTGTACCATTGTGTCATCTACAGGAATGGATAAACAAAAACAAAATAGTATCAAAATTCCAAACGGGATTCAGGGAAGGCATGGGCTGCACAACAAAACTCTCAGTACTGGCGCTGCTAATTGAAAGAGCAGAAAAAAAGAAGGCAGGATTATTGGCATGCTATATCGATTTAAAATCCGCCTTTGACCGTGTTCCAAGAGACCGTTTGTGGAAAAAACTTGAATCATGGGGCCTCCCTCAGAAACTAATTGGCATTATAATAGCTTTCTATAGCGACACATGAGCAAAAGTAAAGCTTGGAGATGGAAGAAGGATATCCGCAGAAATAAACACAAGAAACGGCCTAAAACAGGGCTGTGTGCTCTCTCCAAGCTAATTCAATGTATACCTAACAGATCTAGAAAGTCATCTGCAGAACGTGATCGGTCACCCACCAAAACTGGCAAACGAACCAATCCAGTTTCTACAATATGCCGATGACATCGTGGTTTTAAGTCAAATCCCGATAGGCCTACAAAGGGTCATAACCAAATTAACTGAATATTTTGACGTAGTAGGCCTGGAACTGAACACCAAAAAAACAAAGGTTGTGAGATTGGCAGGCCCAAGCAGAGGAACTTTTAAATGGTATACAAAGAACAAGCAAATTGAGGCGATAACCTCATACAAATATTTAGGTGTTAAACTAAGCAAAAATATGTCCCTGTTGAAGCAAAAATGGGATATTACAGCTAAAGCTCAATCACTTACTTTCGCTTATAAACTACTTCAAAAGAAACTTCAATGCCCTTCATATGGTCATCTTTTAAAAGTAATGGCAGCACAAGTTTTACCATCCTTGTCCTACGGGTTGGAAATATGGCATGGGAAAGAATCTGATATCCTAAACAAATTACAGATAAAAATATATTAATCTGTGTTCAATCTTTATAAAGGATCATCTCCATCGCAAATACGACTGGAATTTGGCCTGCGAAACCAAGTCTACCAAAGGAAAGCTGTCTTTGCAAAATGGTGCAGGAAACTCAGATCAGCAGAAACAGGATCACTAAATAATTTATGTTGGCTGGAAATTAAGAATCAATATGAACAACAGGAACCAAACTCCTGGGGTGCCTATTTGAGAACAGCCCTGGAAACTCTGAACGTCGAGGAGATTTGGAACAGCCACTTGGAACAAGCATCTTTTAATAAAATCTGTAAACTGAATGCAAAGGCTTTATCTTTGGTAGAAGATAAAAGGAGTCTGGCCAAACGTCGTCACGCATGGACCATAATAAATTCATATAAAAGATTAAAACCGCAACCTTATCTTGAAGCACACTTCTGGTTATCTTTAAAAATGAAATTTATGGCATTTAGATTGGGCGACCACTGCTCAAAAGACTTGATTTCATCGTGGAAAAATAGACAAAAAGAAACGGCATCTCGATTATGTGGGTACCACATAGAAAATCTTTGCCATCTAATGTGCACGTGCGAGTCAGTAAAAGAGGAAAGAAGAACTTTCCTGAAATCAACTCTAAGGGCCATATGTATCATAGTTCCGTTTTGCGAATTCTAAATAGCAATTTTTAAGGAATCGCTATTTGGAAATCGCAAAACAGTATGTATGAAAAAAATCGCATTTTTTTTGCGATTCCTTAATCTTCCTTATTTGCGAATTCGCAAGTTGCGAATTCGCAAATAAGGAATAATTTCCCATTCATTCCTATGGGCCAGGAGGCCCATAGGAATTAATTTCGGCCTTTGCAAATCTAAAAAGGCTTGATACATATGGCCCTAAATGCCCTACAAATTTTCTCCTGCAGGCGGGCGGTCACAAGCTGGATGGGTGCTGCTTCGAACATTTTTATATGCCGCGGTGTAAAATTCATGACGCAAGTAGAAACTCTTCTTTCAAAAGTTGAATGAGTTTAAGACTGGGGCCTGGAAAGTATGTGTTTTTTTAGAAATATAAATATTTTAGGAATAAGAATTTTAATTCTCTTTTATACCTGATTGTTATTTGTATATGTGTACGTTATGGTTGTGATAAACCAAATAAAGTTAAATTTGACTGACTGACTAGTCTAACGAATTACCATTTTATGGGTCTGCAGATGTCTGGATGCTGCACGACGAATCTGCAAACATGGGGAAAATAATGCAAACCACCTGTAACAATCTGATCACACAACTCCCAAGCGTCCCATGCCATATGAGTCCCTGCTTTTTAGTGAATAGAAGCTCAGATTTTTATACAAAATGCTTTCATCTGAATGCTCTCGCAGTAGCAAGAATTTCAAATCACGGGAACAACTATGACGTTCAATGTCCGTAAAATAGAGAAGTACATTTGAAGAGGTTCCTATATATTTACAGTTACAAGTAGTTGTTTCTGTAAGATCCATACAAAGACACACAGCGATTCACATTCAACTAGAAGCAGGGAGGCTAGCGCCCCCATCTCCTCTGAACCCTGCAACTGACCCTGCTGGACTCCTGAACTCTACCAGGACATCCTTTGCCTCTCACATCCCATCACACAGTCAGGATGTTCATTCAAACGCTGCAGGACTTTTCCACACAAAAAAAGACCAAAACAAAAAATAGGCCCTGAGCAGAGAGATAAAAAAAAAATGCAAGAGTAATCTGTGAATAAAAGACAAAAAAATAGGTAGGAAATAGTGAGGGTGATGAGTACCAGTGTTGGGAAAAGAGAATCCAAAATCAAAACCTAGAGTACATAAGCATACCCGGCATTGAGGTTAATGCGTAATTAGTTGTGGCTCTCTATGCCCAAGCTTCACTGACTGAGACATGGATAAAGAATGAGGTCAGTTGGGCTCTTTATGTGACAATAAGAGGGCAGTGAGTAGTGCACGGGGAAGTAAGGCAGAGAGTGCACATAGCACAAGTGTGGAGCCACACTGCCTGCCAGGAGCTGCTGATGGGTCTGATGGCCATATTCCCTGTAGTCGACGTTTCCCTCCAGGCCTCGAGCACACTGGTTTTCTATCCGTGTCATCAATTGCTGATGACAGACACTCTTGTTGTATGAAAACGTTCCTTATTTTACTGTAAGTCTCTCCTTGCGTTTTTCTACAGCATTCCTGGCTTGTGGGCCTGCTTGCATGCTTATGTTACGAAGTTTACTGCTGAGATGCACCTGGACGTCTTTACAGAGATTACAATTTTTAGAAATGGGTCTCAAATGTCAAAAGCTCTTCTCATCCGTCACTCTTAAGTGTGGCTACTGCTTGGTGTTTGATCTGACTGGGGGTTGGAGGCCTTTGAAGCCCGTGCTGCGGGGTGGCATGGACGCCGCGTTCCGTAGCAGGCCGAGAGGCAGGCCAGGCGACTGACGGGGCACTGCTGCTACTGCCTGCCGAGGCCTTGGTTGGCCCCATGGCAGGAACAGCGCAGGAGGGGCCCGGAGCCCACCGGGCGGTATGGCGAGGCTCCGAGTGTTAGTCATTGGTGCAGACTTCACTATGGCGCTAGGAGAATCTCCCTGCACCTGCGGGTGACAAGTAAAGCAGACTGGAAGGCCGCGTGTCTCTCCTCCCCCACCAAGGCACGAGTGCTGCCGCCATTGTTTGCTTAGCTCCCGGTCAGCCGGAATTAAATGCGGCGTCAGTAAGGTTTAAAAAATATATAAATATATTAACATCAGTTAACGCCCCCAAGAATATATAAAAACTGGCACCTGCTAAATATGAAGCGCAGTGCCCATGTTGTTAATACTTGAAGATTAGCCCGGGTGCGGGTCAGCAACGAGGAGCCAATAGTGGAAAAGTGGGCGCCGTGGTGCACAGCGTGTAAAGCGCAGTGCCGGTGTTGTGGAAATAAAAGCGGAGATGCTGACGGAGTTGGCCGAGCCGTGCAGCTGCCTTTGTTTGATTAGTTCTCGGTCAGTCGTAATTACATGCAATGCAAAGAAATACTAATTGACAAGAAAAAAGTTTATACAAGTGGTCGCCGGCTAAACTATTAAGCGTGGCGAAATGGCCTGCTGCGATGTCCTGAGTGTAATAGGAAAAGATCATTAACCCCTCCCCTGCAGGTGACGGAACCGCTCCGTCACCAGCCGCGTTCGGGCTGTGCTGATGACGGAGCGGTTCCGTCACGGCCCGCTCGGCACGGCTGCGCGGCGCGGTGTTTGCGCCTGCGCTGAGCGTTCTATTAAGCGGGCAGTGCCGTGACGTAACCGCTCCGTCATGAGCACAGCGCGACCGCGGCTGGTGACTGAGCGGTTCCGTCACCAGCATGGGCGCCACGCGGCCCCCCCCGCCCGCTTAGCGCTGTGGCTGAATGGCCGCCGCAGCGAAGGGGTTCAAGAAAATGGTGCTCACCATACATATAAAGCACACCGTATTACACCACAAGTAAAAGGTCCAGTCCTTGTGGGAGGTTACAAATGCAGACAAGGCGGTACCAAGGAGAGACTAGTAAGCCTATTTACCAATGAAAAGCAACGATTTAGGAAGGACGGTAAAAGGGGCCATTTGATAAGATGGGTGGGGAAATGGGCAGAGCATGTATTCCATACTCAATACAGCATGTCTCGCAGAACGAGCAACGCATGCGCACTGCCGCTAGGCTGGACCTAATAACAGTGGAAGCAGCAAAACATAAGCAGTGCTCATCGAAAGACTGTTTACATGTTTCTTGGGACTGCCTTTGCCACCTCTGAGGGCAGGAGTTGCTTAGGAAGTGCCAGGTTTCCTTGGTTACAGGCAGGACCCCCTCTGCTTCACCATCTAAACCCACTTCAGTAGGTGAAGGGTACAATTGATCCCCATGACATAACATCATCATAACATACATAACATGAATTATTTATCTCAACATAATATATCATAACATTCTGCACAATTGACATTCCATCACAACTAGGGATGCATGGGCAAGGTTAAAACATCATACATGCCTTATTAACATAAGGTAGTATGACATAGCATGACATATCAATAAACAGCATAAACTAGCCTAGCACAACATAACATAAAATCACATCACATAAAATAAAATAGCAAAATATAGCATAACATAACATGAAATAACATAACAACATAACTTTTTTTTAATTTCTTGATTGGGAGTTTTTCATTTCAAGGTACCTAGTTACACGTCATTATTAACACATGTTGACAGGTGAGTGCAGGCAATTGAATGGCATAATTGCATCACGGAACAACCATCCCATCATATAGTTTGCATCACAGGTAAGAAACATCGAAATTAAATGGGGGCTACCCTTCAGTTGGATCATTACGTGAAATGGTAGGTTCCTTGGTGCCTGCTTACGTGGGTTGATGTTCAGTCCCCAGCGCTATCCCCGTAAACCTTCTTGTATAGTGTCCATGAGTGCATTCCTAATGCGGGTAGGCCAACTTTGTGTGCGTCGGGGAAAAACATAGACCAGTTAACTGAGGGGGGTGGGGATCAGGGGGTAGGGGGAGGGTCAGGAAGCCTACGGATTGTAACTTGGTAACTGACTGTTATGTGGCTGATTCTGGTTTGCTTGTTATTATTCTGTGGTGTATGTGGCGGGGGGAGAGAGGAGCCGGGGGGGCCTGCGTCTCCCACCAGGATCAGGGGTGTTTGTCTGATGGTGCCCAAGCTCCCTGTCACTCCTCTGGTGTTGCCTCTTGAACAAATTGGAACAGGAGTTGTGCCCATTCCTTAGAGATGGGATGTTTACATATCCCTTTCACCTCCTCGTGTTTTTTCCTCTGCCGCCCCCCACTTTTTCATGGCGCCTACCCACGCTGTTTCTGGGGGTCCTGCCGGGGCCCTCCTATGTATGGCTATTCCAAGTTTCGCTTCACCTGGCGTAGTACTCCCTCCGTCTCTCGCGCCTATCCTCTGCCAGAATGCCTGCCACTTGTATATGTGGTACATTTCTCAATTCTGTGTATAAGCTCCCCTGGTAGTACTGGGGGAAAGAAAGGTGAACCAACAGGAAACAGTTCCAACTTCAAGGACCTATCGCTCGAGGTAATACGTCCAAACTGCACTTCATGTGCTAACTTTAGTTTGTTGCTTGGGGGAAGTGGTCGTCCATCTCCGCCAGCCGGTGCCACTGCGACCACCTGCCCGTTGACTGTGCTGTTGTGGTGCCCTACGGTGTCTGTTCCTGCCACTGTTATTCGTTACAGTTCAAGTCTGTATTCAATCTTCAAGCGCGCCTAGTTTGGGACTGGTTACAGGAGTGCCCCTTTGGTGTCAAGCAATATCTCCTAGTTTGGGGGGCGTTATGGCCTCGGAGGATATCTCCATTAATGTTCGTCATGCCGTGTTGGGAGTATCAGATCAGTGTGTCCGCCATTGGTGGAGTTACTATTGGTGGTATTATCAAGCCATCACGGGGAGTGTTCATGTCGCTGCCTTCTTCCTCTGAAGTGAATACGTGTGGGCCTTTCTCTCCATCCGAACTGTCCTCTGGTAGTCTCATCTCTGTGGGCGCTTGTAATGCCCTCCGGCATTCTGCTATGATTTGTTCAAGATCAGGAGAGTTCCTGTGAGATGAGTCTGAGAGCGGGCTCAGTTGTGTAAGAGTGACTTTCTTCTGTTGTCGTCTCTGGTGGCCTGATGGCCGATTGGTCTGCATTTTCCTGGAGTTGTCCAGATGTTATAACTGCCGTTCTAAACATACAAAATGTGGGGCTGCGTTTCAGCCCCACTCCAGTGGCAACAGCCTCTTTTTTTCAATTGCATTTGCATCCATTTCTTTAACTCTAATCTTTTTTCTTTTTCTTCATGTTTTAAACCCGTCCATATTTCACAGTTGTACTCCTGAATCTTGTGTAAATAATCCTTTCTAATTCAACCTCAAGCAGGGGTTTGCATTTTCCAAAGTTTCTCATGCTCTGGTGGGCCCGAAGAACCTCTCTCCCCAAAACACGAACAGAAGCATGGTTCTTTGTTTAGCAGTTAATTTATTATCCAATGCATTTCGGACCTATAAAAAGGTCCTTCGTCAGGGAAACACTGTCAACGAATAAAATAGAAAAACATTTACTACCATTTACATTTTATCTGAAACGACATGTTTTTTTAAATTATACAATCACTTAACTGCAATCTGCTTAATGATAGAAATACTTCTCCTCTTTCAGAATAATTAGCTTTCAACATCTTTATTAAATTCCCATCCACCCCATTTAATTGAAAAAACTCCTTTCCCCGGCGGGTCAAAACCACCCCTCTAACTGCTGTACCACACCTCTCATTTCTCACCCTCTCATACTGGTGGCAACTTCGTCATGATACTATCCACCCCAATCCACTCCTCCCTCACTGTGCTCCTTCTCTAAAACACTCGGTTCCTCCCTTGTCTCCCTCGTTCTTCCAATGCTTCACTTTGCACATACCTGCCAAACATAGCGTCTGCCTTGCCCCTCGTGATGCTGCAAGCATTACCTTCTGTTCTACTCCCCGTTCATTTTAAAGAAACACTTCCTTAATTACTTCCTATGACCCGCCCCTCAGTTACTACACAAATATCCACGTGCTTTTAAGCTGGCCTTCAACTACCATAATCCATCCTACTGGCGGTGCAATAACCGGGAATGTTCATACCGCGGCCCTCACAGAGCCGAATCAATTTGTACCACAAACAGAATGCTTATACATTATTAAAACATTATTGGAACATGTCGTTTAATCATGTTCTTCTTGTGTTGCGTTTCAAAACGTTTTCCTCTCGACTCTTTAGTAAATTAACTGGCACGCTGAACCGGATGTTTTTCCCTTGCTTGAAGCGTCCAATACATCCTCAGTTATGTACTTTATTCTTTGCTTTTGATGGGTGCTAACTCCTTGGGGGCTCCAAAAATTGACGAAATGACATTGTTTACGGGTTGCACACCGCTTGTTTCACCTGGTACTATTAAACACTTTTTATACATTCTGGTTCCATGATTCGGCGTGCTCACTGCTTGACATGCCAAGCCCACTCCACATGTGACGAACATAAACATACAAAATGTGGGGCTGCGTTTCAGCCCCACTCCAGTGGCAACAGCCTCTTTTTTTCAATTGCATTTGCATCCATTTCTTTAACTCTAATCTTTTTTCTTTTTCTTCATGTTTTAAACCCGTCCATATTTCACAGTTGTACTCCTGAATCTTGTGTAAATAATCCTTTCTAATTCAACCTCAAGCAGGGGTTTGCATTTTCCAAAGTTTCTCATGCTCTGGTGGGCCCGAAGAACCTCTCTCCCCAAAACACGAACAGAAGCATGGTTCTTTGTTTAGCAGTTAATTTATTATCCAATGCATTTCGGACCTATAAAAAGGTCCTTCGTCAGGGAAACACTGTCAACGAATAAAATAGAAAAACATTTACTACCATTTACATTTTATCTGAAACGACATGTTTTTTTAAATTATACAATCACTTAACTGCAATCTGCTTAATGATAGAAATACTTCTCCTCTTTCAGAATAATTAGCTTTCAACATCTTTATTAAATTCCCATCCACCCCATTTAATTGAAAAAACTCCTTTCCCCGGCGGGTCAAAACCACCCCTCTAACTGCTGTACCACACCTCTCATTTCTCACCCTCTCATACTGGTGGCAACTTCGTCATGATACTATCCACCCCAATCCACTCCTCCCTCACTGTGCTCCTTCTCTAAAACACTCGGTTCCTCCCTTGTCTCCCTCGTTCTTCCAATGCTTCACTTTGCACATACCTGCCAAACATAGCGTCTGCCTTGCCCCTCGTGATGCTGCAAGCATTACCTTCTGTTCTACTCCCCGTTCATTTTAAAGAAACATAGGAAGTAATTAAGGAAGTGTTTCTTTAAAATGAACGGGGAGTAGAACAGAAGGTAATGCTTGCAGCATCACGAGGGGCAAGGCAGACGCTATGTTTGGCAGGTATGTGCAAAGTGAAGCATTGGAAGAACGAGGGAGACAAGGGAGGAACCGAGTGTTTTAGAGAAGGAGCACAGTGAGGGAGGAGTGGATTGGGGTGGATAGTATCATGACGAAGTTGCCACCAGTATGAGAGGGTGAGAAATGAGAGGTGTGGTACAGCAGTTAGAGGGGTGGTTTTGACCCGCCGGGGAAAGGAGTTTTTTCAATTAAATGGGGTGGATGGGAATTTAATAAAGATGTTGAAAGCTAATTATTCTGAAAGAGGAGAAGTATTTCTATCATTAAGCAGATTGCAGTTAAGTGATTGTATAATTTAAAAAAACATGTCGTTTCAGATAAAATGTAAATGGTAGTAAATGTTTTTCTATTTTATTCGTTGACAGTGTTTCCCTGACGAAGGACCTTTTTATAGGTCCGAAATGCATTGGATAATAAATTAACTGCTAAACAAAGAACCATGCTTCTGTTCGTGTTTTGGGGAGAGAGGTTCTTCGGGCCCACCAGAGCATGAGAAACTTTGGAAAATGCAAACCCCTGCTTGAGGTTGAATTAGAAAGGATTATTTACACAAGATTCAGGAGTACAACTGTGAAATATGGACGGGTTTAAAACATGAAGAAAAAGAAAAAAGATTAGAGTTAAAGAAATGGATGCAAATGCAATTGAAAAAAAGAGGCTGTTGCCACTGGAGTGGGGCTGAAACGCAGCCCCACATTTTGTATGTTTATGTTCGTCACATGTGGAGTGGGCTTGGCATGTCAAGCAGTGAGCACGCCGAATCATGGAACCAGAATGTATAAAAAGTGTTTAATAGTACCAGGTGAAACAAGCGGTGTGCAACCCGTAAACAATGTCATAACTGCCGTTCTACCCAGCTGCTGGCCTCTGCGGGGTCTGAGAAAAAGTGGGTTTTTCCGTTGTGGATGATTTTGAGATGGGCTGGAAACAGCAGTGCATATTGTACGTTCTTTTGGCGCAAGATGTGTTTCACTGCTAGGAAGATGGACCTTTGTTGTTGAACAGCTCGTGAGTAATCTGGGAATAGCATGACCTGTTTGTCTTCCACTCGGAGTGTTTCCTGTTGTTTCGCAGCTCGGAGGATAGTGTCTCTATCTTGGTAATGAAGTCGTTTTACGAGGAATGGTCGGGGCGGTGATCCTGGTGGCGGTTTGCGGGCCGGCACCCGGTGTGCCCTTTCTATGGAAAAGAATGGGGTCAGATCCCCTGCCGGCGTGAACGTCGCAATCCACTTCGCGATGTATCTGAGAGGGTTAGTTCCTTCCACTCCCTCCGGCAGATTAAGGATGCAAATGTTGAGGAGGAGCCAAGATGGCGGACGGACAGGACGTCTGAGCTCCCGGCTCCGCAGCCCGTCTGCTGTTTACATGACATCCTGATCTTTATTCCTGCCTACGGCGCGAGCAAATGTAACCACGAATGCGCTGACACTTTCCGCATTCCTCCGATGTCCCCGCCGGCTTTTTTGGTCGAGGATTCATAGAGTTTGCCGACTTTGGACTTTGCCCACGCACTCTGGCCCGACCACCGCCACCGGACACCGCTGATCACGTACGGTGAGACGACCTGGGGCAGGACCGGCGCCTGGGGAAATGTTACCGGCTGTGGAGTGGGCGGCTTGGCGGAGCCTTCTTAGCGACGGAGAGAATACCTGTATGATTGGGTCCGGGCTGGCGATATTTCCTTTGTCATGCTACCAGCGGTCAGAGCGGTATCCATTTTAGAGCGCCCACCACCCGCATTGCTATACAGCCGAGGGCTCTCACATCGTGCGAGCCCCGTATAGCGAGCAGTATCTCTTCTTGCCTTAAATGCTATTCCTCCGCCCTATGGAGTCGCCCTCCCCCCTCCGATGTGGGCTGACTGCAGTGATGGTGGCGGCGCCGGTCCACCTCGCCGAAAAGACGGGAGCCTCCATATCCCTGACGCAAGCTGCCCTGCCTACTGTCGAACTGGAGGGTGCCCCGGTGGCGCCTTTGCATACTGCCGCCATGCTGAAGCGGGGAGCAGACCTGACCTATGGTGATATCCTTCTAGCCCTGGAAGACTTGAGGGCGACACGGTGGCAAAACACTCGAGAACTGGAGCGGAAGATTGATGTCGCTATGCCATCCAGGGAACTACTGCGGTTGTCTGACCCCCCAATGCCTCTCATTCCCTTCGAGACGGATACAATGTGGCGACAGGGGGATACTGTGGAACGTCCTCTCCCTGGCTACAGTGTCGAGTGTTCTTTTAATGACAAAGTTGCAGATACAAAGTTCCCTTCCACTCTAAAAGCTGAGACTCTGCATCTGCAAGTGTTGCCACGGCTTCCTCAACATCGCCGGAGTGTGTGCCGTTCTGTGGGGAAAAATGTGTTGGTCACTTTCGACGTGGTGATGGTCGATGATTGGGAACTCTCGCTTCCTCTTCCTCTGCGTCTTCTATGCCGGGAGCGGCCATCTTGCTCCTTTGTTCTGCCTGAGGTACACTCCCAGCGGTGGCCATGCTTGGTGGGGTTTCAGCGTTCTGGCCAGGGCTGATGTTGCCTCCCTTGATGATCCTGCCTGACCGCCTGGCATGACCCGGACTAGAATACTTGTCTATGTATTTGATGTGCCGCATGCGTGTAATTTGCTATTGTTGATTGCGGTGGTGGATCTGTGGGGCCACCTAGGATCGGGCCAGGGCTGGGCGATTTCCTTTAGTGTGCTGTACGTATTGGCGGGCGGGGACTAGGATGGGATTGCTAATTATCTGATTTATTCGCACATTTAGAATTGAGTGTCCCCACCTGCTGCTTTGCTTGCTACTTCAGTTGTGCTGATGATACTTAGGGTGGGGGATGCTTACGGGGCTGGTGGTGACCGGGAGTATGTTAAATTTTCCTCCTCCTGCCTTTTCTGGGAGTCGGAGACTGGGATGTTCTTTCCCACTCTCCAGACTCTCTTTCCCACTTGGGGTTCTTTTGGGGCGACAGGCATGCTTATTGGGGGGGGGTGGGCCGTGGCCTTCCGCTGGTATGCAGGGTGGGGGGATGGGATGTGTTCTATGTCTTTTCTTTGTCTCTATGGCCCTCTTTCTCTTTCTTTCTCTCCTCTTCTTCGGTTTCTTTCTCTTCTATGTACTTTGTTTCTTTGGGGTCGGGGTTAAATGTTAGTAGGGAGTTTATTGTGTTCTATCATTCTGTGGTATAGCGTTTGCTTTTAGTTCCTGGATGGGGGCCACCTGTTTCCTTACAAATGCCTTCCTCTATAACGCCTCCTTCTGGGTGCTCCGTGAACGGTGATGTCTCTCCTGGTCAGTGATCAGCTTCGACTCTTTTCGTAGTTTACTACATCGTACTCGACAAAATCATAAAATTAAACCTTTTCCTATCCTGACATTATGGTTCTATGTTCTACACGATACTTTTCACTCAGAGATTGCTTTAACGGCGTTTTGCCCTATTGGTTTTTTCTTTTATCCTTTTCTGATATGTCATAGCGGCCGGCCCCGAGGGGTTGTAGGCAGACGCTGTGTATTGTGCATTTAACAAAATAAAGGTTTTAAAAAAAAAAAAAAAAAAAAAGGATGCAAATGTTGTTTCTGCATAATCGCCCTTCTAAATCATCCATCTTATCCTCCAGGTTATTCACCCGTGATTGCAGGTCTTTCAAGATGTCTTGTTGTTGCTGTATTTGCGGCTCCAGAGTATGGAACATTTTCCCTCCTTGTTTAACTTTATCTCCCAGCTTCCTGTGGTCGTCTCTGAGCAGATTAAGGCCTGTGACCAGTTCTCCAAACTTGTTTTCCATGGTAACACTCGAGTGTTCAATTGCCGCTAGGACTTTGATCAATTTAAAAACGTGATCACTCGTCGGATATGATCCGCGGTGTCTCGAGAAGGGATGAAGCCGTGCTGATATTTGGAAACCAATAAAGATATGACATTAGATAAGCGTGATGCAAAGATTTTGGAAAATTTTTTGCTGTCGGCATTTATGAGGGAGATGGGGCGAAAGGATGACGGTAACAGAGGAGGTTTGCCCTTTTTAAGAAACACAGTTATAATGGAATCATGCCAGGACTGAGGGGCTAGGCCTTGTTGAGCTCTTAAAAATAAATCCACCAGTTCTGCTTTTAATACGTTTCGAAAATGTTTAAGGAACTCCAAGGGGATGAGGTCGGGACCTGCAGCCTTTCCGGAGGCCAAAGATAATAACGACCCCTCAATTTCTTCCCAAGTAATGGGCAAATCCAGATTCTCCCTCTCCTGAATGGATAAAGTACCATTCAAGGCCTGATCAATGAATTGATTTATTCGGTCTGTGCAATCTCCTTCCGTATCATCAGTGTAAAGTTGAAGATAAAAATCGCAGAACACTTTAAGTATATCTGCAGAACTGTTAACTGTCGTACCTCTAATATTGTTAATTCTATCAATACTAGCAAAAACAGCCTTTTGCCTTGCCCTCTTAGCCAGATATTTTCCTGAGTTTTCACCCACCTCATATACCTCTGTTCGAAAAGCTGCAAGTTGTTGGGCAAATTTAGTAGCGAATACCTGATGGGTCTTAACCTTATGAGCCAGTAGCTCCTTAACAATATTGTATGTGGCTAGCCCCTTCTTGCAAGCCTGCATTAGACGAATCTCTATTAGTCTCAATTTATTCATCTCGCATTCCTCATAATTTCGAATCACCCTCTGTTTTTTTATAGAGTAGCTCAGAGTTTCTCCTCGAACCCCGCACTTAAATGCGTCCCAAACTGTCTCTAACGAGGCAGAACCCTTATTATTAGCAAAGAACTCCGGGATCCAAGTATTCATATGTTCAACATAAGATGCATCGAACAAAAGCTTACGATCAAAAGACCAAGGCCGGGGACTAAATGGTAAAGTTGACTCGAAACTAAGCATAATGGGGTTGTGATCTGATACAATTTTAGGTAAGACTCTGTATTCCGTCTGGGTCAGCTCCTTGAAAAAGTTCCTTGCCACTAAGAAATAATCCAGCCTAAAATGTTTTTGATGTGGGGCATAAAAAAAGTATATCCATAGGTTCCCACCCTTTTCTCAAAGCCCACATCTATCATACAGTATTCTTGGACAATCCCCTTAACTGCTTTGAATACATTCTTTTTTCTCCCCATACATGCAGTATTTCCACAAATATTGAATGTTTCACCCACATGGAGATTAAAGTCCCCACATATGATTAACTTGGGTGACCATAAAGGCAGCTCTAAGCTTGATTGATGGGAAGCTGTGGGGTCATCAACCATAGAGGCATAAACTGAACAAATAGTAATGAGCGACCCCCCAAGTTTAAATTCAGCAATGACCCATCGTCCCAGCGGGTCTTCTTTAACTCTCTAGACATCCCCCAAACCAAACCTCTTCAAAATGGCCACCCCCCTTGTCATTGAACTTTGACGAGAGCATCCCACAACCTCCATTCCCAGGTCCTTGAGCCATCCCCCATTTGACCAGGAGACATGGGTCTCCTGTATACAGATTACATCAACTCGCATAGCTTTGAACACCTGAGCAGTTATGCCCCTTTTTCTTTTATCATTTAACCCGCAGACATTAATAGAACAGATCGAAAATTTAGCCATTATCTTGTATTAGTATAATACCGCAGTTAATCCTACATTTACAAAGACAAAAAATTCCTACAATTGAACTCAGCCATACATATTTCAAATATCCCAAAACTAAGCCTCCCTCAGCTGTGTTTCCCTGCACCCAACACATCACCCTTTTCCCCCCCAAACGCCCCCCAAGGACTCCGCCCTCCTCCCAAAACCCCACCACCAGAAGCTTAAGGGCAAAAGCCCTCATTGATGGAAAGTGAAGATGAGCTAAGTGGTTCTGCCGGATCCACCCGGGCCCTTGATAATCTTATATCTTTTCCCTAATACACTTAAGAGGAGGGAAAAGAAAAACCCCTTATCCTGTCATCTATTACATTTCATCTAAAAATTGCTGTGCTTTGATCTCGGACGAGAAGAAGATGGTTTTCCCCTTATGTACCACCTTGAGCTTTGCAGGGTTTAGCAAAAAGACTTGCCCGCCTTTAGACTGGATTGGAGCCATTAGCTGCTTAAGCCTCCAGCGTTGTTGCACTGTTGCTGGACAGAAGTCTGGCCTTACAAAAAACTCATGCCCCAATCCCTTTCTAGTCTTTGAAGGTCTAGCTTGGTCATATAAAATCTCACGGAGTAAATAATTTTGCAAACAAATAAGAATAGCTCTTGGATTCTTGTTCTCCCCCCCCGATCACGTTTTTGATTAAAGGGAAAACGATGAGCTCTAATGATTTCTTTATCCCAGATCCACCCCTGGAGATCTGGAAAGGCATCCGAAAACAAGTCCACAACAAAACGACGAATGTCTCTCCCCTCCGATCGTTCTGCAACCCCCAAAATGCGCAGATTATTGCGCCTTGCTCGATTCTCCAAGTCGGTCAGTTTCCAGTCAATGTCCTGCCTGGTATTTGCCAAGTCCTTAATTGATTTATTCTGTGTAGACCGTTCATCCTCTACAGCAGAGATACGGGTTTCAGTCTCATTAACTCTTAAGATGGTTTCACTGCTAGATTTGGCTAAGCGACGTACTGCATTCTGCAATTTTCGCACAGCCCCTTGCGTACGAAGCACCTCCGCCTTAGTCTCCTCTCTGTGAGCCATAATTAGCCTGTACATGGAAGTTTGCAAATTGTAAATAGACTTAAGTGTGATTTCTTCGTCTCCTTCCAGAAATTCCTGAAGCTCGGGTTGGATTTCCGGAGCTGCTCCAGCACCTTCCCACGGCGGTTGAGCGACTGCGCCAAAATTATCACCCAAAGGAGGGTTTTGGGATTCTATAACCTTGCGAACTGTATTTGGAGTCCCCTCATTCATCAAGTTGTCAGAGCCCAGAAGTTCTTCCTCAGAGTTTTGATTGCCCTCGTCAGCCCAATCCTTTGAGGATAGGTGACCTTCATTAATCAAATCCTCGCCATTTTCCAGTCGGATACTAGTGAGACATCAGACATACAGTAAAATTGACCTCCTGATTCAATAGATTCAGCATAGTTTGAAGTTAGAGCTGCCCCATTTTCCTCTACATCCCCCCCTACATTAACTCGTGGTGAGACTCTGACTTCACCAACCGCTTGGCAAAGTTCAGCAACATCTTTATCAATGTCTTCTTCCAGGGGGGGAGGAGCTTCACCCACTAATTTTGCAGGGGTGAGTGGAGTATTGAAGCCACGATTTTTTTAAACAGCACCTGATGGGTCATCTATAGCGACTCCTTGTGCTCCTTGCACCTTCCCTTTGGTGAGAACTCGAGGTGTCTGCGTAATATTCTTATTTGGGATAGTTACATTTTTTTTTTAATAAATCAGGTATTGTAGGCTCCTTACTAACCAAGTTTTTGCTGGCGAGCATGGGTCTCTGGAGCAGAACTATCTTGGGGATTAAGCTCTGGTGCAGGTCTTGTTGTGATGCTTTCAGCGTTGCTGGGCGCCATGCTAGCTGGATTATCTACATCGGCTAAACTAGCAGCTGTTTTTGTTCTGCCCCCTCTGCCCCTCTGCCCTTAGGTGCCGTAGCTTTCCGTATCGCCTTTTGAGTAAGTTTTTTGCCAAGCAGGGCAAGCAACTCCACTTGTAACAGTACCAGTATTTCACTGTTGTTAAAGTCCCACCAGTACCAGCGCACACAGTCTCAAGGGGTCAAAAGGAAAGAAATGAAGGCAGGCCTGCTCAGTATCAATTTAAGCCCAGGCACATGAGGAGAGAAAGGAAAAAAAAAAGTCACAGCGTCGAGTTTCGGTTACTCTAACTCTCCCCTTCTCTTACCCCTCAGCCGGTCTGTCAGACAAAAGAAAACATTTTCCAAGCTGCTGTCGTGTAGATATTGCAACAATGTTGCAGTGTTCCAGATTCCTTTATCCTTTATTCTTTCTTGTTAGATAAGAGCCGGGTGCCGACTGCCACAGACCAAGCCGCGCACCGAGCTAAACTGAGCTCCGACGGTTCAGCAGCCCCACACCTGTGGCCACTCGGCGTCTCACTCGTCCCGCTCCCGCACTCCCATGCTCACAAAGTCTCAAAGCTCGCCACAAGCCGTGGTACTTCAATCGGCCACAGGTCCGGAGAAAAAAGAGCCTCCTCCCAAGTAAGTACAAGTCCCGTACTTGAACGAAGGCAGCTTGTCAAGGCATAGGCTGAAAGCCGGTCCGGGTGCAGGCAGAACGCCACGGCTGCAGTAGCGGCCGCCATCTTGCTCCCAAAAGTCCTCAGTTCTGATGTTGGTCTCATATTTTTAGACGCTGAAAAAGCTTTCGACCGGGTTGCTTGGAACTATTTATGGGACGTGTTAGTTAGGAAGGGACTAGGCCCAGGGTTTCCAACAGCTTTAAAAACTATGTACACTGCCCCAAAAGCGTGTATTCGAATTAATGGCCAACTCTCTCCTTTTTTTTTTGATTACTAGGGGCACCCGTCAAGGATGCCCCTGCTCCCCCTTACTTTTAGCACTTTATATCGACCCCTTAATTAACCGGTTTATCATGGAACAAAGGATTAGCCCCATTTGTTTAGCGAAAATGAATTACCGTGCACTGGCTTACGCTGATGACATCGTTATAACAACCACCAACGTGCAGACTGCTCTTCCTGCAATTAACGAACTCGCTAAACATTTTGGGGCATTCCCTGGGTACAAACTAAATATAGAAAAGACGCAGATTTTATGCACAGGAGATAATACACTTTTAAACATTCCTACTTTTTCAGAGGTTACATATTTAGGAATTAGATTAACCTTGCCCATAGAGAAAATACCTGAACTTAATATAAATCCTGTGATATCCCAAATTAATAGCTTGCTACAACGTCTAGATAATCTACACTTATCACTGCATGGTAGACTCAACATCTTAAAAATGTTGATTCTGCCAAAAGTGTTATATTTGTACCGCACCATACAGCTGGAATTTTGCCCTTCTTGTTTCAAAAGTTTAGAAAGGACCACATCTAGGTTCTTATGGGGCTATAAGCGTCATCGGAAAGCTTTAAAAAAATGGTGCTGAGTAAGGAGTGTGGAGGATGGAATGTTCCTTATTTTTTCTTTTATTATTTAGCAGCAACGCTTCAATTTATTAGACCTCTCATAATTGGTGACAGAGCAGAAATTACCTCATGTCAAACTCCATCTATTTATGAATTGATTATGGGTGAAGAAGTGAAAGGCAGTTTTCTTAAGGTTGTAGAGCCGAGCTACCATAAAAAGACAAAGTATAAGACGTTGAAGTCAGCCTTTGGAGTTTGGCAGAAAGTATGTAAGCTTTTGTCCATATCTAAACTAAATTCTTACACCCCCTTAGTGTCTCCCAGGCTTCTGCCAAATATTTTTTGTGATCTTACGGTCTACAGGTGGGAACAGAAAGGACTATTATATTTAGGTGACTTGTTTAACAATGGTCAAATTGCATCTTTTCAAGAACTACAGACCAAATTTTCGATGGCAAGAAAGGGTTTTTTCAAATTCCTTCAGATCCGCAGTTATCTACAGAGTCATACATTTATTATTTCAGCGAGAATGACAAAAATTTCTTTATTGGAACTTCTTCATAAAAAAACGCCTATAGGTCCTCTTTATACAAGTTTGATTCAAGAATGTAGGGATGATATGGAACAATGCCAGCTTAAATGGGCTACTAAGTTAGGTCTCCCTGGTATCGATGTTTTGTCTTCAGTTAAATGTGCTTCAGAGTGCTTAATTACAGGGATGATGAAATCTCAGCACTTTATGTGCATACACGATCTTTATTATATCCCCAGCAAGGTTGTCAAGTGGAGCACCACCACTGGAACGACCTGTAGTCGCTGCGGGCTGTACGCAGCTAATGATTTGCATATGTTCTTTCAATGTCCTAAACTTAGGAGTTTCTTTCAACAAATTGAAAGCTTTCTTGCAGTTGTTCTTAATTGTGATATTTCAGTAAACATCGAGATGGTGTTGTTAGGAATGGACTCTTCTATTTCTAGATCAAGATCTGTAACTTACTTTTTATTTATTTGTATGGCAGTGGCTAGAGCATGTATTACTAGGGAGTGGATCAATCCAGATCCCCCTTCTTTCTTTACTTGGCGTGAAAAATTATTGTTTATGTATAATACTGAGTCTGGAAAACAAACGTCCGGGTTCGTTGGACAGTTTGGATGATGTCTTGTTTTAGTATAGGACTAACGGGTATCACCTTTAACAACCTGGGGTCATTTATCAATGCTAGAGGGGCATGTTTTCCATGAAGAAGGCAAAAGTTACACACTTGTTGTGAGACGAAGAACATACATACATATATTTCCTTGTGGTAGGAAGATTGTGTCTATGTTATATAGTAGAGTAATTGCGGGGAAATGACAGGATCCAAAAGAGTTGATTCAGTTGTCAGAAGCCAATCTTATGCATTTACTTGCAACAAAGTGGACAAATTATTAAACAAATTAATTTAATTTAAACGTTGATTAAAAACATATCACTACTTAGGTTTGGTAACAAAATACAGGTTTTATTACACAATACAAAATATAAAAATACATTAAAACCATTACACAATGAACATGATCATCACAATGTTATTAAAATAAAAAGGTCACAGAATCAAAAGGTCGACGCGGCGTTTCGGCTTTTTCTAGTACGCCTTCATCAGGACTGATTCTAGACAATTAAAATCATAAAACACAAAGTTACCAAACAGGTAAAGAACGTCTTTTACATTATTTGTCTGTCCATTGTTGCTTCTAACCACCCGATTAAAAATACGATGTTTTTCTCCTACTCTATACACATATTTCTATTGAGTTCCACTGTGCATTGTTGCTTATATACAATTCATATGGTTTCCTTCTAGACATATCTTAAAATAGTCCTATCACTATTTGCCTTCCCCTTGGAATTGTCTACTGTATGTGTAAGAGACACCCATTTACTCCTTTACTAAAAGAAAAGTACCTCCTATGATTAGGTGCGTACCTTGTTGATCCAAATGAATTTATTATCCACCTGGATGGAACTTCTTGGTTCTATGAGGAGTCCTTTTTTGGGAATTTGGACTTTTGGTGCTTTGCTTATTGAATATTCGCAAAGTTGCTCTGTCTCTTAAATAAAGACATACAGATAATCAATGACCATTTTATATGGATATGTTGATTTACATGTTTGGGCTGCATATCATCAAAGAAACTTATTGTTACATACCAAAGTCATGGGTTCATTAAATTTCCACTACTTCCAGATCAGTTTATCAAGATATATATAGTAGGAGATTTAATACTCTCCTTTTATGCCTGTGGATATAAAAATGTATATGTGGAGGGTCTTTTTTAATTGTAATTATTGCTACCATATTTTTACTCATATCTGCACACATACATTGATAGGGCTCTATGTTTGCCGTGTCTTTAGCTGCCAGGAGGAGCCACCGTTCTATTTAATGAACCTTCTAGCTCTGTTACTGAGTCTGCCATATATAAGTTAAAAGGTATCAAAAGAAGAATTCTGGGGGAGAAAAATTGTCTCCCAATCGCCGATTGGATTTAATCAACTTGTGGACTTTTTAATGATTTTTTTATGTTCTGTAAGCATCCATGGTGTGCTCCAGTGTCGTGTCCCTCAAGTATAGGCCCAGCGCTCTGTGGTAAGTTGTGGCCTGTGTTTCTCTGTGTGCTTTCCCTCTCTCTCGTTCTGGTGAGTCCTTCCAGCAGCCGCCCGGCCACTGGTGGGGATTGCTTGTCAACCCTCCTAGATATATACACTAAGCAAGCTGGTAATGACTCTGTCGGGGGAAGACTACCCCAGAGGTGGCTGTGATGAGTGTCCAGTCGCCCCCGTGTGGTTCTTTTGGATCGGTGTCTCCAGGGGTCGGTGGTGAGTAGGGGGGGACGGAGAAGGTAGGGATTCTCCCCCCGCCCATCTCCACCCGCCCACTAACTGCGGCCTTGATTCTTGCTGGAATGGTCAGGGATTTTCAGAGTGAATGGGATACAGTGCCTTATTTTTGTCCAGAATCTCCAGCAGAGGTGGGGCCCTAAGAAGTTTCAGGAACGCATCGGAGCCCATGCACAGCAGCAGCCGGCCTCCCAACCCTGCCTCCACTTGGAAAGCGGTTGTGTCCCGCGGGGCTCAGGGGGAGCCACGGGCGACTCCCGGTAGTACCACCATGAAGAGTTCCTCCAGGCCCTTCCTTGGGCTGTCGCTCCATGGCCTTCGTCCCACGCCAGCTCCAGATGTCTCCGGCGACGAGCTTGTGGGGCTCCCGCTTCCGTCAACCAGGCAACCAGCGCGCCCCTGCGTTTTTCTGATTTTTGCGGGCCCCGGGTTACTGCGCCCAGCAGAGTCTGGGGTCCGTCCCACCAGGGTCCAGTCCCTTGCAGCATGGGCGATGTACTGGTTGCCACCACTAAGGAACGGTCCACACGGGCCCCTCAGTGCCGGCCCGCCCATCAGGCCCAGGTCCTGATTTTGCCTCCCCCGGGCACCTCGAGGCCCGGTGCCGTGCCAGGGGAGGGTGCCGCACTTGGGTGTTCTATGGGCGCAAGGCCAGGTGCCAGGGTGTCGGCGTGACGTCCCCTCAGTCGGGTCCCCCCGCATGGGAGTTATGTCTGTTTTAGTTGTGGTGGCATTTTCTGTTGATATTTATAGGTTTGGGGAATATATAGTCATGGATGTTGCGGGCTGCCGAGCGGAGCACTAGGGAAGTGCTTTCGCCATCTTCGCTGGCTAGGCCAGGCCCCCCTATAACAACATATCTTAACATAAAATAACATAGCATAACATAACATAACATAACATAACATGAATTAGCATAACAGAACACAGCATTGCTTAAAACAACATACCGAAAAATAGCATAGCCAAGCACACATAACATTCTACAATAAGGCATAATATAAACTAGTATAACCTAGTATAACATAATAAATAAAAGAGCACAACATACCAGCACAAGACAACGTGGCATGGCTTAGTATATACAAATATAACAGAGCATAGCAAAATATGAAATACCATAACATAGTATAAAATAAAGAGTATAACATAAACTGGACAAACATAGCGCATAATGATATACAATAGTATGTCATCGCACAGCATGATATGGTATAAAATGATCGTACTCCAGTACGCCTTTCATAGGCTGCCGTGTAACGCACCACACAAAACTCCGGCATTGATTGGAGGAATGAAAGGACAATAATAAAGCATATGATGTGGACAGGGCCAGTGCTGTGTGTGATGTTATCGAGGTGTGGACAGGGCCAGTGTTGTGGAAAAAGATCAACGCAGACGTGAACACGGCCAATGATTTGGAGAACATATACGCAGTTGTGAACGAGGACAGTAGTAAGAGAGCAGGCGTTGATAGGGCCAGTGATGTGTGGAACATGTACCGAGCAGTTACAAAGGATAATGATGAGAAAGAGGCATGCTGGCGCAGCAGGACCAGGGATGTGTGGAGAACGTAGCCAGGTGTTACCAGGGCTAGTGATGGGGAAAGAGCCATGCAGGCGTAACAGGGCCAGTGATGTGGAATATATGATGTTACAATGCAAACAATTACAATGCATGCTTTTACAATGCGTTTTTTACAAAGCAACTACCATTACATCGCATGATTTTACAACGCATGCCATTACAACGCATTTTTTAAAGCTACCTTTACAACCCATTCCATTACAACGCATACCATTACAACACATAATACTTTTAGGGCAACAGTAGGGTAAGTGCTGGATAGTGTAGGGGTAAAAAATACTATTCCCACTCCAGTGAGTGCAACAATAG
Organism: Lissotriton vulgaris; assembly: GCF_964263255.1. NCBI lineage: Eukaryota > Metazoa > Chordata > Amphibia > Caudata > Salamandridae > Lissotriton > Lissotriton vulgaris. The sequence goes on along the minus strand of NC_141693.1, from coordinate 1,694,896,704 downwards.
GGAAAGTGTTGGATAGTGTAGGGGTAAAAATTACTATTCCCATCTACCCCAAAACCCATACCGACCCTAAAACAAAATAACCTCCATTACTTACGTTATAATGGGATGTGTTGTAATGGTATGCGTTGTAATGGGATGCGTTGTAGTGACATGCGTTATAATGGCATGCGCTGTAATATCATGCAATGTAAAGGCAGTTGCGTTGTAACAGTTGCGTTGTAAAAGCAGTGCGATGTAATGACTGCGTTGTAATGGATGTTCCCCGTGATGTGTCAAGCACGACCCCGGCGTTACCAGGGCTAGTGATGGGAAAGAGCCATGCAGGCGCGGCAGGGCCAGGGATGTGTGGAGCACGTACCCCGGTGTTACCAGGGATAGTGATGGGAAAGAGCCATGCAGGCGCGGCAGGGCCAGCGATGTGTGGAGCACGTACCCCGGTGTTACCAGAGATAGTGATGGGGAAAGAGGTATGAAGGTACGGGAAGAGTCATTGGAGTGTGGGGCATGTACCACGATGCTACCAGGACTAGTGACTGGGAAAGAGTCATGCAGGCGTGGCAGGGACAGTGATGTGCGGAGCACGTACCCCGGTGTAACCAGGGCTAGTGATGGGGAAAGAGTCATGCAGGCGCGGCAGGGCAGTGATGAGTGGAGCACATCATTTGTGTGCCTGTTCTGTTTATCTCATATTTTTAAAACTTACATTTCTGTATCACGGCAGCTAATAACTTTTAACAACCTCACCTCAGGGGGCTCACTCTCCCCGTTCCACCGCGAGCTTCGCTCGTTTGTTGTGGAGGTAGATTCCTGTCTCTGTTTCCTTGGCAACTTCCACTTCCGGCGGAAGGGTGAGCGCTCTAGTTGTTTTTCCGCTTCACCCTTCATAACGGATGGGTTGGGCGACGCGCAGCGGAGGCGCTGAAGGCGTGCCAAAGGCGAGCCCGTCTGCGCCCGTACGTCGTCTCTCGCCAGGAACTCTGGTCGGAAGCAGTCCAGACCACTTTCCTATGGTAGGGAAGAGCTTCTGGCAATTAATCCTGGGTCTTCTATATGTAGTGCCTTTCACCCGAACCTAGGGGTAAAACAATGGGAATGTCCTGTCTGTTGCAGTTTTTCCATCCCAGCCCCTGTCCCCCCTTCATGTGTACAGATTAGTAAACCTCAGGCTCGGCTGAAAATATTCCAACTCAATGTAAGATCTCTGGTAAAACATTACTCTGAAATATTTGACTTGATCACCGAGGAAGCTCCTGATTATTCTTTATGTGCGAAACATGGCTAAAGGATGAGATGGTAGCAGAACCCAACCTTGCTCTACCCCCAGGGTATTCTATCTGTACGATCAACAGGGACTCCAGGGGGGGCGGCATAGCTGTTGCTTTGATATCCTGTTTCTCCTGTCAACTTAATAAAGAAACCATTGTAGGATGTGAATCTGCTCGTTTCAGGGTTTCTGTGAGTCCTCGGTTTACCTTATCAGGTCTCTTGATATACCGCCCTCCGGGACCGGCTGCCACGTTTAAGGAGGCCCTCCTGGATGTGGCCAGCGTGCTCGTTGCGGGCTCAGCTAATTTTAGCATCTGTGGGGATTTAAATCTCCACTTTGATCTAACTCAGGACAATGCCACCTGCAGTTTACTTGCAGATCTGGCGGCGTTACAGCTGGACCAATTAATATCTGGGCCTACGCACCTTGCTGGCCACCTGCTAGACCCCCTATTCTCTAATTTGCAATCCCGAAGAGTGGAGACACCTAAACCTATGGGCTGGACCGATCACTCCCTGGTTGAGTGGTCTGTTCCGCTCGCAGAGCTTCCGAATTCAGAGACTTCAAAGTCGGTCTTTAAACGACCCTGGCGTAAATTGAAGCTGGAAGATTTCCATACTTTACTCAATGCCAACCCGCTAGGTCATCTGCATGACACCGACCTAGACTATGGTTTGTGTTGCGACTGGATTAAGAAAGGCTTAGACACCCTGATCCCGCAAAATCCGTCAGGGGACGAACTTCTACCAGTAGCCCCTGGTACAATGACTCCCTGATCGCTTTAAGGAAAGCATGCACACAGGTGGAACGAGAGTGGAGAAAAGATTATGAGTCTGAAAAAAAGCTATGTTATCTGGATAAAATCAAACACTATCACAGATCTATGTGATAGTGGGGATAGGGATAGGGTCGGGATAACTGCCAGAGTTACACCGGATCCACTGCCAGACGGAAAAAAGCAGGGAGAGGTGGGGATTTGTGGAAAAGATTGATAGATGGTACGAAACTTTTCCACAAAAAAGGTCGCAAGCTCATAGCAATGGCGCGCAGATGATATAGCAGGTGTCTCAACTTTCCTTGTCCTGAGGTCTTTGAGAATCTTAAAAATGCATTTAGCTGGATTCTGAATTCACCTGATTTCATTTGCTTAATTGGCAGCACAGAGCTTTATAGATAGATCTGTGTTACCAGGGCTAGGATGGGGAAAGAGTCATGCAGGCGCGGCAGGGCGCGGCAGGGCAGTGATGTGTGGAGCACATACCCTGGTGTTACCAGGGCTAGTGATGGGAAAGAGCCATGCAGGAGTGGCAGGGCCAGGGATGTGTGGAGCACGTACCCTGGTGTTACCAGAGATAGTTATGGGAAAGAGCCATGCAGATGCGGCAGGGCCAGGGATGTGTGGAGCACGTACCCGGTGTTACCAGGGATAGTGATGAGGAAAGAGCCATGCAGGCTCAGCAGGGATAGTGATGTGTGGAGCACATACCCCGGTGATACCAGAAATAGTGATGGGAAAGAGCCATGCAGGCTCAGCAGGGATAGTGATGTGTGGAGCACGTACCCCGGTGTTACCAGGGATAGTGATGAGGAAAGAGCCATGCAGGCGCGGCAGGGCCAATGATGTGTGGAGCATGTTCCCCGGTGTTACCAGAGATAGTGATGGGGAAAGAGCCATGCAGACGTGGCAGGGCCAGGGATGTGTGGAGCACGTACCCAGCTTTACCAGGGCTTGTGATGGGGAAAGAGCCATGCAGGCGTGGCAGGGCCAGGGATGTGTGGAGCACGTACCCCGGTGTTACCAGGGATAGTGATGAGGAAAGAGCCATGCAGGCGCGGCAGGGCCAATGATGTGTGGAGCATGTACCCCGGTGTTACCAGGGATAGTGATGAGGAAAGAGTCATGCAGGCTCAGCAGGGATAGTGATGTGTGGAGCACGTACCCCGGTGTTACCAGGGATAGTGATGAGGAAAGAGCCATGCAGGCCTGGAAGGGCCAATGATGTGTGGAGCATGTACCCCGGTGTTACCAGGGCTAGTGATGGGGAAAGAGTCATGCAGACGGGGCAGGGCAGGAATTTGTGGAGCACGTACCCCGGTGTTACCAGCGCTAGTAATGGGGAAAGAGCCATGCAGGTGCGGCAGGGCCAATGATGTGTGGCGCACATACCCCGGCATTACCAGGGATAGAGATGGGAAAGAGCCATGCAGGCGCGGCAGGGCCAGGGATGTGTGGAGCACGTACCCTGGTGTTACCAGGGCTTGAGATGGGGAAAGAGCCATGCAGACGGGGTAGGGCAAGGGATGTGTGGAGCACGTACCCGGTGTTACCAGGGATAGTGATGGGAAAGAGCCATGCAGACGGGGCAGGCCAGGGATATGTGGAGCACGTACCCGGTGTTACCAGGGATAGTGATGGGAAAGAGCCATGCCGACACTGCTGAGCCAGCGATGTGTGGAGCACGTACCCCGGTGTTACCAGGGATAGTGATGGGAAAAGCCATGCAGGCGCGGCAGGGATAGTGATGTGTGGAGCATGTACCTCGGTGTTATCAGGGATAGTGATGAGGAAAAAGTCATGCAAGCGCGGCAGGGCCAATGATGTGTGGAGCACGTACCCGGTGTTACCAGGGATAGGGATGGGAAAGAGCCATGCAGGCGCGGCAGCAATAGTGATGTGTGGAGCATGTACCTCGGTGTTACCAGAGATAGTGATGGGAAAGAGCCATGCAGGCGCGGCAGGGCCAATGATGTGTGGCGCACGTACCCCGGCATTACCAGGGATAGTGATGAGGAAAGAGCCATGCAGGCGCGGCAGGGCCAATGATGTGTGGAGCATGTACCCCGGCATTACCAGGGATAGTGATGAGGAAAGAGCCATGCAGGCACAGCAGGGCGAGTGATGTGTGGAGCATGTACCCCGGCGTTACCAGGGATAGTGATGAGGAAAGAGCCATGAAGGCACGGCAGGGCCAGTGATGTGTGGAGCACATACCCCGGCGTTACCAGGGATAGTGATGAGGAAAGAGCCATGCAGGCGTGGCAGGGCCAGTAATGTGTGGAGCACGTACCCCGGTGTTACCAGCGCTAGTGATGGGAAAGAGCCATGCAGGCACAGCAGGGCAAGTGATGTGTGGGGCACGTACCCTGGCGTTACCAGGGATAGTGATGAGGAAAGAGCCATGCAGATGCGGCAGGGATAGTGATGTGTGGAGCACGTGCCCCGGTGTTACCAGAGATAGTGATGGGAAAGAGCCATTCAGGCGCAGCACGGATAGTGTTGTGTGGAGCACGTACCCCGGCGTTACCAGGGATAGTGATGAGGAAAGAGCCATGCAGGCGTGGCAGGGCCAGGGATGTGTGGAGCACGTACCCCGGCGTTACCAGAGATAGTGATGGGAAAGAGCCATGCAGGCGCAGCAGGGCCAATGATGTGTGGAGCACGTACCCCGGTGTTATCAGGGATAGTGATGAGGAGAGAGCCATGCAGGCACAGCAGGGCCAGTGATGTGTGGAGCAAGTACCCCGACGTTACCAGGGATAGTGATGAGGAAAGAGCCATGCAGGCACAGCAGGGCCAGTGATGTGTGGAGCACGTACCCCAGCGTTACCAGGGATAGTGATGAGGAAAGATCCATGCAGGCACAGCAGGGCGAGTGATGTGTGGAGCACGTACCCCGGCGTTACCAGGGATAGGGATGAGGAAAGAGCCATGCAGGCACGGCAGGGCCAATGATGTGTGAAGCACGTACCCGGTGTTACCAGCGCTAGTGATGGAAAAGAGCCATGCAGATCAACAGGGATAGTGATGTGTGAAGCACGTACCCCGGCGTTACCAGGGATAGTGATGAGGAAAGAGCCATGCGGGCGTGGCAGGGCCAGGGAAGTGTGGAGCACGTACCCCGGCGTTACCAGAGATAGTGATGAGGAAAGAGCCATGCAGGTGCAACAGGGATAGTGATGTGTGGAGCACGTACCCTGGCGTTACCAGGGATAGTGATGGGGAAAGAGTCATGCAGGCGCAGCAGGGCCAATGATGTGTCGAGCACGTACCTCGGCGTTACCAGGGATAGTGATGAGGAAAGAGCCATGCAGGCGTGGCAGGGCCAATGATGTGTGGAGCACGTACCCCGTTGTTACCAGCGTTGGTGATGGGGAAAGAGTCATGCAGGTGCGGCAGGGCCAATGATGTGTGAATGCACGTACCCCGGCGTTACCAGGGATCGTGATGAGGAAAGAGCCATACAGGCGTGGCAGGGCCAATGATGTGTGGAGCACGTACTCCGGTGTTACCAGGGATAGTGATGAGGAAAGAGCGATGCAGGCACAGCAGGGCCAGTGATGTCTGGAGCACGTACCCCGGCATTATCAGGGATAGTGATGAGGAAAGAGCCATGCAGGCGTGGCAGGGCCAGGGATGTGTGGAGCACGTACCCCGGCGTTACCAGAGATAGTGATGGGAAAGAGCCATGCAGGCGCAGCAGGGCCAATGATGTGTGGAGCACGTACCCCGGTGTTATCAGGGATAGTGATGAGGAAAGAGCCATGCAGGCACAGCAGGGCCAGGGATGTGTGGAGCACGTACCCCGGCGTTACCAGGGATAGTGATGAGGAAAGAGCCATGCAGGCACGGCAGGGCCAGTGATGTGTGGAGCACGTACCCCGGCGTTACCAGGGATAGTGATGAGGAAAGATCCATGCAGGCACAGCAGGGCGAGTGATGTGTGGAGCACGTACCCCGGCGTTACCAGGGATAGGGATTAGGAAAGAGCCATGCAGGCACGGCAGGGCCAATGATGCGTGAAGCACGTACCCGGTGTTACCAGTGCTAGTGATGGAAAAGAGCCATGCAGATCAACAGGGATAGTGATGTGTGAAGCACGTACCCCGGCGTTACCAGGGATAGTGATGGGAAAGAGCCATGCAGGCGCAACAGGGATAGTGATGTGTGGAGCACGTACCCTGGCGTTACCAGGGATAGTGATGAGGAAAGAGCCATGCAGGCGCAGCAGGGATAGTGATGTGTGAAGCACATACCCCGGCGTTACCAGGGATAGTGATGAGGAAAGAGCCATGCAGGCGTGGCAGGGCCAGGGATGTGTGGAGCACGTACCCTGGCGTTACCAGAGATAGTGATGGGAAAGAGCCATGCAGGCGCAGCAGGGCCAGTGATGTGTGGAGCACGTACCCCGGCGTTACCAGGGATAGTGATGAGGATAGAGCCATGCAGGCGCAGCAGGGCCAGGGATGTGTGGAGCACGTACCCCGGCGTTACCAGGGATAGTGATGAGGAAAGAGCTATGCAGGAATGGCAGGGCCAGGGATGTGTGGAGCATGTACCCCGGTGTTACCAGAGATAGTGATGGGAAAGAGCCATGCAGGCGCAGCAGGGATAGTGATGTGTAGAGCACGTACGCAGGTGTTACCAGAGATAGTGATGGGAAAGAGCCATGCAGGCGCAGCAGGGATAGTGATGTGTGGAGCACGTACCCCGGAGTTACCAGAGACAGTGATGGGAAAAACCATGCTGGCGTAGCAGGGCCATGGATGTGTGGAGCACGTACCCTGGCGTTACCAGAGATAGTGATGGGAAAGAGCCATGCAGGCGCAGCAGGGATAGTGATGTGTGGAGCACATACCCCGGCGTTACCAGGGATAGTGATGAGGAAAGAGCCATGCGGGCATGGCAGGGCCAGGGATGTGTGGAGCACGTACCCCGGCGTTACTAGAGATAGTGATGAGGAAAGAGCCATGCAGGCGTGGCAGGGCCAGGGATGTGTGGAGCACGTACCCCGGCGTTACCAGAGATAGTGATGGGAAAGAGCCATGCAGGCGCAGCAGGGATAGTGATGTGCCGAGCACGTACCCAGGTGTTACCAGAGATAGTGATGGGAAAGAGCCATGCAGGCCATGCAGGCGCAGCCGGGATAGTGGAGAAGTGTGGCACACTGGTTAGAGCAGGCAGACCCTGAAGCAGAGGTCAGACCCGGGACCAGGGTTCAATTCCCGACGCGGCAGGGTCTTGAGCTCAAATGTCCATGGACTCGATAATTCTCGCTTCGGTGCCTGACCTAATCATGGGTTCACACTCTGCAACTCTGGGCATTAAGCTTGCTTAATCTCCACAACGGACCCCCGCGGCGGGATGCCTGGCTTTCACCTTGGGGATGCCCTGTAGGGGCTATCTCACAGGGAAAAGCCAGGACGGGTTCCCAAGGCAAGTGCGGAGATACCCCTTCGGGGGTCGATTCAGGCGCTATATAAGAAACATAATAATAATAATAATAATAATAATAGTGATGTGTGGAGTACGTACCCCGGCGTTACCAGGGATAGTGATGAGGAAAGAGCCATGCAGGCGTGGCAGGGCCAGGGATGTGTGGAGCACGTACCCCGGTGTTACCAGAGATAGTGATGGGGAAAGAGTCATGCAGGCGCAGCAGGGCCAATGATGTGTCGAGCACGTACCTCGGCGTTACCAGGGATAGTGATGAGGAAAGAGCCATGCAGGCGTGGCAGGGCCAGGGATGTGTGGAGCACGTACCCCGGTGTTACCAGAGATAGTGATGGGGAAAGAGTCATGCAGGCGCGGCAGGGCCAATGATGTGTGGATCACGTACCCCGGTGTTACCAGAGATAGTAATGGGGAAAGAGTCATGCAGGCGCAGCAGGGCCAATGATGTGTCGAGCACGTACCTCGGCGTTACCAGAGATAGTGATGAGGAAAGAGCCATGCAGGCGTGGCAGGGCCAATGATGTGTGGAGCACGTACCCCGTTGTTACCAGCGTTGGTGATGGGGAAAGAGTCATGCAGGCGCAGCAGGGCCAATGATGTGTGGAGCACGTACCCCGGCGTTACCAGGAATCGTGATGAGGAAAGAGCCATACAGGCGTGGTAGGGCCAATGATGTGTGGAGCACGTACTCCGGTGTTACCAGGGATAGTGATGAGGAAAGAGCGATGCAGGCACAGCAGGGCCAGTGATGTCTGGAGCACGTACCCCGGCATTATCAGGGATAGTGATGAGGAAAGAGCCATGCAGGCGTGGCAGGGCCAATGATGTGTGGAGCATGTACCCCGGTGTTACCAGCGCTAGTGATGGGGAAAGAGCCATGCAGACGGGGCAGGGCAGGGATGTGTGGAGCACATACCCTGTGTTACCAGGGATAGTGATGAGGAAAGAGCCATGCAGGCACGGCAGGGCCAGTGATGTGTGGAGCACGTACCCCGGTGTTACCAGAGATAGTAATGGGGAAATAGCCATGCAGATGGGGCAGGGATGTGTAGAGCACGTACTTGGTGTTACTAGGGATAGTGATGAGGAAAGAGCCATGCAGGCGTAACAGGGTCAGTGATGTGTGGAGCACGTACCCCGGCATTACCAGGGATAGTGATGGGAAAGAGCCTTGCAGGCGCGGCAGGGCCAGTGATGTGTGGAGCCCGTACCCTGGCGTTACCAGAGATAGTGATGGGAAAGAGCCATGCAGGTACAGCAGCGCCAGGGATGTGTGGAGCACGTACCCTGGTGTTACCAGAGATAGTGATGGGAAAGAGCCATGCAGGAACAGGAGGGCCAGGGATCTGTGGAGCATGTACCCCGGTGTTACCAGAGATAGTGATGGGAAAGAGCCATGCAGGCGCGGCAGGGATAGTGATGTGTGGAGCACATACCCCGGTGTTACTAGAGATAGTGATGGGAGAGAGCCATGAAGACGGGGCAGGGCAGGGATGTGTGGAGCACATACCCGGTGTTGCCAGGGATAGAGATGGGGAAAGAGCCATGCAGACGCGGCAGGGCCAGGGATGTGTGGCGCATGTACCCCGGTGTTACCAGAGATAGTGATGGGAAAGAGCCATGCAGGCGCGGCAGGGCCAGTGATGTGTGGAGCACGTACCCCGGTGTTACCAGAGATAGTGATGGGAAAGAGCCATGCAGACGGGGCAGGGCAGGGATGTGTGGAGCACGTACCCCGTGTTACCAGGGATAGGGATGCGGAAAGAGCCATGCAGACGCAGCAGGGCCAGGGATGTGTGGCGCACGTACCCGGGTGTTACCAGAGATATTGATGGGAAAGAGCCATGCAGACGGGGCAGGGCAGGGATGTGTGGCGCACGTACCCTGTGTTACCAGGGATAGTGATGGGGAAAGAGCCATGCCGACACTGCTGAGCCAGCGATGTGTGGAGCACGTACCCCGGTGTTACCAGGGATAGTGATGAGGAAAGAGCCATGCAGGTACAGCAGCGCCAGGGATGTGTGGAGCATGTACCCCGGTGTTACCAGAGATAGTGATGGGAAAGAGCCATGCAGGCGCGGCAGGGCCAGGGATGTGTGGCGCATATACCCCGGTGTTACCAGAGATAGTGATGGGAAAGGGCCATGCAGGCGCGGCAGGGCCAGTGATGTGTGGAGCACGTACCCCGGTGTTACCAGAGATAGTGATGGGAAAGAGCCATGCAGACGGGGCAGGGCAGGGATGTGTGGAGCACGTACCCGGTGTTACCAGGGATAGTGATGGGGAAAGAGCCATGCCGACACTGTTGAGCCAGCGATGTGTGGAGCACGTACCCCGGTGTTACCAGAGATAGTGATGGGAAAGAGCCATGCAGACGGGGCAGGGCAGGGATGTGTGGAGCACGTACCCGGTGTTACCAGGGATAGTGATGGGGAAAGAGCCATGCAGACGCGGCAGGGCCAGGGATGTGTGGCGCATGTACCCCGGTGATACCAGAGATACTGATGGGAAAGAGCCATGCAGGCGCGGCAGGGCCAGTGATGTGTGGAGCACGTACCCCGGTGTTACCAGAGATAGTGATGGGAAAGAGCCATGCAGGCGTGGCAGGGCCAGGGATGTGTGGAGCACGTACCCCGGTGTTACCAGAGATAGTGATGGGGAAAGAGTCATGCAGGCGCGGCAGGGCCAATGATGTGTGGAGCACGTACCCCGGTGTTACCAGAGATAGTAATGGGGAAAGAGTCATGCAGGCGCAGCAGGGCCAATGATGTGTCGAGCACGTACCCAGGCGTTACCAGGGATAGTGATGAGGAAAGAGCCATGCAGGCGTGGCAGGGCCAATGATGTGTGGAGCACGTACCCCAGTGTTACCAGCATTAGTGATGGGGAATGAGTCATGCAGGTGCGGCAGGGCCAATGATGTGTGGAGCATGTACCCCGGCGTTACCAGGGATAGTGATGAGGAAAGAGCCATGCGGGCGTGGCAGGGCCAGGGATGTGTGGAGCACGTACCCCGGCGTTACCAGAGATAGTGATGAGGAAAGAGCCATGCAGGCGCAACAGGGATAGTGATGTGTGGAGCACATACCCCGGCGTTACCAGGGATAGTGATGAGGAAAGAGCCATGCAGGCGTGGCAGGGCCAGGAATGTGTGGAGCACGTACCCCGGCGTTACCAGAGATAGTGATGGGAAAGAGCCATGCAGGCGCAGCAGGGATAGTGATGTGTCGAGCACGTACCCAGGTGTTACCAGAGATAGTGATGGGAAAGAGCCATGCAGGCGCAGCAGGGATAGTGATGTGTCGAGCACGTACCCAGGTGTTACCAGAGATAGTGATGGGAAAGAGCCATGCAGGGGCAGCAGGGATAGTGATGTGTGGAGCACGTACCCCGGCGTTACCAGGGATAGTGATGAGGAAAGAGCCATGCAGGCGTGGCAGGGCCAGGAATGTGTGGAGCACGTACCCCGGCGTTACCAGAGATAGTGATGGGAAAGAGCCATGCAGGCGCAGCAGGGATAGTGATGTGTCGAGCACGTACCCAGGTGTTACCAGAGATAGTGATGGGAAAGAGCATGCAGGCGCAGCAGGGATAGTGATGTGTGGAGCACATACCCCGGCGTTACCAGGGATAGTGATGGGAAAGAGCATGCAGGCGCAGCAGGGATAGTGATGTGTGGAGCACATACCCCGGCGTTACCAGGGATAGTGATGAGGAAAGAGCCATGCGGGCATGGCAGGGCCAGGGATGTGTGGAGCACGTACCCCGGCGTTACCAGGGATAGTGATGGGAAAGAGCCATGCAGGCGCAGCAGGGATAGTGATGTGTGGAGCACGTACCCTGGCATTACCAGGGATAGTGATGAGGAAAGAGCCATGCAGGCTTGGCAGGGCGAGGGATGTGTGGAGCACGTACCCCGGCGTTACCAGAGATAGTGATGGGAAAGAGCCATGCAGGCGCAGCAGGGATAGTGATGTGTGGAGCACATACCCCGGCGTTACCAGGGATAGTGATGAGGAAAGAGCCATGCAGGCGTGGCAGGGCCAGGGATGTGTGGAGCACGTACCCCGGCGTTACCAGAGATAGTGATGGGAAAGAGCCATGCAGGCGCAGTAGGGATAGTGATGTGCCGAGCACGTACCCAGGTTTTACCAGAGATAGTGATGGGAAAGAGCCATGCAGGCCATCCAGGCGCAGCCGGGATAGTGGAGAAGTGTGGCTCACTGGTTAGAGCAGGCAGACCCTGAAGCAGAGGTCAGACCCGGGACCAGGGTTCAATTCCCGACGCAGCAGGGTCTTGAGCTCAAATGTCCATGGACTCGATAATTCTCGCTTCGGTGCCTGACCTAATCATGGGTTCACACTCTGCAACTCTGGGCATTAAGCTTGCTTAATCTCCACAATGGCCCCCCGCGGCGGGATGCCTGGCTTTCACCTTGGGGATGCCCTGTAGGGGCTATCTCACAGGGAAAAGCCAGGACGGGTTCCCAAGGCAAGTGCGGAGATACCCCTTCGGGGGTCGATTCAGGCGCTATATAAGAAACATAATAATAATAATAATAATAATAGTGATGTGTGGAGTACGTACCCCGGCGTTACCAGGGATAGTGATGGGGAAAGAGCCATGCAGGAGCGGTAGGGCCAATGATGTGTGGAGCACGTACCCCGGTGTTACCAGAGATAGTGATGGGGAAAGAGCCATGCAGGAGCGGTAGGGCCAATGATGTGTGGAGCACGTACCCCGGTGTTACCAGAGATAGTAATGGGGAAAGAGTCATGCAGGCGCAGCAGGGCCAATGATGTGTTGAGCACGTACCCCGGCGTTACCAGGGATAGTGATGAGGAAAGAGCCATGCAGGCGTGGCAGGGCCAATGATGTGTGGAGCACGTACCCCGGTGTTACCAGCGTTGGTGATGGGGAAAGAGTCATGCAGGTGCGGCAGGGCCAATGATGTGTGGAGCACGTACCCCGGCGTTACCAGGGATCGTGATGAGGAAAGAGCCATACAGGCGTGGCAGGGCCAATGATGTGTGGAGCACGTACTCCAGTGTTACCAGGGATAGTGATGAGGAAAGAGCGATGCAGGCACAGCAGGGCCAGTGATGTCTGGAGCACGTACCCCGGCGTTATCAGGGATAGTGAGGAAAGAGCCATGCAGGCGTGGCAGGGCCAATGATGTGTGGAGCACCTACCCCGGTGTTACCAGAGATAGTGATGGGGAAAGAGCCATGCAGACGGGGCAGGGCAGGGATGTGTGGAGCACATACCCGGTGTTACCAGGGATAGTGATGGTGAAAGAGTCTTGCAGATGCGGCAGGGCCAATCATGTGTGGTGCACGTACCCCGGTGTTACCAGGGATAGTGATGAGGAAAGAGCCATGCAGGCACGGCAGGGCCAGTGATGTGAGGAGCACGTACCCCGGTGTTACCAGAGATAGTAATGGGGAAAGAGCCATGCAGACGGGGCAGGGCAGGGATGTGTGGAGCACGTACTTGGTGTTACTAGGGATAGTGATGAGGAAAGAGCCATGCAGGCGCGGCAGGGCCAGTGATGTGTGGAGCACGTACCCTGGTGTTACCAGAGATAGTGATGGGAAAGAGCCATGCAGGAACAGGAGGGCCAGGGATGTGTGGAGCATGTACCCCGGTGTTACCAGAGATAGTGATGGGAAAGAGCCATGCAGGCGCGGCAGGGATAGTGATGTGTGGAGCACATACCCCGGTGTTACCAGAGATAGTGATAGGAGAGAGCATGTAGACGGGGCAGGGCAGGGATGTGTGGAGCACATACCCGGTGTTGCCAGGGATAGAGATGGGGAAAGAGCCATGCAGACGCGGCAGGGCCAGGGATGTGTGGCGCATGTACCCCGGTGTTACCAGAGATAGTGATGGGAAAGAGCCATGCACGCGCGGCAGGGCCAGTGATGTGTGGAGCACGTACCCCGGTGTTACCAGAGATAGTGAGGGAAAGAGCCATGCCGACGGGGCAGGGCAGGGATGTGTGGAGCACGTACCCGCTGTTACCAGGGATAGTGATGAGGAAAGAGCCATGCAGGTACAACAGCGCCAGGGATGTATGGAGCATGTACCCCGGTGTTACCAGAGATAGTGATGGGAAAGAGCCATGCAGGCGCGGCAGGGCCAGGGATGTGTGGCGCATGTACCCCGGTGTTACCAGAGATAGTGATGGGAAAGAGCCATGCAGGCGCACAGGCCCCCGCAGCCCATGCATTGCGGGGGGGCCCCCGCGCTCCAGGGGCCCCCACACTCCAGGGGCCCCTCACCTAATCATGGATTGAATGGTGCGCAGTGCGCACAGCACTCCCCCGGCCTTTTAAAAAATTAGATCATGGTGTGCAAGGCACGCACCAGGCCCCCCCCCCCCCGGCCCGCCGCCCGGGCCTTAGAGGCTCATGAATCATTAATTAAAAGGTGCGTGCCCTACGCACGCTCGGACGGGCCTCAGAGGCTCACCCACTCTTCATTAATAAAATGGGGCACAACAACTTCTGCGCACGCACAGGCCCCAGCAGAGCCTCTTATAACTGAAGTGCGGAGCCCGGCCGGGGCCTCTGAGGCTCGTTTGAGTGTTCTTAGGGGTGGGGCAGGGCTTGAGACCAATGCCTGCCCTGGCCTGATTGAATTTACCATGACCTGCGCACGTAATTAAAAGTGTGCTGCGTCACAGCGTGAGACTGAGGTGCGCCTTCCCAGGACCCAGCCACGCTCCTACGCAGGATTGTCCGAGGTCCGTCACCGCCCATAATTTCAATTATTTTATTACTAGCCCCCCAGCCCCTGCCTGGCTAGCCTTGCCCAACCCTGCCCCTGCCTTCTGCTTCTGCTTGCTGCCCGGCCGGCCTCACGCCTACCTCTGAAACAGGTATGTTTTAGACAAATTATGACAGCCATCGCACGTCTTCAGGATTATAAACCATTGCCTTTCCCAATAACCAATGTCACGCAGGTAGCCCACTCTGCTGGGTGCAGGGTCAAATTCGTAACACCGTACCATTAGTAGAAAATGCTTATTAAGTTCTTAACATAAATTATTTTCGTGCCTATTTATGTTTACGAAGGCCGACAGGCTGAAGCAGGAAGGTAGAGGGAACACTTTGAAAAGGCTCGAGACTGTCCCCACACACTCTTTACCCCCTAAAATCTCAGTATTTGCACTGCCCATGTATATAAAGTCGGCGCTTCTATAGATCCTGCAGTTCTCCGAATGTAAACATGACAAGTTCAAGAGTTTCTGAGGCACTTGAAGGAAAACGTTCCCACTAATTTACAAGTAGATCAGCTGCTTAAGCAGCAAGTGCATGTGAAGAACAACAAGTTATATATTTGAGGCCAGGCTTCTTCTGTGATTAAGAAACGGCTGCACCAGATAATTTGGCACAGCCCAAGGACACCGTAGTATGAAGAAGGCATATTTAAAACCGCAGTGATGATTTGTGACTTAACCCTTCAATCGCCACAGGCACAGCCCTTTGCATCAACGCTAACATTCATTTATTGGGTATTCAATTCCAGTAGAACCCAGTAGGGGAAAACTCTATGAATTCGTCCTTGTGTTTATGTAAGGGGCTGTCCACGTGCATTACTGTGCACAGCGTTTCAGAAACACCTTTGCAGAAGTGCAGCAGCATGTGTTTCTTTTGTGAGGTAAAACATGTACTCCTGTGGAGAAAATCCTTCTCCCCCTCCTGTTGTGAAGTCAGCATACCAGTAGTTGGGAGTGGGCGGAGCTAGGGGGTCAGAGGAAGAGGAGGAGCGGACTTAGGAAGTGGGCAGTTAGAGTAGGGACATTGAGAAAGTAAGATGCATTGAATAAAGCTCCTGAAGATAAGCCCTGGTGTCTGTGGTTATTGGTAGCTGGACGCTACAACTGGCGACGAGGGTGGGATGAGCAAAACCCCACAAGCCATAGCACCTCGTGGAATCATCCTGTTCCTGCAGCGTCGAGAAACGAGCTCCGCTGCTGAAGGAAGCGCCAAGAAGAAGAAACCGCCGTTGCACGGAGCTGCCCCAGAGAGGAGCTGGCAGCCGGTGGCCCTGTCCCCTCGGAGGCTTTGGGGAAGAAGAGAGGGAGCCGCAGTACGAGCGTTGGAGCGCTCGAGAAGTCGGAGCAGTTCGCGCCAAAACGCGACATTGCTGCAGCATCGGCAAATAGAACAGAGGTCGGGAGCCCACCCCGACTCTGCACAGTGCTGAAGAAGCGGAAAAGAGTGCCCCCGGGCGAAGAGCATCGCCCCAGAAGATTTGGCGGTAAGCGCTAGGTCGGGAGCCCACCCCGACTCTGCACAGTGCTGAAGAAGCGGAAAAGAGTGCCCCCAGGCGAAGAGCATCGCCCCAGAAGATTTGGCGGTAAGCGCTGTCGAGCGCGATAGAGCTGGAGCTCGAGTGACCCCAGCGCTGGGAACCTCACGCCTGATGCGTGTGTCTTTGACACGCTGTCGACGCGTGGAAGCGGCCCCCTAGCGCAGCGAAGCGGGAACTTGCTCCAACCTCACCTGTGGTTCAGCGTGGGGACCGGGAGAAGTGCTGATGTCCCTGGGACCGGCGGCCGGTGAGTCCCGATTGAGTCTGCTGAGTCTGAATGAGCCACGTGAGTGACCAAAGTGAAAGTCTCGTGCAAGCCGGGATTTCAGGGGCGGCGGCCATCTTAGAGTCAGGCAGTTGGAAGGACATCCCTGTGAAATCTAGCGGCGGCCATCTTTAAGTCAGGCGAACAGTGGGAATAAGCATTGGCAAAGGACAAACATTGGCAGAGTGGACCAAAACAAACATTGGCAACCGCAAGTGAAGCAGGCATCAGTGAAAATAAGCATTGGCAACTGCAAGTGAAGCAAGTATCAGTGACTAACAAAACGAACATTGACACATGCAAACAAACACTGGCAAATGCAAGTGCAAAATAAATAACCATTGGCAACTGCAAGTGAAGCAAGCAGTAGTGACTAACAAAACAAACATTGACACATGCAAACAAACACTGGCAAATTCAAATGAAGAATAGACAAATATTGGCAACTGTAAGTGACGCAAGCATTGGTGACGGCAACAGAACAAACATTGACGCATGCAAACAAGCGTTGGCGAATGCAAGTGAAGAATAACAAAGTGCTAAAAAGACGACAAACAAGCCCATGCAAATGCAAGAAGCAATCTAAGAAGACAAGCATTGGTAAAGGAAAGTCAACGGGCATTGGTGCCTGCAAGGACAAGTATTGGCCAAGAGTGAACAAGCATTGATACATGCGAACAAACAAGCAGTGGTACGTGCAAGCAAACAAACATTGATCCACACAAATCATCAAGCATTGACACATGCAACTCAACAAACGGACAAACGAAAACAAGCATTGGCAATGACCAAACAAACACTGGGGAAGACAAGTAAACAAGCACTGGTGCATGCAAATAATCACACGGTGGTACGCGCAAGTCAACAAGCCTTGGTATGGGCAACTACACAAGCGCTGGCAAATGCAAAACAGTAAGCGTGGACAACAGCACGTGGACAACTCTGCACGAGTCTTGGCAACCAAACAATACAAGCACATGCTAACAAAAGAGTGTATCAATTAACAAGCAAAAGCAACCATAAGAGTGACTCGACGAACAAGCATTGACAAAATAAAGGTCAGCACGGGTGGAAACGCGAACAGTGAGATACGCAAGCGAATGTACAGTGGCGAATGTCATGAAGTAACGCGCGTCCATCACACAGAGGAAGCAACGAACAAACACACTGAAGGAAGAACTAATGAGCAAGCTCAAGCTAGATCACAAACTGAAGCACCTGAAACCCGAAGAAAGCGGACAGCACAATGCCCTGCGTCTACGACCGATCAGGACCTCCTTCTCTCAGGGCGGGAGGAGACGTAACTCAATATTTCAATCCACATCGTGAAGTATCGCCCCCAGTGGCACAGAGTGACGATTGGATTCAGGACCTCAAACGGCACTGGTGGCTGGAAGCATTGGACGATTTCTTGAAAGCCAACGGTGAGCAAAGAGAAAGAAAATGTCTACTGTTACTCCTCCATCTGGTGGGTCCCGGGGGCCGATGCCCAATTAGAACATTTTCCAAGGAAGAAGCAGACACTTATGACAAACTCCAAGAGGAACTCCATGCCCATCTCAATGCACAGGCAGAGGTAGATCATAATCGCATGGTCTTCAACATGACACGGCAGGAACCAGGCGAACCACTGCCGCATTTCATCATTCGGTTGCAAAGTCTGGTTCAAGGCTGTCATTTCGACACGTTTACGAATGAGGATGCTGTTCGGCTCCGAATAATCGAAGGCTGTGAAAACCCCAAAACAAGCCGCAAGATACTTAGAGGCCATTGGTCGCTAAAAGAAATCATCAAGAAAGCTGAAATTGGGATGCACGTCCAGACAAGAGGCAAATGGAGGGATGTGCATCTGAGTACAAAACTTCGAAATACCTGGGAAGAGAGAACCCAGAATTCCAACAACCACAAAAAGAGAGAGAGAGAAGGCAGACCAGAGAAAAGACAAAAAAGACAGCGGAGGAGGAGGCACAGTAACATAGAATGCTCAGAGTCAGACTACTCTGCGTCTGGCCACTCGGAGAGAACCAAAGAATACGCGAAGTCAACCATCCAAAGAACAACCCCCCGGAATCATCCATCCTCCAGGAGTCCCTCAAGAAGTCAGTCACCGCGCAACACACGTCACTCTGATAAAGAGGGAGCGTCCAGTGGGACAGATTGCACTCCTGGACAACACGACATTCTGCACGACCAGTGGGGGAGAAAGACAAACAATAGGAGGAGTGGCAGTGATCAAGACAGGAAATCGACGTCGAAACATCAATCACCAAGGGGCAAAGATGAGCCCGAGGAAACAGCTAGCAGAAGGATGCACCACCCACAGATCAGAGACACTAGATCACCAAACAAATGGGGAGGAAAAGATCCATACAGTCATGGGCCTCAAAGCATCCCTGGGCCCCGCGACAACGTAGAAACAGAGCGTGGATGGGCAACATCAGACGAGGAGAACGAAGAGGCAAACGCCTGGGATCAAGCGCAAGGGACAAGCGCGGAATCTTCAAACAATCTCCCAAATGAGACAACAGTGAAAACGCTACGACACAGACACACGAAGAAGCCTTGCAAAGGCAATTCCGAGACGGAAAGCAGCTCGTCACGGACTACCCGATTCCGAAGATCACCTGGTAAGACATTCCCAAAGGAACACTCACAGAAGAGACTAACGGAGCACCCCTCTGATTCAGAGAGCATGTCGGTCCGATCCTTTGAGTCAGGAGAATCGTGGTCCCGACAACGACCACACGCAACATTCTTAAAGAAACATTCTCAGCGGGAAGTGAGTGAGGACCCCTCTGACTTAGATAACATCTCGGTCCGATCCGTTGAGTCGACAGAGTCGTGGCCCCGACAACGGCCATGGCGCCAAGCACCTGAACACATCAGCGAACCAAGGGACACTTTTCCCGCTAAGAACAACGTGTCTAACCTCAATGACAATGCACACTCGATTACTCCACCAGACAACCTGCCACATCGAGCACAGGTGCATTGCGACGCAAAGACTACACCGTCACCCCGGGTAGGGGCAGAAAGATTGACTCGAAGGTCCTGGTCCTGGTCCCACAAAGGGGAAACAGATATCGTGGCCAGTAGCACTCAAATAAAGACGGACCAACCAGTTGATCCGCAAAGGAAGTCGGGCACGCCCGGAGAGCCAAGTCATCATCCGACAAGAACGAAACACACAACTACCCAGCCGGTTCCAAGGCTTGCCTGGATCAGGCGCCAGCAGGAGTGGGAGAAGCAACCCGAGGCAACCACTCAATCTCCGAGTCATACCAAGATGGCCTCCCCAGGTCATACTCCCCCGGCTGGCATCCCAGACTCGAAACAGGAAGACAGTATTGGTCTCGACCTGATCAGACAAAATGAAGCAAAAACACATACAGACACGTGGAAGGGAACTAAAGTAACATCCCCGTGGAAAAGAGGCCAAGCGTCACATGAGCAAGAGTCACAATGGGGGACAGACTGCCGATATCAAACTGAGCTCACCGTAGGCACCCCGGACACTGAAGGCCCCATCCCTCCAGACATCCGCAACAGAGCTTGTCTAGTCAAAGACGAACTATTGGCGAACACTCATCACGACATACGTCCATCCCAGAGACTGATAGTGGAGATGGACTGAGAAGTCAGTTTATTTGTTTGTGTTGTTACAAAGGGGGGAGATGTTGTGAAGTCAGCATACCAGTAGTTGGGAGTGGGCGGAGCTAGGGGGTCAGAGGAAGAGGAGGAGCGGACTTAGGAAGTGGGCAGTTAGAGTAGGGACATTGAGAAAGTAAGATGCATTGAATAAAGCTCCTGAAGATAAGCCCTGGTGTCTGTGGTTATTGGTAGCTGGACGCTACACCTCCCAATCTTAGAGGTGATCCCTGTCCATTCCTACCATGGAGATTGATTTACTACGACCCTTTACAGGAGTAAACCGACGACCATAGCCAGGATGTGTAGCAGTCAGAGGATTTTTGTGACTAACCACAGACACTGGGAGGGGGGAGCATGTGTGTTTGTGTGTGTGTTTGCGTGCATGTTTGTGTGTGTTTGTGTGCGTGTTCGTGTGTGTTCGAGTGTGTGTGTGTGTGTGTGTTCAGGCCGTCAGGTACTTTCCCCCCCGAGAACAAACTGGATCCGTAAGGCCCATTCACCCTCTACCGCGAGCAGATGTACTCAGAGGAGTATCTTCTTGTGAGTAAATCTTTTACCTAAAGTTAGACCAAACTTGTGAAAAGTGGCCTGAGACTTCTATACCAGGCTGGTAGTAAATGTAAACCAAACGCGTCGTGCAGCTATGTTTTGATTATGCAGTCCATTGTGTTGACTAGTGAGAAGGCCTATGTAAGTATTCATATCCATAGGTTAACTAACAGAGTTTTAAATAAAAAAGATGGGCATTATTGTGCAATATGTTACGTCCTTTGGTTGAATCATAGAAACATAAACCCAACCGAGTGGTGCAGAGCCAGTCTGGTGTTGTTGAACAGAGCTGCCGGTGGCTCGCCCTGTGCTCTGAGACAGCTTTAAACTGCAGCTCTGGAATGGCAGCACTCGGGGGAGTCGTGCATTCAGAGTTCACACCTTTCCAAGAGAAAATTTCCGGCCATCAATTGTTATTTTAAGACTCTGCAAATGCCTGGATCCTGGACATGCCTTATACTAACTGGAAACAAAAGCGTATTTAGTCATGTGTAATGTACAATTTCGGTGTTTGTTTACTTTAGGTATCAGTTGGTCATTTAAGCATGCTTTCTTTTTATGTGTGTGAAGTATAGGGATAAACGGTAAAAATATGTAGCAGGTTTGATTTTGCTTTTTCTTTTACTGGCTGAAACATCAACATATCAACCCTGTGTGTTTTCGATCTCAGCAACACGTACTTCACTGTACTAATAGGACGCAATAAAATTCAATAGCATTTGGGTGTAAGACATTTTATGGTGATTTTTGCTTTACTTTTCTAT
This sequence comes from Lissotriton vulgaris, assembly GCF_964263255.1. Classification (NCBI taxonomy): domain Eukaryota; kingdom Metazoa; phylum Chordata; class Amphibia; order Caudata; family Salamandridae; genus Lissotriton; species Lissotriton vulgaris. The sequence goes on along the minus strand of NC_141693.1, from coordinate 1,694,875,653 downwards.
GTTCTTGGTAGACAAATAGTTTTGTATCAGTATTTTAACCTTCCATTTTGTGGTTTTGAAGCAGTTGAAAGATGTTTTAGGGCTTTTCATTGATCAAAGGGGTTTGATTTCTAATATTTATTATTTCCTTGCACTTTATTGCTTGGTCTTGCTCGCAGGAAAATGTCACACATTTGGCTGTTGAGGGTCATTCATAAGTGCGCTGAATCCATGGTGATGTCACAGAATCTGAAAACTTGGCAACTATGTGTAGCCTTCTCACACGCCTCTGCTTTCCTCAAAACCCCTGACTCTGGGGCCTGGCTGCAGCAAAGCACAGCCTCTATGTAGCACTCCTATGTAAGGGCAATAGGTTAGTGTCCTTACATTTCTGGTGCTTTGTAGCAGTTTTAAGATCTTCTTAGAGTTTCTTGTCGCTTCAATGGGTGTAATTTCTGATATTTCTATGTTTCCCTCGTGTTCATTGCTTGATTTGGCACACTAGAAAGTGTCACTCCTAGTCGTTGAAATGTCACTTATAATTACACTGAAATTATGAAAATGTCACACATAAGCAATCTGAAACCTTGGCAACTATGCCTCCAGCAGCCCCTGTTTTCCAGCCTCCAGGGGCCCCACCAGCACTGCAGCACACACAGCCAGCACTACACTCTCTCGTTGGCGTTGGTTGCACCAGTGAGTTGCCTCATAACAGTCCTACCTCATAAAATTAAATGGTGCGTGCCATGTGCGGTGGGTGCAGGTAACCTCAGCTTCCAGGCCCAGAAGCAAGGGGGTTGAAGGCAACTGCCTCGAGGCCAGAGATCTTTTGCATATTTACATACCTTTGTAAACTGGTTACCAAGGTTTAGTTTTTTTTCTGGTTCTAGTACCCCCTGAAAACCCTCCGCCGGCGCCAATAACATGCCAAGTTACTTCAAGAGTCTGGGAATGCACCCTGCATTCAGACAACTCACTCCTCATTCTCGCCCGTCACTTTTAAGCTCAACCTGCACTCACAGCAATCACAATGTTCTCACACTGATCACCATTCACCCGCTCACCCTGCACTTACATTGATCACTCTTCACTCACAATGCACTTGCGTTGTTCACCCTGCTGTACCTAACCCTGCAGTCACACGAGCACACTACTGGCCCTGCACTCATGTCACACTTCACTCAGCTGTCCCACTCACTGCTTAATCTGCAAACTCACTTAAACAAGCCCATCACTAACCTTGCATTCATATGTCCCACTCTGCACTTACATTCTCACTCAAATTCATATGGTCACCTCACTCACCCTGCAGCCACTCCTCTTACCCATCTCTCACACTGTCGCATCACTCACCATGCACTCACGTGGGCACTCCAACCACCCACAAGGCGCATAGGGTTAATATGCATGCTACAAAAAACGTGTACCATGCAGATCACAGAACTGAGTGTGAGTAAACTAAGAGTAGAGCTATAAAAAATGAAATGTTTGTCAGAAAGGTGTTATAGAGAGCTGAGGTGCATTGTCGGTGAGTGGTAGTGAGGGAATTCATAGAAAAGGAGGAGGAAGTGTGCATCAAAAAAGACTGTCAGATGCCAACCAGAGACTTTTTGAGCATGGGCAAAGTGGGCTCCGGCCCAGAGACCCAGACTTTCAGGGGGCCCCCTGATAAAGCCAGCTCTGTTCTTTAAGGTCTTGCCCTGATGACATTAAATGATTCTTGAACAGATTGTTTTAAATAAAACTTTCCTTTGCTTTTTTTTAAAATATTTGTGGTGTGTGGTTCGAGCAGGTCGGCGTGGCGTCTTGGCTCAACATCCTGTGATACTGGGGATTGGGAAAAAATCATTAATCTCCCCGTGCCTAACAAGAAAGTATGTAGGGGCATATTATCAAGCCTGTGCGCTAGAATTATCGCCGCTTTATTGGCCGAAAACGGCCGATAAAGCGGCGATAATGGGCTTGATAATATGCTCTATGGAATTCCAATCGAAGCACATGTTAGATGTGAAGACATCTAACATGGGCTTCGATTGGAATTCAACAGAGCATATTATCAAGCCCATTATCGCCGCTTTATTGGCCGTTTTCAGCCGATAAACCAGCGATAATTTTAGCGCACAGGCTTGATAATATGCCCCGTAGTTCTTTCCAGTGAGTCCCTGTGTATTTTATTACATCGTGGACTTTGCAAACTCACTATTAACCCTGTTAGTGAGTTCGCAAAGTCCATGATGAAATGAACTAAATATTTTTTTGTAAACACTCTTTGAAGTGCTTCAAAAAGTGTTAATGTTTATATAGTGGGAACGCGACCGAAAGTATTATCGCAGCTGGCTTTAAATGAGCGCGCCAGTCAGTTCTTGACTTTGTGTGTTTGAGGCTCGGAGGGAGGACACTGAGTGATACTGATTGCGTCCTCCTTGTGTACTGACTGGCGCGCTCATGTAAAGCCAGCTGCGCTAATACTTTCGAGTTGCGTTCCCGCTATATAAAGATGAACACTTTTTGAAATGCAGAGTGACTACTTCTCTAGATTTTGTGGAGAGAAAGTGAACAATACGTCAATCATAATATTTCTTCTTGAATGTTTCTGTTCAGTTGTTTGTTTAATTGTTTACAGTTTAAATAAAAAAAACTGTGAGGTTCTCTGGATTGTGTATTGAAGTCTGTTTGAAGCTCTGTGGTTATACTGAATAAGCAGCTATCATGTTGTTGGTATGTGATATGTCTTTAATAATGTAATAACTACACTTTCACAATTGCTTTATTAACCTTCTTGCCTCTCACATTTGCTTGAAAACGCACCATTTACCCACTCTTTTTTCAAAATTTTGCAGAGGAGAACCCCGAACCCTCTTTTAATGGTTTAGGCTCGCTCGCTGCGCTCACTCGCCATGGTGCTCTCCCACACCACTTTTACGCCTCACCATTTACAAACATCACCAGCACCACTGGTTGTCAGTCGAGTTTTTATGGAATTCCAGGTTTGGGTTAGGCTTTCAAAGTTTCATATTGATGTCCATTAATGTCAATTCAAATTCTGACCCTTCATAGTTATTCTTCAGCCATAGGCAGTTCCTGAGACAATAGGATCACTCTTTGGCATTGTTTGGATTGCTGCAGTTCCTGAGACAATAGGATCTCTCCTTGGCATCGTTCTGATTGCTGCCTCAATTAAATAATCTGCATTTGACATTATTGTTAGAAATGGCATAGCTTATATGTTGAGAGGGTTTCCAACTTTCTCATTAGAACTTTGAGAAAGACAATATAGAGGCATTTCATTTAAATGTTGGAGGTTTCAAATTAAAATATGCTAGATTTTTGGGGGGTGGGGCAAAGTGGCCGGTGGTGGGCCGGGTCACCGGGGGGGGGGCCCCCTCCATGTGTTTTGCAGGGGGGCCCCCTCAAGTTTCGTTACGCCACTGCCAGTGATGTGTGGAGCACGTACCCCGGTGTTACCAGAGATAGTGATGGGAAAGAGCCATGCAGACGGGGCAGGGCAGGGATGTGTGGAGCACGTACCCGGTGTTACCAGGGATAGTGATGGGGAAAGAGCCATGCCGACACTGTTGAGCCAGCGATGTGTGGAGCACGTACCCCGGTGTTACCAGAGATAGTGATGGGAAAGAGCCATGCAGACGGGGCAGGGCAGGGATGTGTGGAGCACGTACCCGGTGTTACCAGGGATAGTGATGGGGAAAGAGCCATGCAGACGCGGCAGGGCCAGGGATGTGTGGCGCATGTACCCCGGTGATACCAGAGATAGTGATGGGAAAGAGCCATGCAGGCGCGGCAGGGCCAGTGATGTGTGGAGCACGTACCCCGGTGTTACCAGAGATAGTGATGGGAAAGAGCCATGCAGGCGTGGCAGGGCCAGGGATGTGTGGAGCATGTACCCCGGTGTTACCAGAGATAGTGATGGGGAAAGAGTCATGCAGGCGCGGCAGGGCCAATGATGTGTCGAGCACGTACCCAGGCGTTACCAGGGATAGTGATGAGGAAAGAGCCATGCAGGCGTGGCAGGGCCAATGATGTGTGGAGCACGCACCCCAGTGTTACAAGCGTTAGTGATGGGGAATGAGTCATGCAGGTGCGGCAGGGCCAATGATGTGTGGAGCACGTACCCCGGCGTTACCAGGGATCGTGATGAGGAAAGAGCCATACAGGCGTGGCAGGGCCAATGATGTGTGGAGCACGTACTCCGGTGTTACCAGGGATAGTGATGAGGAAAGAGCGATGCAGGCACAGCAGGGCCAGTGATGTCTAGAGCACGTACCCCGGCGTTATCAGGGATAGTGATGAGGAAAGAGCCATGCGGGCGTGGCAGGGCCAATGATGTGTGGAGCATGTACCCCGGTGTTATCAGCACTAGTGATGGGGAAAGAGCCATGCAGACGGGGCAGGGCAGGGATGTGTGGAGCACGTACCCGGTGTTACCAGGGATAGTGATGGGGAAAGAGTCATGCAGGCATGGCAGGGCCAGTGATGTGTGGAGCACGTACCCCGGTGTTACCAGAGATAGTGATGGGGAAAGAGCCATGCCGACGGGGCAGGGCAGGGATGTTTGGAGCACGTACCCGGTGTTACCAGGGATAGTGATGGTGAAAGAGTCATGCAGACGCGGCAGGGCCAGTGATGTGTGAAGCCTGTACCCCGGCGTTACCAGAGATAGTGATGGGAAAGGGCCATGCAGGCACAGGAGGGCCAGGGATGTGTGGAGCATGTACCCCGGTGTTACCAGAGATAGTGATGGGGAAAGAGCCATGCAGACGCGGCAGGGCCAGGGATGTGTGGCGCATGTACCCCGGAGATACCAGAGATAGTGATGGGAAAGAGCCATGCAGGCGCGGCAGGGCCATTGATGTGTGGAGCACGTACCCCGGTGTTACCAGAGATAGTGATGGGAAAGAGCCCTGCAGACGGGGCAGGGCTGGGATGTGTGGAGCACGTACCCGGTGTTACCAGGGAGAGTGATGGGGAAAGAGCCATGCCGACACTGTTGAGCCAGCGATGTGTGGAGCACGTACGCCGGTGTTACCAGAGATAGTGATGGGAAAGAGCCATGCAGACGGGGCAGGGCAGGGAAGTGTGGAGCACGTACCCGGTGTTACCAGGGATAGTGATGGGGAAAGAGCCATGCAGGCGCAGCAGGGCCAGTGATGTGTGGAGCACCTACCCCGGTGTTACCAGAGATAGTGATGGGAAAGAGCCATGCAGACTGGGCAGGGCAGGGATGTGTGGAGCACGTACCCGGTGTTACCAGAGATAGTGATGGGAAAGAGCCATGCAGACGGGGCAGGGCAGGGATGTGTGGAGCACGTACCCGTTGTTACCAAGGATAGTGATGGGGAAAGAGCCATGCCTACACTGTTGAGCCAGCCATGTGTGGAGCACGTACCCCGGTGTTGGCTCACTGGTTAGAGGAGGCATACCCTGAAGCAGAGGTCAGACCCGGGACCAGGGTTCAATTCCCGACGCGGCAGGGTCTTGAGCCCAATTGTCCACGGACTCGATAATTCTCGCTTCTGTGCCCACTCTAATCACGGGTTCACACTCTGCAACTCTGGGCATTAGCTTGCTTAATCTCCACAACGCCCCCCCCCCCGCGGCAGGATGCCTGGCTTTCACCTTGGGGATGCCCAATACGGGTTATCTCACAGGGAAAAGCTAGGACGGGTTCCCAAGGCAAGCGCCGAGATGCCCTAGGGTAAGTCGAGCGCTATATAAGAACACACATACATACATACGCGGCAGGACCAGGGATGTGTGGCGCATGTACCCAAGTGTTACCAGGGCGTGTGATGGGTAAAAAGCAATGAAGGCACGGCAGGGATAGTGATGTGGTCAATGTCCCATGTAGGCTTCAGCTAGGCCAGTGCTTTTGTAATTTTGGATATTTGACCAACATCTTGTTCGGATTTATCTGTATAGAAGTTATAGGTTCTTGTAGGGAGGATTGAGTTGTGCAGACATTACACACCGAGTCTTGCTGGGACTGAGCTGTGCGGATTGTATGAGGGCATTGTTGCTGGAAGTGAACAGTGAAGACATTATATTCCCAGTGTTGTAGGGAAGGAGTAGGGTGTAGGGATGGAGTATGTTGTAGGGACTGAGGATATTTTAGGAATGAAGTGTGTTGTAGGGGTGGAGCAGTGCAGATTTTAGGATGTTCCTCTTGGGATTCACCTAAGCAGACATTACTTGCTCAGAGTTCTTGGCAGTGAGTTGTGCCTCTTTTATGTGGTTTTTGTTGAGGCTGAGCTGTGCAGATATCACACCTCCAGTGTTGTTGGGACTGAGCTGTGCAGATATCACACCTCCGGTGTTGTTGGAATTGAGATGTACAGACATTACACACCCAGTGTTGCTGGTATTGAGCTGCGCAGACATTACACACCCAGTGTTGTTGATATTGAGCTGTGCATACATTACACACCCAGGGTTGTTGGGACTGAGCTGTGCAGACATTACACACACAGGGTTGTTGGGATTGAGCTGTGCAGACATTACACATCCAGTGTTGTTGGGATTGAGCTGTGCAGACATTACACTCCCAGTGTTGTTGGGACTGAGCTGTGCAGAGATTACACACCCAGTGTTGTTGGGATTGAACTGTGCAAACATTACACACCCGGTGTTGTTGGGACTGAGCTGTGCTGATATCAATCCTCCAGTTTTGTTGGGACTGAGCTGTGCAGACATTACACACCCAATGTTGTTGAGAATGAGCTGTGCAGACATTACACACCCATTGTTTTTGGGATTGCGCTGTGCAGACATTACACATCCGGTGTTGTTGGGACTGAGCTGTGCTGATATCACTCCTCCAGTGTTGTTAGGACTGAGCTGTGCAAACATTACACACCCAGTGTTGTTGGGATTGAGCTGTGCAGACATTACACTCCCAGTGTTGTTGGGACTGAGCTGTGCAGAGATTACACACCCAGTGCTGCTGGGATTGAGATGTGCCGTCATTACACACTCAGTGTTATTGGGACTGAGCTGTGCAGACATTACACACCCAATGTTGCTGGGATTGAGCTGTGTGGATATCACACCCAGTGCTGTTGGGACTGAGATGTGCAAACCATAAACACCCAGTGTTGTTGGGACTGAGCTGTTCAGACATTACACACCCAGTGTTGTTGGGAATGAGCTGTGCAGACATTACACACCAAGTGTTTTTGGGATTGAGCTGTGCAGACATTACACACCCGGTGTTGTTGGGACTGAGCTGTGCAGATATCACACCTCCAGTGTTGTTGGGACTGAGCTGTGCAGACATTACACACCCAGTGTTGTTGGGAATGAGCTGTGCAGACATTACACACCCAGTGTTTTGGGATTGAGCTGTGCAGACATTACACACCCGGTGTTGTTGGGACTGAGCTGTGCTTATATCACTCCTCCAGTGTTGTTGGGACTGAGCTGTGCAAACATTACACACCCGGTGTTGTTGGGACTGAGCTGTGCGGACATTACACACCCAGTGTTGTTGGGATTGAACTGTGCAGGCATTACACACCCAGTGTTGTTGGGATTGAGCTGTGCAGACAGTACACACCGAGTGTTGTTAGAACTGAGCTGTGCAGACATTACACACCCAGTGTTGTTGAGATTGAGCTCTGCAGACATTGCACACCCAGTGTTTTTGGGATTGGGCTGTGCAGACATTACACACCCAGTCCTGCTGGGATTGAGATGTGCAGTCATTACACGCTCAGTGTTATTGGGACTGAGCTGTGCAGACATTACACACCCATTGATGTTTAGATGGAGCTGTGCAGACATTACACATCCATGGTTGCTGGGATTGAGCTGTGTGGATATCACAACCAGTGTTGTTGGGACTGAGCTGTGCAAACATCACACACAGAGTGCTGTTTGGACTGAGTTGTGCAGACATTACACACCCAGTGTTGTTGGAACTGAGCTGTGTAGACATTACACACCCAGTGTTGTTGGGAATGAGCTGTGTAGACATTACACACCCAGTTTTTTGGGGATTGAGCTGTGCAGACATTACACACCCGGTGTTATTGGGATTGAGCTGTGCAGATATCACACCCCGATGTTGTTGGGATTGGGCTGTGCAGACATTACACACCCAGAGTTGAGATTGAGATGCGCAGACTTTACACACTCAGTGTTGCTCTGATTGAGCTCTGAAGACATTACACACCCAGTGTTGCTGGTATTGAGCTGTGCAGACATTACACAACCAGTGTTGTCAAGATTGAGCTGTGCAGACATTACACACCCAGGGTTGTTGGGACTGAGCTGTGCAGACATTACACACCTAGTGTTGCTGGGATTGAGCTGTGCAGACATTGCACACCCAGTGTTGTTGAGATTGAGCTGTGCAGATATCACACCTCCAATGTTGTTGGGATTGAGCTGTGCAGACATTACACACCCAGAGTTGAGATTGAGCTGCGCATACTTTACACACTCAGTGTTGTTCTGATTGAGCTCTGCAGACATTACACACCCAGTGTTGCTGGTATTGAGTTGGGCAGACATTACACACCCAGTGTTGTTTAGATTGAGCTTTGCAGACATTACACACCCAGGGTTGTTGGGACTGAGCTGTGCAGACATTGCACACCCAGTGTTGTTGAGATTGAGCTGTGCAGACATTACACACCCAGGGTTGCTGGGATTGAGCTGCGCAGCCATTACACATCCAGTGTTGTTGGGACTGAGCTGTGCAGACATTACACAGCCAGTGTTGAGATTGATCTGTGCAGACATCACACTCCCAGTGTTGTTGGGACTGAGCTGTGCAGATTACACACCCAGTGTTGTTGGGATTGAACTGTGCAAACATTACACACCCGGTGTTGTTGGGACGGAGCTGTGCTGATATCAATCCGCCAGTGTTGTTGGGACTGAGCAGTGCTAATATTAAACACAAGTTGTTGTTGGGACTGAGCTGTGCAGATATCACACCTCCAGTGTTGTTGGGACTGAGTTGTGCAGACATTACACACCTAGCGTTGTTGGGAATGAGCTGTGCAGACATTACACACCCAGTGTTTTGGGGATTGAGCTGTGCAGACATTACACACCCGGTGTTGTTGGGACTGAGCTGTGCTGATATCACTCCTCCAATGTTGGTGGGACTGAGCTGTGCAAAATTACACACCCGGTGTTGTTGAGACTGAGCTGTGCAAACATTACACACCCAGTGTTGTTGTTGGGATTGAGCTGTGTAGGAAGGGGGAGTCTCTAGTTGGCGCAGTGCAGCACTGGCGACAAGCAGGGACTCTCTCTTCCTCGTCAGGGCTGAGGGTTACCTTCAAGACAACCTCTGCTTACCCTCTAGGTAGTGTGGCTTAAGCAGTCTTAGGCTAATCTCTGGGGCACATAGGGTTAAACATCTGCAATATTACACCATCACAACCAACCCACCACACAATGACACCAAACTGTATTTGTAAAAATATATATTCTTTATATAAATTTCAAGCAGGCTTGTAAATACAGTCTTGGTTCAATGCAAAACGGTTCCAGTGTACTTTCAATTAGGTTGCCACAGTTCTTTCTTTAGCAATAAGCAATCTTTTGGGCCTTCTGCCCAGGTTCAACAAGGTTCAGTGTCTCGTAGCGCCTCAATGCGCGTTCCGCTGTCTCCGCTCGCTTTCAGAGGGGAGATCGGGCCCGGCCGGCCAGAGTTCACGCTTCCCGCGTGGGCTCCGAGGACCAGGAGCCGTGCGAGCCTCGGTTTCAGAGGCGGCTCGCGTTGGGAGCAAATAGCGCGGTGCGAGCTCGAGTTGCAGGACGCTCGCACCGTGAGGATACAACACAGTACCTTTCAAGTTCTTGTGGAGCGGGCGGTTTCCAGGGGAGCTGTCCCACGTCGCGTTGCTTTTCCGGGGTCGCTGTTCGCTGAGGCTCTCAGCCGGGCAGGTCACGGGTCATCCGGGGCGGCGGTGTTCAGTGGCGGCAGGGTCCTTCCTTCGTCGTTCGCTCCGACCCTGGGGGCGGTGGCTGTGTGGTGGCGGCAAGTGGCAGTACGGTCCTCAAGTGCAGGACGTACCCAGCCAAGTGCCGGGGGCAGCTGTGCGCTCACAGCTGAGCTGTTGGGCAGGATTCCGACCAGAGGGGGTTATCACAGGGCGGCTGTCCGTCTTCGCAGGTGGATTGACGGCTCGAAGCGCAGTCAATTCGGGAGCTTGGACCGGACGGGTCCTCCTTCACGTTGCTCTCGGGCTCCCGGTGCAGAGGCGGTCACGGTGTTCGGGCCAGCGGCGGCTGGACCTCATGATGCTCTCGCTGTTGCTTTGGACCCCGGTCACGGTGCTTGGGGGGATGTCGATGCCTTGGATACGGGGAGCGTGGCAGGATTGCCCAGCGCTCCCGGACTCCTTTGTCAGTACTGCAGCGATAAGCAACACACACAGTCGCTTTCTTCAGGGTGTAGCGCCCACTGGTCCTGGGGCGCTGGTCAGGGGGCAAGTTCAGCAGCAAGCCCTTGGAGATCTTTCAGCGAAGTTTGGCACAAAGTTTCACAAAGCAAAAGTCCTCTTGTAGTCTTTTCTTTTCCTCTCCTTCTGCAGCAAGGCACCAGACACAGGCAAGAGTCAGCACTCCTCCTTGTCCTTCCAGGTCCTTCTCGTCGGGCAGAGTTCCTTCTGTAGCACAAACAGGATCTAATTTACAAGGAGCAGGGCTCCTACTTTTATACTGCATTTCTTTTGTTCTTACAGGCCAGGGGGGCCTTTGCATAGCCACTTTCAGTTCTTGAGTACTCTGGTGGGTGCAATCCGGCTTCTGCTTTCAGTGTGAGGGGCAGGCGCATCAGACGCCCCACAGGAGGTGGAGCCAGCATTGTGCGGACAGGGGCAGCCAGAAGTACCTTGTTGATGGGGCTTCGCCCTTCCTGGGCCAGGTGTCGGCTGAGTCATCAGTCGCTCCCCAGGAGGGTGGAGCCAGCATTGTGGTGGCAGAGCACAGCCAGATTCAGAGTCAAGAGCCACTCCTACCTCCCACTAAGGTGCAATCTCCGCATTCACCACCTGTCATCCCCCAGCCCTGTCACTCACACATCCCAGACAGTCAGATACACATACCAGCAGAGGCGGGCTGAAATGGTTAGGCAAGCAAGTGCTAACTTTCTAAAAGTAGCACTTGCAAACACAGGATATTAAAATAAACTTTACTAAAAGAAATATTTTATTATTCTGAGTTCAGGCATACTAAACATGACTCTCTACCATGCTCCCTGAGCCTGCTGGGATTATAGAGTGTAATAATTCCAGCAGCCCATTTGGCCTAACGGAAGCAGGTAGCCTTCAATAGTAAAATACGAATTTAGTTGTAATTCACTACTAGGACATGCCACACACATCAGGGCTTGTCCTACCTTACACTTACAATGCACCCTGCCCTCGGGCCTACCATAGGGGTGACTAATATGAAGTTAAGGGAAGGTTCAGGGGCTGGCAAGTGGGTGCACTTGCCCAGCCAGCATGACAGTACGAGACTGCACGCAGGTTCTGCAATGGCAGACCCTAGACACATTTTACGGCTGCTTCTGTGGGTGGCGCAACCAGCGCTGCAGGCCCACTAGCAGTATTGGCATTCACAAGCCCTGGCACTCCTAGTGCATTTTACTAGGGACTAACAGTAAATCCAATGCACCAATCATGGACATCAATCACATGTACCATTTACAGTAGGGAGCACTTGCACTGCGGCACGGGTTGGCCGTGGCGCAGTGCCCTGAGTAGCGGAAAACCAGCAAAACATCGGAGGCACACCAGCAAAAAGTGGAAGGGAAACTCACGCCAAGGTGCCAGGTCTAACACGTGTCCCCTCCAGCTGAAATGTGGGGGGAACTACCCTTCCCCAGGGAGTTCCACATCACTAAGGCGGAAAAATCTGGACAGACCGTCAGCGTTGGCGTGATCTGTGCCAGGGCGGTGTTCCAGCGTAAAGTCCATACTCTGTAGAGAAATGGACCACCTCAACAGTTTCGGGTTTTCCCCCCTCATTTGCATCAACCATCTGAGGGGCCTGTGGTCCGTCTGAACTCGGAAGTGAGACCCAAACAAGTAGGGTCTTAGCTTCTTCAGCGCCCAGACCACAGCAAATGCTTCTCGCTCTATTGCACTCCACCTACTTTCCCGTGGAAGTAACCTCCTACTGATGAAGGCTACGAGTTGGTCAAAGCCCTCCTCAGTCATCGGTGAAAGAACAGCCCCTACACCATGCTCTGAAGCGTCTGTTTGCACTATGAATTCCTTGGAGAAATCAGGAGCACGGGCGCCGTGCACATGGCAGTCTTCAGGGTGTCAAAAGCCTTCTGACAGGTGTCAGTCCAAATCACATTCCTGGGCTGCTTCTTCGAAGTCAGCTCTGTCAAGGGGGTCACAATCGTGCCATAGCCCTTGACAAACCTCCTGTAATACCCAGTGAGCCCCAGGAAGGCTCTCACTGCAGTCTGGGTCTTGGGGGGTTCCCAAGCCAGGATGGTCTCAATTTTGGGTTGCAAGGGTGCCACCTTGCCACTCCCCACTTGGTGTCCCAAGTACACCACTGAACCCTGCCCAATCTGGCACTTGCTTGCCTTGATTGTGAGGCCTGCTCTGCGCAGGGCCATCAACACTTCCCAGAGGTGTCGCAGGTGTTCTGGCCAGGTGCCACTGAACACTGCGATGTCATCCAGGTAGGCGGCACTGAACTCATCCAGCCCAGCCAACACCTGGTTGACCAATCTCTGAAAGGTGGCAGGGGCATTCTTCATTCCAAATGGCATGACCCGGAACTGGAAATGCCCATCTGGTGTCGGGAATGCCGACCTCTCCTTTGCCCCATCGGTCAAGGCGATCTGCCAGTACCCAGACGTTAAATCAAACGTGCTGAGGAACCGGGCAGCCCCTAGCCGATCAATGAGCTCATCAGCTCTGGGGATGGGGTGCGCGTCAGTCTTCGTGACTGAATTGAGTCCTCTGTAGTCCACACAGAACCGGAGTTCGGGTGTGGCTCCCGGCGCAGCAGCCTTTGGGACCAAGACCATGGGGCTGGACCAAGGACTGCTGGAAGACTCAACCACCCCAAGGGCAAGCATCTTGGAGACCTCCTCCTTGATGCAGGCCCTGACCCTGTCAGTCACTCTGTAAGCCTTATGCTTCACAGGTAGGCTGTCTCCTGTGTCCACATCATGGACGCACCAATCTGTAACACTCGGAACCAGGGAGAACAGATCTGGAAACTGCCCTAGCAACTGGCGGCAGTCTTCCTGTTGTTCGGGGGTCAGGGTGGGTGAGAGGTTAACTCCATCCACTGACCCGTCTTTCTCACAGGCCACTAAGAGGTCAGGAAGAGGCTCCGACTCCTCCTCCATTCCATCATCAGTTGCCAACAACATGCCCACTTCGGACCTTCTTAAGTGGGGCTTGAGGCGGTTGACATGTAGGACCCTCAAAGGGTTCCTGGGCGTCTTCATGTCCACCAAGTATGTCACTGGGCTCTTGCGTTCCACAACCTCAAATGGACCTGTCCACTTATCCTGAAGGGCACAGGGTTCCACTGGGGCCAAGACATACACCTCTTGTCCAGGCTGAAGCTCGACCAGAGTGGCATTCTGGTCGTACCACCGCTTCATCTCCTCCTGGCTGGCTTCCAGATTTGCCTCGGCAAGTTGTCTGAAGCGCCTGGTCTGGTTTCTGAAGGCCAGCATGTAGCTATATACATTCTGGGGAGGTTTCCTGGGAGATTGCTCCCAGCCTTCCTTTACCAAACTCAGTGGTCCTCTCACGGGGTGACCGTACAGCAGTTCAAAGGGGCTGAACCCTAGGGACTTCTGTGGTACCTCGCGATAGGCAAAGAGCAGGCATGGTAAGAGGACGTCCCACTTACGCCTCATTGGGCCTTCCAGGCCCATGATCATGCCTTTCAGGGTTCGGTTGAATCTCTCAACCAACCCATTACCTTGGGGATGGTAAGGTGTGGTGAACTTGTAAGTTACACCACACTCTTGCCAAAGGGACTTCATATACTTGGATATGAAGTTGGTCCCCCTGTCGCTCACCACCTCTAGAGGGAATCCTACTCGTGAGAAAATTCCCATCAGTGCACGCCCCACCACGGGGGCCGTCACTGTCCGCAGAGGGATGGCTTCAGGGTACCGGGTGGCATGATCCACCAAGACCAGGATGAACCTGTTGCCCATGGCTGTCTTGGGGTCCAGAGGCCCAACAATGTCAATACCCACTTGCTGGAATGGCGTACCGACCACAGGGAAGGGTTGGAGGGGAGCCTTGTTCTTCCCTCCGCTCTTCCCACTTGCCTGGCAAGTCGGACAGGTTCTACAATGAGCATCTGAGCTCTTGTGCATTTGGGGCCAGTAAAAGTGGGTGACAAGGTCTTGTCCATCCCCAAATGTCCTGCTAAAGGCACATCGTGAGCCAGACCCAGTAGGAAGGCTCGGAACTTCTGGGGTACCACCAGCACACGGGCTGACCCAGGTTCAGCAGCCTTAGGCTCTGAATACAGGAGGTCGTTCTCCCAGTACACATAATGTGTTTTGGCCTGAACACCATTGGCCTGGTCTGCAGCCTGTTGCCGCATACCCACGAGAGAAGGGCATTCTTTCTGCTCCCTGCAGAATTCCTCCCTGGAGGGTCCTCCTTCTTGCTGCCAATGGGTCAGCTCAGGCAGGTCCCCAGTTCGGCAATCTGTTCCCCTGTAGGCTCCAGGGCATCCCCCTCAAGGTCTGCTTCCTCCTGGACCGTGGGAACTTCAGGGGCCGGTTTCCCGCGCCCCCTGCGCCTTCTCCCTAAGGCCGGTTCCTGGACCTCTCCTTCAGGCCCCAAGACCTCTTGATCACCCCTACTGGCTGCCATCGACCGGGTGGTCACGCACGCCCAGTCAGGTAGACCCACCATCTTAAGGTGAGTCGTCTTCTCCACCTTTTCCCAAGGGGAGTGCTCCAAGTCATTCCCTAGCAAACAGTCAACAGGCATGGTTTTCCTCACACAGACCTGCAGAGTACCAGAGACCCCCCCCCACTCGAAGGGAACTTGAGCCATCGGACACTGACTCTCTGAATTATCAGCGTTGATAACTCTACAGTAGGCATGGGGTACAACCTGCTCTTGAGACACCAGGGGCTGCCTCACTGCAGTCACACTGGCTCCTGTATCTCTAAGAGCCTCAGCTTCCCTACCATTGATGATCACCACCTGCCCATATTTCTTAGTGTTAGAGGGCAGGTAGTTTGTAGGGACCATCTCACTGTCTCCTAGTGAGACTAGGGTCATCTGAACGGGATCTCCACCCCCCGGGACCATCACTTCTTCTCCTAAGTGAACACTAGTCACTTGACGGGGCGGAGCACCAGTGGGTGCGGGTTTTCCAAACAGGCGACACTTGGGGTCACTGGAGATGTGCCCCGGCTCACCACATTTGAAACAATTGAAGGGCCCCTTTGGAACAGGTCTACCTGTCGGGGCCTCATTCTGCTTTGGGGGTGGGGGAGGCTGAGAACCTTTCTGCTGGTCCCCTTGGGGATTACTTTGGGGGCCTTTTTGGAACCCTTTCTGTTTTCCCTTGTCCCCTCCACTCTTCTGCTGGGGACCCTGCCCACCCTTGGCGGAGTCTCCCACTGGACCCTTGTGGACCCTGGTGCTGAGCCAGCGGTCCGCCTCCTCAGCAAGCTTCCTCGGGTCGGACAGCTTGCTATCGATCAGGTGTTGGCGTAACTCAGGAAAACAGTGATCAGACAAGTGCTCCCATGCAATCAAATCAAAGAGACCTTGAAAATCATTCACCTTGCTACCCTTCACCCAACCATCCAGTGCTCTGCAAAAATAAGTCACATACTCCACATACGTATTCCCAGGTCGCTTAGTACACCCCCTAAACTTCTGTCTATACATTTCAGGGGTAAGCCCATACCTGTTCATTAAAGCTTCTTTCATGTGGGCATAGGATCTCTGATTTTCAACGGGCAAATCTAGCAGGGTGTCCCGCCCTTCACTAAGGAACCTTCCCCACAACCCCGCTCCCCAATCCTTGTCAGGGACCCGGTGGGAGGACATGGCTACCTCGTATGCCCTAAACCACTGTCCTATGTCATCCCCCTTAAAGAACTCTTTAACTACATCTTTGGGGATGTGCACTCTTGACTCTACCTGCACCGGCGTTGTGCTGCCACCAGAGGGAGGATTCTCCAAGCTTCTCTCCTTTAGAGTCATCTCCCTAATTTTCAATTCATAATCCATTTGGTGCTTTCGCTCTTCCAGAGCCATTCTTTTGGTCTCGAGCTCCAGTTGGATTTTTAATTCTGCCAGCTTCCTTTCATGATCCCTGGTTTCCTTCCTGTCTGCCAGCTCCTCTGGCGACAGGCCTCTACCAAAGCTGTGCATGCTGTCTGGTTTTTCGAGATCCACCAGATCCACAGGTGCATTCTGATCCTCAGGTGCATTCTGATCCTCAGGGGCCTTTCTAGACTCAATCCAGGCTTTCAGGGCCTTGTAGAACTCCGGTTTGTTCTTGCACCCTGCGTGTGGAACCTTGAGTTTCTTGCAGAAAAACTTCAGCTCATTCTTTGTGTACTTGTCCAGCTTTGCTGCATCCCATTCTACCTCCAACATTTCAGAGGTCGTGGATTCCGCTCCATCCAGGCTCTTTGTGCCCGGCATGGTTTCTGCACTAGGGATCTTTTCTTGGCAAAATTAAAACAAAAGCTGTGGCCAAGTAACTGGACTGTAATCACTGTGCACTGGTCAGAAGTTAAGGTATAAACACTGCAAATGTAAATTCGAAAATCCTCACCGCTGCGTCAAATGTAGGAAGGGGGAGTCTCTAGTTGGCGCAGTGCAGCACTGGCGACAAGCAGGGACTCTCTCTTCCTCGTCAGGGCTGAGGGTTACCTTCAAGACAACCTCTGCTTACCCTCTAGGTAGTGTGGCTTAAGCAGTCTTAGGCTAATCTCTGGGGCACATAGGGTTAAACATCTGCAATATTACACCATCACAACCAACCCACCACACAATGACACCAAACTGTATTTGTAAAAATATATATTCTTTATATAAATTTCAAGCAGGCTTGTAAATACAGTCTTGATTCAATGCAAAACGGTTCCAGTGTACTTTCAATTAGGTTGCCACAGTTCTTTCTTTAGCAATAAGCAATCTTTTGGGCCTTCTGCCCAGGTTCAACAAGGTTCAGTGTCTCGTAGTGCCTCAATGCGCGCTCCGCTGTCTCCGCTCGCTTTCAGAGGGGAGATCGGGCCCGGCCGGCCAGAGTTCACGCTTCCCGCGTGGGCTCCGAGGACCAGGAGCCGTGCGAGCCTCGGTTTCAGAGGCGGCTTGCGTTGGGAGCAAATAGCGAGGTGCGAGCTCGAGTTGCAGGACGCTCGCACCGTGAGGATACAACACAGTACCTTTCAAGTTCTTGTGGAGCGGGCGGTTTCCAGGGGAGCTGTCCCACGTCGCGTTGCTTTTCCGGGGTCGCTGTTCGCTGCGGCTCTCAGCCGGGCAGGTCACGGGACATCCGGGGCGGCGGTGTTCAGTGGCGGCAGGGTCCTTCCTTCGTCGGTCGCTCCGACCCTGGGGGCGGTGGCTGTGTGGTGGCGGCAAGTGGCAGTACGGTCCTCAAGTGCAGGACGTACCCAGCCAAGTGCCGGGGGCAGCTGTGCGCTCACAGCTGAGCTGTTGGGCAGGATACCGACCAGAGGGGGTTATCACAGGGCGGCTGTCCGTCTTCGCAGGTGGATTGACGGCTCGAAGCGCAGTCAATTCGGGAGCTTGGACTGGACGGGTCCTCCTTCACGTTGCTCTCGGGCTCCCGGTGCAGAGGCGGTCACGGTGTTCGGGCCAGCGGCGGCTGGACCTCACGATGCTCTCGCTGTTGCTTTGGGCCCCGGTCACGGTGCTTGGGGGGATGTCGATGCCTTGGATACGGGGAGCGTGACAGGATTGCCCAGCGCTGCCGGACTCCTTTGTCAGTACTGCAGCGATAAGCAACACACACAGTCGCTTTCTTCAGGGTGTAGCGCCCACTGGTCCTGGGGCGCTGGTCAGGGGGCAAGTTCAGCAGCAAGCCCTTGGAGATCTTTCAGCGAAGTTTGGCACAAAGTTTCACAAAGCAAAAGTCCTCCTGTAGTCTTTTCTTTTCCTCTCCTTCTGCAGCAAGGCACCAGACAGAGGCAAGAGTCAGCACTCCTCCTTGTCCTTCCAGGTCCTTCTCGTCGGGCAGAGTTCCTTCTGTAGCACAAACAGGATCTAATTTACAAGGAGCAGGGCTCCTACTTTTATACTGCATTTCTTTTGTTCTTACAGGCCAGGGGGGCCTTTGCATAGCCACTTTCAGTTCTTGAGTACTCTGGTGGGTGCAATCCGGCTTCTGCTTTCAGTGTGAGGGGCAGGCGCATCAGACGCCCCACAGGAGGTGGAGCCAGCATTGTGCGGACAGGGGCAGCCAGAAGTACCTTGTTGATGGGGCTTCGCCCTTCCTGGGCCAGGTGTCGGCTGAGTCATCAGTCGCTCCCCAGGAGGGTGGAGCCAGCATTGTGGTGGCAGAGCACAGCCAGGTTCAGAGTCAAGAGCCACTCCTACCTCCCACTAAGGTGCAATCTCCGCATTCACCACCTGTCATCCCCCAGCCCTGTCACTCACACATCCCAGACAGTCAGATACACATACCAGCAGAGGCGGGCTGAAATGGTAAGGCAAGCAAGTGCTAACTTTCTAAAAGTAGCACTTGCAAACACAGGATATTAAAATAAACTTTGCTAAAAGAAATATTTTATTATTCTGAGTTCAGGCATACTAAACATGACTCTCTACCATGCTCCCTGAGCCTGCTGGGATTATAGAGTGTAATAATTCCAGCAGCCCATTTGGCCTAACGGAAGCAGGTAGCCTTCAATAGTAAAATACGAATTTAGTTGTAATTCACTACTAGGACATGCCACACACATCAGGGCTTGTCCTACCTTACACTTACAATGCACCCTGCCCTCGGGCCTACCATAGGGGTGACTAATATGAAGTTAAGGGAAGGTTCAGGGGCTGGCAAGTGGGTGCACTTGCCCAGCCAGCATGACAGTACGAGACTGCACGCAGGTTCTGCAATGGCAGACCCTAGACACATTTTACGGCTGCTTCTGTGGGTGGCGCAACCAGCGCTGCAGGCCCACTAGCAGTATTGGCATTCACAAGCCCTGGCACTCCTAGTGCATTTTACTAGGGACTAACAGTAAATCCAATGCACCAATCATGGACATCAATCACATGTACCATTTACAGTAGGGAGCACTTGCACTGCGGCACGGGTTGGCCGTGGCGCAGTGCCCTGAGTAGCGGAAAACCAGCAAAACATCGGAGGCACACCAGCAAAAAGTGGAAGGGAAACTCACGCCAAGGTGCCAGGTCTAACAAGCTGTGCAGACATTACACATCCAGTGTTGTTAAAACTGGGCTGTGCAGACATTACACACCCTGTGTTGTTTGGAGTGAGCTGTGCAGACATTACACACCCAGTGTTGCTGGGATTGAGCTGTGCAAACATTACACACCCAGTGTTGTTGGGATTGAGCTGTGCAGATATTACACACCAAATGTTTTTTTAGAACTGAGCTATGCAGACATTACACACCCAGTGTTGTTGGGATTGAGCTGTGCAGACATTACACACCCAGTGATGCTAGGATTGAGATGTGTAAACATTAAACACAGAGTGTTGTTTGGACTGAGCTGTGCCGACATTACACCCCCAGTGTTGCTGGGATTTAGCTGTGCAAACATTAAACACAGAGTGTTGTTTGGACGGAGCTGTGCAGACAATACACACCCAGTGTTGTTGGGACTGAGCTGTGCAGACATTACACACCCAGTGTTGTTGGGAATGAGCTGTGCAGACATTACACATCCAGTGTTTTCGGGATTGAGCTGTGCAGACATTACACACCCAGTGTTGTTGGGACTGAGCTGTGCAGATATCACACCTCCAGTGTTGTTGGGAATGAGCTGTGCAGACATTACACACCCAGTGTTGTTGGGATTGAGCTGTGCAAACATTACACACCCAGTGTTGTTGGGATTGAGCTGTGCAGACATTACACACCAAGTGTTGTTAGAACTGAGCCGTGCAGACAATACACACCCAGTGTTGTTGGGGTTGAGCTGTGCAGACATTACACATCCAGTGTTGTTGGGATTGAGCTGTGCAGACATTACACACCCAGTGTTGCTGGGATTGAGATGTGCAGACATTACACATTCAGTGTTATTGGGACTGAGCTGTGCAGACTTTACACACCCAGTGTTGAGATTGAACTGTGCAAACATTACAGACCCATTGTTGCTGGGATTGAGCTGTGCGGATATCACACACAGTATTGTTGGGACTGAGTTGTGCAAACAATAAACACAGAGTGTTGTTTGGACTGAGCTGTGCATACATTACACACCCAGTGTTGTTGGGACTAAGCTGTGCAGACATTACACCCCCAGTGTTGTTGGGATTGAGCTGAGCAGACATTACTCATCCAGTGTTGCGGTGGCTGAGCTGTGTAGACATTACACACCCAGTGTTGTTGGGATTGCGCTGTGCAGACATTACACATGCAGTGTTGTTGGGATTGAGCTGTGCAGACATTACATAACCAGTGTTGTTGGGATTGCGCTGCAGACATTACACACCCAGTGATGTTGGGATTGGGCTGTGCAGACTTTACACACCCAGTATTGTTGGGACTGAGCTGTGCAGACATTACACGCAGTGTTTCTGGGATTGAGCTGTGCAGACATTACACACCTGGTGTTGTTGGGACTGAGCTGTGCTGATATCACTCCTCCAGTGTTGATAGGACTGAGCTGTGCAGACATTACACACCCGGTGTTGTTGGGACTGAGCTGTGCAGATATCACACTTCCAGTGTTGTTTGGACTGAACAGTGCAGACATTACACATCCAGTGTACTGTTGGGATTGAGCTGTGCAGACATTACACACCCAGTTTTGTTGGGATTGAACTGTGCAGACATTACACACCCAGTGTTGTTAGAACTGAGCTGTGCAGATTTTACACACCAATTGTTCTTGAGATTGAGCTGTGCAGACATTACACACCCAGTGTTGTTGGGATTGAGCTGTGCAGACATTACACACCCAGTGTTGCTGGGATTGAGCTGTGCAGACCTTACACACCTAGTGTTATTGGGAAAGGCTGTGCAGACTTTACACACCCAGTGGTTGGTTGGTTGATATGCTTTATTTCGATACATAAAAATATCTTAAAAGCAATACATACAATAGAAATTAAAAAAGATATACAACAAATATACATAGGTATACATCCTTGGGCTAAAAAGACAATAAAACATTGGAATATATACAATTAAAAAGAA
The DNA here is from genome assembly GCF_964263255.1 of Lissotriton vulgaris. Taxonomy (NCBI): domain Eukaryota; kingdom Metazoa; phylum Chordata; class Amphibia; order Caudata; family Salamandridae; genus Lissotriton; species Lissotriton vulgaris. Next base: position 1,694,854,301 of record NC_141693.1, on the reverse strand, counting down.
ATGGTTTGGCGTGGCTTGGACGCCGGAGAAATGGCGGCTTAACTTTTTCCTCCTCCGTGCGGCCGTAATTAAAAGTACCGAAAGAGCTGCAATCCGACTCCGTTCTTGTCCAGGAACGAGTGCCTGCCTGTCGGAGCATTAGGGCCAGCAATGAGGGAAGTCTGAGGCGAATTCCTCCGAGGTAACGGGCATAAATTGCCGTTTTACCCTGACCGGGAAATCTGCACTGTACTGCGGAGCCCGCCTTCGGGTAACGTCCGCACAATCTCCCGAAGCCTCGGCAGAACCACAATGCGCTGAATGGTATGCCCACACAAGCGGAAAACACGACCACGGACCAGCGAGCGGCAACACATGTACCGTGAGTAAACGGACCTCACAGATGAGGCGCTGATAAATGTGCATTTATGTGGAAAACGGCGCGAGGGATTACAATTGAAAATGGCGGCTACCTCGCACGTTTAAAACAGCGCTTGAACTACCATGCACCCTAATCACTGCGCCCATGCACATTTACCGCTGCGATCGAGTACACAATTGTAATAGCTCATAGAGACTGGAATGGGTTTGAATAACAGAACTGCATTATATTTTTGAAAATAACTGAACTGCATTGAACTGGCTGGAATAATTATGAGGTTTTACTGAGACAATTAAGAGGATCTACTGTGCCACTCACATCACTGCTTTGAGACTCTTTGACCTGCAACACCTCAGCGTAGATAAACACTGTAATGGTGTGAATAGTGCTGGTTAAACCTCTATAGCAACCATTTGCATCTGGTATTTACAAGGAATAACACGCAATGTACAAAATGACGGCTAATGTAAATGAGTGTGCATGGGGCAGTCTGCTACTACCGTGCTGGTGATATATGCATACTCCTCATTAGTAAATCACTATTCACTACTCACAACCACCAGAATAAGCCAGGAGAGGATATAATGTGCTGCCCTGTACTGTCTTAAAGCAATCCAGTCTTAGTGCTGTGAGTTGGTGGGGTTGGTGACCATCAAATCATTACCGAGACAGATACAGATCAACAACTGCGTCCTAGGTGAGCTTGGTGACGTGCAGTGATAACCGACGGCTAAACAAAGCCAAATTGCAGTAAACCAATTAACAATGGGTGATAAGGAAAATGGTAAAAATTCAAAGCGCCTGAAATCTGACCCACCAACGCCAGTCAAAGGAAATAAGGTAATGGCAGATGCTATGGACACAATACTGAGCAGACTGGAAGAGGTCAGGGACCTAGCCAAATCCACCAAAGAGGATGTTGCTGCAATCCGCCAGGACATCAAAGTCATTAATACGAGATTAACGGAGTCTGAGAACAGGATAAGTAAATTGGAAGACCTTGAGAATAAAACATGTGGAGCCATCAAGAATCTCTCCTTATGTTCGGACCATCTTGTGAGGAAAGTTGCGGAATTGGAGGATAGAAATAGAAGGGGGAACCTGAGAATTTTTGGCATGCCAGAGAAATCAGAGGAATCCCATGGCTCTTGCATACCCTTCCTTGAGCAGTGGTTCACGCAGGCCACAAATCTAACCTTCACTCAACCACTGGAGTTCGATAGAGCTCATAGAGTACCGGGACGAATAACCAAAGAGCAGAAGGGTCCGAGAGCGATTGTATGCAAACCACTAAGATACCAACACACAGAGCAAATACTCACCTTCGTCCGCAAGCATAACCATGTGCTATGGAAAGGCCACAAGATCTTCATTTCGCAGGATTTTAGCAAAGAGACTATGGACATCAGGAAAGCGTTCCTTGCATTAAGACCACAGCTGAAGACACTTGGTTATATGTATGGCTTTATAGGTCCGACGAAGTTTAAAGTAACATTACAAGGCGTGACCCATGTGTTCTCCGACCCGCGAAAACTGCGTCAACACCTCTCCAGCCATGGAGATGGCAACATGGAGGTCTCCCCCTCAACTCAACAGGGAGCCTCATCATCCGGCCTAGGATGAGTCTCTTGTGCCTAACGGTGTTGTTAATCTACTGCTCCTAACCACGCATAATGTACCTACTCTGGCTGAAACTGAGTAAGACTGGTTTTGGCCGAATGTGGCACTCGGTTACTGGTCACGAATAGTTTGGTTCACTGATAGTTTGAAATGTGCCCAGTCAACGGCATATTATGTTCTGTTCTGCTCTGTGAGTTCTTATGCACCTTCTTGTCTAGGATGCCACAATAATACTCTGGTGCCTTAAATAATGTATTACGCTATACCCTTAGAAAGTGAAGCTTTCGCTGTTACTCTGATGTGCTTTGTTCACGCATACACAATTAATGTGATAGCTTTCTGCTGAGTTCAATGTTCAGGCGTTGCTGTTTCTCGATGCCTTCATACCTGTTTCACTGTTTCAGTAATCTGGGGTTGCAGCCCCAAGGATTAATAGTTATGGATAGGCTGTACGGAGGCGGTCTCGAGGTCGTCTTTCCCGAGTCGCCATGTTTCTTTTCTACTACTGGGGAGGGAGGGGTGGGCTGGGGGAGAGGGAGGAGGGTGGAGGGAGGTTGGTAGGGGGAAGGGGGGGGATTGATTTAATTTTTTGTATTTTGCTCTGTTTTGTTGTTTCTTCTACTCTGCATCACATCTTGCATCCTACTTTGCATCCATCGCATCACACTGCGTTCCGAAGTTTGCACTCTATCGTTCAAATTCCTACATTTTGTGCATATAGTTCTAGGCCTGCAATCAATACAAACTATGCTGCTGCAGATAGTGACAAATGTCTAATGCTCTCTTTACTTTCTAAGTCCTATGCATATAGATGTGTCATGAGACAATATCAGACCTCAGACAATTGATGGCTTCTGCTATAGATACTCCAATAGGGACAACCACTATAGCCAACCTGAAAATACTATCACTGAATGTGAAAGGCCTTAACCAACCAGTTAAACGGCAGAAGATACTCGATTACTTACGTAGGCAACGTGGGGACATAGCCCTGTTGCAGGAAACGAAGTTGGACACGAAGCAATTTCACACTCTACGCAACAAACACTACACTGAGGTAATAGGCTCAGAAGCAATCTCGAAGAAAAATGGGGTGGTGGTGCTCATTGCAAAATCTGCAAACGTTGAGGTGATCTCCTCTACTTCAGACACGAAGGGTAGGTGGGTTTCGGCGAAGCTACTTAAAGATGACACTGAATTCTTCATCACGACAATATATGCCCCCAATGTACATGAACCTTCCTTCTGGCTGGGCCTTACGAAACAAATCAACTCCATTCCAGCTCCCAGATTAGTGTCTGATCATTCATGCATTTCTCTCACACTATCTAATGTTAAGCCAACTACTCGTCAGTCCATGTGGAGATTTAATGACACAATTCTCAACGACACAAAACACAGAGAAACCATTGACAACGCCATTACAGACTTCTTATTGACGAACAAAAAAGGGGACACTTCAGACACCATACGGTGGGAGGCGCTGAAATCCACCATACGGGGATTAATTATAAAAATTTCCTCTGCTATTAACAGGGATCGCACCGCGGCCCTATTACAATTAGAAAAAGACATCTCACAACTTCAACGCAGATACCTGAATGATAGGAACCCTGAGACTCTAACTGAACTGTCCAACCGAAAATACACCTACAACAAACTTATAAGCGAAAAGGCAGGCATCTGGCTAGATAGGAGGAAACGCTTTAAAATTTGTGATTCTAACAAAGCAGGGAAAGGGCTTGCGGCATATCTCAAATTTAAAATCCAAAAGAATGCAATCACTTCTCTGATAGATGAGAATGGCACTCCTAGCTCTGATCCAAATAAAATCGCGAACATCTTTAAAGGCTTCTATGAGAAACTTTACGCCAGAAACGTACACGTCGACAAAGAAAAAATGGAGAAGTATCTCTCAAACTGTTCACTTCCAACACTTTCGCCAATAGAAAAGGAATCCTTAAACGTACCCCTATCTGAACATGAGGTTATTACTGCAATCAAATCCCTCAAAAAGGGGAAAGCCCCTGGCCCAGATGGCTATACAGCATCATTTTATAAGACCTTTGCTCATGTTCTTGCCACTCCGCTACTAGAGGTCTTCCAGGAAATAAGTACTACGGGAGAGGTTAAAGGCACCATGGCCGAAGCAGTAATTGCAGTAATACCCAAAGAGGGCAAAGACACTAAACTCCCTAAAAACTACAGGCCCATTTCGCTGATTAACTTAGATTGCAAGCTCCTTGCCTCGGTTCTAGCTAAACGCATCCAGAAGGTCTTGCCGTCCTTAATACATCCGTCGCAAGCGGGATTCCTGAAAAACAGGTTGTCGAGCGATAATACCAGAACTCTGGCTCACGTCATTGATAAGGCGAGGCTTTTATCCACGCCCACTGTAGCGATTACACTAGACGCTGAGAAAGCATTCGACAAAGTGGACTGGACATATCTGAATGCGGTATTACATAAATTCGACCTAGGCCCCCTATTTACTAAATTAGTCATGTCCCTCTATGCCTGTCCCTCTGCTAGAGTGAGAGCTGGTGGCGCTTTCTCCTCCCCTTTCAACCTGGAGCAAGGTACTAGGCAAGGCTGCCCCTTGTCCCCGTCCTTGTTCCTTCTGGCAATCGAACCCTTCCTGTATTATATACGGGAAAACCCAGAGATTAAAGGGATTCCATTCACAGACTGCACAATCAAACTCACGGCGTACGCTGATGATGTACTGGTCCTGAGTGAGAAGGCTGATAAAGCTATACCCGCCTTGCTCACTACAATTGAAGAATTCTCGTGTGTGTCCGGATACTCCCTAAACAAAGATAAAACAGAAGTGAAATTACTAAACAACCAGGGTAGCAAAAGTATATTGGGTGACTCTGGACTTACCTGGCAGCAGAAGAGTTTTAAGTATTTAGGTATGGAATTTGAGAGGGATTTGATTACCACCTTGAAAATCAATGAAGATATACTATATAAGAAAATACAAAAACTGTTAGATGGTTGGTCGCCGAAATTTCTCTCATGGTGGGGTAGAGCAGAGACACTAAAGATGATGATTAGCCCCCTGGTTAACTATATGGCATGTATGCTTCCCATGTCCTTCACTGAGGATTTCCTGCACAAAATAGAGAAGACGTTCACGGAATTCCTGTGGAAAGGGAAGAAACCGAGAATTGCCATGAAAAAATTGCAACTTTCAAAACTGAAAGGTGGTATAGGTTTACCCAACTTCAGGAATTACCAAACCGCCTTCCTCTGCAGACAAGGTGCTTCCTGGTTTGCTGCAGATCCTACATATACGCCTTTATGGATCAATATCGAGAAATCCATTATAGGTAAGGCCCCGCTTTCCGCAGTGCTCACAATGGACCTCTCACACCTCACGCACTCTAAATACATCATGCTCAATACCAAGAGAGCACTTTTGAGATTGGACCAGCTCCATAAGACTGGTCTGCAATTCAATAAATCAACCTCGGCATCCTTATGGCGCAACCCATTGATTAAGATAAATGGCTCGCCCCCCATATGGGACCACTGGTCTGATAACGGTATTAACATAATTGCAGATCTCTATGACAATAATATGCCATTGCCCTTCTCTACCCTACAAGCTAAACACTCCCTATCTCCGATTGACTTCTACGCCTTCCTAAAGATGAAATCAGCTCTGTCCACACGCACCTTCAAGCCAGCAACACCGTGGCTAACATCCATGCTTCCGCACTTCCAATCCTCCGGACACTTTGTCTCCAAAATATACAAACTACTTGCACCTTCACCTACCAAATCAATGAGGCGTAATGAACTCAAATGGGAAGCTGAAACGAACAACACTGGTATAAACATAGATTGGGACAGGATACATGCATCGGCGCTCACACACAAGGTTTCCCCAATACTGTCGCAAACAAAGTATATGATACTCAACAGGACGTTCTGGACCCCACAGAGACTGCACAAGGTTGGCCTACGAGATACACCAACGTGCTGGAACTGCTCTTTGGATGTTGGTGATCTCCCACATATGTTATTTAATTGCCCCCTACTCCACACATATTGGTCCAAGATCTTTGATTATATTGGTCGCGTACTTGGGACACAACCCGCAAGGGAATTCTCTTATATTATTCTGGGAGCAATAGATCCGAGAATAAAGGGTGACCATGACCGCCAGCTTCTAGATCTTTTACTAACACTAGCATGCAAGGTGGTCCTATGCAATTGGAAATCAGCGACAGAAGTCTCTTTTAATGCTTGGAGAGAGTGGCTGTCCTGCATTAGGGGCATTGACAACCCTGCACTACACACATCGCCATGGCAGGTCAGCAACAACAAGTTGTGGTACTCCCTGGACCAGGCCTCCTCCTCTTTCACCTTTGACCCACCGTAGAGTACTGCCCGAGAGCTTATGTTCAGTTATTCCATGGGGTAACCCTTACACAGATTGAGCTTGATAACCAGAGTCGTAATGTGCAGGGAAGACGACGAGGAACTATAGGAAGTTTCATGACTGGCTATAGATGGAAACTTCTACGGAATTGTATGCATTGATGATAATGTGATGCTGACTGACTGATTACTGTTTTCTAAATTCCTATATCTTGTCCACCTCATCTCTGAAAAAGACGCAGTGATTACTATCTCACTTGATATGATGTTGTACTTTAGTTTTCAGTCTTATTTATTCATTTATTCGTTTATCCATTTATTTATTCATTTATCAACTTGTTCATTATTCATCTATTTGCTTATTCATATTTTGTTTTATATGTTCTATTGCCCATGATTGATTTCGGCACTATTCCACTATGTCTGTATAATGATGATGCTTTATTGCTGATTTAATCTTTGTTTTTGCTTAATAAAAATGATTTGAACACAAAAAAAAAAAGAAATGGTTTTAGTATATACAGTTAAAAAGGAATTAAATGGCTACAGAAAGCCTTTTTAATCGGATCAACCAAGACCATTTTAAAAATTTTGAAACGCCACATACTACAAGGGGGGTGGTATCTGTAAGTAAAATGCGAAGGGCCACTGAATATTGGCGGGTGCCAAATGATCTGCAAACAGGTGTAAGCCAGCGCTTTCTTGGGTTACAGTAATCTGGACATTTAAAAAAGATATGGGCAACCGTCTCCACCCTCGTGGAACATAGGCAACAATAGGGGGAGTGCTGGGAGGTAGATTTCCATCTCGATGTCAAATAGCCCACTGGTAGAGTACCCACCCTGAGCCTAAAGTACAGAGCCCTATCAAATGCGATGGAAATCAAATCAAGATAGGGTTCGTAAACCACCACGTCTTTAATTCGTAAGAAGGCTGCGGTGGAATTATAGTGCTGTGGGTTGCTAATAAGTTTGGAGGAGACCCAGTCCCAGTACAATTTCTTTAAGGTGGCTTTGGGAGGGGCGGAGCGAGTAACCCATGCTTCCCCCAATCGCAACTCCCCCAAAAGACTTTTGATATCCCTCAACCACTTTATTTTATGCCAACCCCCCATAGCCATCACATCGGACAGGCCCTCAGCATATGAGGTAAGTTCTGGGACCCTCCACAAACGAGCCCATAACAACAGGGGCCGCAATCGTGCCTGATCTTCAATCGGTCTACATCCCAAGTCTAGCAACACAGGGACTGTGGGTGTGCTCAGTGACCCAGTGTTGTTGGGACTGAGCTGTGCAAACATTAAACACAGAGTGTTGTTTGGATTTAGCTGTACAGACATTAGTGTTGTTGGGATTGCGCTGTGTAGACATTTCACATGCAGTGTTGTTGGGATTGAGCTGTGCAGACATTACACACCCTGGGTTGTTGGGACTGAACTGTGCAGATATCAAGCCTCCAGTGTTGTTTGGATTGAGCTGTGCAGACATTACACAGCCAGTGTTGTTGGGATTAGAGCTGTGTAGACATTACACACCCAGTGTTGTTGGGATTGCGCTGTGCAGACATTTCACATGCAGTGTTGTTGGGATTGAGCTGTGCAGACATTACACACCCTGGGTTGTTGGGACTGAACTGTGCAGATATCAAGCCTCCAGTGTTGTTTGGATTGAGCTGTGCAGACATTACACAGCCAGTGTTGTTGGGATTAGAGCTGTGCAGACATTACACACCCAGTGTTGATAGGATTGCGCTGTGCAGACATTACACACCCAGTGACGTTGGGACTGAGCTGAGCAGACATTACACACCCAGTGTTGTTAGAAGTGACCTGTGCAGACATTACACCTCCAGTGTTGTTGGGACTGAGCTGTGCAGACATTACACGCGCGGTGTTGCTGGGATTGAGCTGTGCAGACATTACAAACCCTGTGTTGTTGGGACTGAGCTGTGCAGACATTACACACCCAGTGCTGTTGAGATTGAGCTGTGCAGACATTACACAGCCAGTGTTGTTGGGATTAGAGCTGTGCAGACATTACACAGCCAGTGCTGTTGAGATTGAGCAGTGCAGACATTACACAGCCAGTGCTGTTGAGATTGAGCAGTGCAGACATTACACACCCAGTGTTGTTGGGATTGAGCTGTGCAGACATTACACACCCAGTGTTGCTGGGATTGAGCTGTGCAGACATTACACACCCGGTGGTTGGTTGGTTGATATGCTTTATTTCGATACATAAAAATATCTTAAAAGCAATACATACAATAGAAATTAAAAAAGATATACAACAAATATACATAGGTATACATCCTTGGGCTAAAAAGACAATAAAACATTGGAATATATACAATTAAAAAGAAATGGTTTTAGTATATACAGTTAAAAAGGAATTAAATGGCTACAGAAAGCCTTTTTAATCGGATCAACCAAGACCATTTCAAAAATTTTGAAACGCCACATACTACAAGGGGGGTGGTATCTGTAAGTAAAATGCGAAGGGCCACTGAATATTGGCGGGTGCCAAATGATCTGCAAACAGGTGTAAGCCAGCGCTTTCTTGGGTTACAGTAATCTGGACATTTAAAAAAGATATGGGCAACCGTCTCCACCCTCGTGGAACATAGGCAACAATAGGGGGAGTGCTGGGAGGTAGATTTCCATCTCGATGTCAAATAGCCCACTGGTAGAGTACCCACCCTGAGCCTAAAGTACAGAGCCCTATCAAATGCGATGGAAATCAAATCAAGATAGGGTTCGTAAACCACCACGTCTTTAATTCGTAAGAAGGCTGCGGTGGAATTACAGTGCTGTGGGTTGCTAATAAGTTTGGAGGAGACCCAGTCCCAGTACAATTTCTTTAAGGTGGCTTTGGGAGGGGCGGAGCGAGTAACCCATGCTTCCCCCAATCGCAACTCCCCCAAAAGACTTTTGATATCCCTCAACCACTTTATTTTATGCCAACCCCCCATAGCCATCACATCGGACAGGCCCTCAGCATATGAGGTAAGTTCTGGGACCCTCCACAAACGAGCCCATAACAACAGGGGCCGCAATCGTGCCTGATCTTCAATCGGTCTACATCCCAAGTCTAGCAACACAGGGACTGTGGGTGTGCTCAGTGACCCAGTGTTGTTGGGACTGAGCTGTGCAAACATTAAACACAGAGTGTTGTTTGGATTTAGCTGTACAGACATTAGTGTTGTTGGGATTGCGCTGTGTAGACATTTCACATGCAGTGTTGTTGGGATTGAGCTGTGCAGACATTACACACCCTGGGTTGTTGGGACTGAACTGTGCAGATATCAAGCCTCCAGTGTTGTTTGGATTGAGCTGTGCAGACATTACACAGCCAGTGTTGTTGGGATTGCGCTGTGTAGACATTTCACATGCAGTGTTGTTGGGATTAGAGCTGTGCAGACATTACACACCCTGGGTTGTTGGGACTGAACTGTGCAGATATCAAGCCTCCAGTGTTGTTTGGATTGCGCTGTGCAGACATTACACATGCAGTGTTGTTGGGATTGAGCTGTGCAGACATTACACACCCAGTGTTGTTGGGATTGCGCTGTGCAGACATTACACATGCAGTGTTGTTGGGATTGAGCTGTGCAGACATTACACACCCAGTGTTGATAGGATTGCGCTGTGCAGACATTACACACCCAGTGACGTTGGGACTGAGCTGAGCAGACATTACACACCCAGTGTTGTTAGAAGTGACCTGTGCAGACATTACACCTCCAGTGTTGTTGGGACTGAGCTGTGCAGACATTACACGTGCGGTGTTGCTGGGATTGAGCTGTGCAGACATTACAAACCCTGTGTTGTTGGGACTGAGCTGTGCAGACATTACACACCCAGTGCTGTTGAGATTGAGCTGTGCAGACATTACACAGCCAGTGTTGTTGGGATTAGAGCTGTGCAGACATTACACACCCAGTGCTGTTGAGATTGAGCTGTGCAGACATTACACAGCCAGTGTTGTTGGGATTAGAGCTGTGCAGACATTACACAGCCAGTGCTGTTGAGATTGAGCAGTGCAGACATTACACAGCCAATGTTGTTGGGATTAGAGCTGTGCAGACATCATACATACCTCCAGTGTTGCTGGTATTGAGCTGTGCGGATATCACACCTCCAGGGTTGTTGGAACTGAGCTGTGCAGGTTTTTTTAGTTTTTTTATGGGATTTCAATACTTGTCCACCCAGATCGAGGTACTCAGAGGGCCTTGGCCCTGCGCAGACACAATGCGCCCCTCTGTCCTTGAGAGGAGCTGTGCGGGTGGAAGTGAGCTGTGCTAGCAGTACCAGAGAGCCGTGCTCTTGGGGTCGCTGGGCCCCTGTGTCAATCTCAGGCCCGCCCACGTCCCACTGGCCTCCTAATCCCTGCCGGCCTCATTCTTCGGAGCGGGGCCCTCACTCGGCAGCTGCCAGACGGACGCGGAGGCGAGAGAGCCCGGCCCTGGAGCAGACAATCCCGGCTTCAGCAGAGGGGAGTTTTAAAAGCAGCAACAGCGAAAAGGGCAGCGGGCCGAAGAAAGGACTCCAGCTGAGCGAGTTACCAGGGAGACGCCAGGGAAGGGGCAACCAGCTGGGACCCTTTCTCAGCCCTCTCCAGCCATGAAGAGGCGAGGGGCTGCTAATGGGATCTGTGCCTGCACCGAGGACACTGCACTTTGTGTGGCGGAGGGTGAGGGCGCGGGGGGCGGGGCGAGGGGGACCAGGGGCCGCACTAGGAGGATCGGGTACAAGACGCCGTCCCTGGGCCCAGAGCAGCAGATTCCGAACACCCCCCTCTGCCTGGAACACTACCTCATTCTGTTGTAATTTGGGTCGGGTCTGCTACTAGGAGACACCCGGCACCCAGTAGATAGGATCTGAGAGGTTCACTGGAAGGAACTGGTGTGTGCTAAGCATCTTTCATTCCTTAATTACCCCCCTGCAGTGCTTGCCGTCTTAAGGTGGCGGTGCAAGGGAAACCCCATCATATCAACTACACCCCATTTATTTGCCAGATCCCACATCCTAGCTGTTGCCCCTCCTCTCCTCCTGTTCTATTTATATTTCAGTACCTCACCTGTTTGTTTGATGTCGTCCGCTTCCTATGTCCACCTTCCTGCATCCCTCTAAATCCCACATGTCCGCTAGAGTTGGGATTTCAAGTCGTTTCAGCTCATGGTGCCAGGGACCTTAAAAACTGAATCAATGTTGGTCCCCACTAGATAGTGCCTCAAATAGATTTCCACTAGACCCATGCCACCTGGTTATTTGGGCTAGAGATGTTAATGGCCCGAGGTCACCTGGTTGGTGAGTATAGGGCAGACATTGGACCCAAGTTACCTGGTTGCTGAGTCTAAGGCTTGCAATGAGATCAGGTTACCTGTTTGCTGGGGCTAGTGTGTTAAATGGCCCCGGGTTACCTGGTTGTTGGGGCTAAGGCTTGCAATGGACCCAGGTGACCTGATTGCTGATTCCAAAGCTCCCATTGGACAGATAGTGCTGATATCGGCAACCCACACCTTAGCAGTAATTGGTCTCGATGCACAAAATGACCAACCCACACAAATTTTGTTGGAAAACAGTTTGCTGCAGGTTTATTTCATACGAGAAGTATGCCAACGTGGTGGGTTAATTTACGGGCGATTCAAGGGCAGGCAGCGGTAACAAACCTAATATGCCCTTCCCGTCGTGATGAGCCACACTGCCCCATGGCCAACCCAATCGGTGCTAACATTTATGTGGGGATTATCCCCCTTAAATACCATAGACCACCAGTCTAAAACTTTACTCATGCCTTTTTAGGGGCGGAGCGTTACAAGGCAAGCTCCCGGTTGCTCAGGCTTACAACTGCCTGAAGGACTAGCGGGGCGCCAACATTTTTATCCAGGGTGCTGCCGTAAAGACTCCTGGGGTTTGGCATAGGGTACCCCTCTGTGCTCCTGAACGGGTACACCTTTGTACCATCAACCTCCGGATTGCTCTGTAATTCCGCCAATGCCCAGAAAGTGGCCACCAGCATATCCGGGGCCCTTCCCCACCATGGCAGGCTCCATAACCACCTGAAACCTGGCGTTAGTCCTTCTAGGTGTACCATTTCCTTATCTACCTCTGACTGGCGTGCCCCGTCCCTATCGGGGTACTGTGTGGTGTTTTCATGAAAAAGGCCACACCTGATTTTCCGAATTCTTCTTATTTTATGTTGGATTTGAGTTGAACCATGCCCTCCTGGTTGGTGGGCTTGTACATGGCTTTATTTACCATTCTGTAGGAATGACATGGCCTCCCCGGAAGTAGGGATCTACTGTTCTTTTCTTTAACCATGGGGAACAAAGAGGCTGGCCAATGGGTGAGGGCAGGTATCAATACCCATCCCCAGCCCACTACGCACCGGAAATGATGCCGTAAATGTAAATGTAAATGTATATGTGTGTGTCTTGTAAAGCGCACTGCAACCCGGAGGCGTCCTGGTGCTATAGACCGCTGGGGAACCCGTCCTGACATTCCCTGTGAGATGTTTCCTCCTGGGTATCTTCAAGGTGAAACCAGGCATCCCCGGCATTTGTGGGGGGCCGTTGTGGAGATGAGGTAAGCTAATGCCCAGAGTTGCCGAGTGTGATCCCTGGTTAGAGTAGGCACCGAGGCGAGAATTATCAAGTCCGCTGACCCTCGTTCACGACCCTGCCGCGTCGGGGATTGAACCCTGGTCCCGGGCTGTCCTCTGCTTCCGGGTCTGCCGCCTCTAACCAGTGAGCCACACCACTCCGTAGAGGCTCCGGACATAGGCGGGACAACTGTGGGAAGGGGTCCCGGCAGCTGGTGTGCGGGGATGTGCCTAATACTGCAATAAGGGGGCCGCCCTCTTACAGGGCCCACTGCATGCGCCACGGGCAGCTGCAGGTCACCTAGTTGCAGAGTCCAGGACTTTCATTGAACCCAGGTTACCTGGCTGCTGAGTCTAGGGCTTTCATTGGACTCAAGTTACCTGTTTGCTGGGGCTAGGGCTTCCATTGGACACAGGTTACCTAGTTGCTGTGGCTAGGGCGTCCATTGGACCCAGGATACCTGCTTGCTGAGTCCAGGTCTTCCTTCGGTCCCAAGTTACCTAGTTGCTGGAGTTAGGGCTTTCATCGGACTCGGGTAACCTGGTTGCTGAGTCCAGGGCTTCCATCGGGCCCAGGTTACCTTGTTGCTGGGTCTAGGGTGTTCATTGGACCGAGGATATCTGGTTGCTGAGTCTAGTGCTTCCGTTGGACCCAGGTCACCTGGTAGCTGAGTCCAGGGTTTCATTGGACCCAGGTTACCTGGTTACTGGGGTAAGGATTTAATTGGACTCAGGGTACCGCTTTGCTGGGCTAGGATGTTCATTGGACCCAGGTTACCTGGTTGCTGAGTCTAGGGCTTCCGTTGGACTCACATTACCTGGTTTCTGGGGCTAGGGTGTTCATTGGACCCAGGATACCTGGTTGCTGAGTCCAGGGCTTCCATTGGACCCAGGTTACCTGGTTGCCGAGGCTAGGGCTTTTATTGGACTCAATTTACCTGGTTGCTGAGTCCAACCTTCCATTGGACACAGGTTACCTGGTTGCTGAGTCTAGGGCTTCAATTGGACCCAGGTTACATGGTTGTTGGGGCTAGGGTGTTCATTGGACCAAGAATATCTGGTTGCTGAGTCTAGTGCTTCCATCGGACCCAGGTCACCTGGTAGCTGAGTCCAGGGTTTCCATTGGACCCAGGTTACCTGGTTGGATTTAATTGGACTTAGGTTACCACTTTGCTGGGCTAGGATGTTCATTGGACCCAGGATACCTGGTTGCTGAGTCCAGGGCTTCCATTGGACCCAGGTTCCCTGGTTGCCGAGACTAGGGCTTTCATTGGACTCAAGTTACCTGGTTGCTGAGTCCACGGCTTCCATTGGACACAGGTTACCTGGTTGCTGTGGCTAGGGCTTCCATTGACCTAGGATACCTGCTTGCTGAGTCAAGGTCTTTCATCGGCCCAAGTTACCTAGTTGCTGGATCTAGGGCTTTCATTGGACTCGGGTTACCTGGTTGCTGAGTCCAGGGCTTCTATCGGGCCCAGGTTAACTGGTTGCTGATGCTAGAGCTTTCATTGGACTCAGGTTACCTGGTTGCAGAGTCTAGGGCTTCCATTGGACCCAGGTTACCTGGTTGCTGTGGCTAGGGAATTCATTGGACCTAGGATACCTGGCTACTGAGTCTAGGGTTTCCATTGGACCCAGGTTACCTGGTTGCTAGGGCTAAGGATTTCGTTGGACTCCGGTTACCGGTTTGCTGGGCTAGGGTGTTCATTGGACCCAGGTTACCTGGTTGCTGGGTCTAGGGCTTCTGTTGGACCCACATTACCTGGTTGCTGGGGCTAGGGCTTTCATTGGACTGAGGTTACTTCGTTGCTGAGACTAGGGCTTCCATTGGACCCAGGATACCTGATTGCTGAGTCCAGGGCTTCCAATGGACCCAGGTTACCTGGTTGCCGAGGCTAGAGCTTTCATTGGACTTGTGACCTGGTTGCTGCGTCCAGGGCTTTCATTGAACCCAGGTTACCTGGTTGCTGTGGCTTCCACTGCACCCATGATATCTGGTTGCTGAATCCAAGGCTTCCATCGGACCCAGGTTAACTGGTTTCTGGAGTTGGGGCTTTAATTGGACTCAGGTTACCTGGTTGCTGGGGTTAGGGTACTCATTGGACTCAGGTTACCTGGTTGCTGAGTCTAGGGCGTCCATTGGACCCAGGTTACCTGGTTTTTGTGGCTAGGGAATTCATTGGACCTAGGATACCTGGCTGCTGAGTCTAGGGTTTCCATTGGACCCAGGTTACCTGGTTGCTGAGGCTAGGGTGTTTATTAGACCCAGGATACCTGGTTGCTGAGTCCAGGGTTTCCATTGGACCCACGTTACCTGGTTGCTAGGGCTAAGGATTTCATTGGACTCCGGTTACCGGTTTGCTGTGGCGAGGGTGTTCATTGGACCCAGGTTACCTGGTTGCTGGGTCTAGGGCTTCCGTTGGACCCACATTACCTGGTTGTTGGGGCTATGGCTTTCATTGGACTGAGGTTACTTTGTTGCTGAGACTAGGGCTTCCATTGGACCCAGGATACCTGATTGCTGAGTCCAGGGCTTCCAATGGACCCAGGTTACCTGGTTGCCGAGGCTAGAGCTTTCATTGGACTTGTGACCTGGTTGCTGCGCCCAGGGCTTTCATTGAACCCAGGTTACCTGGTTGGTTGCTGAATCCAAGGATTCCATCGGACCCAGGTTAACTGGTTTCTGGAGTTAGGGCTTTAATTGGACTCAGGTTACCTGGTTGCTGGGGTTAGGGTACTCATTGGACTCAGGTTACCTGGTTGCTAAGTCTAGGGCGTCCATTGGACCCAGGTTACCTGGTTGTTGTGGCTAGGGAATTCATTGGACCTAGGATACCTGGCTGCTGAGTCTAGGGTTTCCATTGGACCCAGGTTACCTGGTTGCTGCGGCTAGGGTGTTTATTAGACCCAGGATACCTGGTTGCTGAGTCCAGGGTTTCCATTGGACCCACGTTACCTGGTTGCTGAGGCCAAAGCTTCCATTAGACCAAGGTTACCTGGTTGCTGTGGCTAGGGCTTTCATTGGACCCAGGATACCTGGATGCTGAGCGCAGGGCTTCCATCTGACCCAGGTTACATGGTTGCTGGAGCTAGGGCTTTTATTGGACTCAGGTTACCTGGTTGCTGAGTCCAGGGCTTCCATTGGGCCCAGGTTACCAGGTTACTAGGGCTAGGGCTATCATTAGACTCAGGCTGCCTAGTTCATGGGGCTAGTGTGTTCATTGGACCAAGGTTACCTGGTTGCTGAGTCTAGGGCTTCAATTGGACCCAGGTTACCTGGTTGCTGGGTCTAGGGTGTTCATTGGACCCAGGATATCTGGTTGCTGAGTCTAGTGCTTCGGTTGGACACAGGTCACCTGGTAGCTGAGTCCAGGGTTTCATTGGACCCAGGTTACCTGGTTACTGGGGTAAGGATTTAATTGGACTCAGGTTACCGCTTTGCTGGGCTAGGATGTTCATTGGACCCAGGTTACCTGGTTACTGAGTCTAGGGCTTCCGTTGGACTCACATTACCTGGTTTCTGGGGCTAGGGTGTTCATTAGACCCAGGATACCTGGTTGCTGAATCCAGGGCTTCCATTGGACCCAGGTTACCTGGTTGTCGAGGCTAGGGCTTTCATTGGACTCAATTTACCTGGTTGCTGAGTCCAGGGCTTCCATTGGACACAGGTTACCTGGTTGCTGTGGCTAGGGCTTCCATTCGACCCAGGATACCTGCTTGCTGAGTCCAGGTCTTCCATCGGCTCCAAGTTACCTAGTTGCTGGAGTTACGGCTTTCATTGGACTCTGGTTACCTGGTTGCTGAGTCCAGGGCTTCCATCGGGCCCAGGTTACCTGGTTGCTGAGGCTAGGGTGTTTATTAGACCCAAGATACCTGGTTGCTGAGTCTAGGGTTTCCATTGGACCCACGTTACCTGGTTGCTGAGGCCAAGGCTTCCATTAGAACAAGGTTACCTGGTTGCTGTGGCTAGGGCTTCCATTGGACCCAGGATACCTGGATCCTGAGCCCAGGGCTTCCATCTGACACAGGTTACATGGTTGCTGGAGCTAGGGCTTTTATTGGACTAGGTTACCTGGTTGCTGAGTCCAGGGCTTCCATTGGGCCCAGGTTACCTGATTACTGGGGCTTGGGCTTTCATTAGACTCAGATTACCTGGTTGCTGGGGTTATGGTACTCATTGGACCCCGGTTACCTGGTTGCTGAGTCTAGGGCTTCTGTTGGACCCAGATTACCTGGTTGCTGAGACTATGTCTTCCATTGCACCCAGGTTACCTGGTTTCTGGGGGGGGGGGCTAGTGCATTCATTGGACTCAGGCTGTCAGGTTGCTGGTGCTAGTGTGCTCATTGGACCAAGGTTACCTGGTTGCTGAGTCTAGGGCTTCCATTGGACCCAGGTTACATGGTCGCTGGGGCTAGGGTGTTCATTGGAACCAGGATACCTGGTTGCTGAGTCCAAGGCTTCCATTGGCCCCAGGTTACATAGTTGCTGAGACTAGGGCTTTCATTGGATTCAAGTTACCTGGTTGCTGAGTCCATGGCTTCCATTAGACATAGGTTACCTGGTTGCTGTGACTAGGGCTTCCATTGGACCAAGGATACCTGATTGCTGAGTCCAGGTCTTCCATCGGCCCCAAGTTACCTAGTTGCTGGAGCTAGGGCTTTCATTGGACTCAGGTTACCTGGTTGCTGAGTCCAGGGCTTTCATCGGGCCCAGGTTAACTGGTTGCTGGGGCTAGGGCTTTCATTGGACTCAGGTTACCTGGTTGCTGAGTTTTGGGCTTCCATTGGACCCAGGTTACCTGGTTGCTGTGGCTAGGGAATTCATTGGACCTAGGATACCTAGCTGCTGAGTCTAGGGTTTCCATTGGACCCAGGTTACCTGGTTGCTGAGGGTAGGGTGTTTATTAGACCCAGGATACCTGGTTGCTGAGTCTAGGGTGTTCATTGGACCCAGATTACCTGGTTGCTGAGACTAGGTCTTCCATTGGACCCAGGTTACCTGGTTGTTGAGTCCAGGGCTTCCAATGGACCCAGGTTACCTGGTTTCTGGGGCTAGTGCATTCATTGGACTCAGGCTGCCTGGTTGCTGGGGCTAGTGTGTTCATTGGACATAGGTTACCTGGTTGCTGAGTCTAGGGCTTCAATTAAACCCAGGTTACCTGGTTGCTGGGGCTAGGGTGTTCATTGGACCCAGGATATCTGGATGCTGAGTCTAGTGCTTCCGTTGGACCCAGGTCACCTGGTAGCTGAGTCCAGGGTTTCATTGGACCCAGGTTACCTGGTTACTGGGGTAAGGATTTAAATTGGACTCAGGTTACCGCTTTGCTAGGCTAGGATGTTCATTGGACCCAGGATATTTGGTTGCTGAGTCTAGTGCTTCGGTTGGACACAGGTCACCTGGTAGCTGAGTCCAGGGTTTCATTGGACCCAGGTTACCTGGTTACTGGGGTAAGGATTTAATTGGACTCAGGTTACCGCTTTGCTGGGCTAGGATGTTCATTGGACCCAGGTTACCTGGTTACTGAGTCTAGGGCTTCCGTTGGACTCACATTACCTGGTTTCTGGGGCTAGGGTGTTCATTAGACCCAGGATACCTGGTTGCTGAATCCAGGGCTTCCATTGGACCCAGGTTACCTGGTTGTCGAGGCTAGGGCTTTCATTGGACTCAATTTACCTGGTTGCTGAGTCCAGGGCTTCCATTGGACACAGGTTACCTGGTTGCTGTGGCTAGGGCTTCCATTCGACCCAGGATACCTGCTTGCTGAGTCCAGGTCTTCCATCGGCTCCAAGTTACCTAGTTGCTGTAGTTACGGCTTTCATTGGACTCTGGTTACCTGGTTGCTGAGTCCAGGGCTTCCATCGGGCCCAGGTTACCTGGTTGCTGAGGCTAGGGTGTTTATTAGACCCAGGATACCTGGTTGCTGAGTCTAGGGTTTCCATTGGACCCACGTTACCTAGTTGCTGAGGCCAAGGCTTCCATTAGAACAAGGTTACCTGGTTGCTGTGGCTAGGGCTTCCATTGGACCCAGGATACCTGGATCCTGAGCCCAGGGCTTCCATCTGACACAGGTTACATGGTTGCTGGAGCTAGGGCTTTTATTGGACTAGGTTACCTGGTTTCTGAGTCCAGGGCTTCCATTGGGCCCAGGTTACCTGATTACTGGGGCTTGGGCTTTCATTAGACTCAGATTACCTGGTTGCTGGGGTATGGTACTCATTGGACCCCGGTTACCTGATTGCTGAGTCTAGGGCTTCTGTTGGACCCAGATTACCTGGTTGCTGAGACTATGTCTTCCATTGCACCCAGGTTACCTGGTTTCTGGGGGGGGGGGGCTAGTGCATTCATTGGACTCAGGCTGTCAGGTTGCTGGTGCTAGTGTGTTCATTGGACCAAGGTTACCTGGTTGCTGAGTCTAGGGCTTCCATTGGACCCAGGTTACATGGTCGCTGGGGCTAGGGTGTTCATTGGAACCAGGATACCTGGTTGCTGAGTCCAAGGCTTCCATTGGCCCCAGGTTACATAGTTGCTGAGACTAGGGCTTTCATTGGATTCAAGTTACCTGGTTGCTGAGTCCATGGCTTCCATTAGACATAGGTTACCTGGTTGCTGTGACTAGGGCTTCCATTGGACCAAGGATACCTGATTGCTGAGTCCAGGTCTTCCATCGGCCCCAAGTTACCTAGTTGCTGGAGCTAGGGCTTTCATTGGACTCAGGTTACCTGGTTGCTGAGTCCAGGGCTTTCATCGGGCCCAGGTTAACTGGTTGCTGGGGCTAGGGCTTTCATTGGACTCAGGTTACCTGGTTGCTGAGTTTTGGGCTTCCATTGGACCCAGGTTACCTGGTTGCTGTGGCTAGGGAATTCATTGGACCTAGGATACCTAGCTGCTGAGTCTAGGGTTTCCATTGGACCCAGGTTACCTGGTTGCTGAGGGTAGGGTGTTTATTAGACCCAGGATACCTGGTTGCTGAGTCTAGGGTGTTCATTGGACCCAGATTACCTGGTTGCTGAGACTAGGTCTTCCATTGGACCCAGGTTACCTGGTTGTTGAGTCCAGGGCTTCCAATGGACCCAGGTTACCTGGTTTCTGGGGCTAGTGCATTCATTGGACTCAGGCTGCCTGGTTGCTGGGGCTAGTGTGTTCATTGGACATAGGTTACCTGGTTGCTGAGTCTAGGGCTTCAATTAAACCCAGGTTACCTGGTTGCTGGGGCTAGGGTGTTCATTGGACCCAGGATATCTGGATGCTGAGTCTAGTGCTTCCGTTGGACCCAGGTCACCTGGTAGCTGAGTCCAGGGTTTCATTGGACCCAGGTTACCTGGTTACTGGGGTAAGGATTTAAATTGGACTCAGGTTACCGCTTTGCTAGGCTAGGATGTTCATTGGACCCAGGTTACCTGGTTGCTGAGTCTAGGGCTTCCGTTGGACTCACATTACCTGGTTTCTGGGGCTAGGGTGTTCATTGGACCCAGGATACCTGGTTGCTGAGTCCAGGGCTTCCATTGGACCCAGGTTACCTGGTTGAAAAGGCTAGGGCTTTCATTGGACTCAAGTTACCTGGTTGCTGAGTCCAGGGCTTCCATTGGACACAGGTTACCTGCTTGCTGTGGCTAGGGCTTCTATTGAACCCATGATACCTGCTTGCCGAGTCCAGGTCTTCTATCGGCCCCAATTTACCTAGTTGCTGGACCTAGGGCTTTCATTGGACTCGGGTTACCTGGTTGCTGAGTCCAGGGCTTTCATTGGACCCAGGTTACCTGGTTGCTGTGGCTAGGGAATTCATTGGACCTAGGATACCTGGCAGCTGAGTCTAGAGTTTCCATTGGACCCAGGTTACCTGGTTGCTAGGGCTAAGGATTTCATTGGACCCCGGTTACCGGTTTGCTGGGCTAGGGTGTTCATTGGACCCAGGTTACCTGGTTGCTGGGTCTAGGGCTTCCGTTGGACCCACATTACCTGGTTGCTGAGGCCAAGGCTTCCATTAGACCAAGGTTACCCGGTTGCTGTGGCTAGGGCTTCCATTGGACCCAGGTTACCTGGATGCTGAACCCAGGGCTTCCATCTGACCCAGGTTACCTGGTTGCTGGAGCTAGGGGTTTTATTGGACTCAGGTTACCTGGTTGTTAAGTCCAGGGCTTCCATTGGGCCCAGGTTACCTGGTTGCTGAGTCCAGGGCTTCCATTGGACCCAGGTTACCTGGTTTCTGGGGCTAGTGCATTCATTGGACTCAGGCCGCCTGGTTGCTGGGGCTAGTGTGTTCATTGGACAAAGGTTACCTGGTTGCTGAGTCTAGGGCTTCAATTGGACCCAGGTTACCTGGTTGCTGGGGCTAGGGTGTTTATTGGACCCAGGATATTTGGTTGCTGAGTCTAGTGCTTCCGTTGGACCCAGGTCACCTGGTAGCTGAGTCCAGGATTTCATTGGACCCAGGTTACCTGGTTACTGGGGTAAGGATTTAATTGGACTCAGTTTACCGCTTTGCTGGGCTAGGATGTTCATTGGACCCAGGTTACCTGGTTGCTGAGTCTAGGGCTTCCGTTGGACTCACATTACCTGGTTTCTGGGGCTAGGGTGTTCATTGGACCCAGGATACCTGGTTGCTGAGTCCAGGGCTTCAATTGGACTCAGGTTACCTGATTGAAAAGGCTAGGGCTTTCATTGACTCAAGTTACCTGGTTGCTGAGTCCAAGGCTTCCATTGGACACAGGTTACCTGGTTGCTGTGGCTAGGGCTTCTATTGGACCCATGATACCTGCTTGCTGAGTCCAGGTCTTCTATCGGCCCCAAGATACCTAGTTGCTGGAGCTAGGGCTTTCATTGGACTCGGGTTACCTGGTTGCTGAGTCCAGGGCTTCCATTGGGCCCATGTTAACTGGTTGCTGTGGCTAGGGAATTCATTGGACCTAGGATACCTGGCTGCTGAGTCTAGGGTTTCCATTGGACCCAGGTTACCTGGTTGCTGAGACTAGGGTGTTTATTAGACCCAGGATATCTAGTTGCTGAGTCTAGTGTTTCCATTGGACCCAGGTTACCAAGTTGCTGGGGCTAGGGCTTCCATTGGACCCAGGATACCTGGTTGCTGAGTCCAGGGCTTCCATTGGACCCACGTTACCTGGTTGCTGAGGCCAAGGCTTCCATTAGACCAAGGTTACCTTGTTGCTGTGGCTAGGGCTTCCATTGGACCCAGGATACCTGGATGCTGATCCCAGGGCTTCCATCTGACCCAGGTTACATGATTGCTGGAGCTAAGGCTTTTATTGGACTCAGGTTACCTGGTTGCTGAGTCCAGGGCTTCCGTTGGTCCCAGGTTACCTGGTTACTGGGGCTTGGGCTTTCATTAGACTCAGATTACCTGGTTGCTGAGGTTATGGTACTCATTGGACCCCGGTTACCTGATTGCTGAGTCTAAGGCTTCTGTTGGACCCAGATTACCTGGTTGCTGAGTCCAGGGCTTCAATTGGACCCAGGTTACCTGGTTTCTAGGGCTAGAGCATTATTTGGACTCAGCCTGCCTGGTTGCTGGGGCTAGTGTGTTCATTGGACCAAGGTTACCTGGTTGCTGAGTCTAGGGCTTCAATTGGACCCAGGTTACATGGTTGCTGGGGCTCGGCTGTTCATTGGACCAAGGATATCTGGTTGCTGAGTCTAGTGCTTCCATTGGACCCAGGTCACCTGGTTGCTGAGTCTATGGCTTCCTTTGGACTCACATTACCTGGTTTCTGGGGCTATGGTGTTCATTGGACCCAGGATACCTGGTTGCTGAGTCCAGGGCTTCCATTGGACCCATGTTCCCTGGTTGCCGAGGCTAGGGCTTTCATTGGACGCAGATTACCTGGTTGCTGTGGCTAGGGAATTCATTGGACCTAGGATACCTGGCAGCTGAGTCTAGGGTTTCCATTGGACCCAGGTTACCTGGTTACTAGGGCTAAGGGTTCCATTGGACTCCGGTTACCGGTTTGCTGGGCTAGGGTGTTCATTGGACCCAGGTTACCTGGTTGCTGGGTCTAGGGCTTCCGTTGGACCCACATTACCTGGTTGCTGGGGCTAGGGCTTTCATTGGACTGAGGTTCCTTTGTTGCTGAGACTAGGGCTTCCATTGGACCCAGGATACCTGATTACTGAGTCCAGGGCTTCCAGTGGACCCAGGTTACCTGGTTGCCGAGGCTAGGGCTTCCATTGAACCCAGGTTACCTGGTTGCTGTGGCTTCCACTGCACCCATGATATCTGGTTGCTGAATCCAAGGCTTCCATCGGACCCAGGTTAACTGGTTGCTGAGGCTAGGGCTTTCATTGGACTCAAGTTACCTGGTTGCTGAGTCCAGGGCTTCCATTAGACATAGGTTACCTGGTTGCTGTGGCTAGGGCTTCCATTGGACCCAGGATACCTGATTGCTGAGTCCAGGGCTTCCAGTGGACCCAGGTTACCTGGTTGCCGAGGCTAGGGCTTTCATTGGACTTGTTACCTGGTTGCTGAGTCCAGGGCTTCCATTGAACCCAGGTAACCTGGTTGCTGTGGCTTCCACTGGACCCAGGATATCTGGTTGCTGAGTCCAAGGCTTCCATCGGACCCAGGTTACCTGGTTGCTGAGGCTAGGGCTTTCATTGGACTCAAGTTACCTGGTTGCTGAGTCCAGGGCTTCCATTAGACATAGGTTACCTGGTTGCTGTGGCTAGGGCTTCCATTGGACCCAGGATACCTGCTTGCTGAGTCCAGGTCTTCCATCGGCCCCAAGTTACCTAGATGCTGGAGCTACGGCTTTCAGTGGACTCAGGTTACCTAGTTGCTGTGCGAAAACCTAGATGTGCGACAGCATACACCTCAAGCAGAAACACGTCACATACATACATCGCTACATCTAGCGCAGGGTTTACAAAGTGACGCATCTGCCTAGATGTGTCACTTTGCAAATATGGCACAGTGTGGTGCATTTTTTATGCAGCCGCAGCTTCACAAACAGTGACGCAACTGTGGCGTAAGGGCCTCAGGGGGCAGATTTACAATCCCCTTGCGAGAACTTTACGCCCCTGTTGCGTCACTTCTGTGACGCAGCGGTGCAGTAAACAATGCGCCACGTTGCAACATATTTACAACGTGACGCATCTAGAGAGCTACGTCACGCTGTAAAGCCCTGCGCTACATTATACCTGCGTCAGGTATAATGTATGCAGGGTGGGCGTTCCAACGTAAGAAAGCCCCGTAAACGTGATGCAGTGAAATCTACAAGATTTCACTGTGTCACTTTTACGATGTCACTGCGTCAAAACCTTGCGCCTGCTTGAAGCAGTAAGGCGTAAGGAGTGACGCAGCATAATAGAAATAGGCTTTCCGAAGCATTGCTGGAGTTGCATCGTGCTTGCGACACGACTCCAGCAATGCGTTGCCTTTACACCAATAGATGCATCACCCATCTATCAATTCTAGTGCCACTCTACACTGCATTATAAATGCGAAGCAAGGTTTTTTTTGCATGACGCAAATTAACTGGCGCATCTCTGCTGATATGCAAAGATGCGCCAGTTCTTGTAAATCTGCCCCAAGGCCTTTAGTACACATGCCACATTGCTAGCTAAGCTGAAAGCATGGGAATTTGGCGAGGGAATCAATTTTTCGCCTCCTACTTTAGGGCACGTGGTGCATTAGGGCACTACCTACACAGCAATGCGCCCAGTAAGGTTGCCCAATTCCCCCTGCGCCTGTGCAGTGCTCGCGTGTGTTTACACACCTAAAGGACTCGTATTTTTATTACTGACACAGGCTGAGGCTGCACACCCCGAAGGGGTGACTTTGCACATCACGCTGTTTTCCTAGCCTCTGCCACAGATGCCAGCACTCTTAATTCCAGGAATAACCGCGCGTCGCCCGGAGCGGGGCGCGCATACCAGGCCGCATTTCAAACGGGGACTGAATCAGCAGCTGCCCGTCAGGGGCTGCGCTGACGGGCGGCCTCTCGACAGGCCCTCTCCTCCGAGGTGGATCCCAGTAAGTACCCGTGGGGGACGCCCCGAGGAGAGCGCACCACAGGGTGGTCCCCCGCGCCGCGGCGGCAGGCCCAGGGCCGGCTGCGCTGGTGTTCCCACCTCAGGCGCCCACCGCCCCCGAGCCCGGCCGGGGATCCCGCCTTGTTGTCCTACCCCTTTGAGTCGTGTTAATTAAGCGGAGCGCATGACGCTCGAGAGCTGCGGCTGGGAGGATGAAAAGAAAATACAGAGCAGCGTCGGCTTAGCTCCCACGCGCTGCCTGGCGTGCTGCGCAAACACACGATCCACCTGCCACGTGCAGCCGAGCACACCCAGGCTCCGGGTTGTTTACTGGCAGTCCTGGTGCCACGTGCAAGCAGAGCGGACACGGACTGGTATAGTGCATTCACGGTTACGATATAGCTGCCACATGCTACCATAACAGCGCCAGACCCCCCTTAATTTATTATCAATGCACCTGCCACGCGCTACCGCAACTGATCGAAATTCCCACTGTTTTAGTGACGATATACTTAGTCACCTTTGTTGTGGCTAGGGTTGCTACCTTTTCTAGGGAAACGGCGTTGTTGTTTTAAGAGTATGCAAACGCCCGAACGTGATACTAGACAGGATTTTAAATATAATTAGTATATATTTATTGGAACATGATTTCTCTGCATTTATTTCCTTTAATTATTATTCAGGGATCATTGACGGAGCTCTAGAACACATTTAAAAGTGCTTTTTACTTATAATGGAAGTTTGAAATTTGTAATGATTAAGGGCTAAATATACCGGCTTTATTGATTTTGCTTTTTTTTGTGCTGACTGGGACATAAAAATACCGGTGATGCCGGTAGAAATCCGGTCAGCTGGCAACACTGGTTGTGGCACGCTACACAGGCTACAGATTGGCTTGAGGTAAGGAATCACACAGTACGTGAGTGAATGTTACTGAACCCATCCCTGGAATCCGCAAGGCCATTTTCTTCACAACCACATCACACCCAACATTTCCTGGACTCAAGAGATAACATGGAAAACACCCCTTCCAAAATGACCCGCTCCCTTAACTTCAAGAGTAGGCCAGACATTACATTCCTCACCAACTTTCAGAGACCTCGAAGACAATAGAAGCATGCTCCTGCACTGTCAGCAAACAGAATTTTGGCACACATACATGTAATGCCCACTGCGGTTCTAAAGTCTCAGAGGTGACTAGGTGGCGCTGTTATACGTCAGAGATTGCACCTGGATACCTGCCCGAGCCCCCGCAGAGGAGGATATAGAACTGTTGAGTGGAAAGAGGGACACTTTAAGCCTTATCTGATTCATAACCTCCCCAAGTACTTATTTCAGGCTCTCACCATTTATGGAGCTGTATGTGGGCCACATCAGAACACTTTTTGAAGAACAACATGTTCCAAGTGTCCCTTGTGGAGCAGTGACCACGGTACCTTGGCGTTGCAACACCTGTCACAGATCGGGCTCAAATGGCATTCCAAACTTGCTGATGGGGACCGGTCTCTGATCATTACCAGGTCCCCCACTTGGATATTGGAAATGCGTGCCAAATGCCTCAGACTGCACTTGTTGTTATACCTCCGTCTTTATCAGAATGTCCAACTGAGGTGATATGGTATGCTGTCTTGGACGGTCCGTCCTAGGCAAATTTGTCTCGAGGCCACTCCAGTGGTGGCGTGTGGGGGGGAGGTCTGGGGATACTCCCTCAGAAGTAATCCTGAATACCTTAATGATTGTTTTCATGAATCCTTTGACTTCGCTTAGTGCTTGGGGCTTGCGAGAGGTAATCTGCCCATGTGTGATGTCACAGGACTGTAGATACTCTGCTCCATCCTGTCCCCAGAACGGGGGCCCATTGCCAGTTCGGATATACCATGGGTGGTCATGATCTTTTCCATCTTGGGTATTTGCTCACTTGCTGCCGTTGTGCTTATTAGGGCCACCTCTGGGTACTATATGTAGTCATTGATGACAACCATCATGCGTCTTCCATCTGGCAAGCCCCCTAAGTCCATACTCTCTCCCAAGGGTTTCAGGGCCCTTCCTCTGTGATTATGGGGGCTGGAAGTTCCGGCCATCCAATAGCTTGGCATGGGATGCAGTGCTTGATGGCAGTCTTTCCCAGGTTATCCAGCCCGGGAACCGTACCTTCTGTCTCAATCGGTTTTTCATTTTGAGTTTGACTATTCCAGACGACTAGTATGTGCCATCTATATCAATTTTGGTATTAAGCGGTTGGGGTGATTACTCTGTAGCCACATGGAAGGCAGCCTTCCTCCTTGCCACTAGTTCATGGCAAGCTTCCAGTATCTTTTGGGCATCCAGTGTCTTCTAGTCCCAATGGGATTTCATAACCTCCCATCAGCTGGTTTCCACATCTGAGAGGGCCAGTTGCAGCCAGTCCTGTTGAGTAGCAGCTACAATGGTGTCCAGTGTCATGGGTCCGGGCTAAGAGCGCTCTATCATATAACGTACTTACTCTTCTGTCTCTTGGGCGTCCTGCTCTTCAAGGGGAGTGGCTGCTCAGAGCTGCCGGGACAGATAGTCTGCAAGGTTTGAGACCCTGGCTTGTATTCCACCTCGAAAGAATTCTTGTGTGGTTAGAGAACCCATTTGTCTATTCATGGTAATGGCTTTGAAGCAAACCACTGAAACATGGGAATGAGGGGTTTATGGTCGGTCTGCACTATAAAAGAGTACCCATACACATAGAGATGGAAATGGTGTCATCCCCAGTGAATTGTAACTGTCTCCCATTGGATCTGGGAATAGTTCTGCTCTGTGGGAGTCATTTCTCTGGTTGGGTAGGCCTTCAGGGCCCATTCTTCACAGATCTTCCTTTGTAACAGTACTGCACTTTATGGGCTGGCATCAACCAACAGTTTCGTATTTTTGAG
Source organism: Lissotriton vulgaris (assembly GCF_964263255.1). NCBI lineage: Eukaryota > Metazoa > Chordata > Amphibia > Caudata > Salamandridae > Lissotriton > Lissotriton vulgaris. The sequence continues at coordinate 1,694,826,446 of NC_141693.1, read as the reverse complement.
CAGATCAAAGTATGCTTGTGTGGTGTTGGCTCAGTGGGGATCTTTTGTTCACTGGAGAGCTTCTTAGTGCAGTGCTTCCCAGGTCCACAGCATTTAAGCTTTTGTGAGTTGCCATAGTGGTTGAGTGAGGGTGGCCAAGTCCTTGATGAAGAGGCCGCAGTAATTGACCATCCCCAGGAAGCTGCAGACATCCGACACCCAATATAGGTGCATGGTCATCCTCCCATCTCAGACCTTCTATAGGTTTGTCACCAACAACACTTCTGTGGGGAAATGATAGTTGAAGAAACTGATGTGGTGTTTTAAAAATTCGCATTTCTCTTAGTGGAGGCTCAGTCCATTGTCTGGAAGTCTTTGCAGGACACCTTTCAGGCAGGCATTGTGTTCTTCAACAGACTTGGCATACATGAGGATTTTATCGCTGACATTGATGACCCCAGGGAGACAGGCTAGGACTTCCTGCACCTCATTTTAGAACACCTCAGCGGCACTGAATAACCCAAAATTTTGTCCCTTGTACTGCCAAAGGCCGATGTGCATCGAAACTGTCATGATGTATCTCAATGTCGATGTAGTAGGATCAAATGGTGCCACACCCAATGTCCATTTTAGAAAAACCACCCTGCTCCACTCAGTTATCTAACAATATCGTCGACTTTATGGGTGAGATGTCACTCTCTCTTTATGGCTACGTTTGGTAACCTCAAGTCCATACATAACCTTACCCTTCCCAGCTGCTTGGGCTTCCTGGTGACAATGATGGGGAACACCCAGGGTGTGGGCTCATATTTCTTTTAACTGATTGGTAAACATGCATGTGCAGTCTTGCATGAAATACGTCAAGGGACTCCTCTGGCTCCTGGTGAGCGTGGGAAAAAATAAATAACTTGTAATCTGGATTCGCCATAGGTTCGAAGTAGGCATTTAGGGTACCAACCATCGTGGCACATGCATGAGGGGTTCCAGTTTCTGTAAGGGTGCGAGACAGTTTGTATGCATCCGCTCCTGCTAGTTGGAGCAGCGGGGCTCTCTTTCTTTTCACAGCAACCCCTGTGGCTATAAAGTACAGGTCCAGCCTCTCCACCAACAACTTCCACTTGGGGAACTTCTTCGAGGTGTATTCCAAGATCACAAACGGTGGAGATGCCCACCATGGGATGCAGAGGTGGGGTAGAGCCAGAGTTATTGTTGTCTGCTGGAACACCACAAGGTTCAGTTATAGTGCAAATGCGTCTGGCACTGCAATGATGAGTCTGCTGTCCAGGCTGTGTGGAGGGTGCACATCTCTTTCCTCATGCGCAAAGGCTGGTGGCTGTGGTACCTTTGGTGGGTGACCAAATGTATCCTGTGACCTCAGTCTACCTCATGGCTAAAAAGTTTGTGAACAGGCATGGTGACGTTGAGACAGAATGCTTCGGACTGGTGATCTCGGGCGGGCTTACGCAGCTTTCTGCACTCCCCTGCAGGGATGATTGAGCTGGGTTGGCCTGGGATCATGTGATGCAGTGCGGCAGGGGAACACCAGCCAGAGGTAGATGCGCCTTGCAGGGGGTCATAGGGCTCTGAAAGGGCTGCAGCTGCCATGCACAGCTTTCTGGGTGCCAGCAGGTTGTTGCTGCTCCAGTGCTGGTGTATCAGAGGCAGATGGGGCCGGCAGTGTCTGAGGAGATGTACCACCCTTGTCATCAGTGTTGTGAATCGATACATGGGCTACAGATCAGTTCTTGGTAAGCATCACACAGTACTCAAGTGGATGTCATGGATCCTGCCCCAGAATCTGGAGGGCCATTTTATTTAACTACCACTTCACATCCGGGCCACTCAACATTTCCAGGACACTGTGGGATAACAGGGAAAACACTACTCCCAAAATGACTGACTCCTTTCACTCTGACAGTGAATCAGCCATTACTGCCTCAGCGCTCCCACTGGTATGCTGACAATTGCATGGTTTGCCATCAGCCTGAACACATCTAGACTCCCATTGGTTTACTGGCAATACAAGCACCCAGATACACCTGCCCCTTGTAAGCTGAACACCTATATATATATATATATATATATATATATATCTCGACCAACCTCCGTCTCCTCCCGCAATCGCTCTCACTACGATCACGCTGTGGACACAGACACAGACCAAAACTTCAGATGCTGGTTAGATTTTATTCAGCTGTCGCCATAACGTTTCGGCACAAAGCCTTGATCACATGACCTATATATATATGTCAAGGTGATCAAGGCAGGGATCTGCCGAAACGCGTCGTGGCTGACATGGTTGCACTCTTAAGCTAAATAAAAGAAAAAAAGCACGAAAACTGGGTCTACCTCGTCTTTGCTGGTGTGTGGCTGCTGTTCTCATGTAGAGACGGAGGCGAGCTCTTGCAGAATATATATGTATATATATATAATCTCCACTCCCAAATCTCTTTCCAGAAATCGGACTCCGGCACTCAGGTGAGTTTCTCCATTCAGCTTTTTATTTTTCACATGACGCGTTTCGGCACACCTGCCTTTTTCACAATGGGGAATCACATAAAATCAAATCGTTTTAAACAGATGAATGCAGGTCACATGTTACTGATATATTGAACATGGCAAACAGACTATGCAGAAATGGGCAGCTTTAATTGGCAAGGCGGACAGTGACATGTAACTTATTACAATAGTTTTAAAACATCACTATTATTCTTTAAATAAATATACATACATATAATATATATATATATATCTCTATACTGGAATGGAACATTTTATGTACATGGTTTTTATACTTTTTAAACTTTTTTCATGGCGGACTTTCACTATTACTTCCATAGAGAAGTAATTTTTTCCTGTTTTTTTTTTCCCCACGGCTCTGTTGCTTTTGTTAGATAACTCCTCAAAATTGCAAACAGATTTTCCATGTCCTCCATATTGTATGTTTCATCGGTACATCCAGTCAATTTTTCTGGTTGTCACAGTGTGCGACATCCCGATCCTGAGATATAGGAAAGATATGTACCCATTTCCTGAAAACATATACTAAAACCCCCCAGTTTTAATTGGAATCGTATGTTTTTCGGCCCTGATGAAGGTGATCATATCTTGCTTTCACCGAAACGTGCGTAGGCCAACTACACACATCTGAGAATACCATCTAAGAATCATGTCAAGACAAATGATCACCCATAAATTAAAATGATGGACTGATGCCTTCTGAAAGTACAGACATAGAACATACAGAATCACTGTAATAGGTCTTTGTCTCAGATGTTGTTGTTTTGTTTATAATTACATTTGTATAGTATGAGAGTTAGTATGTCTGAGAAGAATGAATGGTGAGAAAGGTTGAATGAGAGTATGATTTTGATTTCACTCGAGTTCTTTATTTCCTGTGGGGATCACTGAAATAATATCTTATGAAATTGTAAACTACAACTGATGTTCTCTTTTCATTTTCACAAGTTACTGTAAAAATG